>NC_134137.1:172202500-172827500 GCF_033958435.1 Carettochelys insculpta
TTGGTACTTGGCCTCCTACCCCACAGACGTGCTTCTTGCTACTGTACAGCATTTTACAGAATTGATGCTATCTCATGAGATTGTCCTCTTCCCCAAAACTCAGTTCCAGTTTCCAGGGGCTGCAGCTCTGGCATTCCCAGCAAGACTCAAATGGAATGTGATTCTTTCACGCCCTGGTGCTTCATTTGTAACTTTTGAGGACCTTGCGCAGTTATTTTACATCTTTGCACAGTGTGCACAAAATGCAGCCACTGTGCCACGTACCTCAGCTCTGCCCAGATGTAGATGACTGCAAAAGGGGCAAAGCAATTAAGAAACTCAGGCCTGTGTGGCATGTGTTAAAGCTGTGCCTTTGTCATCACATAGCTACAATCAGTTTATGTTTCAAGAAGACAAGAGTGTTCATTGTACCCTGAAAACCCAGTTTATCTCAGAGTCAGGGGAGGCACCCAGGCAAGACCTGCTTTGTCATGCTCGAGGAGCTTCTGTGTGGTAAAATCAGGGCACTAGGGCAGTGTGTACTCTGAATATTTAAACTATCTTCCTTCATGTGACTGCAGAGGAAGAGCCAGAAACACATCTCTTCTCTCTCGCATGGTATTCACAAGCGCTAGAGGGAATTTGGATGCCTGAGAAGAAAGGAGCTTCTCTCTTCCCCATGACCAGTTTAAAGCAAAGTTGCAGCAGCTAAATGGACCATGCTGTGTGAAATGCAAAGTTACACTAGTCTGACTCAAACATTCCTCCCCTGATAGTAGAGGGCACAGCCAAAGAGCAAAACAAAGGCAGATGCAAGTATTTTTACCGCTTTCTTATGCATGGGAGCTGCCCAGGAGACTTCAGTTGAATTTCAGTCGTGGGTTATCACCCAGAGGTTACACAGAAATGGGGAAATCTCCCTTCATCTCCATCATCACAAAGGAGTTAAAGGCTTCAGTGGTTTACTTTCCGTTAGTTCATCTGTAGCAGGGGTCATAAAAATGCCTCTTAAAAGCTGGTCATGAAGAAACATTAGGAGTATCTCCTACTTGCTGAGCCTGTTAAAACTGTCCTTAAATAACAGAAACGGAAATGAAAAGGAAAATTCAAGGATGGGAAGGGGAAATGTACCTTGCTGAAAAACTGGACAGCTTAGGGGGGCAGGTGATGGAATTGTGTAGTCTTAACTCAGGTTAGATCTTGCATTAGGCATAAGGAAATTAGGCAATCACTTAGGCCTGGAGCAGCTGTAGGGCCCCCACTACGAATTATTAGTGTGTATTGTATGTGTGTGCTTGGAGGTGGCGGGATGCAAAATATTCTTCATAGAGCCTCCAATGGGCTAGCCCTGACACTGCCTCAGGATACACCTGCACTGCTGCTGGATGAGTGCTTCCTAGTCCAAGTAGATTGACCCATACTAGCTCCACTCAAGCTAGAGCACAAAACTTAGCTGTGTGGCTGGGGGGTAGTGTGGGCAGGAGTCCAATGCCACCTACTATGTGTACAGTGGAGCAGATTGCAGCCATTCTTTCCATTAACACATAGGTGGGACTTGCAGAGACTCTCGGTCCCAGCACATCATGCTATGTCCTAACTTGTGTAGTTTCTCTCATGAGCCGTGTCTACACGTGCACGCTACTTCGAAGTAGCGGCACTAACTTCGAAATAGCGCCTGTCACGGCTACACGCGTCGGGTGCTATTTCGAAGTTAACTTCGACGTTAGGCAGCGAGACGTCGAAGTCACTAACCCCATGAGGGGATGGGAATAGCGCCCTACTTCGACGTTCAACGTCGAGGTAGGGACCGTGTAGTCGTTGTGGGCAGCCAGGCTGGCAAGCGGCAGCGGGGCCCCTCCTGGACGGAGGCCGAGCTGCAGGACCTGCTGGGGCTCTGGAGTGAGGAGGAGGTGCTCCAGGTAATGGGGAGCAAGAGTCGGAAAGCGGATGCGTTCGCTCGGCTGGCCGATAGCCTGGCTGCCCAGGGTCACCCTGCCCGCACTCCTGATCACGTCAGGAGTAAGGTGAAGGAGCTGCGGCAAGGTTATGCCTGGGCCCGGGATGCGGCCAGCCAATCTGGGGCCGCCCCCGTCACTTGCCCCTTTTACAGGGAGCTCAGGGACATCCTGGGCTCCCGGCACACCTCCTCCCCTCTGGCCACCCTTGATACTTCGGCCGACGAGTCCCAGCAGGCCCTTCAGCCGGAGTCTGCCCCGGAGGTAAGCCCCGCACCCCGGGGGCCCCCCCCGGAGCCCACCCCCGGGACATCGCGGCAGGAGGAGGAGGAGGAGGAGGAGTGGGGCTCCTCCTCCGCAGAATCGGGGCTGCAGATCCTCCTCCTGCCATCCCGGAGCAGCAGCCGGGCCTCTGCCCCCTGGGGATCTCCAGACCGTGGGAGTGGACCGACAGGTATGTACCCACCTCTGGTGTACACCCCTGGGCTTGAGGGGCGGGGCGTAATAGATATGTGTCCAGGGCCCCCCACATGCTCACATGGGCATGGCCCCAAGGACAGCAGGGCCATGTCCCTCACAGCAGTGCATCAGCCCCTGCCCCCCCCACCCCGCACGACAGTGCCATGCCCCATCCCCGGGGCAGGGGGGAGTGGAACCTCGAGGGGCCCCCGGGAGGAGGGGGTGGGACACCCCACAGCAGCAGCAGCAGCAGCAGCAGCATATGATGGAGTGGGGGAGTGCAAAAGGGAGACTCAGGCTACATATGAGCAACAAGAGCTGAATAGCTCCCAGGGGCAAAGGATGATCGTGGGGCTACAGCTGGCAGGTGACACCTCTGCCTTGAACAAAGAGGAGGGAGGAGCCGAGCTGGCTTGGAATTGCGGGGGGAGGGCGGGGGCCGCAGGTAGAGGCTAGGGGAAGGGAGAGCTGGAAGGCAGCCAGCCTGAGGAGGGGGAAAGCTGCATCCCAGAGGGGCACCCCTTGGGGTCTTCTCCCCAGGACGGGTTGGAAGGACTGTCTCTTCCGACAGCTGGTGCTGTCACTCCTGGGAGAAACTGGGCATCTGTGGCCTAAGAAACCTTTCCTGTCAGACCCTGCGGAGTGAAGTGAAAGTCGTTCCCACCAGGGGACGGGGTGCAGTGCAGGGGGACCCCTGAACCCCATCCATCACAGCAGCATCTCCCAGGGATGGGGATGGGGAAACTGCAGCACAGGGCTGGGGGGACAAAGGCCACGGCTCGGGGCCCACACTAACGCCTGTCTCCATTCTTCTTCCCCACCTCCTCTCCTGTGTCCTGCACCTGCACCATCAGAAGGACCGGAAGAGAGCGCCGGCGAGGCATCAGTGGTCCCGAAGAGCCCTCCGGGGCCATCGCTCCAGGCAAGCCCCTCGGCCGAGGACCGACCGGCCCCACGGCGGGCTAGACGGCGGACCCCGCGCCACCATCAGCCGACGGCGACGGACCCCCAGCTGCTGGCCATCCACCGTCGGCAGCTGGAGGTCGCGGAGTAGCACCTGCAGCTGCAGGAGCGGGCGCTGGCCTGGCGCCAAGAGGCATGGGGGGCCTACATGGAGACTTTCAACTGCCTGGTGGACTACCTGGCCCCCCATGCCGCGCCGGCCACCGCAGCGCCCGACGTGCCTGCTCCACCCGCCGCACCACCAGCTGCTCCGCCTGTCGCTGTCCCGTCCGCCATCGCCCCACCACCCACCGCCGAGGGCCGGAGCGCCGAGGGACCCCTGGAGCCAGCTGAGACTCGCCGGGCATATCTTCCGGTCCGGCCCGCCCCCAGCCAGCCCCGGACAGGGCTGCGGCCGCGGCGGGGCTCCTGGCCGCCCACGCCCAGTGCCGGACTTTAGGGGCGAGGGGCCCGGGACGTGGCGCCCCCCCTTATATATAGTTGGGACTTATTATTTTGTGCCCCCCCGTTTGCCCCATCCCCCCCATGTAAATAGTTCTCCCCTTTATCCTCCCTGGTTTTCTTTTTATTACTGAGCACACTTTTTTCTTACTATTGTTTTATTAGTACATATTACTTTGGTTCCACACGTTCTCTATAGTTTGTTCTTGTTTTATATATTTATAGTTAAAAAAAAAAGTTCTCAAAGAAAAAGCAGTTTAAGTTCAGCCACAAGTGCGTGCTGTCATTTCTCCAGGAAAAGTGGGAGGGGGGGTGCAGTTGGGTGCTCCATGGTGTGGGCGTTGGGGCAGGAGTGTGGTGGAGGAAGGGGCGGGCAGTGGCGGGGCCTGGCAGAGTTCACCCCGCGGCCTCATCATTGAAGTGGGCCCGCAGGGCCTCCCAGACCCGGGTCCCTTCGGGGTCCACCTGCCTACTGGGGGCAGCGGGTGGCTGCACGTCGGCCCTGCCGGCCTCCACAGCCCAGCCCTGGAAAAAGGCCTCCCCCTTGCTCTCCACCAAATTGTGCAGGGCGCAGCAGGCACCCACAATCAGGGGGATGTTGTTGGGGCCCGCATCCAGGCGGGTCAGGAGACATCTCCAGCATCCTTTCAGGCGGCCAAATGAGTGCTCCACCACCTGGCGCGCGTGGTTCAGGCGCTGGTTGAAGTGCTCCTGGCTAGCGGAGAGATGGCCCGTGTACGGGTGCATGAGCCAGGGCCGGAGGGCGTAGGCCGCATCTGCCATGACGCAGAGGGGCATGGTGGTGTCCCCCAGAGGGATCTCCCGCTGGGGGATGTAGGTCCCCGCCTCCAGCCGGCGGCACAGGCCCGAGTTCCGGAAAACCCGGGCGTCGTGGGTGCTGCCAGGCCAGCCCACATAAATGTCCTGGAAATGTCCCCGGGTGTCCACCAAGGCCTGGAGGACCACAGAATGGTAGCCCTTGCGATTGAGGTATCGTCCTCCACTGTGATGCGGGGCGCGGATGGGGATGTGAGTCCCATCCAGAGCCCCGAAGCAGCTGGGGAAGCCCAGGGTGGCAAAGGCGGCGATGGTGGCATCTGGGTCCCCCAGCCTCATGAGCCTGTGCAGGAGCATGGCGTTGATGGCACGCACAACCTGCAGAGAAAGCACATGGGACAGCACCAATGAGGGGTGAGCAGGGTGTGCGTGGCCCTGCCCTGCCCTCCCCTGCCCTGCCCTGCCCTCCTCTGCCCTGCCCTGCCCTCCCCCGCCCTCCTCTGCCCTGCCCTGCCCTCCCCCGCCCTCCCCTCCCCTCCTCTGCCCTGCCCTGACCTCCCCCGCCCTCCCCTCCCCAACAGGGTCTGCAACCAGTTGTTGGCTCTGTGGATCTTGTGTTGTTTCATGCAAGTGTGTCTGGGAGGGGCCCTTTAAGGGAGCGGCTTGCTGTTGAGTCCGCCCTGTGACCCTGTCTGCAGCTGTTCCTGGCACCCTTATTTCGATGTGTGCTACTGTGGCGTGTAGACGTTCCCTCGCAGCGCCTATTTCGATGTGGTGCTGCCCAACGTCAAAGTTGAACGTCGACGTTGCCAGCCCTGGAGGACGTGTAGACGTTATTCATCGAAATAGACTATTTCGATCTCGCTACATCGAAATAAGCTACTTCGATGTAGCGTGCGCGTGTAGACGTAGCCTCTGTGATCCAATCTCTAAATCTCATCTGGGCATTTCTTGTATAAGTATTCCATAGAGCTTTCTGGGAAACAAAAACAAAACAAAAGATCATTGGGTTTTTTTCCCTGTAGCTGGACCCTGTCCAGCTGTCCAACTCATGTACCCAAACTGTGTGTAGAAAAGTGGCTGAAGTCCAAACTCAGTACTGTGTAAATGATACTATAGCAGTGTGGGGCAGAGAAACAGTTTACTCAATCCTTTATAATGTTATGGTAGTATGGTAAGTGAGTATTATGTTTTATTTGTTACCTATGGTGGTATACGCAGCTAAGAGTTTTCAAATGGCGATTCTGAAATGTTTCTGGTTCACATCTGAAAAGAGAAATTTTCTCATGGACTACCACCTACCCTTGCATTTGAGAAAAGTTAACATCTCTTTGGCAGTGTAATAAATTGCTTGACTGGAAAAATAATATTAGGTGTTCATTTCACATATTTTAATTACCTTTGAATATGATTTAGTAACTAGAAATAAAGGAGGGATGGGTAAATGCTATAATGGGATGCAATAAAGAAGTTAGAAACTGGGAAAAATTATTAATGGGTTTCAAAGGTGGGAAGAAACATTTCATAATAAAATAGAAGTGAAAGATTATGAGCTGTTATTGCCATACAAATGCAAAGAGTACCCATTGTAAATAAGATTACTTTGTGCTCCTATATTGACTCCCTTCTGGATTCCCAATTAATTTCTGGTTCTCATTGCCACTAGATAGGACTGATCTTGGTGCTTACTAGGACTCAGGAAAGGGTTAAATATTAACATGGATAATGAGGACATCCAGAATTACATTATACCCTTTCTGTACAAGAGACGTAATGTACTGTAGATGCTCAAGTTTCAGGTCATATCACAAGTCAACTTCTAGCTGACTGGGTTTAGAAAGAAACTTCTCCCATGATCAGGATATTCCATAACTGTTCAGTATGAAGCAGCAGAAATGTAGCACTTTAAGGACTAACAAAATGATTTATTCAGTGATGAGCTTTTGTGGGACAGACCCACTTCTTCAGATCAATTTCATCCCCAATACAGATTGACATGTATAAGTACAGAGAACCAAAAAGAAAAAAACTTGCAGTAAAAACTACCAAGTCAAATAGGACAGAAAGAAGGGAGTGAGAGATGGGGGGATGTTAATTGTCCTATCTGAGATAATTACGAGCATCAAATTATGTCAGACAGGACAATTAACATTCCCCCCATCTCTCACTCCCTTCCTTCTATCCTATTTGATTTGGTATTTTTTACTGAAAGTTTTTTCTTTTTGGTCCTCTGTACTTATATATGTCAGTCTGCATTGGAAATGAAATTGATCTGAAGAAGTGGGTCTGTCCCACGAAAGCTCATCACTGAATAAATCAGTTTGTTAGTCTTTAAAGTGCTACATTTCTGCTGCTGTTTCTTGGAGTACAGACTAACACAGCCACCTGTCTGTTACTGTTCAGTATGAGGTTTTTTCCCACCTTCCTCTACAGCAATATCAGAAGAGTTTGCTGGGCTGAATGGATCAGAGATCTGATCTAGTACAGCTCCCCAGAGATGAAAGTAAAATTCATTTTTTCCTGATCCGTGACGGGGGAGGAGATGACACCACTATATGACCTCTCAGAGAAGCTGTGCCCCACCCCCATCCCAGAGCCCCAATGCTCATCCCCTGCCTTCCGGCCCTCCCCATCCCACATTACATGGGGAGGAGGTTAGAGCTGGTATGGCAGCCAGAGGAGCTGCTGGCAGTTCTCTTGCTTTCCATGTTCAGCCCCTGCCAGTGGGAAAAGGAGCAGAAGCCGCAGCCCCACCCTTTGTCCTTCCACAGAGTTGTCTCTCCTCTGGATCTGTGTGCAGCAGCAGCCCTGTCAGAGGACAGAGCTGGGGCCGGGGGCGGGGGGGGGGGGCATGGCTGTGGGATCTGCTCCTTTCCCCATTGGGAAGAGCAGGTCGTGTGGAAAGCGACAGAACAGGGCAGTTGCTCTGGCGGCCATACCACTCCCAGCCCCACCTCCTGTTCTCCTGTGGGGCTGCTGCTATACAGAAGGAGCCAGAGGACAGGCTGCTCCATGGAGGGGCTGGGAGGATGAGCTGTGGGGTTCTTCCAACACATGGCGCAGGCTATAAACAGCTGGTATGGCATACCAGACTCTGCCAGACATTTTCTTGCCAGTAAATTGTATCTGCTTACTTCCACCTCTGGCAAACCTTATGCTTGTGTCAGAATGCAGCTGTAAATGTTGTCTAGCTGAAGCTTTTGTACGTACATTGTGCCTTCAGCTCGTATGTGAATAATTTAATGAGCAGCACGAGCATCTCCTCAACATGGCCTGAAACAGGGGCAGGAATGATTTTCATTTAGGATTGTGTTCATCAATCAGTACCATATGCTAACTTGGTGCAGCCCATTTCCTGAGATGACTTCTCAGACGCTTTGCCATGCAGAGATATAGTGGACTTAATAGCACATATTAGCCAAAATAAGCAAATAAAATTCAAAGTGCTGCAATAATCCTAGAATCCTACAGAGGGCCAGGATGCTGCCTATAAGGAGGTTCTTGGTTTACTTTGGCAGCTCTGAGTTGTTTTAGAAACTTGGCCTGTCATTAGGCGAGCACTATGGGTGGATAGAACTAGGATGTTTATGTTGAAAAACTAGTATTGCCAGCTTCATGTTCCAAAAAAGTCTTAAGATTGGCTTAAAAATCACAAGATTTAAAAAAATAACAACGTTGAGGGTCTTCTCATATGTTATTTTTAGGGTTCATGTTTTCAATCTTTTTTTTTCTGAAACAGTAAGGGATAGTTTCCTTTTTGTAAGAAAAAAAACCCGAAAGCTGAGATTTTTGTGCATTTAGGTGCTGGGCTTTAGACAACATACTGAGTATTTTACAAAATCATGAAAGCTGGCAACACCAGAGGTGTTAGTGTGAGCACTGTCCCAACTCAAAGGTCCTATCAATGAGTGTGGCTGCACAGAGGAGCTTCTGAGACCAAGCTAGAATAGGAGACTTTACACTGTCAGATTTTCAATGTGTGCTGAGCCTCCAAACATGTGCAGAAGGTTAAATTTCTACTTCGATGATTTATAATATTGCATTTATATTGTGATAGAACTGGGACTCACGACTCCCACATGCTAGGATGGCCTAGCCGGGCCCAGCATCACCCTGATGTTAGATTGGTACCTTACTGGGTTTACCTTTCTGTAGCAGTTTTTCCTAGCTCAAATGCAATTGAAAACACAGAATGTCCTTCTCCTTTCACTAAGATGAATTCCTACAGCCTCTATACCATTCCTTTCACCTTGCTCATCCACCAGCTATGCAAAATATTCTAATGAAACATGCATCATTTATTAATCTTAATTAAAATGTAAATTTATTGTCAGTCTCTTAGATGATTAAAGTGCCATTATGGGAATAGTTTTGAGTTCTGTAGCTGAAGTTCCTGTCACTAAAACAAACAAATGACACTTCAAGCTCTGCCTGAAGTGGTACAATAGATGTCCATGCAGGAAGTAATTTGAACTTCCTGAAGAGGTCGGTCTGCATCTCTGTAATAATCAACAAAGCACGTGTGTACTTGGCTATAAGTTGAATGGGGTTGCTCTCCAAGGCATTAGGTATCTGTGTTTCTGATGTGGCATGGCCAGAGAAATGATTCCTAGCTACTTTTCATGCAGTAGAATACTTTATTGACTTTAAGCTGCCTTTCAAAAACCTGCAAGGGGGTAAGATGTTATAATGTATTACAATGCTTAATGTAAACATTCAACCTAAAAGGTGTGAGAGGTTAGGTCAGATAATGATGTAGCATATTCACACTGCCATCCATTAAATAAATAAATAAATTTAAAGTCTCTATTGCAAAAAGCGAGGGCAATAGAAAAGTGCTCAACAAGTAATTTATTTGTAACATTTACTGCTTCCGTCCCTCATTTATTAAAAATATTAAATAAAGCAAAAAAATCATGCAGACAAGGTAGCCACACAAATATCTTCAAGCTGTGAGATGGGGAGAATTGCTGGTTTTACAGGAGAGAAAAATACTTGCACTGGTTGGGTTGCTAAAATTCCTTGGTTTCCTCCACTCAAATAAATTTTTGGGACTATGCATATTCCACCAGGTTTATTGGATCTCTTTTTCCCCTTCCCATATATGGAACAAAACAAAACAAAACAAAAGTAAGTACATTGTAACTCTTCAGGAAATTTTAGCATTAAACTACCTCTAATATATGAAAGGAAAGTAGTTGGTTGTGCCAATACCCTAAAGTCATATTTGTCTTTAGTTGATACAGATGGCTTTCTTGGAGGGTTCTGGGAGTTCTTGCCTACCTTCTGCCATCACAAATAACCTTATGGCTTTGGAAATAGCACAGAATTTTAAGATTCACTCTCCCATCTAGGCAGTGATATGAATCAGTGGTTGGATTAATGGCAGGCAGCGGGGGAGCGGCGGGGTAGCTCAGCTCCTTCTCCCCTGCCCCAGCTGTTTGGCCCCTGACATTAAGCTGCTTCTGACTGCAATGGAACCGTTTGAGTATGCCCTAACAGAGCCATGTAGCCAGCTGATTTTTGAACCAGTTTAGAGCCTGAAAGAGTTGCTGTCTGCATGCCAGGGTCTGGACAGCAAGGGGAACGGAACAATCATCTCTCTGCCATCCACAGATTTCACTGCACTATGGGAAGTGAAATCTGACACTTATTTCCCAGCCTGTATTTTGAAGGCTCCTCAGGAGGCCTTTGTGGGTTAGGTTTTCCTTCACACTTCTGTGATGTTTGGGTCTCAGGTGGTGGAGGTTGAAGGGAGGGTCCCGTTACAAAAACAAAAACTTACAGCAACTCTTTTCATCTCCTGAAGATTTAAGGTTTGGAATAGTCTAGATATGCAATCTGAGTAATTTCTTGGCATCTCTGTGTGTATTGTTGTGTTTGGGGGCAGAGGAGGAATATTAATACCATAAAGGCAGCTAGGCAGCGGGGGGGGAGGTGCACCTTTTTCAATGTCAGAAGCTCCTTTGAAAGACAAAGTTGAACCATTCTGACGTCAGTTCTGTTGCTATGGGAAGTATCAAATTAAACTGATAACTATCTGCAGCACATGTACAAATTATGAACCTTCCAGTGTTCAGACTCATGGGTTTTGAGTTAACAGATACATTTTTGTCTGTTTCTTTAGTACATACTCTTAGCATTGGCCTTCTCACCTCCCCGCTGCAATTTTAATAATTCAATAAAATCTTCAGGAAATGCCTCCCTTCTTTTCCACAGACCCCATCATTCCCAGTCCAGAAGCCTGGCTTGGAGGGCTAAAATGGCAGGCCCTCTTTGGGTTGTATATACTGTAATCCCTCAAGATACATGCAATCAATTTGTGCATCTCGGGTTTATGTGACTGCCACCCGATAGAAGCAGGGAACTGCTCCACTCAGGGGCAGCAGCCTGACTCCTGCCCCCCCGACAGAAGCAGTTTCCTGCTCCTGTCGGGGTGGCAGTCACTCCTGTCAAAGACGGCAGCCACGAGCCAGGCTGCAGTGTCCGACAGACAACTGCTTGCAGCGCTGGTTCTCCCAGCTTCTCAGAAACCGTGGTGCAAACAGCTATGTGTCCCACAGCAGGGAGAAGCTGGGGGACCTCGTGTCTGCTCCCTCCATGTCCCCCAGCTGCCCACTCCCCCAATTTATGCAAAATTCGATTTACATGGCAGTTGCCCAGGAAGCAACCTCCATGTAAATCTAGGGATTACTGTAACAGGTTTGATGGATCCGAGGGGAGAGGTAGCATTTATTTTGTAACTGCTTCTCTTCTAGCTAACCCTAAAATCCACTGTATGGATGAAACGGCTCAAGGGAACCCTTCAAAACTCAGGCCTCTTAAAGGTTACTAAAGGATGCTGAGTCTTGTCCTTTTGATGTTGCAAAGATACTGGTGCAAGCAGCCTCCAGGAGCAAGCCTTGCAACGTCTTTGCTCTGCTTGCAACATATAGGCTCTAGGACTAACCACAAACTCTTCGTCATCACCCCACCCTCTACCCAAAGTATCAAAGCACCTTCATCTGAGCTTGTCCAAGCACTCTTTAAAGATAGTAATTACTTAATTGTTTTCTAATTTATAATTGTTTTTGCCCATTTCTATTTGTTTTCTGTTAACTCTTAACAAGTTATGACTGTATCCACTTTAATATATATTTGCCTTATTCTGTTGATTTTTCAGAACGTATTTGTACCAGAGTCTTAAATAGTTTTTACCTTTTACGTTCACAGTTTCTTGGTCCTTGCACAGACAGACACACACCCACACATACACACTCACTCTGTCTCCCTCCAAAGCACCTGAAGCTGACCAATGTAGAAACAGCAGATTTGTCTAGACTGGCTGACCACTGACCTGATTCACTATAGCAATTCCTGTGAGACCACATTCGATGGATCAATGCCTCTGTTTTACGCTGCATCAAGTACACCCTGTGTTGTATTATAAGATGGACACATGGGAAATAGATGCTTAGACACAGCTTCTTTACAAGGGTCAGAGGTTGGATTAAGGAGCTGCATGTGTGAGGAAGGCATGCTCATAGCTCTCCCTGGGGCATGTGTGTATGTGTGGGGTGGCTTAGGCCTGAGGGAACCCCCTGCCCCCCTCCTTCTGCTCTGTCTCACCTTTCTCCACTGCCTCCCTTGCCCCAAACTCTGCCCCAGCTCTGCCCAACCCCATCTCCTCCTGGCCCCATTGAACTCCTTTCCCCAAATCCCATCCCTGTGCAATGTGAGCTAGGGGATTACCAGGGGCTGCGGTGTAGGGCGGCAGCCAGGGTCATCCCCTCTCCACTCCCTGCACTCACCCTGGCAGTGGGAGCTGGAGCTACTTGGCTACCTGCTCTGCTGCCCTCTCCCAGCCACCTGAGTTCTGCTTCAGTGTGGTGGCAGGAAGTGGAGTGCCCCAGCTCTGCACCCAGGCCTGGCCCCAGCCTGCTCTCCTGGCCCGCCGCTTCCTGCCACCGCAGTGAAGCAGAGAGCGGTGGGCTTGGAGAAGGGAGGCACGGCAAAATGGAGAAGGCTAATGAGTGACTTTGGCTCCGTCTGCCACAAGTGCAGGGGGGCCCGATCCCTGCTGCTGCCCCATACCAACCTCCCCCCACCAAGAAACCCCTGAGGCTGGGCTGGGCCCTGTGTCTAACATGGGGGGATCATCCCATCCATAGGAGGGCTGAGGCAGCTGCCACAGGCCCCCCCATAGTGCAGGGTCTGGGGTGGCTGCTCCAAACCAGCCTATGGATGGGACCCTCTGGGCACACTTGTCATACATAGTATCTTTGAAGCAAGTTTCTTCTGTGTATCATGCTGTGACTCCTGCTATAGGTTCCCCCTCCTCCAAATTGCTGGCTGTACATGTTGGTTTATAGATGGACTAGTTACAAATTTGATGTGATCTGGTGCCAGGCCAGAGATTCCCAACACCCTCATGCATTATTCACGTGGCACAGAAAAGACCCCAGGAGAGCTTAGGTCTAAGTTAGGTGTTTTGAAGACAGGGACTGACCACATGGAATGGTTTACAAGATTATCTCACAACCACGCTGAAGTAATCTCTTAGGTGGATTATTTCTAAAGCCACAAAACTAACATGCAGTTTCAAGAGTCTCTGATGAAACACGGATGGAGATTTTATTTTTCCTATTGTTTTTTAATTTGTACTGGCCACAGAGAGGTTAATGGAAGAGCAAGGGTTTCTCAGCTTGTTTAAGAATCTTGATACTTTCCCGAGTTTCTTGGGGACTAATTCTTGACTGTGAAGAACATTTTAGTAGTGTGTGGCACTGGTTTGTACTGTTAAAGCCCTGAGCATACAGCTGGCAAGGTCGGGAGCAATGAGCTGACTCCTTTTGGGGCATTCTTTGAACTGCCTGGAGGAAAGCTTCTCCTCCCAAAAGACCCTTCAGCCTCCGGTTCGACTATCCTCCTTGATTTGCTCAGCATTTTCACACTTGGTTGGTGAATCTCCTGTTCTGGCAATCAGCCAGGGCAAGAGGTGAAGAAAAGGGGTATTAAAATGAGTTGGAAGGAAAGCCTATCAAGTCTTGGTAATCAGATTTGATTTAAATCTTTCTCTTTTGCCTCAACTCCCCCACCACCCTAAGACTTTTCTATGACAAATGAGAAAAGCTATTCTAGATGAGACAGAAGCACTCGGAAATAGCTGTGAGGAGAATGTACAGGTAAAGATACAAAACAGAGAGAGGCAAGATCCTGCCTAGCTCAAGCCTTCTGATTTCCATTTGGTATAGCTGGTTTTTCCCCCTCCAATCACAGAACTAGTGTGATCTTGACAGAGCAGACTTCTGAGACCACTTGGCACAAAATTCTAAACTCTGTAAACTGATGAATTACATGCAGAACGACAGCTCTTCTGAGAGTCAAAAATAAATTAGTTACAGGGTGTGTGTAGGAGTGATTATGTTGCTGATGCTGTGTGAACTGCATCTCTACAAAATCACATTAGGATTGAAAGTAAGTTTTGGAACAGACCACAAAAGACAACGCTTCAGAGAAGGTCTGTGTGAATATATATTTTAATCCTTCATTTTTATTCTGTTTCTCCTACTTGAAGAATGTAGCATTTTACCTTAGGCTACAAGCTGGCACAGGCTTCCTTTGTGACTAAGCAATACACTGACTTTGCAATGTTATGGCATCCTGTGTGGTGCACAGACATGAATAAAAGGGAACGTTGGAAGACAAAGGTAATTCTGGCTTGTTCATTTGGGCTATGTCTACACGTGAAGCCTACATCCAAGTAGCCTATTTCGATGAATAACATCTACCCATCCTCCAGGGCTGGCAACGTTGATGTTCAACATCGACGTTGCGCAGCACCACATCGAAATAGGCGCTGCGAGGGAACGTCTACACGCCAAAGTAGCACACATCGAAATAAGGGTGCCAGGCACAGCTGCAGACAGGGTCACAGGGCGGACTCAACAGCAAGCCGCTCCCTTAAAGGGCCCCTCCCAGAAACAGTGGCACTAAACAACACAAGATACACAGAGCTGACAACTGGTTGCAGACCCTGTGCATGCAGCATGGATCCCCAGCTGCAGCAGCAGCAGCCAGAAGCCCTGGGCTAAGGGCTGCTGCACACAGTGACCATAGAGCCCCGCAGGGGCTGGAGAGAGAGCGTCTCTCAACCCCTCAGCTGATGGCCACCATGGCGGACCCCGCTATTTCGATGTTGCGGGACGCGCAACGACTACACGGTCCCTACTTCAACGTTGAACGTCGAAGTAGGGCGCTATTCCCATCCCCTCATGGGGTTAGCGGCTTCGACGTCTCGCCGCCTAACGTTGATGTTAACATCGAAATAGCGCCCGACACGTGTAGCCGTGATGGGCGCTATTTCGAAGTTAGTGCCGCTACTTCGAAGTAGCATGCATGTGTAGACGCAGCTTTGGAGTTCCTAATGTTCTATCAGAATGTAGAATACAAATTTGGGGTTTCATTACTTACCATCTTGGAGGATGATGGGTGGGGAACAGCATAGTAGTAATTTGAAAATGATTATGAAGACAGAGACACATTATAAAGAATTAAATAAAATTAGACCACATTTGAACTTGTTACAACTTCCAATAGCTTTTATGAACTTCACACTGGAGTGTCAAAATGAGAGAGAGGTGGGACTTAACTTGAGAAAAATTTCCTCCCAAATCTAGTTTCCCTGGTTGAAAGTAAGATTCCTTTGAACAAGCAGTCGATAGGAAGAAAGGTCAAGGAAAGTGTCTTCTCCCTTACCTTTGGAGCTGAAGAGGTAGCTACAGTATATAGTGCACATGTGATCAAGCAGAATAAGAAGGATCACTGAACAGGTGACGCAGAGAGAGAAGGATTACACTGCACGTGCTGGCAGGAAGAGGATGGAGAAGAATTCTTCACAGTCTGATGGGGATGTGAGGCAAGAGGTTACTAGAGGATTTCCTTGGGATTCTGTATAGAAGAAATTCTGCCCTCATATTGACACTTTGGGCCTCTGAGGGGACATATGAGGAGTGAGGAGAAACCTTGTCATATAATTTACAATCTCTTGGTTTCTTTCTTTCCCCAAGAGCTTTTTCTCTGTCTTTTCCCCATGTTTACATCGGCAGCTTTTCAACTGACCACAATATTGAATCCAAAATGGCTTTTCACAGGGGGCTGGGGCGGGGTAGTAACATCCTCAAGTTAATGTCTGAAACAGAAATTCCTTCTTAGGCTACCATAGAAAATACATGGAAATAAAGCCTGATGGAGTGTGAATTCATGAACTCCTTAGCTGGAACGATATACATTTTTTGACCTCTGCATAACACAAAACCACTAGGACACTCCCAAGCTAAATATGATTTTAGCCATCAGTCAGGTAATTCATAGATTTAAATATACCTCCATGTATGCTGCTCCAAAACACACTGGATCAAATTCTGCCGTAGAAAGTTGATCCCCTTGATTTCATTAGAAACTCATATGGATGCATTCAAAGGCAGAATTTGGTCTTTCAACATGCTTTTTGCTGTCACATCACATTGACATCCCTATTGAGCTGTCCACTATGCCCTCTTGGTAACAATCAGCAGAAACCTGCCAAAGGTGTGCAACCATCACGAAATTGGATATAAGCTTGTAATGTGATAATGGCAGCCAAAAAAAAAAGTGATTTTTTCAGCTACATACACAAAAGAGGTCATAGCAAGTGACAGAAAAGTGACAGTTCCTTGTCAAAAGTAATATCATACCAATAATATTAATTTCTATTTTGGGTATAGGAGTACCAGAAGGGCATTAAGAAATTCGGTGGGGGATTCAGAGAAATGAAAACAAGTAAATATATGGAAGGAGAGGCTAATTCCTTTAGGTCCATCTACCAGTGAAAATATTAGAAATATAGTCCACATATTATCTGTAACAAATCTCACTCCTATGTTTGTCATATTATTTAAAAGAAAACTATATGCATTTTGTGCTCCTCAATACTCTAAAAGTTCAAAGCCGTCAGCAAATTGTGTAAAAAACAAGCACACAGAGAATTTTCATTGAAAATACAGGTTATATTGACAAGTGGTTACTGTTACTGGCAATTGTTCAGTGACCACTATTTTCTGTAACAGGTCTCCATCTATAACTCGATATAATGAAGAATTTATAAACTTATTTTTTGAGTATGAGGAGTATGAGGAAAACATCCACTTAGTCCATTATTGTGAGTTTTGAAACAACTCTACAGCTGAAATACATGGCGGGGAGGGAAGTTGAAATTTAGCCAGATGAGGTTCTTTATGAACATCAGGAAGAAATGCCTCTGAATGTTACGATGAAATGGTTCAGACTTGGCCAAGTTATAAAGCTTTGAGTATAAATTATTGTAGTTTCCACAAGACAGCACACCATAGACATTCGACTTCTTCAACCTCAGCTAGAGTCAGAGAGATCTGTGATGCTTCCCCTTCGTCTCCCCGCAGACAGCACTGCACGGTATTCTCCCAGCAGATTCAATGGTGGTGGCTTACAGCAGCGGTTCTCAGATTTATCTGATGCACCCCATTCATGGGTCCGTCCCGTGAAAGCTCATCACTTAATAAATAATATTGTTAGTCTTTAAGGTGATACAGGGCTGTTTTTTTGTTTTGTGATCTCACGGAGAAAAGCAAAAAAGCTGGGCACCTTTAGTCTTGAGGAAAGACTGAAGGGGGACATGATAATAGTTTTCAAATATGTGAAAAGTTGTTAAAATGAGGGTAGTGAAGAATTGTTCTCATGTCCACTGGATGTAAGAGAAGTTGTATTGGACTTAATCTGCAATAAGGGAGCCTGAGGAAAACCACTCTAATTGCAAGGGCAGTTAAGCTCTGGAATATGCTTCCAAGGAAGGTTGTCAGATTTCCCGGAGGTCTTCAAGAACAGATTAAACAAGTACCAGTCAGAAATGGTCCAGGCTTTCTTGGTCCTGCCTCAGCAAGGAGTGGATTTGGACAACTTCTCAAGGTTCCTTTCTGTCTCTATTTTTCTGGTTCCATGAAAAGCAGAAGGAGAGGTGTGAGAGGTCAATGCAGTGACAGCACAAACAGGAAGTTGTTTTCCAGAGCACAGGGAAGAACGGTCTTTTGTGATTTTGTTACAAGCACAGTATATTTATGTACATTAGAACATAAGAACATAAGAACAAGAACATAAGAACATAAGAATGGCCATACTGGGTCAGACCAAAGGTCCATCAAGCCCAGCATCCCATCTGCCGACGGTGGCCAATGCCAGGTGCCCCAGAGAAGGAGAACAGAAGACAATGATCAAGTGATTTATCTCCTGCCATCCATCTCCTGCCCTTGTACTGAAGGCTAGGGCACTATACTTTATCCCTGGCTAATAGCCATTTATGGACCTAACCTGCAAAAATTTATCAAGCTCTTTTTTAAACCCTAATAGAGTCCTGGCCTTCACAGCCTCCTCGGGCAAGGAGTTCCACAGGTTGACTGTGCGCTGTGCGCATTATTGCATACCGGGCCTGCTACAGTGTGGTCCCAATCCCTGACAGGAGCCTTTAGGTGTAGCTGCAGTCTTACAGTAAAGTAATGGAAGAAAATTAGGAAGTGTGAGAAAAAAATTAAAGACTAAGGTAGAAATACAAAAAGAAGGAGAAGCATGCGGAGAAAATAAAAACCCCAAAGAAAATTAGGAGGAAAGACAGATTCACAAAAGGAAAAAAATCTATAATGCAAACACATGCTATGTGCCACAGGCCTGTATCCTCCCTCTGTCCCAGCCTCCATCCCTATCACTCTTGGTTGCTCTGACTACCACACGTCTCCCCAGTTCTGAGACCAGGACATTCGCAACATGCTGCTCTGACTTCTTCCCACAATTCCCAGCACAAATTCCCTAGCACATCTGCTTTCCTGTCCCTTTCTCCTCACCCCCACACAGGCTTCTGTCCCTCAGTCATTCCTCCCAGTCTCTTGGCATGTCCGTTTTCAGTCTCAGCCTAGAGGGGCTGACTCTGTGGGTGATCTCTAGTTCTTCCTCTCTTGCTCAGCATTTCCCACCTGCGGGTGGCCCTGCTAATCAGCTCCTTCCTTCCTATGCCTCCTGATCTCTGCATTCATCTGTGGTGTTCTGGGGGCTAGAGGGGTGGGGGAGGGACCAGGGAGGGGGCACACTCAGGGCAAGGGGTGGAACTGCGCTGGAAGAGGTGGGGGCGAAGGGAGGTGGGAAAGAAGCTTTGGGTGAAAGGAGAGTAAGGGAGGGGCCTGTGGCCGAGCACTCCTGGGGAAAGGAAGCAGCCAGCATCTGTGTCTCAAAAGGGGTTGATTTACTGCTCCACAGCCTGACTAGCAGGGTTATTTTCACAAACGGCTGCACAAGCCCAGCTCTGCAAGGCTCACAGTGCTCTACTGATGGATTCACTTTCTGTCTCCCATATGCCTCCCTCGCCCATCTCACCCCCCCAACACAATGCTGTAACATTGGTTCACAACTGATTCAGTGGGAAGACTGCCACCTACTGATCTGCCAACACCACTTGCTCCTGCAGCAGCAGATGGGTTTCCTGTGGGGGTCACCTATCCAGCCTGATTCTGTGTAAAAATATGTCTCTTCCAAGCCTGAGAATGTTCCTGACACCCAGCTCTGTGACCGGTTGGGCACAAGAGAAGTTGGGAATTGAGCTACTTGAGAGGTGCAGTAATCACAGACCAAACAGTGGTTTTCTTCCAAGAAAATGCCTCTCACAATTCCTTTGTAGCTAAAGTTAGTTAGAGTAGTCTGGATTCTCTGGTCTATTTAGGCCACTGCATGCTGGGTACATTGCCACAAACTAGCCAGAGATTACACCCACCCCTATGTAGAGGGAACTTCTGAGAAAGTCTCTGCTGCTATAATGCTGATGGAGGTGGAATAGCTGCCCACTTCAACCCCTTCTTTGTAACTGCTCCATAAGTTAATTCAACAGATGTTCCTGGGGGGTGAGCTACACATACTCACAGACACCCTCTTTTAGTCTCAACTGTACTACTATGAAATGAGCATGAATCTCAGATTGCATACCTGAGTGCAAAAGGTACCGTCACATGGGTCATCCAGTTAGAGAACACAAGCCTCATGACTTCAGTAGCTCACCAACCCATGAAGCCTGCAAGTGTTAACAATGAATTGTTTGCAACTGATTGCAGATCAAGAATTATTCCGTGAAGAAATTTTCGAACAATTTTGATTAATATGGTTGATCTTTTCCCAAACAGCCCGAGAAAAGAAAAAAGTTCTGCAATTAGTTGACTACATTATTAATCACCAATTAGTCACTCATCCAAGGTATCACTGCAGTTCAGTGGTTGAATCAGGACCAGAAGCCATAATTGACTGTTAGTCTTAGGGTGACTGTATTTGACCTTTCAGAAAAGAGGACACCCTTGAGAGGGAGTGTATCTCTATCAGTATCTATCATGTCACCTTGTCTTAATGTACTAGATACACTAGAACACATCAATACAAGGTGAGTTGGTAGATATAGTGCATTAATACAAGGTGAGGTGGTAGATACTGATACAGGTATGCTACCTCTCAGGGGCATCCTCTTTATTATATGGTACCCTTAGTCAGTCTTAAACTGTGACCTATGACACCATATTGTTTTTCTCTTAATATATTCTAGGCCCAAGTAGTCTTTTCCCTTGGCTCGCCTCCAAATCCCTATTTTGGACAACTCCATACCAAACTTTCCTATATTATCCCACTCTGCAGTTGGCTTGTTGAAAGTGCCATTTGCCCAGATGGCTTCTGCACCTCTCTCAGCTGATGATGGCTTGGAGGAACAAAGACAATTTGGAACGCAGGGAATTTGTCTTTCCTTGTCTGAGAACCTTGTCCTTGACTGAGCCCCACTGCTTGGTTCCAAGGCTGAGCATTTTATTTTGCTCATCCAAATTGCTTAGCTACCAGGCAGAGGAATGTCATTCTACGTAAGTATTGCTTTTAGCAGTAACTTCAGATCTATTATAAAAAAGTCAGTATGCAACTGTATGACCCAGCACAAGGTTAAATTCTTTTGGTTACTGACCCTATAAAAGCCACTGGGTAATGAGAAACAGAACCTGGAACAGGCTACAAAAACTCCCCAAACCACAAATGGACAAAGTGTTTTGACATTCCATGGTGACCTCATTACCCATATGATATGGAACTATTTCAGCTATTCAAAGAACAGTCATGTCATAGGAGGAAGAACAATGACTTTCTAAGGCATACAAATGCTCTTACTGGCAAAGGCACGTCAAAAATGCACACAATCCAGCTCTGTTCAGAGGGTTTGCTGCTCAAGGGCTTTAATGGGTTCTCTTACCCTGTAGAGTCAACGATGACAATACTTGAGATTTACAAATACCAAGAGGCCAACCAGTACCAGACAGATACATTTTGCCTAATGTTGACTACAAAAATGAAAAGATTCAGGCCAAATAACTGTCCATTGGAGAATGGTGCTAGCAACCATCCAGTCAGGCTGGATTATGCCCAGCAGCTGCCACTACTACTACTACTACTATTATTATTACTATTACAACCACTACTACTCTTTCTTGTTTACTTGCTTTCTTCCTTTACATGAAGCACCTCAAGCTGTGATAGAATCCTCCAAAACAAGGACCAATACACACTATGCCCATTAAAGATTTTGCAGTCTGACTTTGATATGGTACAAGAGAGTGGCTACAGGGAAAAATCATAGAGGAGAAAGTGAGGACAAAGATGACCGTAATCTGAGCACACAGTTATTTCATAAGGTATGCTCATACCTTGAAGGGCATATTACTTTCTTGTTTAGTTTTCAGAATAGCTTCTCCCGCCTCACTTCTCACTTGCTTAGTTTTGGGAGAGAAATGAGTGAATCAAAAGGTGACTGTTTTCAGTGCATGTCAATAAGGAAAGTAAGCCTTAGTACGGCAGTCCCCTGAGTTATGTGAGGGTTGTGTTCCTGTGCACCCTTGCATAATTTGAATTTTGTGTAAGTCAGGCTGGGGGGGAAGGGAAGCCAAGAACCAGGTGGCAGCCTGGCTCCTGGCTCCAGTGGCCTGGCGGGAGCCAGGAGCGGCTTCTCCCCTGCTTCCCCCAGCTGGGAGAGCTGGGGCTGGGGCACTTTCGATTTGCACTTAGCTCACATTAATGAGAGTTAAGCACAAATCAAAATTGCTCATAGTGGGGGATTACTGTAGTGTTTTCAAGTTTCCAAAGAAAAGTGAGGAAAAATGTGTTTGATTTTTTTGAAAACTGTTTTGAATAGATACATATTGCATAATTTGCAGAATTTGCAGAATTCTTTTAAATCATTGATAGATAAAAATTTGGTCTGGTCCTATTTGGCATTGTCCCTTTAAAATTTCCCATCTTGTTTTGATTTCCTTAATGGCAGCAGAACTACTGGTGAAATACAAAAATGATTCAGCTTGTTAGATCTTTGCTGACAGTACAAAACTAGGGACATCTTCCTAACCTATCTGCACCTTTAAAACTACAGTATGTATGATATTTTCCTGGCACAACTACAAAAACTGTCTACTTTCATTTATACAGTGATAAAGAATAAGCTGATTTATTTTTCATTTGCATAGTAACAGAGAGGTAGCTGTGTTAGCCTGTATTCTAACAAAACAAACCAGGAGTCATGTAGCACTTTAAAGACAAATAAAATAATTTATTAGAAGGTGGGCTTTCGTGGGACAGATCCACTTCAAATCTATAGCATTTCCAGTACAAACTGACAGTTATATAGCAGAAAGGCCCTCCCCCCCAAAAAATTGAAAAAAACCTGACAAATCAGGTACATAGAACTGAAGGGGGGGAGGGGGAGGGCTACAAAATACAAGTGTCTTACCTGAGATTATTATGAATGTGAAAGTAAGGGAAACTATCCTTGCAATGTGTGAGATAATTGCTATCTGTATTGAGACCAAGTAGTATTGTATCGAATTTGAGTATGAACCTCAGTTCACGCATCTCCCTTTGTAACCTGCTGTTAAAGTCTCTTTGTGGCAGGACACATATTCTCAGGTCTTTAACAGAATGGCCCACTCCATTGAAATGCCCACTGACATTTCTTGAGGAAATTACAAAACATTGGAAACCTTCTGGAGAGCACCATCTTTGCCATCATGGATGTAGAGGCTCTCTACACCAATATTCCACACGAAGATGGACTACAAACAGTCAGGTACACCATCTGTGATGTTACCATGGCAAATGTGGTGCCTAACCTATGTAACTTTGTTCTCACCCACAATTATTTCCAATCTGGGGACAATTTATACCTCCAGATTAGTAGCACTGCTATGGGCACCTGCATGGCCTCTCAGTATTTTTCTGTCTGACTTAGAACAGTGTTTCCTCAGCTCTTGTTCCCTATTACCACTCCTTTACTCACACTACATTGATGACATCTTTATGATTTGGACCCATGGTAAAGAGACTGGGAGAATTCCACAGAGATTTTAACAACCTGCACCCTACCATCCATCTCAGCCTTGACCATTCCACATGAGAGATCCATTTCTTGGACACTGCAATACAAATTACTGATGGCCAGATCAATACCACTCTCTCCTGGAAACCCACTGACTGCTACAGTTACCTACATGTCTCCAGCTTCCATCCAGTACAGACCACACGATCCATAATTTATAGTCAAGCCCTTAGATACAACCGCATCTGCTCCAGTCTTACTAACAGAGACTCTACCAAACATTCATAAAACTTAATTACCTACTGGGAGAAGGGGGAAAAAAACCCAGAAAACAAAACCAAAAAAAAAAACAGATTGAGAGGGCCAGAAGAATACCCAGAAACCACCTACTTCAAGATAGGCCCAAGAAAGTCAATAACACAACAACACTTGTCACCACCTATAGCCCCAACTCAAACCCCTGCGACACATCATTAAAAACCTACAACCTGTACTAGAACATGATGCCACATTGCAGAAGGCCCTAGGTGAGAAACCTGTTCTCTCCTATAGACAACCTCCTAACTTAATGAAAATTCTTACTAGCGACCACAGGCCATATCACAGTAATACTAATCCTGGAACTTTTCCTTGCAAGAAACCTTGTTGCCAAATTTGTCCACTTATTTATTCTGGAGATACCATCACTGGACTCAACCATGTTAATTACAAGATCAGGGGCTCATTCTCCTGTACCTCAACCAATGTTATATATGTCATCATGTGCCAGCAATGCCCCTCTACTATGTATATTGGACAAAATGGGCAAACACTTCGCCAAAGCATGGATGGACACAGAGCAAACATTAGGAATCTTAATACACATAGACCTGTCCGTGAGCATTTCAATGGAGTGGGCCATTTTGCTAAAGACCTGAGAATATGTGTCCTACAACAAAGAGTCTTTGACACCAGATTACAAAGGGAGATGTGAGAACTGGGGTTCATATTTAAATTTGATACATTAACACTTGGTCTTAAAGGAGATAGCAAGTATCTCACACATTACTAGGACTGTTTTCCTTATTTTTGTATTCATAATGCTCTCACGCAGGACACTTGTATCTTGTAACCCTCACTCTCCACTCTTCAATTCTATGTATCTGATTTGTCAGGTTTTATTTCAACTTTTTGGACCTCTGTGCTATATAACTGTCAGTCTGTACTGGAAATGCTGTAGATCTGAAGAAGTGGGTCTGTACCACAAAAGCTCATCACCTAATAAATTATTTTGTTAGCTTTTAAAGTGCTACATGACTGCTGGTTTGTTTTCATTTGCAGTTAACTGTTCCTTCCCAGTAGACTTTACTCCATAATCACATACATAATAACATAGTGCAACTTTGATTTCCGTAGAAATCACTGTCCCTTTCTCTGGTGAGTTACAGCAGAAGCACCAGTCAGGAATAGTTTAAAAGGATGTGCTGCTACTCAGAGATTTTAAAGACTGTGCCAATAATTGAAATGATACCTGGTGGATACCTTTTGTTTTTTTCTGATGGTGGTCCCTGTACCATTCCAGCAGGTGGCACTACACCATGATTTAAAAATAAATAAATAAAAAAGAAGGAAAGCCCCTGCAGCCCGTATACAGGAATTTCTGGGGTTTGTGTGCTTGTTTGTTTGTTTCTTTTGTTTTTTTGTAAATGTGCCCCCACTCCTCAGAGTGGGCCCTGCCTTTTCCTCCCAACCCCTGGCTCTCCAGCTATCCCTGTCACCCTGCCCTCCTCCAGCTGGCCCTGCCCCGCCCCTTCCAGCCAGCCTGGTCCTGCCCCTCTCGCCCAGAATCCCTGCTGCCAGTGGCCACACCCATGCACATGGGGGGGCCCTGCTGCCCTACCCCTCTTCCCCTTCCTACCTGCCCTGTGTGCCAGGTTCCTGGCTGCCAGGCACCTGGGGCTCTCCTAGCTGCCTCCAGCCCCATGCATGCGGTGGGGCTCTCCTGATGGTAGGCAGGGCAGGGGAGCAATGTTTCCACTCAGATTTTCCATCCTTGGATTTTCTTTTGACTGAGTTAAAGTTTCTTACGTGCAACACCAATACTGAGGTAGTGTGTGGAGGTGCCCCACCAGTACGAGCAAAACAGCTAGAAATAAATATAAGTTGTTAACAGGCCTTGGGGGAGGGAGAAAATATATTAAAATAAGGGATAATTCACAAGGAGCAATGCTTACTGATGTTTATTTCATATGCTATCAAGTGAAGAGAAAATGAACACTACTCTTGGAGTGCCTCTGTTATCATCCTGTCTAACAACTCGAGCTAGCGAACACACCAAAATGCATATGTGCCACACACAGCAGTGTGGGAATCAGGGCTGGGGTATAGGAGGTGCTGGGGATGTGGGACTGGAGTGTGTCAGGGTGCAGAACTTAGGCCCGGGTGCTGGGGATGTGGAGGTGCAGGAATCAGAGTTGTGGTGCAGAAGGGGCTCGGGAAAGGGGGTTGCAATGTGTGGGGGTGCAGAAGTTAGGGCAGGGGGCTGGGGATGTTGGGATTCAGGAGTAAGGGATGGGGTGTGTGAGGGGCCCAGAGTAAGGCATATGGGTTGAAAAGGGGGGTCTCAGGGCAAGGCACTGGAGTGTGAGGTACAAGAGGCAGGGCAGGAGGCTGGGAGTGAGGGGTTGGGCACAGTGTGTGAGGTGCAGGGGATGACCCTGGGGCTGGTTATCTTATCTGGCTACTGATTTTAGATCAGGCAGGTCTTTGAAGAATTCATTTAAAAAAGAAAAAAAAAACTGTTTGAAGAGCCAAGCATTTAAGGCTAAAGCTGAATGCTCAGACTGCGTCTGAACATCTACTGAAGAATTTTTTAGAGATGTGACTTCAGAAGCTTCAGCCACAAACTAATCAACTATTTAAAACAAATTTTAAACGAAGCTCCTGTAGACATAACACACAACTGTTTTTGTCAGCAAATTCACGTAAATTGGCACATTCCTCTTAAGTACTTTTAATTACCACTTAGTGTCTCTTTCACAGGTTCTATGTTACGCTAATAGGTCTGACAAGCTGGAAGGGTTTTCATTTTTAAGTTAACAGAACCACTTGCAGGGGAAGAGTTGTGAATCTGCAACCTGCTGTTGTGTGAGCCTCCTGGAATGGTTAGAATAAGGATAAGAAGTGGGAGAGGTTGAGTGCTAAGATCACAGGTGGTGCCTAGTGGGGTGGCTTGGCTCCCTTTGAGCCCCCCCTTGCCCCCTCTGCATACGTGCCTGCCATAGTAAATACATACGCATCACTAAACCACCATGCAGTTTGACAGGACTAACACACCATTGAAAGGAGGCCTGGTACTTGAAGAGCAGGGCGGTTGCAAGTCACATTGTCGGCGCTGTATATGAGGAAGCCTGACTGCACGTTGCCAGCTATAGACAAATTGAAGAATTCAGAACACTAAAATTCACCCATAAAATTAATATGTTGTGAGCCGATGCCCAGGTGCCAGCTAAAGGTCTGGTGGGGCAAAGGGGGGTGGGGCAAAGGGGGGTGATGCCACACCAGCAGCTACACTAAGCAGCCAGGGCAGGCTCGGTTCTTTGGTTTGTGTTTAGTTCGGGTACAGCAGCAAGAGGAAAATTACACTTAGAGAGTCTTTAACAGTTACTATTTATTTATACAAAGATAGAAACGATTTAACTAAGACAAATGATTAAAGTACAAGTTAGTACTCATGGTTCTTAAAGGGGAAACAACACAATTTAACTTAAGAAAAGTTTTAGAGAAACTAGCTAGCTTAAACTAATACAATTAGTGTGTACACAAGAAAGGCCTGTTGCAGGTGTGATTTTTACCCCTGCCTCTTAGACCTGGTGGAACCAGAGTCTTTCCCTCAATTCCTATAAGAAAGAAGCTTAGTACAGGTGTAATTCTTACCCCTGCCTCCTAGATCCAGTGTGACCCAGATTCTCTCAATCCCTCGGGAAGAAGTAGATACGAACCAGGCGTCCCCAGTCTCGGGAGTTAATTCCAGACCTGACCAGCAGGTGTAGGTGATTGAAAACTCAAAGGGGGGTGGTCTGCCAAGCCCCTTTATACTGCTTTTGTCACGTACGCTTCTTCCTGGTCTCAAGTGGCCAATTGGGAGGAATGTTTTGAACCCCAGGTTTCCCAGGGAAGGTGCAAGGCTCAATTTGCACCTGTGAATTGTGGACAGCTGGGCACCTTTAGAGGTGATGGGCGGGGGTTCCCCAATCTTCCTGGGGAAGTGATCAAGGCTGGGGAAGTGATCAAGGTGTGTCAATTACTGAGATTAGCCAGAAGGGTGGCCATTAGCTAGCCCATCCACTGTCTGGTTTTTGTGTATAGTAGAGAGGCTGGGCGAGACAGCACACCTGCGTTCCCAGGACATCAAAGGCTACCTGTCTCCCCTGCTTATTTCTCTCTCTGTCTCTCCCAGTTGGGGGGAGAGGAAGAAAAGGCCAAATGGGGGGTTCATGTCTGGCTACATATGTGGTATGAGAAAAGGAAATTAAAAATAGTTTAAAAGGCTACCAAGAGAGAAGAGACCCTTTGAAATGCTCATATTTTGGGCATTTAGTATAGACAGAACTAGGGTTGCCAAATTTCTAAATGCCCAAAACTGAATGTCTTCCCCTTCCCTCACCCCTTGCAAAAGCGCTCCTCCTGCCATGCCCTTCCCTGCAGGCCAACCTACCCATTCAGCACTGAACGTGGTGTCTAATTCTTGGCACTACAGATTAGGAATGAAGTGGACAAATTAGAGAGAGTCCAAAAGAGAGCAACCAAGATGATAAGTATCAGAGAGGTAGCCGAGTTAGTCAGTACCTTCAGAAACAACAAGAAGTCCTATGGCACTTTATAGACTAACAGATGATAATAGATTTAGATGATAAGAGATTCAGAAAACCTGACCTATGAGGAAAGTTGAAAAAAATGGGCATGTTTAATATTGATGAAAGACCACTGGGGGTTCTGATAAAATCTCCAGATATGTTAAGGGCTGTAACAATGAAGACTGTGATCAATGGTTCTCCACGTCCACGAAAAGTAGGACAAGATATAATGATCTTCGTGTGCATCCAGAGGGATTTAGGTTAGACATTAGGAAAATCCCCCTAGTTCTGAGGGTAGTTAAACTCTGGAACAGGATGCCAAGGGAAGCAGTGGAATAGCCCTCGTCGGAAGTGTCTAAGAAGAGGTTGGACAGACCCTTGTCAGGGGTGGTCTAGTTTACTTGTTCCTGCCACAATGGGGAGAGGGCGGAAGGAGGGACTGAACTTGATGACATCTGAATGGCTTTTCAGTTCTGCCTTTCATTGATTCAACTCGTTCCCTTGGAAATCTTCCACTTTCTCTTTGTCTCGTTAGCTGTGTGTAGACTCTGCATTCCCCACTATCAGATGCCTGTGAGGGCAGGAATGATCTTCGCAGTCTCTCTTGATACTACTCCAGTCAGCTGCTCTCACCTTCAACAGACGGCACAGATTTTTGTGGGAGGAGAAAGGGCTGCATCCTTTTGTTGTTTGTTTTAAGCAAATTACCAGCAGCAGGCTGGGGATTTGGAAACGAATCCTGGGGTCAGCTCCTGGTCTTAAACTACTGCTTCAGCCTCCTTGTCATCAGCACAGAGCAATCACGCGGTTCATGGGTTGAAAGACTGCTGTGCCTAGAACTGCAGCTCCCTACCAGGCATATTATCTTTCCCTTGGCGGCTTCAGGGGTTTCGTCTCTCTCTGTTTCCTTGCTCCTCCCCTCCCTCTGACATCTGGAGAATGTTGTGATGGATGAGAAGTTGGGCTGAAGTTCTGAAACATAAGCGGCAATCAGGATCCCAGCTTTCTATCTTAAAATTGGAAGATGACCAAAGTAAGCAGGACTCAATTTTAAGATGCAGAGATAAGTTGCACAGGTAACTGTGGATTATTTCACTAACAGAAAAACAAATATATGGCTGCCACAATACAGATTACACTGGCTATAGCCATAATTGCTAATAGATCTAGGACAAGGAGGTGTTGCTGTCAGTTTCTGTTGGAGCTGGATCAGTCCTATATATTTGCATGATATTAACCAAGTAAAATATAAGTGGTTTATTATTATAGGCTGGATCCAGGCTAATGGGTGTAAAGAGAGACATAGATTTGCCAGGCATTTAAGAGAACAGAACTCTCCTCCCATAGGTGCATGCAGCACCAATACATTTATCATGGCTGCAGTTGTGGATTTGCCATTTCATCCATAAGTCACCGTGGTTCAACTCACCAGCGGAGATAGTTTGGCCGGTGGCCCCATGTAATTAGATTGTTATCCTGAGCAATAGTGGTTCTGATATCGTGACGGGGGTGCTCTGCTATTTGCTCAGTCTTCTCTTTCCCCAGGCTACAGTGCTTCTGAAAGATCCACGAGTCACAGGGTACGTAACAGAGCTATGGCTCCTTCAGGCTTCCTCAATTGCTCATGGAATCATTACAATAGTTGATTTACACAATACCTTCGATACCTCTATGGTATTGACATAATTTGGAATTTACTTTTATATGGACCTGCTTTAGAGAGACCTAAGCAAACTTTAAAAAGTAATGTTGACTTAAACTAGGTGCAAATTACACATATCATCATCAATAACCGTGGGCTCAGCGCCCGTTGGTGTCTGATGCCTCTCTCACTATTTCCTTCCGTCTTTCCCTGTCCAGTGCGGAGTGGCTTAGTTTCTGTAGACTAGCTCCGCACCAATCTACTACATCATCTACCCATTCTCTGTGGGGTCTGCCTCTCCTATTCGAACCGTCCCTCATGCCGAATACCAGGGTCTTGATTTTTCATTCGTCGTTCATTCTGCAAATATGCCCAAATAATTGTGGCTTCCATTTTATAACCTTCTTCTGCAGTTCTCTTTCAGCTGTATCTTTCTATATAATTCCTCATTGGTGACCTTCTGCATCCATCCTGTTCTCAGAATCTTCCTATAACAACTCCTTTTGAACGCCAATATTCTTTTTGAATCTTTTGTTATCACCCACATCTCACATCTGTACAACATGCTGCTGAATACGCGTTTTCAAGACTCCCAGCTTCATTCCTAAGCTAATTGCTTTGCTTTTCCAGATCTTATCCATCACTTTTAAACTCGCTCTTGCTTTCACTATTCTAGTCGCCATTTCCTTCTTACAGTCTAGATCATATGTTATGTTACTCCCCAGATATGTGAACTTCTCTACATTTTCTAGTTCAATACCATCCACACTGATCTTCCTTCCTATTTCCTTATCTCCGAATACCATTGTTTTTGTTTTAACGATATTCGTAATCAGTCCATACTGCTTCCCTTCTTCGTTTAACACCCGCACCATTTTTGCTAGCTTCTCTTCATCTTCCTCAATGATAACTATAACATCCGCGAACCTCAAGTTGTTAATTCTTTTCTTGTGCACAAATATCTCTTCTACCTCTTCCTTGATCTTGTCCATCGCTCTCTCCAGATGTGCGATGAAGATACTTGGTGATATTGGATCTCCTTGTCTCATACCTCTACTTGTTTTAAACCAACTTCCCAACTCCCCGCATGTTCTCACCGCTGCCTCCACATTATCACTGATGTCTGTCAACAACCGTATTAGTCTGCTATCCACCCTGTATGACTCCAATACCGCCCAAGTCACTTTCTGATCTATACTGTCAAATGCCTTTTGAAAATCAATGAAGCAAGTGCATACGTTTTTGTTCTTTTGTTGAGCTTTCTCCGCTATCAGTCTTAGTGCCAATATCTGCTGTATGGTACTTTTATCTTTTCTGAACCCTGCTTGCTCATCTTCTATATGTTCTTCTACCTGCGATCTTAATCTCTCAGTCAGTATCATCATCAGCACCTTACCTAGATGACTCATTAGGGCAATCGTTCTGTAGTTCTTGCACTCCAATGTACTTCCTTTCTTGGGTATTGTCACTAGTACAGATCTTGTCCATTCCTTAGGTGCCTTCCCCTCTTTCCATGCTTTATTACATAGTTGGTGTATTTCCTGAATCATGCTTTCTCCGCCATATTTGATCATCTCTCCTGTGATCTTATCATTTCCAGGGCTCTTGTTGTTCTTTAGTCGTTTCACTGCTTTTTCTACTTCCTCCTTTGAAATATCCATCTCGCTGTTGATGCTCAGGGCAGATATCTCTTTCAGTCCTTCAATCAGTCTCTCTGAGACACTCGGGTCCAACTGTGCTTTGTATAGATCAGTGCAATATCTTGTCCATCGCTGCACAATCTTCTCCCTGTTCATGAGCACTTCTTTGTTCTCATCTTTGATTGCCATCTGCTTCGGTTGCCATTTCCTATTAATATTCCTAATTGTCTTATACACCTCCCTGGTCTTCTATATGGGCTCAGCAGGATAGCCTTGTTAGTCTGTAGCCTCACAAATAACAAGCAGTCTTGTAGCACCTTAGAGATTAACAAATTTATTAGGTCATGAGCTTTCATGGTTAAGACTCACCTCCTCAGAAGTTTGGAATAGACAAATAGAACCCACGGTTTATACAACAAGGACGGAGGGGAAGGAAGGAGTAGATACAATTTCTTAGGGTTTATCTGCTGCAATCCCCCTGACAGAGACAAAAACCTATAAGATCTTTATCAAGCATTCTTAAATTATTAAGCATTCTTAAAACTTAATTACTCACCGAGGAAGTAAAGAAGCAGATTGATAGAGCTGATGAGTACCCAGAAGTCACCTATTTCATGATAGGCTCAGCAAGGGACATAATAGAATACCACTTGTCATCACCTATAGCCCCAGTTTAAATCCCTCCAGCGCATCACTGAGAACATATGACCTACACTGGAACATGATCCCCCACTCTCAGAGGCCTTGGTGATAGGCCTGTCCTCTCCAACAGAGCTGATCAACCTCAGGAAAATACTCACCCTCAGTCATACACTATTTCACAGAAACACTAACCCCCGAACCTATCCCTGTAACAAACCCTGTTGCCAGCTCTGTCCACTTTCCTATACAAGCAACACCATCACAGGACCTAACCACATCAGCCAAACCATCGGGGACTGATACACATGCACACCTACTACTCTAATATATGGCATCAAGTGCCAGCAATGCCCCTCTGCCATGTACAGTTGACAAACCAGACAGCCTGTGTGCCAAAGCAGGAATAGAAATAAGTCCAACATCAGGAACTGGAATACACATAAACCAATAGAAGACCACTCCAACCTCTCTGGATATTCAATAATGGATTTAACAGTAGCCATTCTTCTCCAAAAGAATGTTACCACAAGATTACAGAGGGAAACATCTGAATTGAAATTCATTTGTAAATTTGACACATTTAAACTAGGCCTGAACAGAAATCTCAGCTTTCTTATGCATTACAAGGAAAATTTCCTCACCTTTAATATTCACAGGAATGGAACACATCCTACTCAATTTGCTTCATTAATTGGTCCTACTAGCGCGCGGTAACCCCTTTTTTCCTCCCCTACCCAAATAAATAAACTCTGGATTCTATTTGTCTACCCCTGTCATCTTCTGACCTAATACATTTGTTAGGCTGCTTCTACACATGCCACCACTGGTTGCAGGTGGCATGGTAATGAGGCAATTTGCAGCAGGCTAATGAGGATCTAATGTGCATATTCAGCGCCTCATTAGCACAATGGCGGCAGCGCAAATTTTGAAGTGCAGACTTCGAATTGCAGATTGACAGTGAAGATGGGGGCAGCTTCAAAATAAGCACCCCACTTAGACATTCCCCTACTCCGATCTAGTAGGACCAGTTAGTCTTACTGTATATTTGATTATCTTTAATAACAGAACAAAAAAAGAGCCCAATGCTGAGAACCTGAACCTGCCTTTGAATGAGGTTGGAATTGAGGATATTTACCATGTTACAGAGTCCAGCCCCAGAATTGTGGGTCCAATACTGCTCATAGTACTTGCACAAACACTCCTTCTGAATTCAGTGGAGCAACTCATTCAAATGGGGTGAGCAGGATTTTGACATGTCAGTACAGGCAACACGAGGCACCATACCATATATTTGCAAGGGATCCAAATTACAGTTGCTGTGGGAACCACAGTTTTGAACGGTTGACTGATATTTATATGTGTAAACAGTACTATTGCACGTTAAGTATTTTATTTTACTTTTTATTTGTATTTGTTATGGTTTTTTAAGGTATCAATAAACAAGAAAGGTTCCAGTATGTTTATTTGACTGTGCATGCTCACATTTGAATGTGCAATTTAGATTTTGCACATGCTAAACAAACGTTGATTCACTCTACAGCATGTGGGAGATTGGAAATAAACGGTAGTGATGGGGAAGCCAATGGAGAAACTGCTGGGGCTACTAGGTTCCTCCTGATATTGTGACCCAGGTATATACATCCCCATATATATGCACGTGTATGTGTGTAACTGAAATGTTACATCTCAGCTTTAATTAATCAAATGTCCTACATGCATAGCACAAAACCTTTTAAAATTTCATTTTTTCTGTGCATGTACCACATTTGATACACGCAGATACAGATTATTTAAAATGCACAGAAATCAGTTTTTCTTAGTTTGCTATGTCCATACATAACGGCTCTGTAAAACCCTGATTGGAACTGTTTTGATGGAAATACATGGCAAACACCAGCTAAAATCAGTGGCTCTTTGCATAGTAAAACCATAATGTCAATCTATAGAAGGAAGTGGTATGAAATAGCAGCATAGAAAAAAAAAGACAGTTATGAAAACCTAAGTATTCCTGTACATACTATGATAATGTCTTCAGTACTTTGTCTCTCCTGTTCCCATTTCCCTGGCAAAAATTTCATGGTCTTTGTTTATTACAATGCAAGGGGACAGTTTACCATTACACTTTCTATTAGCTGACCTCTTGAGGTTGTCAGAGCAAATAATCTGAGAGATAGGCAAGAAGAAAGGTCCTTTTCTCTCCTTCAAAGCGGTCAGTTCCCTCCAAGGTAGGAGTGAGTACATGAGGGTGGGGACAGTCTGGAATAGCATGCCCTACCTCTGTAGAGTGATGTTGATTGAGCATCATAAGCACCACTCTCTTTAAAAAACTCTTAAAGAAGAAAAAATCCAGCTTTTTTGTTGCTGTTGCTGTTGCTGGGCAGAAAGTGGTGGAAGCTTGGACTTTCATACTGTGTATTGGGTTTGTTTTTGCCAGTCTGTAAACGCAAACCAGTTGAACCAACCCAAAAAAAATGTAAAGGAGAAAATGAAAGGGCGAGGAGACAGAGTGGTGGAAATTGCACGTGTACTGATTTTCTGCTGTTGTAATTTCAAACAAGCAATTTCTAAACCCCATTAAAAACAGGTTCCCTAATGCTGACAGACTCCAGGTTGCAGTGGCACTTCTGGTAGTGCTAGGATATAAGTTCATGATTCAACCAAAATACTTGGTAAGGAGGAAAATAAAGAACAAGCTACAGAAGGTGCTTCTCTTACTTGAACACTTGCTCCTGCGGTTCCTCCTGCTCTCTTCTTCTAACTCCCCAGCAAGCTTAGGCCAGGTTTATATTAGGCGTTCTTTATCAATATAGGAATAGTTTATCAGAACAGCTGCACATTGTATTGGTACAGGAAAATCCCTCTCCCTACGCAAGTGAAACAAGCTATGGTGGTAAAAGGACAGTTTTGCTAATAAAGCTGAGTCTCTGCTTTAGGCGCTTCTACCAGCACAGCTGGATTGGTTGAGGATTGCATCTCGTCACAGCCATAACTGCCGAAGCTGTGCTGCCAAAAATCTACAGTGTAGACTTGGCCTGAGAGAGCAGACTCAGCCCCCAGTTGTGCTATGCACTGGGTCAGACAAATGAACCAACCCTTGTTCTGTACAGAATTTTTGTTCGACTTCCCCAATTCTCAGCCATCTTTTTTCAGACCTTCAGTGATGCTTGCTGGTTCCCTTGGTCATTAGGAACTGCTTGTCTCTTCGCATGGTTCGTACTATTTCAAAACAGAAGCTCTAAAGACAGGTGTCTGGTTTTAAGTACAACAAACAAAACCTCATCTGTGTGTACTGGGGAAAATGTACAGTCTGGCTTGAGAGAATAGCCAGATGAGCTGTTCAATAATGCATTTCGCTTTCCACCAGTGCCTGTGAGAAAGAACAGTTTCTCCTTGACCTGGGCAAGCGCTCTGCATGCCCTGGTGGCCGCAGTTTAAAGATCAGGCTGATTATCTACAATACCAGGCCATAATGGACCAGACTAAGCCCCCGCTCCCTCCTTCTTCTCCCCAGTGGAATTAAGGGGCTACAGTGAGAGCATCCAGTGGCAGCTGCACAGAGAGCTGGAAGCATTTGATTTGCGTCAGTTTGCAGCAGAGCCTGATGGGGCTGTGCTCTGGGTGCTTTTAACTCACAGTGATTGGCAGGATTGTGATGTCACAATGAGGCTAGATATCTCGCAGGGGAGCTCAGGTTTTTGAGACAAGACCAATTTAGAATCCAGTAGAAAATGGACCGCAAAGCACGAAGTGGTGATCCAAATCACACGGCAGAAGTAAGCAGAGAATTACAGAAGCTTGAGGTGAGGGGCAGGGGGCAGAGATTTAGGCTCTTTTAATTCTGCGAGTAACTACCCAGAAGAGAGGTCACTATGAACAATAAGTCTCTGTAGTGATTACATTTGCCGTGAATAGGTTTCTTCACATCCGGACCCCACACACTACAGTCAAATAAGAAACGCAGTTAATTGGGGGAGTTAGGCTGGAACACTGAAGGTTATTTGAAACCTACAATTTCACAAAGATTAAATGCAATCATCAAAGAACTCAGATGAACCACAGACTTTTAAAAGTACATATAATGCACTTTTCATTGGTTTTTAATATACTGCAAATACAAATAAATGTTTTCAATGCAATATTGGTTGTAGAAAAAATGGAGCATAATTATGGTTAAAATACATGTGACCATAAACTAAGCCATTGGATATAATGCATCTTTGCTTTTCTTATTCAAGCAATTGTGATCTGTCTGTATGGTACTTATGTAAGGATTTTGCAGGATATTTAACTATGGCAAGCTCTGTGGGAAATACCCTCTCCTCCAACTTCATATACTCCCTTACTCCAAGTCTCCACCAGTTAGATTCTAAGGAAGAGCTCTTCTCACACTGACCCCCACCTCTCATCCCCAGATGAAACACTGCTGTGAGAAATGACAGGTTTTTGTGAGCTATATAGGTAGAAAATGGAGGGTGGGCTAATGTCAAACCATCAGGAAAGAGCACTAGTTTATTCCCTCTTAATCTCTTCTTTCATCTTCCTTAACCAAATAACAGCAACGAAGGGTCCTGTGGCATCTTATAGACTAACAGAAAAGTTTTGAGCATGAGCTTTCGTGAGCACAGACTCACTTCATCAGATGCTGGTCATGGAAATCTGCAGGGCCAGGTATAAATAAGCCTGAGCAAGGCTGGGGATAACACCCCAACATCAACCTCAGCCTGGAACAGTCATAAGAACATAAGAACATAAGAATGGCCATACTGGGTCAGACCAAAGGTCCATGAAGCCCAGCATCCCATCTGCCGACGGTGGCCAATGCCAGGTGCCCCAGAGAAGGAGAACAGAAGACAAGTGATTTATCTCCTGCCATCCATCTCCTGCCCTTGTACTGAAGGCTAGGGCACCATACTTTATCCCTGGCTAATAGCCATTTATGGACCTGACCTGCAAAAATTTATCAAGCTCTTTTTTAAACCCTAATAGAGTCCTGGCCTTCACAGCCTCCTCGGGCAAGGAGTTCCACAGGTTGACTGTGCGCTGTGTGAAGAAAAATTTCCTTTTATTAGTTTTGAACCTACTACCCATCAATTTCATTTGGTGTCCCCTAGTTCTTGTATTATGGGAAAAGGTAAATAATTTTTCTATATTCACTTTCTCCACACCATTCATGATTTTATATACCTCTATCATATCGCCCCTCAATCGCCTTTTTTCCAAACTGAAAAGTCCCAGTCTCTCTAGCCTCTCCCCATATGGGACCCTTTCCAAGCCCCTAATCATCTTAGTCGCCCTTTTCTGAACCTTTTCTAATGCCAATATATCTTTTTTGAGGTGAGGAGACCACATCTGCACGCAGTACTCGAGATGTGGGCGTACCATAGTTTTATATAGGGGAAGTATGATATCTTTTGTCTTATTATCGATCCCTTTTTTAATAATTTCTAACATCCTATTTGCCTTACTAACTGCCGCTGCACACTGCGTGGATGTCTTCAGAGAACTATCCACTATAACTCCAAGATCCCTTTCCTGATCTGTCGTAGCTAAATTTGACCCCATCATGTAGTACGTGTAATTTGGGTTATTTTTTCCAACATGCATTACCTTACACTTACCCACATTAAATTTCATTTGCCATTTTGCTGCCCAATCACTCAGTTTGCTGAGATCTTTTTGTAGTTCTTCACAATCCCTTTTGCTTTTGACTGTCCTGAACAACTTGGTGTCATCTGCAAACTTTGCCACCTCACTGCTTACCTCATTTTCTAGATCATTGATGAACAAGTTGAACAGGATCGGTCCCAGGACTGAGCCCTGGGGGACACCACTAGTTACCCCCCTCCATTGTGAAAATTTACCATTTATTCCAACCCTTTGTTTTCTGTCTTTTAACCAATTCCCGATCCATGAAAGGACCTTTCCTCCTATCCCATGACCACCTAATTTACATAAAAGCCTTTGGTGTGGGACCGTGTCAAAGGCTTTCTGGAAATCTAGGTATATTATGTCCACTGGGTGCCCCTTGTCCGCATGTTTATTAACCCCTTCAAAGAATTCTAATAGATTAGACAGACACGACTTCCCTCTGCAGAAACCATGCTGACTTTTGCCCAACAATTCGTGCTCTTCTATGTGCCTTGCAATTTTACTCTTTACTAGTGTTTCTACTAATTTACCTGGTACTGATGTTAAACTTATCGGTCTATAATTGCCAGGATCTCCTCTAGAGCCTTTTTTAAATATTGGTGTTATATTGGCCGTCTTCCAGTCATTTGGTACCAAAGTGGATTTAAAGGATAGGTTACAAACCACTGTTAATAACTCCGCAATTTCACATTTGAGTTCTTTCAGAACCCTTGGGTGAATGCCATCTGGTCCTGGAGACTTGTTACTATTCAGCTTATCAATTAATTCCAAAACCTCCTCTAATGTCACTTCAATCTGAGTGAGTTCCTCAGATTTGTCGCCTAAAAAGGCTGGCTCAGATTTAGGAACCTCTGTAACATCTTCAGCCGTGAAGACTGAAGCAAAGAAATCATTTAATCGCTCCGCAATGGCACTGTCTTCCTTGATCGCTCCTTTTATATCTTTATCATCCAAGGGCCCCACTGCTTTTTTAGCAGGCTTCCTGCTTCTAATGTATTTAAAAAACATTTTACTATTGTTTTTTGAATTTTTGGCTAGCTGTTCCTCAAACTCTTTTTTGGCTTTTCTTACTACATTATGACAGTTAATTTGGGAGTGTTTATGTTCCTTTCTATTTTCCTCACTAGGATTTGACTTCCACTTTTTAAAAGCTGCCCTTTTCTCTCTCACTGCCTTTTTAACATGGCTGTTTAGCCATGGTGGTTCTTTGTTAGGTCTCTTACTGTGTTTTTTTATTTGGGGTATACATTTAAGTTGGGCCTCTAGTATGGTGTCTTTAAACAGTTTCCATGCAGCTTCCAGGGATTTTAGTTTAATTACTCTACCTTTTAGTTTCTGTTTAACTAGCTTCCTCATTTTAGTGTAATTCCCCTTTTTGAAATTAAATGCCAGAGTGTTTGACCGCTGCGGTGTTCTTCCCAACACAGGAATATTAAAAGTTATTATATTGTGGTCACTATTTCCAAGCGGTCCAGTAACAGTTACCTCTTGGACCAGATCCTGCGTTCCAGTCAAGACTAGATCGAGAATCGACTCTCCCCTTGTGGGTTCCTGTACTAGCTGCTCCAAGAAGCAGTCATTTAAGGCATCAAGAAATTGAATCTCTGAATCCCGTCCTGAGGTGACATGCACCCAATCAATATGGGGATAATTGAAATCTCCTATTATTACTGTGTTTTTTATTTTGATAGCCTCTCTAATCTCCCTTAACATTTCAGCATCACTATCACTGTCCTGGTTAGGTGGTCGGTAATATATTCCTAATGCCATATTCATATTAGAGGAATGAATTGTTATCCATAATGATTCTATGGAACATTTTGATTCCTTTAGGATTTTTACTTCATTTGCTTCTATATTATCCTTCACATATAGTACCACTCCGCCACCCGCATGACCTGTTCTGTCTTTCCGATATAATTTATATCCCGGTATGATAGTGTCCCACTGATTGTCCTCATTCCACCATGTTTCTGAGATGCCTATTATGTCAACTTCCTCCTTTGATATGAGGTACTCCAGTTCACCCATCTTATTAGACAGACTCCTAGCATTAGTGTAAAAGCATGTTAGAAAACTACCACTATTTATATGTCCGCCTTTCACAGACGTGGTGGATTTTTTTATGCACGATTGTTTCACATCTGATCTTGCCCATATATTATTTCCCACGTTCCCTATCTGACTAACTTCTAGGGAATCCCTGTCTATGGAGCCTCGTGTAAGAGAAGTCTCCGTCCGATCCAGGTGCTCCCCCGCACCAATCGGCTTTCCCCCACCTCTTAGTTTAAAAACTGCTCTATGACCTTTTTAATGTTTAATGCCAGCAGTCTGGATCCACCTTGATTTAGGTGGAGCCCATCATTCCTGTATAGGCTCCCCCTACCCCAAAAGTGTCCCCAGTTCCTAATAAATCTAAACCCCTCTTCCCTACACCATCGTCTCATCCACGCATTGAGACTCTGAAGTTCTGCCTGTCTATCTGGCAGGTCTGGCAGTCTATACAGGACTATACAGTCTATACAGTCTATACAGTCTATCTGGCAGTCTATACAGGAGATCCACTTCCTGGACACCACGGTGCTAATACACGATGGCCACATCAATACCACCCTGTACCGTAAACCCACTGACCGCTACACCTACCTTCATGCCTCCAGCTTCCATCCCAGACACACCACACGGTCCATTGTCTACAGCCAAGCACTTACATATAACCACACTTGCTCCAACCCCTCCGACAGAGACAAACACCTACAGGATCTCTACCAAGCATTCTTGAAACTGCAATACCCGCCTGAGGAAGTGAAAAAACAGATCAACAGAGCCAGACGTGCCACGAAGCCTCTTACTACAGGACAAGCCCAAGAGAGAAACCAACAGAACACCACTAGCCATCACCTACAGTCCTCAGCTAAAACCTCTACAGCGCATCATCAGGGATTTACAACCCATCCTGGACAATGATCCCCCACTTTCACAGGCCTTGGGAGGCAGACCAGTCCTTGCCCACAGGCAACCTACCAACCTGAAGCAAATCCTAACCAGCAGCTATACACCACACCACAGTCACTCTAACTCAGGGACCCATTCATGCAACAAACCTCGTTGCCAGCTCTGCCCACATATCTACACCAGCAACACAATTACAGGACCTAACCAGATCGGCCACACCATCGTGGGTTCATTCAGCTGCACATCTACCAATATAATTTATGCCATCATGTGCCAGCAATGCCCCTCTGCTATATACATCGGACAAACTGGACAGTCTCTACGTAAAAGAATAAACGCACGCAAATCAGATATCAGAAATGGCAATATACAAAAACCCATAGGAGAGCACTTCAATCTCCCGGGCCACACAGTAGCAGACTTAAAAGTAGTTATCCTACAGCAAAGAAATTTCAGGACCAGACTCCAAAGAGAAATTGCTGAGCTACAATTCATCAGCAAATTCGACACCCTCTGCTCAGGCTTAAACAAAGACTGTGAATGGCTGGCTAAATACAAAAGCAGCTTCCCCTCCCTTGGTGTTCACACTTCCAGATCAACTGCTGGTAGTAAGCCTCACCCTTCCTGACTGAGCTAACCTTGTTATCCCCAGCCTTGCTCTGGCTTATTTATACCTGGCCCTGCAGATTTCCATGACCAGCATCTGATGAAGTGAGTCTGTGCTCACGAAAGCTCATGGTCAAAACTTTTCTGTTAGTCTATAAGGTGCCACAGGACCCTTCGTTGCTGTTACAGATCCAGACTAACACAGCTACCCCTCCTATACTTAACCAAACAGTGTTCCTGACTATTGGTGTTATATCCTGGCCTTTTAGAAAATGCTGCTTGTCATGAAAACACTTTATAAGCTACTTATTTCTGACTTGTTTGCTTAAACATAGGCACCTAGGCCATGTCTACACGTGCCCCAAACTTCGAAATGGCCATGCAAATGGCCATTTTGAAGTTTACTAATGAAGCGCTGAAATGCATATTCAGCGCTTCATTAGCATGCGGGCAGCAGTGGCGCTTCGAAATTGACGTGGCTTGCCGCCGCGCGGCATGTCCAGACGGGGTTCCTTTTCGAAAGGACCCCGCCTACTTCGAAGTCCCCTTATTCCCATGGGAGTAAGGGGACTTCGAAGTAGGCGGGGTCCTTTCGAAAAGGAACCCCGTCTGGACACGCCGCGCGGCGGCAAGCCGCATCAATTTCGAAGCGCCGCTGCCGCCCGCATGCTAACGAAGCGCTGAATATGCATTTCAGCGCTTCATTAGTAAACTTCGAAATGGCCATTTGCGTGGCCATTTCGAAGTTTGGGGCACGTGTAGACGTAGCCCTAGTGACATTTCTAAATATATGCCAAATTAAGTTTACATGTAGGCATCGAAATGTTCAAATTGGCCCCAAATTGCCTCTACTTTAGGATCTGACTACAGTTTACAGAGGTTAGTTGAGATAATTCTAATAAGCCATATTAACCACTTTGAATCCAAAGTAGTTTGCAGTTTTTAAGAGGCAGCAGCTTCCTTGTCTGCCCTATTACTGTTTTGTTAGCGAATGTTGTGCAGGTGACAGACACTTGGGTTGATGAGCCACAGAGATTAAAGTTCTTCATTTATCTACATAACAAAGAGAAAAAGGCTGTTAGAATGCGAGCTTCTTCATATAGACCCATCAACATGTATCAGCCTGGAGGCCCTAGGAGGGGTGACACTGAAGTTCAGTTTGTGAGTCCATTCCTTTCTTGGCCATTCTCTGGAAACAAACAACACAGAGGTTAGTTTGTGTCAATAGTGGGGGCAGTTTTCTGATGTGAATATTACTTTTGTTCTATAAGAAGCCAGAGATCACCAATAATTTCACATAATGTTATCAGCTATTCATCAGACCCTAGCAACAGCCAGGAGCCATCCTTCTGGTCTGGCTTCTGACTTGTGACCCAGAGATGCAGGTCTGCATATTAACTACCACCATTTTGAACTATTCTGTTTCTCAATTTCTCTACAGTCCCAGATATCTAGAGCTCATGAAACTAGTAACTGCAAATTTTCTGTTCATTTCTGCGCCCTCTTTCTATTGCTCTTCTCTGCTCAGGTTTTTACATCACACACATCACTCTCTTCATTGAGTCTTCTCTGCTGTGCCAACAGGTAGATTTTAGCTTATTGCTTAACCCCATGGATGGGCCTTCAAGTTGTTGGCTATTTGTGACTGAGGAGGGGTGGGAAAGAGTTTGTCCTGCCTCTTTGAATGAGGATTTTGATGTGGCGTACAGGTTTGTGTCTGTCCAGTGTTTGGATGGGACCGGTTATCCCTCCAGAGAAACCAGCTACTTGGCGGTGAGGAAGAAATGTGGCTGTGGTCAGGAGAAACAAGTTATCTCACTGAAGAGAACAACTAAGACAGAGCTTTGTGGAGTTTGTCTCTTATTGAGTTTGACTGAACAAAGAGGTGTGGGTCACCCTGAGACCAAAGAATAGGGTGACCATAATTTTCCAAAGAGACAATGGGACACCCCACAAACAACCCAAGTTCCCCCACTGGTCTCCTAGTGTTAGCTCCACCCAAGGTCACCTTTCTCCCACCGAAGCGGGCTGGCCTGAGCCTCCTCTGTAACCTACAGCCTACTTGCAGGCACTTGAGGCCAGCCCAAGGTCCATCTCCCTCCTTGCACCTGTGCCCAGCCTGAGCCTCTCTGCTGCCTGCCAGTGCATGGGGCCAGCAGGTCGGAACTGCTCTCCCTAGCCCTCCCTCCAGTGAGAGTCTGGAGTTGCCACTTTCCACTTCGCTGCACATTCCTCCATGCCCCACTATGGGCTCCACCCCACTTTCTTGGCAAAACGGCACCTTTGTCCAATGTGCTCGCGCCACACTGAGGAAAGAGAAAATGGGACAAATGTTCAGTTTTGCCAAAGATGCTGAGACGGCCTGGACAGGGCCTAACATCAAGACTGCCGTGGTCGAAAGAGACCATACGGTCCCCTGTATCAACAAAGGGCTTTGTGAAATGCCTTGTGGAGGTTGGGGAGGCAGGGAATGGGACTTTGCGACAAATGCCCAGTCTTTGTGCTGTCGCTGCCGCAAACCCAAAGGGGATAGTTTTCCTTTCGCCTGTGATTCATGTTTTGTACACATTGTATTTTGTGCTCTGAGGATAAAAGAGCTAAGAAAGCATTTTGAACCATGGACTCTGTTCATATTGATTACCTCATGTCCCAGGAATACAAAGCTGTCCAGGCTCTGATGGGGTCAAAAAGTGAGGCTATTTTTGATTGCAAAGCACAAGTGAGTTTGGCGTTATCTGTGAGATAAAAATAGCTATTGTATCAATGAAAAGGCTTTGTACTGCATGATGTACCTCTGTTGAGTGTGGTATGTATTATATTTTACTCCTCTTGCCAAATAGCCCAGCTTCACTAACTAAAATGCCCTCCCTTTGCTATGGTTTTGTACCCCATCTCCTGTTCCCCTCAACATGGCCACTGGAGGAAGTGATACCTTTGGAAAGGACTACTTCCATGCAGCCAGCCTGCATGAAGGAAGTGAAATGGAAATAAGTGACTTGACTGAAGGGCCAATGAAACGAAAATAGTTTTAAGAAAGGATAGATGATGGGGCTAGAAAAGAAAAAAGATGAGGAGGAACAATCTCTGCAACAGGCTGCAAACAAACTACGACTGTATGCGTAGTAACTTCTCTCCAGCCGAGAGCTTTCAAAAAGTTTTTTTCAAATCTGTGTCATACACTTTGTTTACTCCCCTTTAGTCATTTGCAGTTAGTTGTACCAGTTCTCTTCTTGTATAATTCTGCTCCTTTGACATGAAGGTTCCAGAGTAGGAACACGAACTGGCATCAGTGACATCCATTGTTCTCGTGACAATGATTGGATTGCAAGTTGCAAGCAGGATTCTCTCAAGAATTGTTTTAAAAAACCCACAATCAAATAGTGAAGGATAAATGCTGTCCTCTGAATTCTGCTCTCTCATCTCCCAAGGATTGTTTCACTCTATGAACAGGGTTTTTTTTTTTTTGGGAGGGGTGGGGTCAGGGTGGAAGGGGTCAACAAAATCTGCCAAAAACTTTTTTTTTTTTTTTAGAAAGATGCTTGGTTCCTTTGTGGGTTAAATGGCAGCAAGGACAGCAGGAGCTCGATAGTACTGAAGAGAGAACAGAGGGTTCAGAATGAGAATAAAAGAGAGGTGAGGTGAGAACAGAGCTGAGGTGGGGGCAGAAGAAAATGAAGAAAACTGACTAAAGAGCCAGTAAGATAAGGTAACTGGAAAAGTGGTGGAAAGGACAGCAACTGCAACCTTGAGAATAATCAATAGTAGGAAGCTGAGTGACTTAATTTTAATCCTAAAAGTAGAGCGAGGAGAGGATGGAACTATCCTACAGATAGCTTAATAATACCTGACTCTGGAAGAGAATACTGGCTTCATTGTTAACACAACCCTGAAGTGCTTCTGTGCTCTGAGATCATGTGGCAACTAATCCATTCATTTTTCTCCTAAACTACAAGCTTGAGAGGGAACTAGGGAAGCTCCCATTTCTATGTGCAGTCTAAGCACTTCATACATCTTATCACAGGGGGTCTTAATGGGAGCTTTTCCTTCTAGTGTACCATTAAGTTATGGTGCACTTCCCTTCATTCTCTGAAATAAAGCTTTCTGATAACATACTATTTTAAGCAAATGCTTGTGTCCATGTGCACGTGAAGCGGGGCAATTTGTATGCCCACAAAAGTTAGTTGCTCACCCATATGTTTGACCTACAAGCCATTAACTTCAAATGTGAGTTTTCTTTGCTTTCATGCGGGTCTTGGGGGATGCTCCAGTCCATGGATTCAGTCTGTTGTTGCCACTTCATTGGCTTGACCGTTGCCCCACTTCCAGCTTTGACTCTTAGCCACTGCACTAGTTTGTCTGAGTCTCTAGACCTTTTGAAGGATTTCACACCTTACTCTCCTGCAGTGTGTGGGAGCCTCTTGCAACCCAGGGCAAAGCTCAGTGCATTTCATACACATGGGAGAAGCTTCCCAACTACTTATACAGGTTGAACCTCTCTAGCCTGGCACTCTCTCATCTGGCAACATCTGTAATCCAGCATGATTTTAGTTAGCAGGATGCCCACTTACATGGGTGTGACCAAGTTTCCCATCGCCCCACAGAGTTTGTTTTCAGCCACCAGACCTGGGTCTCAGTGTTCTGTGCTGGTATTTAACCTTAGTTCACCTCTAATGGTCTTCTAAGAGCTCAGTAAGCAGTGGAAGTGCCGGTAATGCTGCTAGACAATATTGACCTCCCATGGTCTGGCAAATTGTCTCATTTGGCACCTCTCAGGTCCCAAGGGTGCTGGAGAAGCAAGGTTCAACCTGTACCATAGAAATGCCTTTCTCAAGTGGTTCTGTAGTATATGAGACTCATTCATGACCATTTCAATATTAGCATTTGCTAATTCATTTCTCAACATACATAGAACAGGCAGATTCTATGCACCACAACTTCTCTGGGCCTGATTCCCCAGTGCCTTGGCCATGTATAGTCAGGTCTAATAGCAATAGTTAGCTCTCATATAGCTGTGAAAAGTGAATATCATTCTGAATTCGGTATCTTTTTATACCCCTTTTGGGTAAGTCTTCATGAGTATGCAAGATGCAAGTCAGCGGGAATCAAGCTGGCTGTCCTTTAGTTGTCTTAGCTGCAAAGTGGAGAGGATAACTGATACTCACCTCACTGAAGTGTTAATGTTTGAAAAGCACTTTGAGACACTTACTTGCAAGGTTCTATTGTAGTGCAAAATATCAATGCTATTTAAAGATTCTTTGGTTTTTGGACATTTGCTTGGTGGTTGGCCCTTTAGACAACTACCTTCATTGTCCAAATCCTAACACATGAGAATGACCACTCAGTCAGCAATCAGAGAATGACTTCCCTTCCTTCTCTCTGAAATAGCAGGTAACTTCCAGGCAAACTGCTAAGCTGGAATTCTTATGAGAACAGGCTTTTTTTTTTTTCCTCAAAATTGGCCATTAGTCATGTTTTCCAATAGGTTGGGCATGACAAGAATATTTTTTCTTGCTGCATTCTCACGGGTTTTCAAATCTAGAAATGCAGAGGCATGTGAAAATTTAAAAAAAAATCCCCCTTCCTTCTTCCTCTTTTGTTTTTCTTTACCCACTAAAACAGCAGGGTCTAAGTTTCCGTTTTGGGGAAGGCTAAAGACAGTGAGGATACTGGAAGAAGTTGGTCTGTACTTACTCCAAACCTCTCTATTAGAAAACAGCTGTTGTTTTGACCTGCACCATTCTAAGGAAATACTGCAGTGTGCTGCATCTAGTCTCAACTCCATCTTTTCTTATACTTAGTTCTGTGCTGATATGCCCACTGTATTGCTCTCTTAGGGAGGATGGGAGAGAATGCTAAGTTACAGGGACATGGGGCAACTGCCTAAACCCCGCAGGTCATCATGAGTGCGGAAATGTGAAACTGGGCTCAAACTGTTCAGATAGTGTCCAGCTGAAAGATGGCAACAAGTTAGTGTGACCGCCACAACTAACTGATTGTTGCTGGTCTTCAGGAGTTGTTGAGAGCAGCTATTGAGAAGGAAAGACTGCCTTATTCAGACGTGACGTAAACATGAACTGCCATCTTGCTGACCTCTTTGTTCTATGAGCACACCCAGCACAGCATGGCTGTCTCATTACTGTCACACACACACAGGACACCCCAGGGAGTCACAGTTCAGATTTTCCATTAGCATCAAATGTATATAGATCTCTGAACTCCCATAACCTAGACTGATGAAAGCAGATTATGACAAAATTGTTTTTACATAACTTACATACCTAATCGACTAATATGGGGTTGGATGTTTAAAGGTCACCAATTTCCCAAACAGTGTGAGAGAATATTTTTCTGCTCACTTCATTTATATATAGCATGAAGTATATATTTGGGGCCTGATATTTTTTCTACCTTTATTCACAATGAGTGACAATTTACTCTGCGTAGAGCCATTATTTGAATAAGAACACTGTACAGGTCATACTCTCAGTTACACTAAAGCCTTTTATGCTGCTGTGGTAGCACAAAGGGACCTTCAAGTAGATGGAAATGGTGCCCTGAAAATATTCCTTTCACACAAGGTTTGGTGTAGGGCTGCTATAGGGCTGATGTCTGTCCGCTGGCCTTTCTCCCAGTTCTCAGTGTTGGAAGTGGATCAACCACTGCATTATGATTGTTTTCTGCTTCCTAGCACTTCTTGAAGGTCATGGCAAGGAGAACATAAGTTAGAGCAGTCCTGAGGCTGCTCTGCCTTACACAAGGGGTCAGACAGCCCCATAGTAGTGCTCAGGAATGGAGTAACTGAAAAGGAGGCCTTACGTGAACATGATGCAGGAACCAAGAGGCATAGCACTTCTTCTCTTGGGTGAAAGAGTTGAAAATGTAACTGAGATGGAGATGTCATTGTGTAAATAAAAACAGGAAAAAATAGCATCTTCTAGCTGAGGAGCTCAAAGATGTTTGTAAATATTTATGATGTAATCCATGCAATCGTCCCTGTGACATAGATGAATATTGGTCCTGTTTATAGACATAAGGAGACTGAGGCACAGAGACACTAAGTTGCCCAAGGTCACGTAGGAGCTCCCCAACAAAACTAGCAAAAGAACCCAGAAACCCTGTCTCCCTAAACCTGTGTTGCTCACACAAAAATCTCACCCTCCCAGTCCTTGTTTATAGCAAAAAAAGCATGTGCTCCACTGAGCCCCTATTTGATGTTTAATGTAAAAGTGGTGTGAAACCTATTGGGCTCAGGTTGATTGGCTCTCACCGTTCTGTCCAAAAGGCTGAGTTCAACTGTTGTTTTAATTCCCAGACAAAAATACATTCTGCTAGGAAAGGGCCAATGGAGTGGCAATTCTGGGTGGCAATCCTGCTCATATCTTTGAAACCACAACAACAGCAAAGTCTAAAGCTAGGACATTCAGAGTTTAAAGCAAAGTGTACAGGAAACTCCTGAACAGGAGAGTCTGACATTTCCCACTAAACTGCCCAGACTGCTGTAATGCTGCCATCTCTGTGATCACACTGCTCTACGTTCCCTGCCTGATTCCTGAGAGTGCTTCCTTGCAAGATGGTATTTTTGGAGCCAAGGGCTCTGGGAACTTCAGCCAGTGGCTCAGATTGATTCTGGCTGCGATTTTGGGCAGCCACAATACTAGTTCAGCTTGTATTGGAAATAGGTGCCACTAAGCACTGGCTTCTAACTTGGTTCATGTCAGCCTGCGAGCCAGCTAGCCTGTGTCTAATTCCAATGGGGGCAGGGAACAGTAGGCCTCAATCCTATCAGGTGATGGGCATGTCTTTCAAGAGGCTAATCACCCAAAGCACTTTGCAGGATTGGTTCCCTAGAGAGGCCTGTGGAAGCTCTTTGTTTGATGAGGAACTTGCAAAGAAGGTTTTTCTTTCTCCCTGTGGAGTGTGAACGATTGTAATGGAGGTTAGAATTGGCATCATCACCGTGAGTTCAGTTCCATAACCCTCTGACTGGGCTAGGTTGTTACAACCACACAACCCCTGTTTTACTGAATTTGACTCTGCTCAGATTGTGACTTCGGCTTCAATTGGAAAAATGGGGCTGCTTGCTTAATGCACCCTGCTGCAAGCAAGTGAGGGGTGAGGGACGGGAAAAGGTGGGGAAAATGGAGGGGCATTCGCCAGTGCACAGTGGGGAGGAACTTACCCTATCCTACACAACACCTGGGAACAGGGCAGGAGTTGTAACCCTGAGTCAAAATTTGTTCTTGTTAGTGGCAGAGTTTTGCCTTGTATGATTAAGAGTAAAGCTGTCTAAATTGCTCCTGCACGTTAAGTTCCGCTGGTCCCATAATGATTCCTCAGACTACTTGCTGCTTTGGGGTCAGAGCGCAGATGTGTCAGTCAGTGACTTGGGGATGTGTGCCTCTAGTTGACATGCCTGAACATTTTTCTGACAATATGTGGAGCGGCATTATCTACCTCTGACGTTTCTGCATACGCGGCCTCTCTCAGTTGGAGTCGATAGCTCCTTTCTTGCAAAGGAGACTTTTAAAAAAATCTCTTGGCAGTGTCAAAATATCACCAAGTTCCGGAGAGCTAATGGGCATAATAGAGGCTGAGTCATGGAGGAAATGGAAATGAACCCTATATTTTACAAGGCAATACAAATGGGAAATCACAAACCATGAGACAATGCCAAATCACCCTTTTGGGCTATCACCAGACCAAGTACAGTTAAAGAGGGACCCAGTATAGCAGAATATGACGGAGCAGGTCAAAGGATCTCCCCTCCCAGGAAATGTCTTTGTTAGAAACGTCCTGTGTCAGTTCTCAGGTTACCCAGGACTGTGGATCACTTTGTTACCTCACTGCCTCCAACAAGAGGAAGAGCTGCTTGAGCTTAAATGGGTGTCAGTCGCCTGACACCACCAACCTGTTACCACCACCCATAAAATCTCCTGAGGGCGCAGCCAGCCCCAAGGTTGGCATGCAAGTTAACAATAGGTGCACTTCATTCCCCCAAGCCCTACGTACTGTTCCCCTCTAGTGTCCAGCCCCCTTGGCCACAGCACACTCGTGGAAGTATCAGGTCTGCTGCTGCCCCTGAGGGAACAGGGTGTGCATCAGCTTAAATGACTGAGGTCAGCTCCTGGTGTAATACCACAGCACAGAGATTTATTTATATTGACAACAACAATACATCTATTATCAAAGGTTCAAGATCTAAGTGAGAAAGGATACTGGAAGCAATAGGGTTACACATGGAAGAAAACCACAACACAATTTCTAGAGACTAATCATAACTTAGCAGGCTATCTGCTCTCTAAAGAAGTTTATCTCACCCGCAAATGTACCTCATAGTGTTCTCAAACAAACCTGGTTGAGATCCCATCTTCATGACTGACATTGCATTGCCTAATTACTTCCTAGGAGCAGGAGAAAAGGGTGCCTTCCTTATCTTTTCATTATAGCCCTCAAATTTCATTGCTTGTGCCTTAAATGCAGGAATACCATTCCGCTCCCCCATGGTAGTTTATTCTCTGGTGGGCTTCCTCCTTGGTGATTTCCCATCCCTCCCGTTGACTTTATGTGTAACTATGGCTTCCTTTGTGTTGGCATGTCAACAGAGATGTGAACACATACTTTGTCTTGCAGAACCTGTTTGTTAACTCTGCCTTGGTGCAGACTTTAGAAACATATTTTCTGTACACCGACATAGCTCCTTACATAGTCATGTTCAAGAGTTTCCCACATAACTTTTTCTATACATTTCAAAGTTATATTAATGACCAGTACGACCCCTGGCTTTCGTTGAAGACCTTACAACATTCCTTGGTGAACCAGAATGTATGGCTCAGGATTGTCTTGTAGCTTCCTTGCCAGCTGACACTGAAAGGTTGTCCAGGTTACACATCCCCCCTTTGAAACAGCCCATATTACCCCAATTCCCCTCGTATATCCAGTCTGACGCACAGTCTCACAAAGACAGAGACTCCGCCCCTTTTCAGACAAGTAGCCCCTGTCATGTGAGACCTGGAACTGGGCATCATTCAAGAAAAATTCAGAGAATTAATCAGACTACCCAGGCAAGATTCCAGCTTGAAAAGGTGCGGGACACAACTGGTTCATAAATATTGATACATAAAATGTGGGTCTGAGGGGCTAGAGTGGCCATCTCAGCGCCCCTCTCAGGGAGAAACTGGTACCTGTACTCCCTCCTGTTAGTGGGGCCAGAGGTTCAGAGCAGAGCAGGGGAGGTTGAGCCTGGTAGAAGTTAAATATTATGAGACCTAGAGCACCCCCATTGTCTCAGCTTGTTTCATTTCACTCCATTTTCGATTTGATACATAGGGTTAGTGCATTGTCAGTGGGGGAGCCTGCATGTCACTCATTTAATACCTTCTTGTAAAGTGGGTGGGAATAGAACATTCTGAAGAATTTTGGAGTTCTGATGGGTACCGTTTCGAAATTGTGGGGAGGGTGCCTGTTAATGAACCTCTTATCGAACTGACTTCAAATTTGGTTTAAAAAAAAAACCTATCTCGATCACAGGCCAACTCTATCCATTGTGGGACCTATTTTCTTTTCATGGTCAAATTTGGAGGAGTATTAAAATTGGGCTTATAACAGAAACTCAGTTGCAAATTTCATTACGAAGTGGCTTCCACCACTCCATTACATATGTCAGTGAAGGGAATGAGTCTCTTTAACCCCAATCTACACAGGAAATTTCTGTTGACTGCAGCAATATGAAATGACTACAGCTGGGTTGTTCAATGTTATTGAGGGGGCTCAGTTGTTGAATAGAAGGAATAAGACGCTGTCATGACTCGGTAACAGATGGAAGCCAATACAACATAATGAGTTGTGCTCTGTCTGCCTCCCAGAGGGAACTACCCGCTTGGGAGAGGTTTAAAAACTTATTCCTTCAGAATTGCTAGGACAATGAGTAGTGCCTGAGGCTTACAGAGTTAGGAAGACTGAGCCTGACTTGGTTTTTTTTGCATGTGAAATGTTATGGACTAGATTACAAGTATGTGCAAAATTATAAAAATGTGTATATTTGCTAACAGTGATGAACATATGCCATGTTAAACATTATTTGATTTTAGAATTGGTTATTGCCAAACGCTTTCCCATAAAGCACTAAAAGGACACAAATATCTTGGTTTCCCCTTTAGTTAACACTTTCTGTTGCATTTTCAGACATTGTTCACGTGGCATTTCATTACATGCCTATAGCCAAAATCTTCCACCTCTTGAAGAAAATAATCTGTATGCGTTACCTACCACAGAGAATTTGTTTTTGTAACATGAGCAAGGTACCCATATGTTTAAATGAGCATGCAAATCCACCCTAAGGGACACCACAGTGCTCTCTCAGAACGATATCTTCAACCAGCAATAAACTGAAAAACTATAAGACAGTTCAGCACTGGAACAAGAACGTGTTAGGAGAGAAATTAGTAGGAGTGGGTGGCCTTGGAAAGGAAAATGTGGTTGTATTAAAAACTTTCCCTTATGAGAGCTGGTAGCAAATTGGAACCATACACTGAGCTTTTTTGTCTTAAATTATTAATCTATTGTAGGAAACTGGAAAAGGAATTTGGCCATCTTATCCTAGGCTGTAGCACATTTGTCCAAATCAGAAAAAACACCACTCATAATAATAGCATAAATAACACAAATATAATATTTTATGTTTACACAGCACTGGATAAATACTATTTAATTCATATGCACAGGGCAGTCTGTTTTCAGGAAATACGTGAAACTTGGGGATTGTGGGTCTTGCAACTTCAGTTTGAATGTCTGTGTTCCACCAGGCCTTCCAGTCCTTTTATACTACAGGTACTATCTCTCTAATCTATCTAAACTGCCCAGGAATATTGTTGTTTGTTTTGGCCCAAGCTATAATATTGCTCACCTTCTTTGTTAAGAATGTCCTGACCTATTGAACTTTTTCATGAGGCAAGTACTATGGAGTTTAGCTGCAACAGACCATGACCATGTGAATGATGTCTAAAAATGCAACAGAAAGTGTTAATTAAAGAGGAAACCAAGATATTTGTGTCCTTTTAGTGCTTTATGAGAAAGGGTTTGGCAATAACCAATTCTAAACTCAAATAATGCTTTAACATAGCATATGTTCATCGCTGTTAGCAAATATACACATTTTTATAATTTTGCACATACTTATAATCTAGTCCATAACATTTCACATGTGAAAAAAGCCAAGTTAGGTGAAGTAACAGTTTAGTGAAAAATAGAATAAAATAAAATAAAAATAAAAATGCAAGGTTTGATTTAAAAGACAATCAGCTGGAAGGAGAGAGAGCTCAGTAGTTTAAATGTTAGCTTTGTAAATATGGGATTGTGAACTCAATCCTTGAGAAGGCCATTTAGGGGTCTAAAGCAAACAGGTTTTTTTTAAAAAGAAATCTGTCAGGAATGGTGCTTGGCCCTGCTGAGAAGGCAGGGGACTAGGCTCAGTAACCTCTTGATATCCCTTCCAGCTCTATGATATATGTGTATTTGTATGTATACGAATGGGTTACATAGCCATTTGAACCAGAACACAATGGTGATGCTTTAGAACCCATGAGTTTGTGAATCCATATACTAAGAAAAAAAATCCATAAAATCATGACTAATGAGGAAAAAGTGAGAAAGGAAAAGAATTGGCAAAAGTGTTCATCAGTCTCCACCTTTGTTCAGTCAGAAAGGGTCACGAATCGAAGGATGTGTCCAAGAACAAGAATTGGATTAGACAGTTTTAAGCAGTAAATTAATCATGTGCTGGAAGGGTGCTTCCTGGTGATTGGTGATTGGCTGGATTTGCCTCAGACCCTTTTAAATCTAGTTATTAACAGCATCTTCCACAAGTTATAAAGGTCTTGTCACCATTATTATTGCTGAAAACAGTACATAGGAATTCTCACTTGTCATTTAAAAAGTTCCATGAGATAAGTTCCCACATTAGAAAATTGAATACAACTGAGTAGTAGCATGGGATAAAGAGCACATGCTAACTGCTACAACCTGCTAAATTGGTCTCTGTAAAAATGGGTACAAATGACCTCATTGAAACAATCCCCAGACTTGGTCTGGATCAGACTGTCACAGATTAGACCTATATGTAGAACAGAGTGACATACTGAAGAGATGTTCTGAGTTCCGCATTTTTCTTCTAAGCTTGGAGCCTCACAACTCAAGTGACACTTCTCTGCACTAGTACATTACAAGCAGCAGGTAGAGCATATCCTACCAACATCATCTTTGCAATCAACCTTCCCCTTACCCCTCGCTAGCTACACACAGTAGAGATGTATCAAGTGGACCAAATAACAGAAATGGAAGTAGGTGGACAAGCTATCATGAATTACCCAATCTGGAAATTTAATGTAACTACAGAGTGGAAGGTTAACACCAGTTGTGGCAGGGTTTACTGGCAGTGAAAGGCATGCTGCTTTGTATTGTACATCGTGCCTGATGAAATCTAAACTGTACCACAGCTTAAACTTAATTTCAGATCCTCAGCAATCTTATTGCTGATCCATTAATAGTTGGCTTTGCTAGTATAGTATAGTTTGTCTTTCACTGATTCTGTTCACATCTACCAGTTACCTTCCTATGTGATTACATTCTGGTGACTTTATGCTACACTCTTCTGGTGCAACTAAATGCAGATGTTGGCTCGTATCTTTTAGTATCTGGCAAAATAACACTTGTAACAGAGCCATGATAATAACAACCAAAATAGGTCAGGGACCCAAAACAGAAACTTAGTGTCCAGTGCAATAATCAACTCATAGTAAATGGCTAACACATCTAATAAGCAAGTGTGGTTGGGTGCGGTCTTCTTCAGGCATTTCATAACTAGAACTCAGGTAACACTTGCAGTAAATATACCTTACAGAGCAGCATCTGTTGTGTGAAAAGGGATGGGAGATGAGATGGTGAGTATGAAAAATCAGAACAGTGGTGGGGTGGGATAATAGGTCATCTAGGATAATAGATAATATAAGACAAGCCCCAAATATCATCGCTCTATATGGTGAGGGCATCATCCAAAGCTCTGTTGAATTGTCACTGACATCAAATGTTACAAATATCTGACTGTGTGGCTAATAGGTTTCACAGTTTGCTTACGTTTTGCAAAAGGTCACCCTTGAGACCAGTCTCTTGGCTCAGACATGCCACTGATTTTCTTACCCAGGGGTCTGCAACCTGAGGCTCAGGAGCTCCATAAGGCTTTTTAAGGACTTCTCTGTGGCTCCCAGTGCTATAATTACAAAGTAAAAAAACTCCTCCGCCTTATTATTTTTGATAAACAGTGTCCATCTAAAATCCCAACAATGGACAACTCACATCTAAATAGCAAACAATGTGTGATCTCAAAACATTGGATAAGCCTCCCTAGTGTCCTCCAGAGAGAGAGAGAAGTTTTAGGAGTGAAAGTCAGGAAGACAGTGGTACAAACACACATGTAAACTGTAAGGAAATAGAATATGTAAGAAGTTTGTGAATGCCCAGCAGTAAACATGTATCACATTACAAATCACTGTGTGCATGTTGTTTTTAAAATAGGGGTTACAAAAAGTATGGTTTGACATTAGTTGTTAAGGACTGTCTCTTATTCACATGCATTGTGGCTCTTGAATTATTGAGTTCCTTACTGAATTGGAAAAAAATAGCTCTTCTTTCTGTTTTGGTTGCTGACCCCTCCTCTAACCATTTGTGGTGAATAAGGCTCCCATGGAAATCTTTGTACAAGCCATAGATTTAAAAAAAGATGGCCTTGATCCAAAACATCAGATGAGGATAATAATGCTCAACTTTAAGAAAGTCCAGAGCCAGACTTTGTCTTGTCTTTAGTGTTAAGGCCACTGCCCTGGCCAAGTTCCCAACAGGGGCAGTAAGATCTTGCTTTCTTACAATTTTCTACAATTTCTGCTTGACTCAGTATTGATCCGCAATTTCTATCTTGAGCAGTGTTGGAACATGTTTAGTTGCTGTTAAATGATGCAAAATTGATCAAAAGATGCATGCATTTTAGTGGTTGTTGAAGTGATCTATCCATAGTTTATAGAGGTGTCTCAGGATAGAGTCAATTAGTGTTTCTAAAATACTTGGCTCTTCAGATGGAATGTTCTGGGAAAATTCACCTTGTTTGTTTTGCTGTGCTCCGAGAGTGCCACTGTTGTGTCAAGTGTATAAATGGACAGGCACTAAGCAAAGAGTTTGCAGTCTATTGATGATGTTTATAAAAAGGAAATACTTACATAAGACATTGTTGGCTTATGGCTATGGTTGGAACAATATACTGCCAGGCTTTTCAGGAAAGCCACTGAATACTTTGTTTTTGAGGAGACCAACCTCTTTTAATGGCAAAGAAAATAAATTAAGGCTTGAGAGGAAGTATTTATCTCTTTTCTGCTTAATCAATCATAGGTTGAAACCAACACCTTCTTGTCTTCAGTCACTCAATAATTATGCTTTTGGTTTATTGGCTGATTAATTGTAAGGAACCTGTTTCTCAGTTAAATTCAGAGAGTGAACATGAGTAACTATACTGTTAGCAGTGTTCTCTTCCTTCCTTCCTTCCTTCCCTTGTCCTGAATTATTTGTGGAGATGTCTGATAGTCTGAAGTCTCTTGGTGTGTGTTGATTTGGGTAATTCAGAGACATGTTCACAAAGGCTTTTTTAATGTATGCAAAGCACTTAATACCTCTGCCAGACTTTGGTTTTAAGTGCTTAAAGAAAACCACCATTCAGCTTATGAACCAGATTTAGTGCAGGCCAGACCCTAAACAGCCCTGTTCCGTTGCTGTGTTTGACATGTCATTGCATCAGTTTAAAGACAAACTTGAACACGGCTTGTTCTCTCTCTCTGTTCTTGCAAAGCGAGCTCATATAAAACATGTAATCCTTGGCTACAAGTTGTACTAATTTAACTCCATCAGTTTAGAAACTGATCGAGTCAAGTTGCTACAGCCCGCTGTGATGCTTCTCCAGGGCACCCACAGCTGTGAGTTGTCTCCAGCCCCCAGTCCACCGGGCCTTCCCAGTATGCATAGAAGGGCTGCTCCTAAAGAGACAGTACCCTCCAGACTACCAGTTCCACCCCAGATCACCACTTGCTTCACATACAACACTTAAATATGCTTATAGTGAAAGCAAGTACATGTTCATAGAATCATACAATTGCAGGACCGGAAGGGACCTCGAGACGTCCTGTCCCCTGCACTCAGTGCAGAACCAAGTGTTATCTAGACTAGCGGTTCCCAAACTTTTCGGCATTCCCCCCACCCTTTTGATTCCTGAGAAACCGTCACACCTCCCCACCTCTTTTTTACCATCCCCCAACCCCACTGTTACCAAAAATTCAATTAGTAATTTAAAATAAACACAAATACTCGATATAAAAATGTTATTTAAAATTAAAAATAAGCACAAATAGTTTTTCCTGCTCCCTTGTGGGTGCCTGGTGCAGCCCCAGCTGCCTGAGCCCCGTGCCAGCCACCAGAGCTGCCTGCACCAGCCACCCACCCACCTGACATCTGTAGTGCTGGAGCCCCCTGCCTGAGCCACCCATCTGCCCCCCGCCTGAGGCCCACACTGCCAGGACCAGCTGCCTCCCCACTAGTCACCCACCCCAGCCGTGTGCCAGCCGCCCAAGCGCCATGCTGGTGGAGCCAGCTGCCTGCCCACCAGCCCAAGCCACCTTGTGCTGCCAGAGCCAGCCACCCACCTGCCAGCCCGAGCCCCACAAGCCCTGCTAGCCACCTGCCTGAGCCCCTCCTCTCCCATAAAGCCAGGCACCACTAGCCCCCGCTCTGACCCCAGCCCCAGCCCCCCATCTAACCCCCATCTTCCTCCTCCTTCCCCACTCCAACTCACTTTCAGTCACCTTTGCAGGAGGCAGCTAGCTCCACATGGGTCTTCACCGTCTGCCCGGTTCTTGCAGTGGCTGTGCCAGGTCATCCACATAAAATGGCAGGGGCTGAGCGCCGGAAGCAAAGGCTGCCTCTTTCTTTGGGTGGGGAGAATGATGGGGGTGGGGAGAATGATGAGGGTGGGGGCTGGGTCGCCTCACATCCCCCTTGGTATTTCTTCATACCCCCAGTTTGAGAGACCATGATCTAGACCATCCCTGCCAGGTGTTTGCCTGACTTACTCTTAAAAATCTGCTGTGATGGAGATTCTACAGCTGTTGAACCTTGTGTCATTTAACACAGGGAAGAGATTCAAAAGATAGTGGGTAGAAGTAGTGGAAACAAATGGTTACACAGAAAATGAAAGCATGACAATCATCATAGAATCTACCTGTATTTAACTAGCTACTTTTATGTCTTAGTTACAAGACATACCGCTAAGCTCACTCCCGATCTGCCCCATGTATTACAATCAGGCTTGGGTCTAACTTTCTGTGCATGAGAAAAGTCAAACTATCAGCAAGGGTATCTCTGCACCTTTAGTTATACCCCCAGAAATCTACAGTAAACTCTTTCATATCCAACATTCTACTATCCAGAACTCTCAAATAACTGGCATGTTAACCATCAGTAAATTTTAGTTATGTTTTCCATAAGTACAATACAGTGAAAGTAAATACAAACAAATACAACAAATACAGTATAAGTTCACAGTGTACAGTACTACTGGGGTTGGTAAATAACGTACTCTGCATACATTTTTGTTTGTTTCTTGTCATCTAATCTTCATTTTCTTTAGTGTTATACATTGCCAGGTATACCTCTCTATTCTCCAAAGCATTTGAATATCCAGCAACCTCCCAGTCCCAGGACTGACAGATACAAAAGAGTTTACTGTGTTGTCTTCACTCTTAGACAAGATTCCCCACTCCCCACTGGGCTCTTCCTGTGCACCCTTTCTTGTTGATTTTAGTCTCTTCATTCACATTTGGTTCAGCTTGCACATAGACCTCAAGTCTGAAGCTGAGAGTAAACAATGCATGTGTGGCCAGCCAGAAAAAAATAAACATGTCATCCCCTCTATCTGACACTCCTGTACCATAAGAACATAATTTTCAGATCAGACACATAACTTCTCAGATATTATCTGTAGATATGTAATTTGCACAGATTAAGATGGCCACTGGGCTATTGGCTCTTAGTGGAAACCTCACAGGCCACCCCTTGGTGAATGAATTTGTATAAATATGACCCAGGAGATCCATGTAAAACGCTATCCCCTTGTGCTGCCTACCAATGGGCACATCAAGATTCCTGTGGCACAACCCTTTTTATGGATTCTCTAAAATCAGTATGACAGTGGCTTTATATTGATATTGTTTAACTAATTTAGAGTGCCCAAACAAGGAAGTTACACTTATTTAATTAGTCCATTTCTAAGGGCTCATCTATCTGGAAACAAGAACTGAATTAACTAAACAGATTATAATTCATAGGTTTTGTATATGGACATTTGTTTCAGAACAAGGGAGTACTGCTTAGATATTACTGAAGCCAGCAAAATGTCAATGAAAGTCATATAAGGATGAGGCCCTTAAATGAGAACTGGACCCTCCATATCTCCATTTTACAGATGGGGACTGAGGGTCAGAGATGTTCAAGTCTATTTCTGTAAGAAAAATGCACACAAATATTAATAGATGACCACTGTCTGCCCTTTTGAATGCACTTAGTGATATATTCTTTATATTGGTTCTTTAAGGTTCTTTGCACTATTTTCATCCCTTCCCCCTTTTCAATTTTATTCATTAGCCTGAGTAAATCACTTACCCTTTTCTTGTCCATTTCTCTGTGTAAATATTTGCCTACCTAAAAAGGGTTATAGATTTTAACTCCTGAAGGGAAGCGACCCGACAGATCCAGCTTCCATAGAAATGCACCAAAGCACGTATGTTTTCAGAAGGGAAAAACTAAAACAAATAGCAAGAGGGCCTGCTTTCATGGCCACATTCTTTGAATTCCACTGTGCTAGATTTTTTCTTCTGATCACTGTTTTAGCCACTTGATCTTTTAACTTAAACTCTGAACTGTCTCAGGGATGCTCTTTAGCATGTTTGGATTTGTTTCAGCATTACTAATCACAAGTTTTGTTTGTTCTTGTGACTAATCAAATAATTACTTTCAGCAATGTAAAACAAGGTAAAAAATGCAAATTCATTCCAACATAGAAATTGAAACCAGAAAACTAGAATTGATAGGCTAGTCAGCCTCCTCCAAATCTGTTTTACCAGGGGCAATAAAACAGAAGCCAAATCTTCCACAGATGACCCTGCTGTCTTTAATGGCCAGAATGGCCATCTGGTGTGTATTGTTACGACTTGGAAGGGCAAAATCTAACAAAACAGAACATTAAAAAACAATCCAGAAAGCATTTGCACAAAGACTGGGCACCTTGGGAGGCTTGAGAAAAGCAGAGTTGAAGCTTTCTTCTTGGCAGTGCATTCAAGCTTCATGATCCTTATTAGCTGGCTGTAGCCAGGGGATAAAACATTTAAACACTCATCAGTATGGAAAAGTATAGCATTTGGTCAATTACATAACCATAGCAGATAAACTGGCAGACTTTTATTTTACTTTATTCTATTTTATTGTATTTTATGTTTTGCTTGGCATTGGGGGAAAATAGAAAGCAAGGGGGCATGCCTGCCCTGTTCTTCTCTCACAAAAACAAGGGTGGGCTCAGAGGATGCTAATCTGGTCCTCTGAAGACCCACTAATTTGGGTCTCTGGAGACACAGATTCAATTTGCTGCTTTGCCATAAATTCCCTGTGTGACTTGGAAAAATCACTTACCTTCTTTCTGCCTCAGTTTTCCATCTTTAAAATGATGATGTCTTTTCAGGACAGCCACATTAAAGAATGAAATACTAAAAAGCTGCAGCAACAGGAGGCCAAAAATACATATTCCATTGAATCCCATGTAATCAATCATAATTTCAAGACACATTAATTTCTGAACTATTTAGTTATTTGGGCAATACAATTTAGCACAATACTTTATTTTCAAAGCACTGAATAAGGTGACATGGGTACATATGTGTCATTATCCCCATTTTGTAGAAGGGATGAGGAAGACAGAAGTATAAACTTAGAGATTTTGAAGTTTGGCTACTTCATTTAGGTGCCTAACTGAGAGCAGAGCTTTCGATTCACTCTGAGCCAAAGAGGTGAGGTGACTTGTTCAAGGGGAATAGATTGCAGGGAGCTCCTGACCATTCTGTAAATAAGTCAAGAGGCCATCCTGCATTCCTGGGTACTGCCATGTCTGAGTTATATGGGGGGGGGTGTGGTGCCTGGACGCCACCGATATTCTAGAATGTGGGCCCAGGCCCATCAATGATTTGTCTTATATTTTCAGAGCCATCCCTTCCATAGGACAGACCGGAGCAACTGTCCTAGACCCTGTGCTTTGGTGGGCTCTATGCTTCAGGTACAGGAGCACCGATGACAGACCCTGGTGCTGGCAGCAATAAGTGACCCATTTCCCAGCCTCTGCTCCACCTCCGACCATTGTCTTCCTGCTCCTAGTCTGTCCCTGTCCCACCTCTTTCCAACTTCCTCCTCAGAGTGTGTGTGTGTGTAGGAATGTGAGTCTCTCACTGCTGCCAAAACCAGGTCCTCTCTAAACCTCCCAAGATGCTCCAGACCCCATATTCTCCAGAAGCACTGGGCCCCACAAAGCACAGTGCCCAGGTGGTTGCCCTGGTCCATCCAGTAGACAGAACAGCTTTGCTTGGACCGGTTTTGAGCACCACCAGATTTTATGCAAACCTGGTGCCCATGAACTCAGCAAATCAATCCATGTCCTACAAAGCAGGCTGGATTCAACAGTATTATTCATCTGAGGCAGAGTGCTTACAGCAAGCAGAGGAGAGAAGCTAAAATTATGTTTGGATTTGATGGCTTTCTGGGAATGGCAATTGTACCGATACTTTGTTAGCTTTGTAGCCAATGCTTTTAAGGGATATCAAAGTTTGTCAGTATTAGCTGGTTGCAAATAGTCTTTCACAGATAGGTTTTCCTTCATGGCACAGTGGCCTGCCTCACCTTCATACCTCTACTGAGACAAATCTTCTGGGTCTTTTTCAATTGCTGTGTCTCTAGCACTTGCAATTTGAATGTAGTATGTCACAATGGCTTTTGAAAAGCACAGATCACAGACAAAGGTTTACAAAAATATGAGCATAATATTTTGAAGATACAATGAGGTATTTTAAAATACTTCACTTTCATGAGTTGGCAGTTTTAGATCACAATTTTTTAGCAGATAATTATTCCACTACCAGTGTTGTTAACCTCGAGTTCAAAAATCCTGACTCATACCACCATAAATTAGGAGATTATTTTGAAAATCATAAGGTTGTTTTAAAAAATGTGAAATTTTGCTTTGTTCCTGTTTATCTTCTGGTGTTGGAGAACTTAGGATTCACATTTTCAAGCTTTTCCTTACGGCCTCAGGGTCTAGAACGGTGGTGGGCAGCCTGCAGCCCACAGACTCTACGAAGCCCATCAGGGTAATCTGCTAGCAGGCCATGAACTATTTGTTTATGCTGTGTCCACAGGCACAGCCCCCCGAACCTTCCAGGGGCCAAACTTCTCTGTTCCCAACCACTTGGAGATGCAGAGGGCTGTGCCTGCAAATGTTCAACGTGAAAAAACTGTCTCATGGTCCCCTAGCAGATTACCCTGATGTGCTGCATGTAGCCTGCAGGTCACAGGTTACCCACCAATGGGCTAGAAACTTAAGAAAGAAAGATTCTCATGTAATACCCTGATGGCAGGAGCTGGAGCTATAACAAAAACATCAAGTGTCATGAGACTTACAATAAAGCTTTAGCAGTTGGCAAACCCAAGCAGGGTCTGCATGGGATTTTAATGTCAATTTGTGTCTAATACCATTAAAACTGTTTGTGTCTAAGGGTCAAACACTACAAAATCTGTCTTGCAGTTGCATGAGCACTTGTGGTTTACTCATAAAATGGCATCAAAGTGTATTTTAAGCTTGTGCATTTGTGCCAGAAGTGCTAGGTTTTATGCGCGATTAGATACGACTAGACACAGGAGTTTCCCTCGCCAGACCAAGGGCACAGAAGCAAGTAAATGAGCCAAATGACCACATCCTCCTTGGCACATCTGTGCATGCACACTCAATTACTCTGTGCGACTTTTATGGGAAAAAACTACATTTTAACTTAGCACCAAGCCAGTAAATTTTACAGTTGCCTGATTTTGTAGCAGTCATGCCATAGGCTAGACCTGTGTGGTTCAGAAAAGGTTTAGCAAATTACTTAATCCTGTTTATTTGACACCATATCTCTAAACTTCTATCACTTCTGAGAGAATCAAATTGGCTCCAAGGACTCCTTCAAGGCAGCCCTCCTTACAGGACGAATATAGCACAGTGCCTCCTGTTAAAGCTGAACATGTGTTCCCACTCTAAGAAGCCATTTTAGCAGTTTTTACCTTCATCAGACTTTTACTTTCTAAGCTGATATAGGCCAGATTTCTTCTCCCTCTGAGAGTGAATTTACATGTTTGAAAGTTTCAACCATATCTGTTCAAAATTTGTAACTTTTTTACACAGCTCTAGCACCTAACTGATAGAGATTCTAAACGAGGGAGGGAGGTTATATATGTCTGGTAAAAGCTGGTTGTGGTTTCTACAGCTATAGGGATTTAAAATAATTACTTTTGAGGAAATTGGTAATGCAGTCCTTAACAGCCTGACCACACTCTGTTGGCTCATTTATTAGGAGAACATTCTAACAATAAGGATAGTTAAGCACCGAAACAAGTCTCCTAGAGATACTGTGAAATCACCATCACTGAAAGTTTTTAAGAAAAGTTCTGAGTCCTCTACAGGGCACACCACACTGCAGACCAGAAATGCATTGGACACTAGCATGTTTAGGGTAGCCAAGCAGCTTGGACATAAGTTAGACAGGGTGAATGTACCCCAAGCAATCCTCCATCCCTCTGCAGTTCTTCAGGTCCATGCAATCGTGCCAAATGTATGCAAAACATGCTGAAAATAGAAAGGCAAATGGGGAAATGGGAAACCAAAAGTAGGAACTTTATTTATTAGTCTTGGTTTCACCATTTTTCACTATTCAGTGGTTGCATATGCACTTTGTTTTATTACTGGTTTTGGTGTTATAATGGTAGCTGGCCTGCCTTACAGTTCTTCAACATAGGTTTTTTAATACAGACATATTTCACAAATAAAGGCTTTTATTTAATTGAGGAAGTTTATTACCATTGTTGCACCATGTCATATAATGTATGCAGTCTGAAGAATACAGATGAACACATGATAAGCCACAACTGGGACGATGAATCCAAGCACAGTTTCTCAACATACCTATTCAGATCAGCCCAAAGCAATCATATTATCCTTAGTTGGAAATTTATGACAGTCATGCATACCCGTTTGTAGTACATAGCAATAGATTTTTATTTACTGTAAAAAGTCCTGTACAAACACATACATAAATGTACCATTCTTCCTCTTCCACTGGCCCCTATAAGTCCATAACATGGGTACAGAAAGCATCCCTGATTTTCCTTCTCCAGGTGCATCCTGCATCTGATGTGTTACAGGTATGTATTCTAACTGAGTGTATAGGTTCAGCAATCCGTTACTGCTGTAGGTCATTCAGGGGCAAATAGCTCACATTTGGCATCACAAAGATTGTGCAAAACACAGCAAACCACAATAATGCAGACTATATTGATGATGTTAGAATTGAAATGCTTCTGTAAACAGTGCCAGTGGGATTTCAATCTGCCATATGCACATTCAGCCACCACTCTATGTCTACTGAAAATGTAATTGAAGCTTCTTTTGCCAGGGCTTCTGAAATCAGAAGACAGTTTCATAATCCAGGGCAAAAGCAGATATGCGCAGTCCCCTAGAATATCTGTGCAGGAGTTACTCCATTTATGACAATGCCATTTTGTTGTAATAGTGTCCTGGTGTCCATGAAGGTAGAATACTTGGTTGAGAAAAAAACATGGCACCCCAAACTTTTCCAATGCAACCCATGCTGTCATTCATAAATCAGCCTCTGTGGTCGCACAGAGGTCTGCATAATGATTGTAATAGGGTAAGGCTGGCAGACCTGTTAGTAAGGGAGAAAGGCACCTCAAGATGCAACCTGAGCTAGGGAAAAAAGGGAAACAGGTGTTGGAGCTCACAGGTGAAATCAACAGGGAAAGACTGCAATTAGGTAATGAGAGGCCCTGAATCTCACAACCCCCACCCCTGCCTGCATGGTGCTTTTAAAAGCTGTCCCAGTCAGGGAGTGGGGCAGTGTGAGAGAGGAGTTGGAGGAGATAGGCAAGCAGTTGACAGATGTAAGGAAAGACCAGACAGATACAAAGCCTGGGAGTGTTTTCAGAGGACAAATGGGGGAGGGAAGAGTGGCTGGGCTCCCTGCCCCCAGCAAGGCTGAAAGCTCTGCCTGTGGCAAGCGTTACAGAAGAGGCTGACCAGCGAGCACAGAGCAACAGAGGTGGGTGCAGCCAAAGCCCTCCAGCCAGAGGGGAAGGCTTGGGACCTGGCATGACATGACACGACATGTCACCTTGCCACATGGGGTGCATCTACACGAGCCGGCGACTTCGAAGTAGCCGGCACAACGTCGAAATAGCACCTGTCGTGTCTACACGCGCCGTGCGCTATTTTGACGTTGAAATTGATGTTAGGTAGCGAGACGTCGAAATCGCTATTCCCGTCCGAAGATGGGAATAGCACCCTGCTTCGACACTGAACAGTGAAGTAGGGTGTGTGTAGACGATCCGCGTCCCGCTCCTTCGAAATAGCAGGGTCCTCCATGGCGGCTATCAGATGAGGGGTTGAGACACTCTGTCCAGCCTCTGCAGGGCTTTATGGTCCCCACGCACAGAAGCCTTTAAAGCACCACAGACCCGGATTTCCTGTGGCAGGAAGCTGAGAGCGTGCAGGCAGCAGCACACGCACGTGCTAGCCTTGTGTGCCCTCTACAGACCCCGACCCATCTACCCACCACCCATGGCACTGAGCCAGCCCCCCAAGCACCCCCAGGGCTCCCCTCCTGAGGGGACCCAGGCACCCCCAGCAGCCAAGCGGAGGCCAAAAAGAGGTGGGGCCCCTCCTGGTCAGAGGCCAAGCTCTGAGACCTGCTGGGGCTCTGGGGTGAAGAGGAGGTGCTCCACGTGATGGAGAGCAAGCGGCAGAATGCAGAGGCGTTCACCCGACTGGCTGAGGGCCTGGCTGCCCGGGGTCACCCTGCCCGCACTCCGGATCACATCTTGAGTAAGGTGAAGGAGTTGCGGCAGGGGTACACCTGCGCGTGGGACTCGGCCAGCCAGTCTGGAGCTGCCCCCCCAGCTTGCCCCTATTACAGGGAGCTCAGGGCCATCCTGGGCCCCCAGGACACCTCCTACCACCCCGGCCACCCTCGACACCATGGCCGACAAGCCCCAGCAGGCCTTGGAGTTGGAGTCCAGCCCAGAGGCCAGCCCGCACCCCGGGGCCCACCTGAGGAGCCCCCCCTTGGGACAGCAGAGGAGGGGTTCAGCAGCGAGGTCAGGGGGGCTCCTCACAGACATCCCCTCCTGGAGCACCAGCCATGCGTCCGCCCACTGGGCTTCCCCTGACAGCGGCAATGGATGGTCAGGTACGTACCCCACAGGGCACACACCCACAGGCCATGAGGCAGGGGCACCAGACACGACTGGAAGCCTCACACACCCCCAGGGGCCCCCAGTCCGCAACCGCCCAGCCACAGCACAGTCCCAGGATGGTGGCACAGCCATCAGTGCCCATCAGCACCCGCACCCATGGACAGCACTGTGCCTTAACCCCGGGGGCGGGGGGACAATATTATGGGGACAGCCAACAGGGACATCACACCCACCAACGGGGACAGAGACCCAGCACCCAAGGGGACATGAGGGAAACGGGCCATGGGCCAGAGCAAGGTACTAACAGCCTTCCCCTCCCTCTCTCCCTCTCTGAAGCTGCACCATCCGACGCCCCCGGCAGCCAGGTACCCTCCATCGTCCCTGACAGCCCACCAGACATCAGCCACCACCAGCACTCAGAGACACCCGCAAGGCCAGCAGGACGGTCCCGCCACCGCCAGATGCTGGGTATGGCCCCTGTGGACCCCCAGCTACTGGCAGCTCTCCAGCAGCAGACGGAGGTGGCGGAGGAGAGACTCTGCTTCGACAGGGAGGAGTCCACCTGGCGCTGGGCGGCGTGGGAGGATTTCATGGGGGTCTTCCGCGACATAGGCAGGTCGATGTGGGAGGCCACCGCCTGGCTCCTGCCCCCTGCTGCCCCCTGGGCTGCCCTCCCCGCTGCCCCGCCTGCTGCCCCACCCGCCACACCACCTGCTGACCCACCTGCCACCCCACCTGCCGTGCCGCCTGCAAGTTCCCCAGGACCAGAGCCCACTGGGGCTGAAGACCAGCCAGTGGAGGCATCTCGGCTATACTTGCCGGTCCTCCCAGCCCCCAGCCAGCCACACTGGGGACCGCAGACATGCGGTGGGGGGGGGGCTTGTGAGCTATACCTGCTGGGGGTCGTGCCCCCCTACCCCCACCCCAGACTTATGGGCCAACAGCTGAGCCATCCACTGGGCCCCCATGTATATATTTGTCCCCCATGTATATAGTTGTCCCCCTTTGTATATTGGTTGCAGTTTCTGTTCTGCACAAAACAAAGTGAGCAGTTTTAAAAAAAAAAAAGGTTTTATTTTCCAAATAACTGGAAGGGTGTGCTTGTTGGGGGGGTGGCATGCGGGTGTTGGGGGCAGTGTACAGGCAGTGTGGGCTGTGTGTGGGGGGGTCCTGTGGGGAAGGCCAGGTAGGTGCTCAGGGGTCTCCCTGATCGAAGTGGGCCTGCAGGGCCTCACGGACCCGTACCCCCTCATGGTGGACCTGGCAGCTGGGTGTGGCGTCTGGCTGGGGGAAGCCCGTGCCAGTGTCAACTGCCCACTCCTGGATGAAAGCCTCCCCCTTGCTCTCGACAGTGTTGTGGAGCGTGCAGCACGTGCCCGCAACCTCGGGGATGTTCTGGAGGCTGACGTCCAGACGGGCAAGGAGGCACCGCCAGCGGCCCTTCAGACGGCCAAAGGTCCTCTCCACCACCTGGCGGGTGGGGTTCAGGCGGGCGTTGAACCGCTCCTGGCTGGTGTTGAGGTGGCTGGTGTACGGGCGCATGAGCCAGGGCTGGATGGGGTAGGCCGCGTCCGCCACGAGGGAGAGGGGCACGGTGTAGGTCCCCACCTCTAGCCAGCGGCACAGACCCAAGTTCCTAAAAATGTGAGCATTGTGTGTGCAGCCGGGCCAGCCCACATACACGTCCTGGAAGTGGCCCCCACTGTCCATCATGGCCTGCAGGACCACAGAGTGGTAGCCCCTGCGGTTTATGTATCTTCCTCTGCTATGGTCCAGGGCGTGGATGGAGATGTGGGTCCCATCCAGGGCCGCAAAGCATTTCAGGAACCCCATGGAGGCAAATCCGGTGATGGCTGCATCCAGGTCCCCGAGTCGGACAACCCTCTGGAGCAGCATGGCATTGAGCGCACAGACTACTTGTGGGGAGGGAACACAGGTGCCCATGAGGGTGTGCAGGGTGCCCTGGGGCCCTGCCACCAGGCCGCCCTCCCAGATACCTCCCCGGGTACCCCCCAGCCCAGCCCCTCACTCCCGGCCGCCCCTCCCTCCCCAGCCCCACACCTGGCCCCCCCACCCCCTCATTGGGTGCGTGCCCAGGCCTCCTTACCTCCAAGACAACAGCCCTGACCATGGCCTTTCCCACTCCAAGCTGGTGTCCCATGTGGCAGTAGCTGTCTGGAGTGGCCAGCTTCCAGATGGCTATTGTGACCCTCCTCTCGATGGGGAGGGCGCACTGCATCTGGGTGTCCTGGTGCCTCAGTGCGGGGATGAGCCACTGGCACAGCTCCAGGAAGGTCTGCCGGTGCAGGCGGAAGTTCTGCAGCCATATGTTGTTGTCCCACTCCCACATGACCAGCTGCTCCCACCACTCGGAGTTGGTGGGGTAGCTCCAGAGGGGGGCGAGCAGCCAGTCGGGGAGGGAGAGCGGAACCCCCGGGGAGGGCTTCTCTGGCAGGAACCACTGGGCGGCCTCCTGGGCAGCACCCAGAAGGGTGCTTGGCCCCTGGATGACTACCTGGAGGGCCTCCTCTTCCTGCTGCTGCTGGGGGTCCATATCTGCTGTGACTTGGTCTGTGAGAGTGTGGCTAGCGCTCTGCAGACCTCATGCTGTGCAGGGCGGGTGTGTCTGGGAGGGGCCCTTTAAAGGAGCAGCTTGCTATTGACCTGTAAGGGCTAGTCCAGCCTGTGACCCGGTCCATGGGCTTTCCTGGCCCCTTATTTCGATCGGGAGCACTTGTGTGTGTGGACGCTCCGCATTTTCTTCCAGGGCGGCTCCTTTTGACGTTCCCCATTGCTACTTCGACACTGAACGTTGACAGCACCAGCCCTGGAGGACGTGTAGACGATACGCATTGAAGTAGCCTATTTTGATGTCCTTTCTCAGGTTGCATCTTGAGGTGCCTTTCCCCCTTCCTAACAGGGTCTGCTAGCCTTACTTGTCCTTGCTTATAGAAAGAAAACCAGCATAGATTAATATCCCCCTACTCGCATCCCTCATTGAGGTTTGTTCTTAGCCCCTTAATAAGAAATATAGAGCCAACTAGAATGTGGGTGCAAGTAAACAAGCTATTTATTTAACCAGCAACAGTTCTAAACAAAGTAAATGAAAAGTTAACCAGGAAACTGAGAACATAGGTATAACAAGGACCCTCACAACCAAAGGTAAGTAACAAAGAAGAGGTATGTTGACTGTGACACAGCTCAGCTCCTCCCCCAGGTGGAAACTCAGGTAAAGTAATGGAGGATCAGAGAAAGACTGACTACCATGTCTTGCAGCTTGAGGACCCTCATAGTGATGGGACAGCTCTGGATGCCATCTTCAGGTGGTACTGACAGGTGAGGAGTGAGCAGGTGATATTAGCTCTCTGGTGATGGCTTGATTTATTCTCCCTCCCTGTAATGTCTTGGGCCTGTGTCTGTCCTCAGTTAGAAGGGGTGGCAGCTAATAACACACCCTTTGTGTGCAGGTAAGCTCACCCTCTCACAACCAGACCTACAGACGTGGTGCTGGCTTGCACCCCTACACAGCTTCGTACTCTGCTGCTCAGAAGAACAGCCCCTTAGAACTGGTGAAGCAGGCCCTTAAATAATCAGTTGTTGCCTGGGAGAGCTCGGGTCACATAGAAATCAGATTTCATCCCAAAGGGTCAAAAGAGTGTGACAGTGCCCTCAGAGGAAGGGCAGCCAAGAAGAAAACCCAAACAGGCTCGGACTCCTTCATGTTGCTGTCGCAGTTGTCAGAAGAGTGTGGGTCTAAAAGATGGCTCACCTCTGTGTGTGTGTGTGTGTGTGTGTGTGTGTGTGTGTGTGTGTGTGTGTGTGTGTGTGTGTGTGTGTGTGTGTGTGTGTGACAACTTCTAAAATGCCATGATATGGACAATCAAGTTTTCCCACAGTGCCACATGAGCTATAGCTGCAGAGGACACTAAGAAGTCAGATAGGCTGGCTTAACTCAGGTTTGCACAGAAAAATGTGAATATATAAGTGTGGGTGTGAGATTTGAGCTAGAAATTCTAAACGCAGAATCAATATTCAATGTGGATGTTCAGTCCTGGGCTTACACACACCACAGATTGTGGACCTCCATTGCATTGTAGACATACCCGATAGGACCTGGGCTTTGACTCACACTCCCCACCTCTCCCAGGGAGGGACTAGGACCTGGGTTCTGAATGCTTGGTGTCCTGAGTCAAACTGATACGTGAGTGGATGGAAGTGGGGCTTGGGCTCAAAACTGAGTCACAGCTGTGCTTAGTGTGCAGTGCAATCATATGACCCCCTTGAGGGCCCTTCCAGCCCCATATTTCTGTGATTCAGTCATTTAGGAACCCAGGTAGGAAATGCTGTGATTGTTCCTATTCTGAGTGGAAAAGACAGGAATGGGAAGGGAACCTGACTCTAATGAGGAAAGATCTCAAAAGTCTCACTGAGACCTATAAACTGGTGAAGGTTATTTTCCTGCACTCCCCAATAGAAAGTGTTTGCAGGACTGGGACCTAAGAGCAGTAGAAATACATACTATGAGTATTAGCTTTATTCCTGTATTGTTACCCTACAGAGGTGGGCTTTTTGTTTGTTTGTTTGTTTTTGAATAACAAAGGCTTTAGGTAGTGAGACAATGGCTAATTGACAGCACACCAGACTGGTACTTAGCAGATCTGGGTCCATTCCCAGTTCCACCACTGAACTGTTGGGTGACCCTGGGCAAGTCACTCTGCACCTCAGTTTCATTATATGCAAAACAGGGACAATAATACTAACCTCCTTTGTGAAGCACTTTGAGACCCATTCATCAAAAGCCTTATATAAGAGCCAGTTATTAAAAACTCCTTTCAAGTCTTCCCAGTATGTGTGTGTGTTTTCAAAGGGTTCTCTTCCCTAGTTGGGGCAGCTAATTAACAGAGACATGAGACTATCCACCTGGTTGACCCAGTTAAAAGGATTCCACTAGACCTCTGGTAGTAGCTGCCAAAAGAAGCACTTCTGAACCTCCTTTGAAATATTTCATGGAGAAGGAAGGATTAGAATGTCTTCATCCAACTTTTTTTTTACTCGGCTTTTTGTGAGTCATGATCGTTTTTGGAAACAGGTTGGGTAGTTATTGGAAAAAAGAGCATACCAGAAAATCATGTTTCTTTATAAATTTTGGAACTGTAATATAATATTAGTTATAAACAAACTGTAAGCCCCAGGGTCTGGCCCCAGTTTGTGCATGGATTAGTTGGGCTGGGGTTTGGATGAGTCTGGAATATTATATTTAGCAATTCCTTTGAGTCCTGATAATGGGAAACCCTATTATTACTACTGCATGATTGGGAAGCTATTGTTCTAAGGACATTTTAGAAGTTGATTGGGCATGTAGTTGGCATTTTGTGGTAAATGCCTAAATGGTAATCTACACATTAAAATTTTATGTAGAAATTTAAAAAATTTTAGGTACATACCCATATGGCTGCATATCAAGTTTAAATACATTTTGGTCTTAAACCTCGATATTTCTCTTACTTTTAGTCTGCATATTGAGACCATTTGTGTCCTTATTTCCTTATTTCAAAAAGGGAACTTTTTCTGAATAACAGTTATAATGAAACCTGGAAAGTTCCTGGGGGACAGAGGGGGAAGGAAGGTCATGGAGAAGGCGGGAATTTATGCCTCTATCTTGTTTCTTTGGGTACATCTACACTTCATTCTCCTTTCACAGCATGTAAAGTACGTACACAATTTGCCCTGCTAGTTTGGATATAAATAGCAATGTAGGTGGTAGGGCACTTCTTAAACAAGAAGCTGTTGAATGTTGTATCTACAAAGCTCTCTGTTAGCCCAAGCAGAGCTCCCTGCCTACACTACCACTATTTTTGGCAGTGTACTGTTCGGCTGCAGTAGTTTGAGCATTGGCCTGCTAAACCCAGGGTTGTGAGCTCAGCCCTTGAGGGGGCCATTTAAGGATCTGGGGCAAATAGATTTAAAAAAAATAAATAAAAACAGGGAGGATGGTGCTCGGTCCTGCCAAGAGGCCAGGGGACTGGACTTAAAGATCTCCCAAGGTCCCTCCAGCTCCGTGAGATGTGTGTGTATCTCCCCACTACCAGAGTCTTGCTCCAGCAGTCGGAAAAACCTCCAGCTGCAGCCCCTCCCTCTGACAGGGGAAGGCTCTGTGAGCTCCCCACTGCTGGTCAGCAGCTTCACGCTAAAGGAGCCTTTCCCCACAGCCTCCCACCTGCCAGAGCCTTACGTGGACACGTGTAGCTACACATGCAGAGTGAATGCAGCCTGCTTTTCGCTGTGCTGTGTAGCTACATGTGCCCTGCGTGCTGCTGCAAAAGGGGATCACTCTAAAGGCAGCTCAAAGGATGTATGAAAAAGACCCCAACTGGTTTTACATTTTTGCTGGGATTAGAGAATTATTTTTTCTTTTTCTGTCTTTTGTGTTAGCAATCCAGATCTCGTCCACTCTGGTAGAAAGTCTCTAGAGACTGAGGATGTAGGCTAGGATTTCACTATAGCCTTCTGCTGCAGGAGCTATGCTAGGGTAGGAGAAAGCATGAGCCTTGTGTAGCCTCTCTTGTTCACTAGCCCATTATGAGGTTATTCAACAGAGGGGAAACCTTGTAACTTTTTACACAACTTTGGGAGACTAGGTCTGAGACTCCTTTGTGTGCTCTGAGTTGTGTCAGTGTGTGTGCACATCACACCAGACCCACTTAGACTAACCACCAGGGACCTGTTTTATTGTACAAAGAACATAGAGCAGAATTACATTTCAGCTGCCTCTTTTTTGCCTGCAGCCTATGTGCTCCCTGCTCTGTGAGAGCAGAGACCCTGCAGCAGGGCAGAGGATACACGCTGGCAGGAAGCAGGAAGTTCTCCCAACATGCCACAGGTTGTAGTCTAAAACTTGTAGTTCCAAAAACTGCTTGTGAGGTACACAGGACCTTGGGCTACACTCAACTCAGGGCAGGTCTACGCTACAGGGACAAGCTGATCTAAGCTATGAAAGTTGAGTTACATTAGTAGCATAACTCAAGTTGATGTAGCTTAGATCTGCTTACCGCAGAATGCATGCTGTGCAGGGGTGACCGGAGAAATGTTCCAATCGACTCGCTCATCTCATTCTGGTGGAGTACCTGAGCTGATGGAAGAGTGACTGGTGGTCGATTTAGTGGGTTGTCAGTAGCCCGGTAAATTGACCCTCTGTAGATTGATTCCTGGAACTCCCAATACATCCAGAGTGGAGACAAGCCCTAGCACATGCCAGCAGAAGTCCCTAGGGTGGAGGTGCTTCATCTCTTACCATTATAGCTTGTTCTGCTTGCAGTATTCCTTTATTTGTAAAGTGCTCCTAGTGTAGACATGGTGTTAATGAAATAATAACATTGCAAGTCAAAAGAATGGAGACAGAAGTAGAATTGTTTAATGCTTTGCCAGCAGAGGGAATCATTTTGGTTTGTTGAGATTTTTAACAGCTATTTAGCTTCAATAATTGTGATCTTTTAAAGTCAGGATGTCCATTAAGCATTCAACATACCCAGTCCCTTTACTCCTGGTGTCAGAACAAGATGTGTTGGGGGGAGAAGGGAGTGAAAAACAAATAAACAAAAAGCCACCAAGACCCTCCTTATACACAACAAAGATGCAGAAAGGGGAGGGAGGGGAAATCTTTTGCAGGTAATCTTAAGAAATCTACTTTGCAGGACATTGTCTTCTGTCTATTAAATGAAAATAAGAAACAGGAATGGTAGCACTGGGGAAAATGGCTTGTTTTTACCTCCCTCCCTTAAGTTTTCTGAGCTAAGACCCTGCTGTTTTTCTTTTATTATTTGATATGACTATTTCTGTTGATGTACTATTGATCCTTTTTATTTTTCTGAATACACTGTAATTATATTTGAGGGTGAATGAATGAAAAAGGCTGAACTATTGCTGTTCCACAGGGAATCTGTTTTGTTAAACAGAGGGGAAAAAAAACCCTCTTTCTTTCAAAAGACTTTTAGAATGTGCTCTGAAAATTAAGATTCCTGATTCATACCTGTGCAAAAGCTGTCCTGTAATTATGCAGCCATGAGTCACCATCAGCCAATTACATTTTTTCTGTTTCCTAATGCAACTTGTTTATACAAAAACTGTGTAAATCCTTATTAAGCAGATGGTGAAAATGTGCACTGTCAACTGTTTGTGACAGCATGATTGTACATAAGGGCCTAACCTGACTTGCTTTAATTGCACCCATAAGTAAATACAGCTGTTGGCCCGAGCTAGGCAAGTAGAAGTTGGCGCATTTATGACTCCTGCCCAACAAAGTCCTGCTGTCTGTTTTGTACACTCTCACTGACTGTATGAGGACATTTTCCCATTTTGATCGGTGCAAGCAATAAAAAGCAAAGATGAGTCGTGCTCAGGAGGGGACACCATCACATCTCCATTTCCTCCCCACCGTGTGTGGGATCAGTCAGCATAGCTGTATTGCAATCAGTAGAAGATTTTCACCAACTCAAATAATGGTCAGTCTTTGGGCCTGCCAGCATATGACACAATCAACTAGAGTGTGAGATGCAATTAACGAAGGACCTGACGCACCATTCTTGTCTTAGTCATAGCCCCTCTTTCCTGCTGCTGCCAGAACAGCAGCTATCTTTACAATAGTTTGGTTGCTGCCCTGGGCAGCAGCTTCTTATCAACAAGACACTTGCCTTTTTACTCCATATGGGTTGTTCTTCAGGTCATGGCTAGACAGACCTGCTTCCATTCTATGTCAAACACACAGCTCATGGGGAACAGGCACCTGAGGTAGAAAACTATTTTTATTTTCACAGCAGTTGTGCATCACTGCCAGCTAAGATCCTGACTTCAGCTTTTCAAGATGAAGCACAGCCCTGACTTCACCTCATAAATAAAATTAGTCACACACAGAGTCAAATTTTGCCCTCACCCCAACAAACAATGGGAGCCCTCACTGAGTGTGCGGAAGCAGAGCAGCAGAGCAGAGATTTACCAGCCACCAAACTTGCACAAGACTGTAGTAGTAGCAAAGGATTCATTTGCTTGCCCTTTTATCATACTCGTCAAAACCCTGGCTTGCCCTGAACCCATCCACTCTCCTCTTCAATAGAATCATGGAACAATAGAGCTGGAAGAGACCTAAAAAAGCCATCGAGTCCAGCCCCCTGCTCTAAGCAGGACCAAACCCATCAGGTCAGCCCCACCAGGGCTTTGTTGAGGCGAGACTTAAACACCTCCAGGGATGGAGACTCCAATACTTCCCTGGGTAGACCATTCCAATGCTTCACCACCCTCCTAGTGAAAAAGTTTTTCCTAATGTTCAACCTGGACCTTTTCAACCGCAACTTGAGACCATTGTTCTGTGTTCTGCCATCTGTGACCACTGTGAACAGCCTCTCTCCAGCCTCTTTGCAGCCTCCCTTCAGTAAGTTGAAGGCTGTTATCAAGTCCCCCCTCAGTCTTCTCTTCTGCAGACTAAACAGTCCCAATTCCCTCAACCTTTCTTCATAGGTCATATGCTCCAGCCCCCTAATTATTTTGGTCGCTCTCCATTGGACCCTCTCCAGTGTATCCACATCCTTCCTATAATTGGGGGCCCAGAACTGGACACAGGACTCCAGATGCGGCCTCACCAAAGCCGAATAAAGAGGAACAATCACTTCTCTGGATCTACTGGCAACACTCCTCTTGATGCAACCTAATATGCCATTAGCGTTCTTGGCTACAATGGAACACTGTTGACTCATGTCCAGCTTCTCGTCCACTACAACTCTCTTTGCTCCATCTGCCTCTCTTTTCCAGTGTACATTGGTGCACAACACTTTTATAGGCCATCCACAAGAAGTACTGGGGGTATTGGGGTTACCTTATTTGACCTTTCGAAAGAGAAGACACTCCGGAAAGGGAGTATACCTGTATCAGTATCTACCAACTCACATTGTATTAGGCTTTGAAATGGCCAAATCGAATACTAATGAGGCACTGAACTGAATATTCAGCGCCTCATTAGCATTCACACACTTCTGGCCACAGCGCTTCAAAAGCACCGCTTTCGAATGCACATGGCTCGGCGTGGCTGCAGGGGATCCTTTTCAAAAGGACCCTGCACAGTTCAAAATCCCCTTATCCCTCAAAGCTTATTCCATCCCATTTCGAAAGTATGGCCAAGTGTGGCCGTGGCCTTAGTGTGTCATGGTATCTAAAGTACATTAATATAAGGCGAGTTGGTAGATACTAATACAGATACACTCCCTCTCAGGGGTTCCCTCTTTTCTGAAAGTTCAAATACAGTCACCCTAGAAAGAAATGATACTGAAATAAAATTTTCCTTGATCAATTTGCAGTCTGGTTCTACATTTACAGAAGGAGCCAACAGAGGGACGCTGAGCTCATGGGAACCCACATGCTACTTGGGTTCTAAAACAGAATAAGCTGTACTGGTGTAAGCACCTTTTTACCATTACAACTGCATCTACTCTAGGACTGTCTTGCTGCTCTGTCTACATTGGCATAATTAAACTTTTAAAATTAGACCAGCCTTAATTTACTTCTTACCTAAAAGGCTATCACATATTTGAACAAAAACAAGAAAGGAGCTGTTAAAGTTGCTATTTACAGAGAGTGAATCAGATCTTGAATAGATGGAGATATATGTGTTGATGAAAAAGAGATAGTGGTAGTGTACAGTTGTAATCCCAAGCATTTGCCTGGAATGTCTGGAAAATTCAATATGTTCCATATGCAACTTACATATTTTATTATAGATTATGCACAAAATATCACCTGCAAAGAGAAATTATGAATTTTAGCTGCAAATAGGTACGTCGACTGTAAATATTCATTCCAGCATCGTTGAGTTAAATTGTACACCTTGCCCCATATTTTCAAACGTGCTGTCTGATTTTGAGTGCTGCCGTTCTCAGATAACCAGCTTTGGACACTCTAGGGTTTAATCTTCAGAGGTGCTGAATGCCTCATATTGCCATTGGATATGCTCTTAGATGGAGTTGTGAGTTTCAGCACATCTGAAAAGGAGGTCCTGACAAGCTGGGGACACAAAAATGGAAGAACTCAAATGAAGAGCTGCTTTTGAACATTTGTACCTTACTGAGCGAAATAGTGAAATCCCAGTTCAGTCTCTACTTTAAATTATTGAAGAATGTAGCCCCCTCTGTCTAACACTATATTTGGTACTTTGTTTATTTCACTATGTGAGTGAAAAGGACCCAGGCTCCAAATTCATCCTCTTCACCCTGGTCTATACACAAATGTACACTGACATTCCTGAAGTGTTTTTATTTTTCCTTCTATTTTGGTGTAGGTCTCTGTAGCTGCGTCTACACGTGCACACTACTTCGAAGTAGCGGCACCAACTTCAACGTTAGGCGGCGAGACGTCGAAGTCGCTAACCTCATGAGGAGATAGGAATAGCGCCCTACTTCGACGTTCAACGTCGAAGTAGGGACCGTGTAGACGATCTGCGTCCCGCAACGTCGAAATTGCTGGGTCCTCCATGGCGGCCATCAGCTGGGGGGTTGAGAGATGCTCTCTCTCCAGCCCCTGCGGGGCTCTATGATCACCGTGGGCAGCAGCCCTTAGCCCAGGGCTTCTGGCTGCTTCTGCGGCAGCTGGGGATCTATGCTGCAGGCACAGGGTCTGCAACCAGTTGTCAGCTCTGTGGATCTTGTGTTGTTTAGTGCAACTGTGTCTGGGAGGGGCCCTTTAAGGGAGCGGCTTGCTGTTGAGTCCGCCCTGTGACCCTGTCTGCAGCTGTGCCTGGCATCCCTATTTCAATGTGTGCTAGTTTGACGTGTAGACATTCCCTCGCTGCGCTTATTTCGATGTTGGGCTGAGCAACGTCGAAGTTGAACATCGACGTTGCCGGCCCTGGAGGACGTGTAGACGTTATTCATCGAAATAGACTATTTTGATGTCGCAACATCGAAATAAGCTATTTCGATGTTGGCTGCACGTGTAGACGTAGCCTGTGTGGACATATATTTTGGAATAAAAGAACCTACTCCTCTCCTTCAGTAACTTCAGACCATTGATCCTTGTTCTGTCATCTGTCACCACTGAGAACAAATTTCTCTCCATCCTCTTTAGAGCTCCCCTTCAGGAAAACAGAGGTGTGAGTTAAAACCAATTTAGTTATTTCAATACAAGCTGGCATACTGGCCACCCATTTGGCTACTCCAGCAGCAAGAGGATTTATCCAATCTTTGTGTTCAACCTATGCCCTATGAAATGCTTAATAGTATTGCCTTTGTAATCTCTGTTCTGAACGAAGTGACTCTTGGTATAGAACAGCTCTGTGTGTGTGTGTGTGTGTGTGTGTGTGTGTGTGTGTGTGTGTGTGTGAGAGAGTGATTGAGTGGACAATTTATGCTTGGGTCAAGTGGTGCAAATTTCATCCACATGTCTTATGGTAGACAGACTGAAAAATGTGGAAACCACGTTTCCCAGTGCATGCCAAGTCTGCACAAAACTGTAGTCATTCCTTTCCCATCCAGGTTACTGAGGTAACAGTACAAAGGAAATCCTTCTCCAAAATACTGCTTCTCTTCCTCAGCCCCCTCTATTGTGTCTCCTCTCTACGCAGGTTCTTTTCTACTCACAGTCATCTTCCCCTTCCTGCTCCACACCACCGACTCTCTATATTTTCTTTCCGGGTCCCCTCACTTTCATTAGAGAAAAAAAGGCCAAGAAAAAAAAAGGTAATAAAACTCCATGATATTTTAGTTTTAGCAAAACTGGGAGGGGAAATTATTCTTTCCCTCCAGCATCCCTGCTGGATTCTTTAGCAGTAGGAACTTTTTTGTAGCTCTGCTGAGTATTCTCACTGGTTGCCAGAGAGAACGGTATCATGGAGGGGGCAATCAAAGTGTATGCACAGGCCTGTTGATGCGGGGTGGGGTGGGGGAAGAGGAGCAGCTGCCCCATGGATCAGCATTTCAAAAAGGCCTGGAACTCTGGCCGCCGCGACTGCTACTGCCAGTACAGTGGACACTTGAGTTACGTGAGGGTTCCGTTCTGCACTTCCTCGTGTAACCTAGATTTCGTGTACATGGGAATCTGTTTTTTTCCCGGGTGGAGCACACGTTCTGCAGCCAGGGAAGCAGCAGAAAAGTGAGGCCTGGGGTAGTGGGGGTAGTTGGGGAGATTTAAGCCTGGCAGGGAGTTGGGGCCATGGGAGGCAGGTGTGGGGGCTAAGCCTGGGGTGGGTTAGAGCTGCAGGAGGGTGAGGGGTGGAGTTGAGTCAGAGCTAAGCGTGGGTGGTGAGCCAGGCCATGGGGGGTTTGGACCAGAGCACAGGGAGGTTGAGCTGGAGCTGCGCCTGAGGCATGGTGAGCTGGAGCCAGGCATGGGTTGGGGGGTGATCCAAAGCCACGCGCTGGTGGTGAGCCGGCAGGGGGATTGAACCAGGGCTGGGGAGGTCGAGCTGGAGTTGTGCCTGAGGGGTGGTGAGTTAGAGCCAGAGGCGGGGGTGGTGGGTGAGCAGGAGCTATGCGTGGGTGGTGAGCGGAGCTGGGGTGTGTGTGGGGGGGGGGGCTGAGATGGAGCCATGAAGCAAACCTAAATGGCTAGGTATATTTTAATAGAACTTTGCATTCCTGTGTATCTTAGTTTCACCCTGTATTACCCTGTATCTTTTCACTAGGGCACAGACTTTTGTATTACTCTTTAGATTTGTTATTTTATATACTACTTTCTGCCTTCATACTATCCTTTATATTGGTTATTTTATATTCATAAGACACTTTGTACTGGATTCCATATTGCACCTAAACCCCATTTTACTCTTGTATGAGCCTGTAACATTTGTGCTGTCTGTGAGAATGGGTGTGTGTGAGAGCCACCTGGAAGTGTGAATGTGGTTGCTTACAGAGTTACCCTCTGGAGCCGCCTGTCTGGACAACAAAGACTTGGAGGCTGAAGAACAATGAGAACCAGACTCTACAGCAGTGACCCACCCAGAGAAGAAGATTAAGTCCCATCTGTAGGTGACGAGTCACACAGAAACCTGAGCAGTGGGAAAGGATCAAACCCATCTGTCATTGACTGGTGACTCATTGTGCCTGGGGCAGTGGGACAGAGCCAGAAGTGTGGACTAAAAGCTATAAAAGATGCGCGCACCAAAACAAAGCTGGGTTCCTGTTCTCGTCTTGTCAGTATCGGAGCATTGATCCGGATCAACGGAACCTGACTCCATGCTCACATCTAAGCCCTCTGGCCAATGGATTAGAGGGAGCAACCTTTGGCAACTATAAGCAACCACAAGACGGGGGTGTGCATGTTTGTGTGTGTGCCTCTGAGTAAAGTATATATATTATATGCATATAACATAATGGTACTGAATTCTCAATAAACACGGCGTTCTTGCCTTGTCCCTCTAAAAAGATCCCGTGTACTTCTTATACGTATAACAGCCGTGCAGAGCCGGGGGAGTTGAGCCATGGGTAGGGGGCGACGCAGCCAACCCCCTGCGGGCCTGGTTGATGCGACCATACACCAGGCACACCCAGCTGAGCCAGGACCTTTTCAATGAGCGGCTGAACCGCGCCCGAAACACCCTCGAGCAGGCGTTCAGCTGCCTCCAGAGGCATTTTAGATGCCTCTACACCAGGCTGGAGGTGAGCCTCCCCAACATGCTGGTGGTGGTCAGGGCCTGCTGCACTCTCCATAATCTGGTGGAGGTGAAATGTGAACCCTATATGCAGAGGTGGGCCACCAAGACAGGGTGCGGGTATGAACAGTCCCCTGCCGCCCCGTGCCACCAGGTCCAGCAGGACAGGGTGCGTGTAAGGGAGGTCCTGCGCCAGGCCTTTGAGCGGGGGCCACAGTAACCCCCCCACACACATACACCCCCCACCCACACCCTGCACACACACACACCCCACCCGCACCTTGCACATACATGCACACCCACCAACACCCACGCACAGGGGACACAGGGTTAACCACAAAAATAAACTTTTTCTATAATGAAAAACGGTGCCCCTCATTATTCAGGGGGGACTATTTACACATGTCAGGGGAGGGTGAACGGGGAGAACTATATACAGGTGTGGGGAGAACTGTTTACATGGGAGCGGGGAGGGTGGATGGGAGCCGGAGTGGGGGGGCGTCACACCTCCAAGGGGCTTGAGGGCTGGGAGCCCCATCGCCTGCCCCTTTCTCCCTGGGTCTGGGGGCCCCACCAGGGCTGGGCCAGGGATGGTGGCACAGGGAGATAGGGGTGCGGCTCGGGCGTGGTCCCCACACCTGCGCCGGGCTTGGCATTGTGGGAGGGGAGGGCTGGGGTCCTCGGCCTCCACCTGGCCAGCCTGGCCAGCAGGCTGTGGGCCAGGTGGATGAGTCTGGCTGGGGGGAGGTGGGGAGGGATCAGGGCCTCCAGGTCAGCCTCCTGAGACAGGGGTGTTGTGGGGGGGCAGGGGGATGGGGGCTTGAGGCGGGGGGAACCGCTGGGAGGGAAGCAGGAGATGCACGGGCAAGGGGGGTGTGGGGGACGGTGGAGGGACGACGGGGGGTGTGGGTGCGGGAGTGACCCGTGATGGAGCAGCAGCAGGGTCCAGGTGGCTGACCACGGCCTGGATAAGGGTGTCCAAGTTGGACCCCACCCAGTCCCATACCTGCCGCTCCATGGCAGGCCACTCCTGCACGACGCCTGTCAGCTCCCTGAGGGTGTCCGTGTGGGCCGTGTCCCCTGATTCCTCCTCCCTGGCCTGGTGGCATCGACGGAGGGACCGGTGACGGCCCTGTGCTGGCCCTGCCTGAGGCCTGGGCCACTCCCCCTCGCCCTTGGTGGTGGGGCTCCCTGGGCCTGTCGCGGGGCTGGTCTGGCTGCTGGAGCTGTGGAGACAAAAGAGGAGAGGAACAGGCCATTAGTCCTGGTGAGAGTGGGCCCAGCACTGTGGTCTGTGGGGCACTAACAGCTGACTGCCCTTGGCCCCGTCCCATCTACCCTTGGCCCTGACCCTTGCTGGATGCAGAGTTGGGCCCCTTCCCCACCTTGCCCTGAGGCCCACGGTGGCTGTCGGCTCTGCTGTGTATGCGGTGTAGGCTGGTCCCCTGTCAATTGAATCACATAGTTGCTACCAAGAGAAGAACATTCTGTGTCCATTTGTTCTGTACCTTTCAGATGGGCTCCTTTATTGCAAACAAATGTATCTACTTGCTTTATTCCTAACCGCACATTCACTAGTTTATTTTTTCGTGACATAACTGGGAAGTTTATCTAAGCATGCATAGGATCAGCACGCAAAACTCCCCTGAACCTAGAAATAAAGGGGTTTGCTCTGTCTGAAGCCCTGTGAGCCTCTGACTTGCTTTCTAGTCTCATTGAAATCAGGCAAAGCTATGAGGTCAAGTCACAAAACATTAAGGTAGAATTAGTTTTTAAAGAATAAAAACTAATATAATTCAATTTTACTTAATGTTTTCATTTCATTTTAATGCCTTGGGCTGCTCTTTGAAAAGTCAATCCCACAATGGAGTCAGACAGCAAAGGGTAAACAAATCAGAAACATTGTGAAATATTTGACCAAACCCAATCCCCAGTCCATGTACCAATTATCTGAAAAAGATGTAAATAAAAATCCCTTTGATTCACTCTGAACCTACAATGAGTTTTTATTCACACGAATGCCAGAGCAGTTTTTGCCCTTTCAACTAAAATGCCCTTCTCCAGAATTAGCGGCCTCTGACATTCAGGAGTGTTTAACCACATGCCTGTAAGGCTCTGTTGAATTCCTCACCCCACAGCCTAGCAGCAAGTTAACACTAAAGTTTGTTTCCCAGTCATTGAGAGCAGGTTCTGGAATCAATTTTTCCTGATTAAGCCATTTCTCAGAATTTTCCTTTGCACCCATTTTTCTTAATGTGGTTGATATTTCTTCTACAAGTCTAAGGGCTGTGATGGTTTGGAGACAAAAAGAGGCTATTATATTTTTGGACACGAGCCATGGCTCAGTTGGAGATGTACACACAGGATGTTTCCTCCTACCAAATGTCAGTATTGTAATTGGCTGTCCCTAAGCCATTCTGAGGCTGGTGACATATAACTCACACATGCATAGCACACACACCCTGGGCTCCTCAACATATAATTATGTCTCCTTGGGGAATTAGGCTTTAGGTTTTCCAGTAAAAACTGCCATAACTTGTAACAGCTGACGCAGGAAGGCTCTTGGTAAAGAAGAAAAGTCAGCCTTCTCACCAGGCCCACTTGGGCATTGTGGAGACACTGAGCAAAGAAAATCAAACCAGGCAGTGATTACTGATATAATTTTTGTAACCAGGCTGCTGGAGTTGCTCCTTCGGGTTTAACGGCCAGAAGTTTCTTGTCCCACCGTGTTGTTTGACAGGTTATATCTTGAATTTCCTTTCCCTTCTCAGCTGTTACTGATCTCTTCACTATGGTGTTTGAAGACACCAAGTTGCAATGCAGCTCAGTTCCTTATATTTAAAAAATATGGGTGGAATTTTCAAAAGCACTTAAGTGACTTACGAGCATAAAGCCTAATGCCTTTCAATGGGACTTAGGCTGTTTTCACAATCCCATCCCATATCTGCCTAACAGGTAGCACATTAAGAGTCCAAAATGCTGCAAAAAGAGTTATTCTCTAAGTCAGGAGTGTCCAGCCCGCGGGCCACATGCGGCCCTGGACAGCTAGTAATGCGGCCCCACAAGATCGTAAACTTTTAACATTATTATGTGATTTATATACATTAACTATATTATATATTTTATATGCGGCCCAAGACAATTCCTCTTCACCCAGTGCGGCCCAGGCAAACCAAAAGGTTGGACACCCATGCTCTAAGTGCTTCTGTACCAACTAGCAGCAAAAACTACATACAATTTTGTTCTTCAGAGAAGTACGGTTAGTTTTTTCAGATTCAATGTATTGACAAGACTGGGTCAGGACTTAGAGAGCTGTGTTGATCAAGTGTACTGAGCATGGAATTAGAAATTCCCTCTTTCCCTCAAGTCTTGGTGTGTGAGCTTAGTCAAACTGTTCACCTTGTTGGATGAGAATACATTACTTACCTTCCTCTGGGAAACACTATCTGAGATTTGCCGAAGTGCCACAGGAACTCAAGGGCCACTGACTTTCAAAATGTTAAGTATTACCTGAACTGAGTTCTAAAGCTTCAGTCATCATAAGCTTCCCACGTATTGCTAGTGAACACTGAGCTCCTTGTTCCTTTCATTTAGGGGTCTGGTTGCCCATCTTTTCTGTCAAGTCACAAGGCCAAGGCCAGACAAGATTTATAGGATTCACATCAACACAGAGCCGATTAGGGATAACTGTACTTTATTAAGCTTATCTACTCCAAGTTACTACCAATTATTCACAAGGTACACATTAGTCAGCATAAACACAACAGGAGGTATATGCCTGGACAAGAGGCTATTGGATATGCTTACATCCCTTTCTGCCATGGGGAGTTCCACTCCCAAAGTGCTTCATATCAGGGCCATGGCGGATGTTGCTCCAGCTGGGAGAACGGCCGAGGCACCCCTGAGGCAGAGAGTCCCTAGTGAAACTCAGCTGGGGGCAGGACCTCACAGTGATTTTATCCCTTAGCTATTTACTGGGTGTATGCATACTGGCTCAACGCCACTTTTAACATTCTCATGGGGCTGAAGCCAAGGTTGCCCTGGTTACTGGTCTCTCTAGGTTACCACATCTAAACACAGGTGTCAGGAGATGTTATGGCTATGTCATGTTTAAGTGTACAGGGTTCAAGACTGTAACACAGGGATGGGAACTTGGTTGTGCCACAGCAATGGAAGTTCCCACTTGTGCTCTCTGAGGCCTGCTGGCTGTTCTTTAAGACCTGTAGGCCTGCAGACAGGTCTGGTGGTGTGTTAAATGAACCTTTTAGACACTCTTGCTTTTTAATAAATACTGTATTACTATATTAGCAATATAAGGCTCCCAAAACTAGGGAAGTGCTTTTCACCCAAGTGGTATGGCAGATTCTGGTCCCAAAGAGATCAGTTTGAATGGACAGAATGTGCTTGTACACAAAGAACACTAGAGAGTAACAGAAAAGAAATATAACAGAGGAGAATAGCTTTGGTAATCATCTTTATAGCCGTGTCTACACGTGCACGCTACTTCGAAGTAGCGGCACTAACTTCGAAATAGCGCCCGTCACGGCTACATGTGTTGGGCGCTATTTCGACGTTAACATTGACGTTAGGCGGCGAGACGTTGAAGCCGCTAACCCCATGAGGGGATGGGAATAGTGCCATACTTTGAAGTTGAACGTCGAAGTAGGGCACGTGTAGACGATCCGCGTCCCGCAACATCGAAATAGCGGGGTCCGCCATGGTGGCCATCAGCTGAGGGGTTGAGAGACGCTCTCTCTCCAGCCTGTGCGGGGCTCTATGGTCACCGTGTGCAGCAGCCCTTAGCCCAGGGCTTCTGGCTGCTGCTTGTGCAGCTGGGGATCCATGCTGCATGCACAGGGTCTGCAACCACTTGTCGGCTCTGTGGATCTTGTGTTGTTTAGTGCAACTGTGTCTGAGAGGGGCCCTTTAAGGGAGCAGCTTGCTGTTGAGTCCGCCCTGTGACCCTGTCTGCAGCTGTGCCTGGCATCCTTATTTCGATGTGTGCTACTTTGGCGTGTAGATGTTCCCTCGCAGCACCTATTTCGATGTGGTGCTGCGCAACGTCGATGTTGAACGTCGACGTTGCCAGCCCTGGAGGACGTGTAGACGTTATTCATTGAAATAGGCTACTTCGAAGTAGGCTTCACGTGTAGATGTAGCTTATGTGTGTGTGCCCATGTGTATTTGCAGAAGCCTGTTTTAAATGTTGGCTAATTGTCAATGTGCTTCATATACTTCTTCAAACCTTGCCTATTGCTTTGTTCATCATTGATTATAGGACTGTTTTTTTTTTCAAGTTAACAACATGCAATAATTATTATAGATGCTATTTCTGGAAATGTAGAAGATGTAAAATACAATTCAAATTACAAAGAAAGAAAGATCTGCAACATTTCTTTAGCACAGTTTCCTATAGTGTCTCATACTAATTTTTTTAAAAAAATTAATTATATGTTAATGTAAATTTATATGACAAGAAATCCAATGATAACAACAAGAAATGTACGTCAGAGTGTGTTTCTACAAAAATAAGATTCTTGATCCACCCCTTTGTCCATGCGTGGCTTACAGTGTCTGCAGAATCTATATGAAATGAGGGCTAAAGCTTGACACTGTTGAGAGCACTTTTTATTTAGAATATTACCAGGTTCATCATTGGGATTTGCAGTCTCTTACCATCCAGAAGTTCTCAGACACTTTGATTTTACAGACTGGACCTGTTTGGGATAGCTACATTAATGAATGTATCTATGCCTTGACAACAGCCTTAGACCATTGTAACATCAGAGCTAATTCAACCAATCAGCACCCTTATTCTACAATTAATTTGCATGCAACTGTGTTATTGGTTAGTTGAGGGAGATGGCACAGATGGTGGATTACTTGGCCCGATTGTCACACCCATGTGAGAGCATAGATGAACAGCTACTAGTTAATTAATATTTGCAAAGGGCTCATAAACATAATTTCTCATCATAGGATTTGACTCACTGCTATTGCTATATACACAAACAAAATATTTGTATGTATTGAGTCATCTTCACTTCCAAAAAAGACTCATTGAAAAATTCAATGAAAAAATTAAAATCAAATAAAAGGGCTACAGAGTTCAAGTCCAGTGCTTGTTTCACACCCAGCTTTATAGACGTGGAGAGTTTTATTTTGTGTGTGTGTGTGTGTCTCTCTCTCTCTCTGTCTCACACACACACACACACACACATTTACTATAAGGGTGAAGAAAAGCCAAGAATTTTTCTACAATTTAGGCTTAAATTTCTTCAGAAATAGAGAATTTATTGTGTGTATATTATAATGATTTAGCTAGGGAAAAAAATCAGTGAAGTTCCATTTTGGACATTGTCTAGGAAATACCTTGGATTCTTGATCAAGTTCAGATCTATGTGTTGCAATATTTGTAAAGAGCTTTGTGATCCTCACACAGAAATTGCAATAGCAATATAATTATAAATTAATTATTCACTTTGTACACTTGACCTCTACGCACATGTTTTAGGGCTCAGCTAATTATTAATTCCTCCTGCCTGTACCCCAAAATGTATATGAAGCAGAAAGTTTGTGAGAGAAGCAGTAGTGCACCATTTCACAAGGAAAAAAATCTTTTGCAGATCACGATTTACTCTATATAAAGAATAATCTCAAATAATATGTCATTTACACACAATAAACAACTTTTGATTGTGATTAAATATCTCATCTTGGTATTGTCTATAGCCAATCTCAGAAATAATTTAATTCTATGGCAAAATTAAGGGAAATTGGAGCAAAATGATGGAGACTTGGCAGGACACTTGAGTCATTTATGATAACTGAAAAGATGCTGAATTTTATGATTCTTGGCATGGCAGTTAGGTAAGGGAAAATCTCCAATGCTCTGTAATTTACTTCCTCTACATTCATTCCAACTGCTCTTCAGGGCCACACCAGGTTCAGCCCCACAGCTAGTAAGATTGGCCCTGGAAGCTGTTGCAGATTGTGATCTCTGGTATTAACTGTTGCATTGCTGTGATAAAGCTATAAAATGGAAATCTGCAACTAAAACAAAAGTGTTTGGGGCCATATGAGAGTAAACACTTGTGCACTTTAGGAGAGGTCAATGAGAGTGGAAATGGAATGGAAGTTCACTGAAAAAAAATCAATGACTACATTAAGAATAATTCAATACAGGGGCTCTGGAGGGAAACAAAGTCTGATTTCTGTTTCAGGCCCAGATCATTATGCAAACCCATTTTTTATATGTCAGACTTCCCACGACTATGTCTCTAATCTGGAAAAACACTGCACTGAAAACAGGCACTCTATCGTGTGACATGACACTCCACGTTCTTTATGAAAATGCGCTGATGAAATGAACATGCCAAAAGTAAGGTGTGCTTGATGCAAGACTAATCATTTAAGGTATCACTGGAAAGGTTCTGATGTTCTGAATATGATTATCCTACTCATATGGATGTATCACTGTTGTATCTCAACTTAGGACCTGAATGTTATCTGTTCAACCGTGCAACTTTGGGTAACGCCCACTGCTAACACTTCAAAGCCAGGCAGGGCTGATGGTCCATCTGTGAGGACAATGGACCGTGAAAACTTTGGTCTTCCTACAGTGCGTATTGCCACTGGCTCATGGACACTATGACGCTATGTGGTCAGGTCACATGACACTAACCACCATCTTGGACTCCTGAACTTTTCCAGTGGGAGATTGGGGGAATCAGACGAAGGATCCCTGTCTTATGGGAAGCTTATATATGGCGGGGAAGGAAAGCAATTGAGAGCTTCAGTTCATTTCTAGTCTGCCTCCCCACACGAAGATACTTGGAACAGCTGGAAACAAAAGGCCTGGACTTGGAGAACAGAGAGGGGAACTGCTGGATTTAGGTTGTAAACTATCTGGTCCGTGAAGGACTCTACCTAAAACAATATCTTGGGTGAGGAACTATTACAGGTTCAACCTCACTGGTCCAGCACCTGAGCGGTCTCAGACCAGGGATTTTGTTGGGCCGGGGCTACGTCTACACGTGCACCCAACTTCGAAATAGCTTATTTCGATGTTGCGACATCGAAATAGGCTATTTCGATGAATAACGTCTACACGTCCTCCAGGGCTGGCAACGTCGATGTTCAACTTCGACGTTGCTCAGCCCAACATCGAAATAGGCACAGCGAGGGAACGTCTACACGCCAAAGTAGCACACATCGAAATAAGGGAGCCAGGCACAGCTGCAGACAGGGTCACGGGGCGCACTCAACAGCAAGTCGCTCCCTTAAAGGGCCCCTCTCAGACACACTTTCATTAAACAGTGCAAGATACACAGAGCCAACAACTAGTTGCAGACCCTGTATATGCAGCACGGACCCCCAGCTGCAGCAGCAGCAGCCAGAAGCCCTGGGCTAAGGGCTGCTGCCCACGGTGACCACAGAGCCCCGCAAGGGCTGGAGAGAGAGTATCTCTCAACCCCCCAGCTGATGGCCGCCATGGAGGACCCCGCTATTTCGATGTTGCGGGACGCGGATCGTCTACACTGTCCCTACTTCGACGTTGAACGTCGAAGTAGGGCGCTATTCCCATCCGCTCATGGGGTTAGCGACTTCGACGTCTCGCCGCCTAACGTCGATTTCAACTTCGAAATAGCGCCCAACACGTGTAGACGTGACGGGCGCTATTTCGAAGTTACTGCCGCTACTTCGAAGTAGCGTGCACGTGTAGACGCAGCCCAGGAGCGGTCAGTTCTGTCCCCCTGATGGCCTCAGCCTCTGCTCCTGGGCTCTCCTCCCCACTGTTGCCCTCAGCTTCCTGACCTCTTCTCCTCCCCTGCAGGTTCCCCTGCTGCCACTCCCCCATGTGGGCTGCCAGCTTACCCGGCTGGGCCCTGCTCCCTGATGCTGTTCCCAGCCCAGGCTCTCTGGCTACTGCTGGCCCTGCCTCGCTACCAGACCAGTTGTGGCTGCCCTGCCCTGGGCTCCTGACACTGGTCTGGCTGGCCCCTCCTTCTCCCAGCCCTGGGGCTCTCTGCTTCTGCAAGATCTGTGGTCCTGCCAGACCATGGATATTGATGGATGAGAGAATGCCAGATTTGGGAGTTTTAACCTGTATTTGTAACCAATTTCTTTAGCATATCTACTTAGTAGGCTTTGCTTTATTTTCTCAGTAATCTGCTTTTTTCTGTTTGCTACCTCTTCAACCACCTAAGACACACCTTTTGCAGATAATAAAATTTTTTCTTCTTCATAATATAATGTACAGTTTATGTAATATCTAATGAGGATCAGGACATTGTGTATATACACACGTCTCATAGAGGTGGAAGAGATCTTAGGAGGTCATCGAGTCCAGCACCCTGCCCTCTTGGCATGACCAAGCACCATCTTTTTTTTTTTCAATCTATTTGCCTCAGATCCCTAAATGGCCCCCTCAAGGGCTGAGCTCACAATGCTGGCTTTAACAAGCTAATGTTCAAACCACTGAGCTATCCCTTAGGCGTTCCATCACATGAAGGGAGGAGGAAAATTTCATATGATTTGGGTTTGTATTCCAAGGGAGGTGAACACCTGGTGCTGTAGCAAGTCCCTTAAGGTGAATCTTCTCAGAGCTGATTTCCGTGTCTGTATCATTCTATAGTTGGGCACGGCTAAAGGTGGCTTAAGAGCCTGCCTCAGCAAGGCAAGAGTTAAAAGTAGCCAAGCCTGGCAGAAAAGGCAGGTCAGTACTATCTCAGCTCATCAGGTGTCATCCCAAGAGAGAGAGAGAGAGAGAGAGTGGTGTGTGTGTGTGTGTGTGTGCGTGCGCGTTCACGTGCGTGAAATGATCAGATGGGCAACATCATCAATATTCTTCTAGAACAACAAGAAGTCTTGTGGCACCTTATAGACTAGGGTGCCACAATATTCTTCTGATGTTGAAGGGTTGGTGTTGACTAAGCTGGAAATACCCTGAAGTCTATCAAGTTCTGGTCTGTGCATATAACAAGAAATGCCATTTTAATTGCTTGACTTGATTCATTTTTGTACCACATTTGAAACCACAACACTTTCATAACCTCAGATAAGTTATTCAGGCTGTTACTAGTTAGGTAATTGATACAACATTCACATGCTTTTTCCCCTATTTATCTTTTTTTGGGTCACAAACCTGGCACTCTGTTTTTAAACTGTACTTGACTAAAAACAGTCCTATCAGTGGTTTAAACCTTGCCGTCTTTAATCAGCATACACATTTAACCCAGGCTTTACGCTCACTTTATCTGGAAACTGTGATTTTTACTTCTGATAAGCTATGGTGTAATTGAGCTCTTCTGGGCCAGCATGTTCTCAAAATACAGAATTGATGTGTCATTTCATCTAGAAAGCTAAACTCACAAACAAATGCTTCTCAACAACCGCATTGTTAGTCTGAAGCATTCCACAATAATGAGACTGACATAAAAATCATTAGATTAAAAAATAACAATGGGTGAAATCTTGGTTCCATCAGAGTAAATAATTTTGCCACTTACTTCAATGGGTCTGGATTTCATCCAAAATATTTGTGGTTCTTTTTATTTGCCTTCTGGTTTCCTAGCCTTTGGAAAACACTTGGTGTTTGTTCTTTTGTTTTCAGGCTTGTCTCTAAAACAATGGGGTGGGGCTAGAATTCTAGATTCTCATGTAATCACTTGACTCCAGAAGTCGGGGCTTCAAGGAAAAACACAAAATATCATGAGAGGTATAACAAAGCCATGAAAATTTCTCAAATGGTGTCTCTAGCGTTATGTCTGATTATCAGGCAAGATATTAGTGGCCAGTGCACTAAATAAGAGACCATTGTGGATACTTCTGAGTTCAGGCACCATTAGTGCAACTGAAGCATAGAGTAAGATGTCGCAAAAGAACTCCCTAGCTAGCTTTATGCCAGTGAAACCCTTCTGCTGGAAGGAATTGGCAGCAACCAGGGCCGGGTTCAACATCTAGGGATTCCTTTTCGTCCCTCTCACACAGAACTGGCTCAAGTCCCCACCCAGTAGCCTGGGAAGTTCACACACCCCTGGGCCCCTTGGAGAGGCAATGCTTCCCCACTCGCAAGCACAGAGTCTGAGTGGAGAAAAGAAACTTTTAATGAAAGAGGCAGAAAAGTCATATGGTGTAAGCTTGGGAAAATACCACACCCAGAGTTCATAACCAGTCCTCAAGTAACTGCCCCAGCTCAAATGGATTGAGGAGTGTCCTTTGCCTTTCAGGCTCACCAGCCCAATACTGTAACCAGCCAATCCACACACCCAAACTTTCTTCATACCCCCTTTTCAAATGCCCCACTTGCAACTCTGTTCAGTCCGTGCTGGCCCCGACACATCACCCTGATGCATTCTCTCATTGAACCTGAAGCAATGCCACCTTTATGCTGGTCCAGCGTTCCACTTGCTCTCTGCCAGCTGCCCCACCGGCCGGCCGCCATTTGCACCTGCCATGCATCTGCTGATGTCTTGTGGGCTTTGCTGTAGGCAAAACCCTGTCATTCCAGCTCTCAAGTTGCGTCTACGTGAGCCCGGGCATGTTAATGAGTGAGTTCAAAACATGCTAATAAGGTGCTTCCATGAATATGCAGCATCTCATTTGCATAATGACAGCCACAGTGATTTGAAAGTGCCGCTTTTGAATCGCATGTTGCTTGTGGAGACGGGCCTTTTGAAAGTACCCACCCCCAGTCTTTGAAAGCCCCTTCTTCCTACCTGGTGTTAGGAAAAAATTTATGCTATCTGGTGATAGCATAAATTGTGACTTTACAACAACATGTTGTTTACCACAGACAAAACCTCGTTGCTTTGCCTGCTCCCATCAGGCTTCGTTTACAAGGCATTACACATGCAATCCTTTGTATTTTCATGCAAATGATCTCTGCAGGACACATTCCCCAGCTCCTTCAGCAGTATTGAGCTCCTGCTGGCACATTCCTTACACCAGTATCCACTACAATCCATGTTACAAAGAATTTGGTGCTGTTTCCATCACAGAGAAACCTTTATCCCATGTATAGCTCTCAAGGGTTTGCAAAAATTCGCTCCAAAATTTGAAAAGTGGCACAAAAAAGGTTTAAATGAAAAAGAAAAAAGAAAAGGTCCCTCTACACATCTGGATGTGGTTGTGAGTTTGCAAAATCAAACATAGTTTTAAAAATTAAGTTGGCTGGTTTGAGAAGCTTTTTTATATTTTGAATAATAGCTTTTTGCAGAAGGTAGGCAGACTATTAGGCAATCATTACATTAAACAGTTTTGTTTTTTTTTTGCCTCCTACTTACCACCTCCTCTCACCCCCAGCAAATCTCACTGTTGGGGCTGCAGAGGTGCTGCTACTCAGCGCCAGTAAGTACTGGCACAAAAAAGCACTGATATTAAATATAATTAATGACATCACATTGCCATTTATCACTTGTTATTGTTACCACTTTTATGCTACGTCTACACGTGAAGCCTACTTCGAAGTAGGTTATTTCGATGTAGCGACATCGAAATAGTCTATTTCGATGAATAACGTCTACACGTCCTCCAGGGCTGGCAACGTCGATGTTCAACGTCGACGTTGCGTGGCACCACATCGAAATAGGCACTGCGAGGGAACGTCTACACGCCAAAGTAGCACACATCGAAATAAGGGTGCCAGGCACAGCTGCAGACAGGGTCACAGGGCGGACTCAACAGCAAGCCGCTCCCTTAAAGGGCCCCTCCCAGACACAGTTGCACTAAACAACACAAGATCCACAGAGCCGACAAGTGGTTGCAGACCCTGTGCATGCAGCATGGATCCCCAGCTGCAGCAGCAGCAGCCAGAAGCCCTGGGCTAAGGGCTGCTGCCCACGGTGACCATAGAGCCCCGCAGGGGCTGGAGAGAGAGCGTCTCTCAACCCCTCAGCTGATGGCCGCCATGGCGGACCCCGCAATTTCGAAGTTGCAGGACGTGCAACAACTACACATTCCCTACTTCAACGCTGAACGTCGAAGTAGGGCCCTATTCCCATCCCCTCATGGGGTTAGCAGCTTCGACGTCTCCCCACCTAACGTCGATGTTAACATCGAAATAGCGCCCAACATGTCTAGCCGTGACAGTCGCTATTTCGAAGTTAGTACCGCTACTTCAAAGTAGCGTGCACATGTAGACATGGTTTTAATGTTTGTACACAAAAACCTTTCTATTCTTATGGCCCTTAGCATTACTGAAAGGCTATAGAGAGGGCTTTTCAAATTATGTTTCCTTTCACTGGTAGCTTTTCTTTCTACTCTCATCTTCTGCAGAAACAACTTCTCTGTTTTAAAAGGCCACAACTCTGTCTGCCCAAGAAGCACAGAACAAGCACACTTCAGGGAAATGCCATTTAAAGAAACCCACACAACCTGCAAACAAGACTTGCGCTTATCCTTCCTGGATGCGTGGAAACCACAGAGATGAACTATGGCCATATTAGGGCAAGGAAAAGTGGGAGAGGGGATGTGAAGAGAGGAAGCAGTTAGCAACATGGAAATGTAAAATGTCAGCATGCAGGAACTGATGGGTGAAGATTGTAAGCTGACAGACAGTGTGACAAATGCTCATTGTTGACTGATGCACTTAAGTATGGGATTGTTTACTCAGGAACAGTCATACCAGCCGACTAGTTTATCACCAACAGAATTCTGGCTGCTGCTGGGAAAGTGGACAAGTATTCTCACGGGAGCAAGTTCCTGGGTCACCTGTGCGCACACAGCATGATTGCTGCCAGCTGAGGGGCCATGTAAACAATGAGTGTAGAAGTCCAAGCCACCTGTGAGAAGAACCCTGCTGTCTGCGGTACAGCTAGAGAATGCACTTTGTTGGAAGTAAATAAGTGCTCTCTGGTACGCTGCCATGCTGAGTGGCTGGAAGGGACTTGCAATGAGTTGCTGCTCATTCATTTTGGTTGTAGTGGCACCTTGACAGCCCCAGTATCTTTCCATCCTGTTGGGGGGCCTCAAGCATCAGTCTTCTCCCTTGATTTATTTACCATTGCCTTACCAGTGAATGCTTCTGGCCCCTTGGGCTTTGTAGGGCATTTTAGACCCGGATCCAGCTGCTTTGATTTCTGCCTTATTTGTCCCAGTGTTGTGCACTCCGCAGAAGAACAGGTCCTATAGCTGGTCAGGCTGGCAGCCAGCGTTCCCTCTAATTTTTCCCATCCATGAGTGGAATAGCTTTTGTTAGGTGCATCAAGGCACAGGCAGATGTCCACCATCCATAGACTGGCTGTAGGTGCTCTGCTAGTCAGCTGGGAAGCGCATAGAATGCTAGGACTGGAAGGGACTTTGAGAGGTCATTGAGTCTAGCCCCCTGCCCTCAAGGCAATGAAGGTTTAATGCAGGCCATCACTGGCAGGTGTTTTGGTCTGTGCTGTTCTTAAAAGCTGCCATTCCCCCCCCTCCACCTTTTTTTTTTTTTTTTGAATCTACTTGCCCCAGCTCCCTGAATGCCCCCCTCAAGGATTGAGCTCACAGCTCTGGGTTCAAGGGGGGAGGCCAATGTTCAATCCACTGAGCTACCCCTCCCCCCTCTCTGCTAGGTGGCTTAGGGGGGACACCGCCTGCAGCCATGCCTGCCTGTGTACTTCCTGCCCCTTTCCTGCCTGCCTCTCAGCAGTGCGGCACATCAGTCATGTGACGGTACCGTGCCGAGGTGAAGAGGTTTCTATGCATTATTCCTTTGTACTGCAAGGACCATCCTTACACTTTATGGGGCCTCTGCAAAGGAGCCCCCCCTTCGCATGCAGAGGTGATACGTGGGGGAGCACAGGGGGAGGTCACATGCACCTCCAGTGTTGTCCTCCACCCGGTGGCATGGCCTGAGGTTCCTAGCTTGAACTGCTCTCAGGCACCACTGCCCTGGGGGAGGAGGAACTGCCCCCACGCTCACCAGAAGTGGCACTTTCACAGGAAGAGCAGGGGGAGAGGGCAGAGCAGGGGCAGGTAGTGGCCTGGGCATGGGCAGAGCATGGATGGGGAGAGGAGGAGGCATGGAAGCGGCACAGGCAGGGAAGGGGCAGGGTGGGGGCCCAGGGCTGGTGCCCCTCCGAAAGCCTTTGCCTGCACACACGGTTTCTGCTGGGGGCCTGGGCTTCCCTCCCCCGCACCAGCCCCACCATAGCAGCTTGTGCTGAGGGCCTGGGGTTTCCGTTCTACCTCCTTCCCTCCCTGCATGACTACTGATGGGGCCTGGAGTTCCCCCTGCCTCCCTCTCTCCTTCCACCCCCACAAGGCTACCGCCTGGGCCCTGGGATTTCCCCACTTCTCCAGATTCTACCTGTGCTTGGGGACTTTCCTGTGGCTGAGCGGAGCTGCGGAGGCTGAGAGGAGCACTTGGTGGGGTAGGGGACAGGGAAAAGGGGACCTGCTGCTAGAGGTAGGAGAAGGTAGCTGGAGGGACGGGGCAGAAGGCTGTGGTGGAGGTGATTGGGTCATACTTGGGCATACAAGTACATGCAGCTGCATAGGGCATCTGAAAATGCGGCGCCCCAGATTTTCAGGTGCCCTATGCAGCTGCATATTTTGTGTATGCCTAGGGATAGCCCTCTTTATGGAGGTCATGTCTTTCACTAGCATTTTCACCTGTTGATAGATATGGGTTACTGGGGGTCTGGGGTATACACAGTGTTTCTCTACTGCTCCAATAGTTTTGTATTTCTTTCCTACATGTATGACATAGTCTTTGCTGCCCTGCTAAATTCAGAGACTTTGCTCTGTTGTATCTCAAATTGCATGGGGAGGACTGCTAGTGACATGCGTAGAAACGCTTACCGATGACAATGCATTTAATTGCTGTAATGGTCCAGTGACTGGCTCAGGCCCTGCGGTGTTTGCCTGGTGTGATATGAAACCCATTAGTTCCTTGGCTATTATTGAAAGTGACAGACCCATAATTTTTCCTGGTTTCTGATTTCTTGAGGTGGAGGAGTGGGAAATGGAAATGGGAGAGAAGAGTATTGGGCAAAATTCCAGGCACCATGTAAAGGGTTGCCTCAAAAAGAAGAACAGCATCAGTCAATTCATCAATTTCCACTGCAGGTGAGGAAGTACTGGAGGAGGCAATCCCAGTGTGTCATCTGTGAAGACTGTCAGTGTTTGCTGAAGGTTTTATAGCTGAAACTTTAGATTTACCCTCCTTTTGTCCTTACTTGCTGCTTTTCTTCCTGCAGGATCAATGACGTAAAGGCTGTCAGAGAAGTTGCCGCAGTCACTTCACACCCTGTAGTGACTGATGTGAAAACCTCCCATCCCTCTGCACTTACTTATGTGCACTTTTCATTTAAATTTCATTCATGCTTAATATGGCCATTCTTATGGACCTTAACTGGCAATGCAGTGAGAGATAAGAAAAGACTGTCTCTAACTCGTGAGAATAACGTCTGTGCCCATTCTGTGGTGCCACAAACAGGGAATTTGACTAAATCATTCACTGTGAATTCACTCTGCCACTAATATACTCTTTCTTGCTCCTTCACCCAGTACAATGTATGTCAGCCTCATCCTGCTCCCACCGGAATCATTGGAAAACCGCCTTGCAAAACTGTCTCTAGCACTTTTGAAACAAGGCAGAACAGGGAACTAAAACAACAAGCACAGCCTCAGGACTGGTGCTTGACCAGCTGTTCACCTCTCCCAGCTTCTGTTTTATCACTGAACCTGAACAAAAACACCCTCTTGCAGGGGGGGCCTATTCATACCACTCCTCCCAGGTAGCAGGAAAGAGCATGAAAAGAGAGTTCTGGTTCCTTTCCCAAGCGCCAGTCCTCCTCTCCTCTCTGCATGCAAATGCACATCATATTATGCAAATACACATCGTGCAAATTAGTTCTATATTTATGATTTGCATAACATCTAATGCTCTACAGAAGCAATACTCTGTGATCCTGGCTGCTCTGCCAAGAGATCAGTGGTGTTCTCTACATATTAGTACCTTAGGTCAGCTCCTGACAGACAACAAGCATAAGCTCATCTGTTCAAGTGGTGTTTGGCTACTGATGCATACAAATGCAGGCCGTGTAGCCAGCTAGATAGAGCCCAGACTGGGACCTGGTAGCCTGCATTCTCTCAGTAACTCCTTTCCTGGGGCACTGGCCAACTCACTTTCCCTGTTCTGTGCCTCAGTTTCCCTATATGTTAAATGGGGATAGGCATTCGTGAATTGTTGTTACTAGGATGGCTTTTAGGTAAGTAACCAGGAGGCAGGAAAATCATCAGAAGAGTTGTAGTCCTGGGCAGGTGTGGGCGTAACAAATATCCTTAGCAGTATGCAGCTGTTGCCAAAGAATATTAGGTCACATGGAGCCAGAGTCTTTGTACTCTCACTGGATATAGACTTTTTTCTGGTCAATGTCTCCTCTATTGCTGGTACCTCCTTTGGATCTGGGGCCCTTCTGTGCCACACCACTGGTGTAAGCCAATTGTAAAGCCAGTATGACCTCACTCTCAGTGTGGCTGTGCTCCTCCAGTGGCAGGGCGCTAGCACAGGGCTGCACACCCACCCTGCTGCTAGCGGCACTGGAGAAAAGGAGTTTGTGCACAGAAGGGATGTGCGCCCAGGACACTGCTCATGCTGTACCAAGCTTTGCCTACATTTTCAGCCCCTTGTGGATGATACCACCCAGAGTATGCACCAGCAGCCTGAAGGATGCTTTGTTATAGGAACATACGGAAGTGACCTTGTGTCAGAGAGCACCAGCATCATAGATGTGCCTTTGCATCTTAGGCCCCCGTTCCTGACCTCTGCTCTGTTCCTCTTCTCCACATTGGAGGATTTTCCCCAAGATGTGTCTCAGCAGGTAAATAGGGCTAACTGCGCCTCTGTTCACTCATTTATACCAACAGCAAACTGGAAGTCACCACATTGCAAGCTCCCCATCTGTCTTTCAACTGCACATGTGAAGTCTTCATGAGGGAAAGAAATAGCTTATGTATAATATTGCTGGACAATGTCAGATACTGTGAGAGGTGGTTCAGAGGCTAGTCAGGGAATTGAAAGACGCCAGATTTAGTTCCTTGCTCTACGGCTGTCACTAGGGCCCAGGTATTTAGGCATGGCTGTATTCAGCCTCAGAACATCTCACTGATTTAGGAGCCTAAAACTGATTTTCAAAAGGGATTTAGGGATTTAGGAACTTAAGTGTTGAAATCGCTTTGGAAAATGACATTTGGGCTCCTAAATCTGTCAGACATTACAACACTTATTACGACAATGCCAACACACATTTAAAAATCCATGCCTTAGTCTGTGCGAGTCAGTGCCCCATCTGGAAAATGCCCCTCCTCACCCGGGATGTTGTGAGAATCAATACATTTCAGATTATGATGTCTTATGATGTCTTAGATACTCTAGTGAGGAGGATCATATAAATATCTAAGGTACATGCTGCTCAGGGTGGTGTTACCTGACAAAGCAGAGCACTGAAATCCTCAATCACCACTTGTCTTACTTTTGCTAAGAGTTTTGTTGAATTCATCCTCATTTTAACACTGTGGCCCAAGGATGACACTTCCCATCTCAAGCAACTCTGCTTAAGAACATTGAAGGAAATGATACATACTGTAACTTGCAAAACAAGAAGAACAATATTTACATAGCCTGCCATGTTTTAACTTTCCTTGTCTTTCACAGTCCCTGAAATATGACTAAACAATTCTGCCAGTATCCAACTGATCAAACTATCAAAAACACATTTCTGAAGCCATTTACTTGCTACATCATCAGATGTGGTTTTAACTTGATGTTCTTGATTGGTTGCTCTTTCTGGCGAGTTATCAGTTAATGGTTTGGGGGAGGCTGTTGGGTTTGGTTTGGTTTGTCTTTGCAATTGAACTCTTTAGTTACCAAATGTAGGAAACCAGCAGATCTACTGATCTCTCAAGTGTATAATTGCGTTCAAACTAGGACTTGAGACATGTTTAGGTTGTTCCAAAACACCATTCTGGCCCTTTCTAACAACATCCTGGTACATCTTTCTTTTTAGGACTGTAACAATGGTTCAAACACAATACATTTTTCTAATGTGGGCAAGATCACAGAGTCAATCATATAAATTAAGGATGTGAAAAAAAGATCTATTAGATCATCCTTCTATAGCCCCCTGAAAATGCAGGGTTTCCCCTGAAGTATAGGCCATATTTTTGAATTTTCTAGTCTAATTTTATTCTCTCAAACCGGGAAAATAATGATAATTTTTAAAGTGGAAAGATATCACACAAGCTAGTATCTCGAAGTAAAAAATTCAAAAACCAAAAAATTCGATATGCCTGTGACATTAGGCCTGAAAGGTGAAGGAGAAAATAAATTAAAGGCTAGCCTAGCCTGTGTGTTAAATTTCACACCTAACTTTTTATACAGAGCCAAAAATATCTTAAAGGAAGGAAAAAAAAACCTAAACAGCTTGTTGAAGCAGAAGGGGGAGTCCAAGAAAGTGTCAATGTGAGTGAAAATACATATTGAAAATATATGCTTAAATTTACAAAAAATGTTTTAATACTGCAAACAGTGTAAATTGGGCAGACATTTGGCTCTTGTGTGGGTATATATACGCTGTTTGCAATACTAAAACATTGTTTTTTAAATGTAAGCATATATTTTCAATATGTACTTACATATAAAGCCTGAAGTGCAAGAGTGGTACTAATCAGAAATGGATGTCAGAGACAGTGTAAATAACAAGGAAGGCTATAGCTAGAGACATACATACTGTGATAATTTGGAAGCTAATAGATGATAAAGACAGCCTGATCCGTGCAAACATAGAATAATGACAACTCTGACTTTGTGCATCATAAAAAAATAAGGGGAATTAAAAAAAGAGAAGAGCAACAACGTTTGAATCTAAGTGCGTCACTACAGGATGAGAAATAGAAGGGCTATAGAGAGAAATAATCAATTTCAGGGGAAAGAAGTCTGTAACACAAACACATATTACAAAATGAGGGAGGAATGATAGCAAAGCAGTATAATACCAAGAGCAGAGGTTCTCTTACCAATACATGTAATGATTTTTTCATGTTTTACATATGAAATGCTAATCTGAGCCTCATGACTGCCAGGAAAGCACACCAAGCCCCAACTCCTGCTTCAAACAATTATTTCCATTACAATAACTCAAGAAGCTGCTTTGACAGAATTTTGGTATGTAATCACTTTGGACCCAATCTTAAAGTCTGTGGCTGCAAAATCAACTTATGGTTTTTTTGCACTGGGATCAACCTGCAGTAGTCCTCAGCTTTTCTTAGTCTAGTTAGCCTAGAATTTGATCACCTGTTCAGTATGTGTATAACTGCAGTTTGTGGGTAGGATGTTAAACAGCAGCTACTAAAGTTAAACATTAAATCAACAGGTCCAGATAACTTGTATCCAAGGGTTTTAAAAGAACTGGCTAAGGAGGTCTCTGGACCATTAATGCTACTTTTCAAGTGAGTCTTGGAACTCCAGAGAACACTAGCGAATTTACAGTGACTAGTGTAATAGTGTTTATCTTAACAAAGAAAATAAGATTAAAGGGTGACTTGATCACAGTCTATGGAGAACAGAAGCTTGATAATAGAGGGCTCTTCAATCTAGCAAAGATACAAAAAGATGCAGTGACTGGAAGTTGAAGCTAGACAAATTCATACTAGAAATGAGATGAAACATTTTAACAGTGAGGGTAACTAGCCATTGGAATAAATTACCAAGAGTCATGGTGGATTCTCCATCACTGAGAAAATTTTTAAATCAAAATTGAATGTTCTCTTGGAAGATATGCTCTAGTTCAATCAAGAAGGAATTCAGAAAATCCTATGGCCTGTGTGTTAAGCAGGAGCTCAGACTGGATGGTTACAGTGGTCTGTTCTTACCATCTATGAACAAGCTGCATGAATTCTAGCACATGAGGCAAGTTTTGCTGGAATCCATTTAACTAACTATAGCTGTGTCTACACGTGCACGCTACTTCGAAGTAGCGGCACTAACTTCGAAATAGCGCCCGTCGCGGCTACACGCGTCGGGCGCTATTTCGAAGTTAACTTCGACGTTAGGCGGCGAGACGTCGAAGTCGCTAACCTCATGAGGGGATCGGAATAGCGCCCTACTTCGACGTTCAACGTCGAAGTAGGGACTATGTAGACGATCCGCGTCCCGCAACGTCGAAATTGCCGGGTCCTCCATGGCGGCCATCAGCTGAGGGGTTGAGAGATGCTCTCTCTCCAGCCCCTGCGGGGCTCTATGGTCACCGTGGGCAGCAGCCCTTAGCCCAGGGCTTCTGGCTGCTGCTGCGGCAGCTGGGGATCCATGCTGCAGGCACAGGGTCTGCAACCAGTTGTCAGCTCTGTGTATCTTGTGTTGTTTAGTGCAACTGTGTTTGGGAGGGGCCCTTTAAGGGAGCGGCTTGCTGTTGAGTCCGCCCTGTGACCCTGTCTGCAGCTGTGCCTGGCACCCTTATTTCGATGTGTGCTACTTTGGTGTGTAGACGTACCCTCGCAGCGCCTATTTCGATGTGGTGCCGTGCAACGTCGAAGTTGAACATCGACGTTGCCAGCCCTGGAGGACATGTAGACGTTATTCATCGAAATTGCCTATTTCGATGTTGCTATATCGAAATAAGCTATTTCGATGTTGGCTTCACGTGTAGACGTAGCCTATATAACAGAATTTCTAGGGAGTCCAAAACTAGCGTCCCCACTGATGTGCCTTGGTATCACTCTGAATGGAAAACTTAATGTTCCTAAAATTAAAAACATTAGGAAGTATATGTGAGAGGGGGAAAAGAAAAGAACATAGAAACTGCAAATACCAGGTAGGATCAGAACTCCAGCCCATCTAGTCAAATGTTACTCCTACCCAGCAGTCAGTACCAGGTGTTTCAGAGAGAGGTGTAGTGAACAATTATGTATAACGGTCCAAAAATGAACTTTCTTCCTAATCCCATTAGTTAGTAGTTGACTAGATCCTGATCAGTTACAGTACTTTACTTTTTACCCCATGACTTCATAGCTGCATGCAAGGGACTTGGTATAGAAGTTGTAAACTCCAAATAATTTATGTGATCCACTTCTGCTTTGTCCACTATTTTACTGACAAGTTCAAAGGATTCTAATGGAATAGAAAGTCATGATTTTCTTTTACAGATGCAAAGCTGGTTTGAATGTGTTATTTCATATTAATTTAATTGGTTTTTAATGTTATTAATTATCATTTCTCCCAATTTGCTAGGTATGGAAATAATATCCATCGGCCTGTGTAAATCCCAGGATCAAGCCAGCACTGTTTTTAGTCAGACACATATGATGCCTTCCTGTTCGTTGGTATATTAGTCCATCTCCAGGACAGACTGTATAATTTTGTTGGCATCTCAGTCACATCACTCTTAAATTCCTCTGCAACACTTGGTTGTGAACCATGTTGTCCTGCTGACTAGCGGCTACTCTGTCTGTTTGTTCCAGCACCTCTTTTCTGAATCCTCCATTTCTACTAATGCTTTGTCTTTGACTTGCTTAACTTAAACCCTTGTACTCTTAGGGGAGTGTAGGTCATCTACAACTCTCCTCCACTTCACCCGCTCCCCCCCTCCATGCCTCCACTTCTACTAATGCTTTGTCTTTATTACCTGAAAATTGCAGGCCTGGGGCAAGCTTCTGGACAGCATTCTCTGTGATTATGATACAAAGAAATCATTTCAATTTGCTTCTATCCTTAATTGCTCCCTTGACTCTGCAGTAGTCTTATAGGCCCCCAGTGTCCTGGCAAGCTCCATGTTTGCAGGATGATCAAGATGATGTTTAGTCGTGCATGAGCATAGGGGACTGGAGTAGGTCACCTCGAAAGTTCCCTTCCAGTCCTATGATTCTATGCTTCTGCTACGCTTATGGTTTTTGGTTGTATGTTTTCAGCTGTTTGCTCTTATGGTTCCATTTTAGCTCTCCTACTATCTTGGTTACATTTCACTTGCTGTGATTTATGTTTCTTTCAATTAGCTTTATTTGGGCTAAATTTTTGTTTTCTGTAGAAAGGGTTCATATAGTCTTGTGACCCTTCCCAGCATTTTAGAAGGTGAGAGAAGCCCACTCATATGACCTAACATCACACATTTAAATCCAAGCCAAGACAGAGGCAAATTACATCACACTCATATCTTTCCCTTTCAAATCTAGCCCATGGAAGAAGTCAGCAGACTGCACGTAATCATGTCTATTATTCAAGCACTAACATGAGTGTGTTAGCAATTGCATAAGTTTAAATATTCAGCTTGCAGGAGAGGCAAAGGAAGCAGGAGAGAGACTTGAAAACGTAAATGCCAAGGCATTCATACCAGACCCTACTAACACAAGGCAACACCTCATCCATTTTTAATGCTACCTTAGCTTCAAAGTGAACAGCGGTTAAAATAAATGGTAAGGTGGCACAAAATAGAGGTGATGAAATCAGGGCTCGCCTCATCAAAGGCTTTTCCTAACAATACTTCCTTCACAGTACCTCCGTGTTTTCAACCATAGGAATCACTGCGGTCAAATTTCTTTTTGGGTTCTCACTACTTCCACCAAAATTTGGTAGAAGCACACATAATTCCACCTTGGATTACAGGGTTGCTTGCAACAGGCTGAGATAACAAATGGAATATGCATTCGTTGAATTCTGTTCTCTTGTCTGTGTGCAGTAGCTTACACCAGTGGTGTGTTAAATTGCCACGTACTGCCAGCTATTATAAACAGAAGAGTGCTTCTGAAATCCAAGCATCCTGCCTCCCTTATCAATGATAACTGCAGGTCCTTTTGACATGGGGAATCACTGGATAGGGGAAGTACTGGAGATTTTCAGTATTTCCCCTACATTTACAACAGTAAGTTGATCATTAATTTTTCAGCAGACTAGTCACTGGCAGATAAATAAGGCCATACAAAGACATCATTCATTTTCGGGGGCCAATGATGCAAACTCTACATAATGTCAAGACAAAAAGCAGCCAAGTAGCACTTGGTCTATTCTGTTATGGCTATGGTCTGAAGAAGTGGGTCTGTCCCACAAAAGCTCACCTAATAAACTATTTTGCTAGTCTTTAAAGTGCTACTTGACCGCTTTTTGTTTTGATAGTGTATTGACTAGCACGGTTCCCTCTCTGTTACCATTCTACATAATGTCATCTTGCAAAGAAGTATCAGAGTCTGTTTATGTGAAATGTGAACCAGCATATAATAGGAGCTTGCTTTGCTTTTAATATGTTGGTGAAGTGGAGATAACACGACTTTGTCACATTTCATGTTCCTACTCACTTTAGTGAAGAGTGACCAGATTTTTCTCCATACAAAATAGCTATGTCTATACTAGCAGCATCTGTCGACAGAAGTTACTGTTGACAGGGAAATCTCGACAGAACCTCTGTCAACAGATTGCATCTACACGCATCTTGCCCCGTCGACGGAGAACTGCCAGACTGCACTGCCCTCTGGTGCCAGAAAGCAGAATGGCAGCTCTGCAAAGAGGGCTGCCAAGTAACCTGAAGCCTTCTCTGTCTCTCTCTGTCTCTGTCTCTGTCTCTGTCTCTCTCTCCAGAAGTGTCTACACTGCATTCCTGTCTACAGTACCCTGTCAAGAAGTTGTTGTGCCTCAAATTTTTGAGGGATAATATTGTCGAGGAAAATGCAGAGTTCTGGTGAGAATCTGTCCACAGAATGCTTTAAGTGTGTAGATGGTCCCTGAGTTATGTCAACAGAAGGCCCCTTCTGTTGACAAAACTCTCTAGTGTAGACCTAGCCAATGAGTGAGGGGCAGAACATAGGGGTAACTTCATTCATCATTATTCTGTCTTCCTGCTAAGTGCAGGATGAGGATGATTTGGCAGGACAGTAATAGGTTCAGCGAGGACTCTCTTAGCACTAATTTCTTGGCCTTCTCTAACATAGGGGTTGGGTGCCAGGCTGCAGATTTAATTTGGCCACCTCTTTCTGACCTGCTTAGCCAGCTTTCCATGTTCCAGCAGCTTTAGAAAGGGCCTGGGGCTTGGAGGAATGGGTTCTAATCCTGGTTCTGCCACTGGTGTGACTGTGGGGATATCCTGTCCATCTGTTTTCCTGTCTAACATGGAATTATGGCACTGAACCATGCACCTGCCGGGGGGCTGAGAGGATTAATAAATTGATGTCTGTACAGTATTTTGAACACATAAGCCTCTATAAACTGGCTGAGGATTACATGATCTCTGCTATTTCCTTACTGCTGTTCAGAAGTTATGGTACTATCATGTGTTTTTAGCCCTGGCTGTAGCCACATTTCCTTTGCTCTCATCTCTCCTTTCTGGACACCATGACAAGAAACTCACTGGAGCAAGTTTCCTCATGTTTCATCTTCAGGGCTGTCCTCTCATCTTCCTCTTCTGCTCACTTCTATTACAGTTGTAACAGGAATGGCTTCCTTTTCATCCTTCTGCTGGCATTGCAGAAACATTCCCTTTTTGCTAGCTCAGCTCCAGGAGTTTTCCCTAAATGCAAAAAGCCTGCAGGAAGGTCTGTTTCTGAATTTTTGTTTTTCCCTTCATGTTCACTCTCATCTCCCTTCACTCTTTCAACATGTCTTTATTTTGACCCTAAAGGAGTAAGATATTTAGTTCCGACCTAATAACTTTTAGCCACAGATTTCAAAACTATGACTAATGATGGGTTAGTATCATCCCATTTTACAGATGGGAAAACAGACAGGTGGAGAATCTTCTCCAAAGTCACACAGTAAGTAGGACTCAGAAGGAGAGCCCAAGTCTCCTGGCTCCTATACAGTGATGACTGGCAATCTGGGTCATTTCCAAATGACACCATTCAAAGTTTACTACATCCTCCTGTCTCTCAGGAGAAAAGTATTGGTCTATTCAGAGCAGCATTTTAAGGTCTGAATCATGCAAGATGCTCACTTGCTCATCAGGTTCATCAAAGACTAAAGTTTCATTAAAACTCCATCTGTGACTGACCCCTACTCCTCATCCTTTCCATAAAAGGAAGGTTTAAGTGTTTTTCTTCTATATTAATGGACGTGAGTTCTCACCATCTTGACTGGAAATTACGAAAGACACAGCATCCCAAAAACACCTTTCACACAGTGGATCAGGGTGAAAAAAAGAATTGGTAAACCAACCTCTATTAAATTCCATATTCCCCAAATGAGAAGTACGTAAACCCTGCTTACTTGCCTTGACCCTTGACTATACTACTGCTTTCAGAGAGTTTAAACTGATTCAGGTCGACAAACTGATGGATTTATTTTCCATCATGAGAGGTTTTATTACTGTTTGTTTTAGCCTGGGTGCTTCCAGAAAGTGGGTTTGTAACACAGGTCTGAATGCTTTGGTATCATAAAGAAAGGGCTTTATTTTCTTTCAGAGAAATAAATACTACTCAGAAATGCAAACTTTGATATTGCTCCAGATACAGATCAGTAATATGGGTCTGCTTAAATAGCAACCATTATGGTGTTGTAATATAAAGGCATACTCGCTTTGATTTATTATTGATATTAATATTAATTTACTAAGAGAGGACTGATTAAATATGACTGAACAAACCACCAACATTTTAAAGCAAAGTTAAATAGAAACATAGAATACGGCATTAAAACTTAAGATACAAATTTAGCTAAAGGATTATCCAAAGCTTACTTTTATATTGCGGCAAATTGACCCATCCCAAACCTTACAAACCTTCTCCTTTGGGGATTGAAAGGTACATACACGTATTTATTTTTACAGGGGTATACTAGTAAATCTAGAAAAACAAACAAACAAACAACAACAAAGATAACTCAAACACCTGGGCTCAGAAGAATCAGGGTTCATGTTTATCTCCTCTCTGGGAAAACCCACTGTGGTAGCCAAGTATCGGAGGGGTAGCTGTGTTAGTCTGGATCTGTAACAGCAACGAAGGGTCCTGTGGCACCTTATAGACTAACAGAAAAGTTTTGAGCATGAGCTTTCGTGAGCACAGACTCACTTCATCAGATGCTCTGATGAAGTGAGTCTGTGCTCACGAAAGCTCATGCTCAAAATTTTTCTGTTAGTCTATAAGGTGCCACAGGACCCTTCGTTGCTGTGGTAGCCAAAAAACTTTGAATTGTGTGACGTGGCGTTTCCTTCAGTTTGTTCCATTGTAATGTACTCTCTCTCTCACACACACACATAGAGCCACCTACTACACAGATGTTTCGACATCCGAGGAGAATCTGTTGCTCTGGATATCTCTGTGGAATGTCTGGCACAGCTGTGTGGAGGCCCAGTGCCAATGTTCCACTATGGTAGTCTCACTCACCTGCCCAAACAAAAACCCCATCACAATAAGCCAGTGGCCATGGTGGTTCACAGGGTGGAATTGACTGTCTGTAAGGTATCTCTGACAGAGGAAGAATTATCTTCAGTAGAAGAGGTCCTCTAGCCTATGTTGTAAGAGGGTAAACCAAATTTTCCTGCATGTTGACAGGAAGAGAATTGGCTGTGTCCCAGATGTGACTGAGATGTATCTCCATTTGAAGGACCAGCCACAATATGGCAGTGCTGGCTGAACAGAGGAGGTATTTCACATGAAGATCTTTTCCTTCCTTGCGTTTTTCTGCCAGAGAAAGGGATCTTGGCTAATGAAAGGACAGAAAGGAGGGGCTCGGACTATAGGTAGTAACATTCAGAAAAATTCCCCTCTGCATATCTGCCTAGCTCTTTGGATCACCAAAATAGAATCACTGCCTACATCTAAGCTGTCATGTAAGATACAGTTTAGGACAGGACAGAATACAGTATTTGGAAATGTTTAGTCCCTTCATTAAACACATTCAATCAGGCTAGAAGTGTTCAGAGTATCTGCCTGTTGTTTTCTTTAATACCTCAACCTTACTGGGTTAATTAAAGGCTTCCTGTAGATACAATGGGGCTTCTATTGTCAGTTGTTTGCAGCTTGCATCTTAATCCAGTCACGAGAGGGCATGTACAGCATATACTTTACGATGAACATGAGGCATGCACTCTATAGCTGCGTCTACACGTGCACGCTACTTCGAAGTAGCGGCACTAACTTCGAAATAGCGCCCGTCACGTCTACACGCGTCGGGCGCTATTTCGAAGTTGAAATCGACGTTAGGCGGCGAGACGTCGAAGTCGCTAACCCCATGAGGGGATGGGAATAGCGCCCTACTTCGACGTTCAACATCGAAGTAGGGACGTGTAGACGATCCGCGCCCCGCAACATCGAAATAGCGGGGTCCTCCATGGCGGCCATCAGCTGGGGGGTTGAGAGATACTCTCTCTCCAGCCCTTGCGGGGCTCTGTGGTCACCGTGGGCAGCAGCCCTTAGCCCAGGGCTTCTGGCTGCTGCTGCTGCAGCTGGGGGTCCGTGCTGCATATACAGGGTCTGCAACTAGTTGTTGGCTCTGTGTATCTTGCACTGTTTAATGAAAGTGTGTCTGGGAGGGGCCCTTTAAGGGAGCGACTTGCTGTTGAGTCCGCCCCGTGACCCTGTCTGCAGCTGTGCCTGGCACCCTTATTTCGATGTGTGCTCCTTTGGCGTGTAGACGTTCCCTCGCTGTGCCTATTTCGATGTTGGGCTGAGCAACGTCGAAGTTGAACATCGACGTTGCCAGCCCTGGAGGACGTGTAGACGTTATTCATCGAAATAGCCTATTTCGATGTCGCAACATCGAAATAAGCTATTTCGAAGTTGTGTGCACGTGTAGACGTAGCCTATGTGTACTGCTTCCTGTGAAGAGGTAAAGCCCTCTAGATACAGTGAAAACCTATTATGTTTTCAGAGGTATAATCTGCAAAAGCAAAGTAGAAACTATTTTAAGGTTTATAAGCATCCACTTTTTTAACCTTACTCAATGGCATTACACTTTACCCTAACTAAATATTAAACTATCTTGAGCTTAGCTATTTATGACACAAAGCCTCTTAGAAATAGAATAATTTATCACCCATAATAGTATGTCAAACCAGAAAAGGGCCTGTAAATGCACAGCCAGTTCCCAGCAAAAAAGATTTCAAATTTAATACATATTCATTTGTGCAACTACCATTCATTTCTACTGGAAAACCACTGTTAATTTTTTCAAAGTGGCTGTCAGGGGGTTCTCCATACAATAAATCTGTTAGAATAGCGTCAAATTTAGGTCTCAGTTACACTGGTGTGGACCTGGGACAACCCCACTGAAATCAGTTATGTTACTCCAGACCTATGCCAGTATAATTCAAGGTTGGATTTTGTCCTCATTTTTCCAGACTCTTGAAATAGTTTTTCTTCATAGAAATGTTGTTCCATTACAAAGTGGAGAATCAGTTTTGCTTGGTAACCTCTGTGGTTGGTCATACCCGTTCCCTATGTGTTACTTCAGCTGCAATAATAGCATTGCTAGCCTTTGGCAGGATAGCTCATAGGACAAATTTTGTTTCTTAGTGGGATACCCACCACCAAAGCTAGCAATGCAAAGCAAGAGCACCTGCTCCCAAATAACTTTCTCTAAATTTAACTCAGCTGTCTATTGTTCAGCCAGATCTTCTTTTTCAGAAGAATCTTTGGAAATAGATCCCTAACTGGTCAGTCATGGTGTTCACCTCCTTCAAATCCCTGTACATTGTTGGTGATATTTCCTACGGAAATGAAAACAGAGACTGAGCTGCACATTGCAACCCGGTTGAACACAAGAAGGTCAGCAAAATAGTGAAACTCTAGAACTTTATTCATGCAATATCCACCATTATATCATGCATTGGTGAACGGAAAAATGGCTTGCACATGAGAAAATTCCAGAAGAAATAGGCTGGGCACGACTTACCAGTGGGGAAACATGGGAAGAGGTGAAGGTAAAGCAGAGGTATGAGTCTTGTGTTGTAACACAGAGACAGGAAATCCAGGGTAAAAATCTGTACAAGCAAATGCTGAGCCACTCAGTCTGCACCCTGACCAGTAATGCTCAGACTTTTGAAAACTGAACACTCCTTCAGGAAAAAGAAACCAACCAGGCTCACCCAGTAATCCTGTTATTTGGCTTTAAAGGCCAACACCTGTTAATTTATACAACATGCATGCCTCTCTCCCTGAATAGTCCTTCATGCTCTCACCCCAGTGTTAAGAAACCAAAGACCCATAGAAGGCTAGGGTTGGAAGAGAGACTCAGGAGGTCATCTAGTAGGTCCCCTGCTCAAAACAGGACCAACCCCAAATAAATCATTCTGTATTGGGTCTTGTCAAGTTTAAAAAGCCTCTCAGGATGGCTATTTCACCAATCCCTTGGCAATCCATTCCTATTAAATAGTTTTTCCTAATAGAACTCCCACACTGCAATTTGAGAGCATTGCTTCTTGTTCTGTCATCTGCCACCACTGGAAATAGCCTGGCTCCATCATCTTTGGGACCCTCCCTCTTCATTCAGTGGTTGAAGGCTGCAATCAACTCCTCTCCCCTACTCCTTCATTCTTCTCTTCTGCAGAGCTTGTTCTCTTTTCATAAGTCATGTACCTCAACCACCCAATCATTTTCATTTCCCATCGCTGGGCTCCCTCATTCTTGTGTTGATCTTCATAATGCTATTCTGGCAAGAGTTAGTAGGTGATGCCAGTACAGATAGTCTTGCAACTTCTTTGTCTTAGCATCTGATCAGGTTACAGACTTTGAGGAACTGCTGCTTTGTTAGTTTTGTGATGCATTTTTTTCTGGGGGAATCAACTGCAAAGAGAAAGTGGCTTGCTTTCTTCCTTTAAGTCTCTAATTAACATCAATTGTTGGGGCAGATGTGCTTTTAGGGAATTGAACACTAGAGCAGAGATTTCTGAGAGAAGTGTTTGCCTGCATGCTGTTGTGATCGTCTCTGTTCGAGGGCTGTTACTTATAGTACAAATTAATAAAATACACTAAGAAACATTGATTTCTCTTCCTACTGGAAACTGACTTCTACTGAAACTATTGAAATCAGCTGCCACTCAGAAGAGGGTAAACAATTAATAGTTGCTCTTCTGTCTTACATACTTTGATGAGCAGAGGAATGATAAACCACAGTACCACTTAAAGTATCCTCAGGGGCATCTTTGTTAGCAAGTATGAAAATGAATGAGAAAGTACACGCCTCACAGCTCTTGTTTTGGGCTCTCTGAAAATTCAGACTGAGGTCTCCATTTAATTTTATACTCTGAAGATTTGCTCCACAAGGATAACAGCTATAGACTTAGGGATTGTCTGTATGGGAAAATTGGCAGGCACAGCTACTCTGGAATAATTGTTCTACTGAAGTTATTCTGTAACTTCTCATGAGGATACATTACTCTGAAAAAGTGACTTTATGCCAGCAGGGTGTATGCACCAGGAAGAGTTATACAAGACTAGCAAAATTATAGAGCACTAGTGGAATATTTATACTAGTCAGTTTCCCCCATGTAGACAATGCCATGGGGCCTGATTCTTATTTACACTGGAGACATTTTACATCACTTTGGCAGGGTAAAGGGACCTCAGAGTAGATGTTACAATAATTCTTCACTCACTCTTTAAGGCTGCTTTGCCATGCCAGAGTGGTCATTAGTGCTAAGATTCAAGCCACACTTAAAAAGAGAACAACAAAAGCAGTCAAGTAGCACTTTAAAAACTGACAAAATAATTTATTAGGTGAGCTTTCGTGGGACAGACCCACTTCTTCAGACCATAGCCAGACCAGAACAGACTCAATATTTAAGGCACAGAGAACCAAAAATTAATCAAGGTTGACAAATCAGAAAAAATTTATCATGGTGAGCAAATCAGAAGGTAGAGGGGCGGGGTGGGGGGAGTCAAGAATTAGATTAAACCAAGTATGCAAAAGACCCCTATAATGACCCAGAAAATTCACATCTTCGTTCAAACAACATGTTAATGTGTCGAATTTGAATATAAAAGAGAATTCAGAAGCCTCTCTTTGCAGACTGTTGTGAAAATTCCTCTTCATTAAAATGCAGACTTTTAAGTCATTAACAGAATGACCCACTCTACTAAAATGTTGCAAAGTAACAGAGAGGAAGCCGTGCTAGTCTATACACTATCAAAACAAAAAGCAGTCAAGTAGCACTTTAAAGACTAGCAAAAGAGTTTATTGGACGAGCTTTCATGGGACGGACCCACTTCTTCAGACCATAGGCAGACCAGAACAGACTCAATATTTAAGGCACAGAGAACCAAAAACAGTAAGCAAGGAGTAGTAGTAGTAGACATCCTTCAGTCTCCATAGACTGTGGATCGCGCCCTTTATAGTTTCAACTGAGGACTTCATTTACAGCGTCTACTGTGACTATGAAGACCCACACGAGAGTGACAGTCCTTGCTGCATCTCTTGCAGATGTGGTGGGTGTCTGGCAAGTCCTTACTGTGCTTTCTGTGCGCTCGCTTCTCCTCTGCTAGCTGTCTGATCCTCATCTCACCCTTCTGAAGGCCCTTGTGTAACCCCTGCCTCCATCTGCTGCGGTCGTCTGCTAGTTCTTCCCAGTTGTCCAGCTCGATGTCTACCTCTCTGAGGTCTCTCTTGCAGACATCTTTGTAGCGCAACTGGGGGCATCCGGGAGGTCTTTTGCCAGAGGCTAGCTCACCATAAAGGATGTCTTTTGGAATCCTTCCATCATTCATCCTGTGGACGTGGCCAAGCCAGCAGAGCCGACGCTGCCTGAGGAGGGTGTGCATGGTTGGGATTCCAGCTTGCTCGAGGACGGCTGTGTTGGTCACTCTGTCCTTCCATGATATTCCAAGGATGCGCCTGAGGCAGCGCAAGTGGAAGACGTTCAGCCTCTTTTCCTGGCAGTCATACAGGGTCCAAGTCTCGCTGCCATAAAGGAGGGTGCTGAGGATGCAGGCTCTGTAGACTTGCATTTTGGTGTGAACGTACAGCTTGTTGCTATTCCTCACTCTCTTGCTGAGTCTGGACAGAGTTGTGGCCGCTTTTCCGATCCTCCTATTTAGTTCAGTGTCCAATGACAGGGTGTCAGTGATGGTGGACCCGAGGTAAACGAACTCGTGGAAGACCTCTAACATATAGTTGTCAATGCTGATTGATGGGGATTCAGCAACATCCTGACCGAGTACGTTTGTCTTCTTTAGGCTGATGGTAAGCCCAAAGTCCTTGCACGCTTTGGAGAACTGATCCAGCAGTTTTTGAAGCTGGTCCAAGGAGGACAAATCAGAAAAAGATAATCAAGGTGAGCAAATCAGAGAGTGGAGGGGTGCGGGGGAAGTCAAGAATTAGATAAACACAAGTATGCAGACGAGCCCCTATAGTGACTCAGAAAGTTCCCATCCCGGTTTAAACCATGTGTTAATGTGCTGAATTTGAATATAAAAGCCAGCTCGGCTGCTTCCCTTTGAAGAATGGTGCAAAAGTTCTTTTTCAGTAACACACATACCTTTAGGTCATTGACAGAATGCCCCATTCCATTGAAATGTTGACTAACTGGTTTGTGGATCTGGAGTGTTTTGATGTCTGTTTTGTGCCCACTAACCCTTTGTCTAAGGGAGTTAGAAGTCTGTCCAATATATAAAGCATCTGGGCATTGTTGGCACATGATGGCGTATACGATGTTAGCTGAGGAACATGAGAAAGTTCCCGTGATTCTGTGAATAACCTGGTTAGGTCCAGTGATGGTATCCCCAGAATAGATATGTGGATAAAGCTGGCAACGGACTTTGTTGCAAGGAAAAGTTCCAGGACTGGTGCTCCTGCGGTATAGACTGTGGTTGTGGGTGAGAATCCTTATAAGGTTGGGAGGTTGTTTAAAAAGAGAGCGAGAGAGCGAGCGCAAGAGAGAGAGAGACTCTGGACAATGACTGACAGGCCTGTCCATGCCCTTCTGACTAGTACATAGGGGGTACACCCTCCATTTGAACAAACCTTGTCCTATACAGTTTTCTGTACAATGTCTCTTTGGAAGTGGGCTAGTAGCTTCTGAAGCTGATGGGGCAGCTGTCACTTGTAGTCATGCCATTGATAAGACTGAAGAGCAAGTGGCTTCAGTGCTTTGACAGCATAGGTACATGTCCCCTTCCACCAGGCAGTGGAACCACACCAGACCACATGCTGCCTGTGCAACTTCATCTGTGCATTTCCTAAGTTCTTCCAAACAGATTCCCTCACTCCACCACCACCCCTGCTGCCACTAGTTAAATCGATTCTTTTTGTATTCCATGAGTTTGGCTAACTGTAATACAAGTTGAACCTCTCTAGTCCAGCATCCTTGTGATCTGACTGGTACCAAACCAGAGAATTTGCTGAAAGATGGAAGGTCATATTTCTTAGCACATTACCAACACTTCCACTGCTTATTGGGCTCTTAGAAGACATTTAAGGTAAATTACATCTAGATAACAGCACAGAACACTGAGAGCCAGGACTGGTGGCTGTGAACAAACTTTATGGGAGATGGGAAACTTGCCCACCTCCGTGATAAGTGGTCATCCAGACAACTAAAATCGTGCTGGATGATGTATTTTGCTGGATGAGAGAGTGCTGGACTAGAGAGGTTCAACCTGTATTTCATTTCTTTTTTCTCCTTGCATAGGATATTTTTTCCCCGAAGGAGGGAAAGTTGTATCCCAAAGGGGATATTTAAAATGAAAAGCCAGTGTTTGTGCCAGGAGAGAGATTATGCAGCACAGCCATGTCTTTTCATGAAAAGATGGCCTGAGACAAGGTGTCCATTCTTTGAAAGGCCATAGAAAAGCAGAGCTAATTACAGTTCCGCTAATTTGTTTCATTTTGCAAAGAATGGAAGCCATCTGAAGCTGTTAGTTTTTCTTAGTTTCCTGAAATATGGCAGGCAGCCTCCAAATGAAAACCCCGCTTCTGAGACTGTTCTCAAATAGTAAGCATCAAAACAGAATGCCTGTAAGGATGCTGAAAAAATGTGTTACGTCATAGGCAGGCCCAGCCCATGCAAGTTTTCCACAAGAATCACATTTTACCATAGAGCCTTTGTGGTCATGATTTTTAAAAATATCCCTGTAACAGGGTAGCAAGTCCTTGGGCCAGAGAGCCTGAGTTTCAGCCAGCTCTGACAACATAATGAAATCAATCATTGCTAAGTAAAAAGGCAGCAAGAAAGGCTGCGGGTGTGACTGAGACTACCAGAAGTGGGTAAAAGCTCTCCAGGCAAAGAGGCTTGTGAGAGACTGAGGCCAGCCCCTCAGGGAGGGGGTGGGTCTTCACAGCTGAAACTGGAGCAAAGAATGTAGATGTTTCTGTTTTGTTTTCAGAGACTTGGTACCAAACTCCTGGGACAGAGATGCTGAACTAGTGCTGGGGGCTGGAGGGTCCAAGAGAAACTGAGGAGTAAATAAACAGGAGCCCTTCTGGGGATAATTTGGTGAATGGTGAGTTTTTAAGGGGCCCCTGCAGAGACAGACTGGTCATGGAGGTAGCGTACCAAACAGCAACAATGTTCCCTCTAATTTTTTTCCTCCATGGGCAGAATACGTTGTGTTATGTGCACCGAGGCATGTGGGGTTGTGCATACCCAGGAGAAACACATGCTGCCCGCTGTGGGTGCTCTGCTAATCAGCTGGGCAGCATTTGAATCTCTCCTGGGTGGAGCGCCCAAGTGCCCAGCTTGCAGGGAACACTGTATAGCAACCTCTGTTCCCAAGAGGGCATTTTAGAGGCAGCAAGTGGCCTGGCCACTATAACCCGCAGCAGATCTTTTCCTCTCTTTCTCCCCATTCATTTTAATATATCCTACTAGGGAAAGCAAATTCTATCCATAAAAAATGAAAGACAGGTGCTTAGTCACTGGTTCATTAACCACTCCTGACACGCAAATTTCCCTTTTTTTCTTTTCTTCACCTTCATTACTGTTTTTAAGTCGTTTCCATATGAACTCATTAACATCACTTTCCATCTGACCCACTTAGAGATCTGCGTCACTAGTGATGTCTGTACAGTAAGCAATCTCCCTGCATTGTCCTGCTTTTATGAAGGGGCTTGGTGCATGTGTGTTTGGCTGTGCTGCAAGCATGTGCGTGTGTGTGTGTGCTTAGCCCTGCAGGAGTTGTCTAAAATTAACTGCACAGCATTTTTTGTCATCACCTAATAGGTCCTTTCCATCTCCAAAGTCTGTGATTTGGTGAATCTATAGCAATTCCCTCCCTGCACAGTTTAACAACGAGGCTTTTTTTAGACTGACAACCTGTAATACTGGTGGTGCTGTAGAGAAATGATAAAGGTAACGTTTCACTTTGCCAGTCAGAAACTGCCTCTCAGGATAACTTAGGGTGGGGGGAGGGAGAAAAGAAAGAAAAACACAAAGCAGAATGCGCAATTGTTAGTAGTGATGACGTCCATAGTCACATAATCTCTCCTGAGCTATGTTTCAAGTAGGAGTGGATGACAGGGTTTGAGAAAAATAAGAACCAGCCCTGGAAAGATGTCAAAATCCTAGTAATATAGTCCATCAGTCCTCCTCGTCTTCAGAACTTTCACTATATTTCAAATCCCTCAAAGCCAAAGTACTATTGTACGAATTGCAAAAAACTATTAAAATATTTTGCAGCACTGACAAGCAGCAAAAAATGACAGTTGGATATGTAGTTTTATTTGTGATGATGGCATCATGAAGTCGTACACAGATTGTGTCTGAATGATTTCCAAATGTAATTGGTTTGCTGCAAGTCTAAAAAATGGGGGAGAGAAGGTTTTCTTTTGCTGATAGCTCTGTAAACTCACCCGAGGCTCTGACAGGCAAATTGAGATCATTCTATTTTTTACATGAAAACCCCCAATGATTGATCTACAGACCAAATTAACTCTCAAGGACATCCACACCAGCATAGTATCTTCCAGTTATGTCTTCCATTGTATTTGTATAAACCCACAGGATGTTACTGAGGTTACCCTGGTGTGACTGAGAGATTTTTCAGGGCTGGTAACTATATAAGAAAATATATTGTCGTATTTTTTAACTTGTAAACTAAACATATTTGCTATGGAAACTATGAATTGGTAAATAAACAAAACTCTCCTGTGCAATACTCCAGGTAGAAACCCACCCTAAAGGTCTCAGCCATTCCTTATCTGAGTAAGCCTAGGGTTCATTGAAACAGCTTGTGTCAGGAAGAGGCTCTCAAGTCATAGAGATATTACATTATAAAAGGTTTCTGAGTACTTTTTATTATTGCTGTAAAATGAACAATGTACTGTAAATGCTGATGAAACTATAAGCAAGAGGACAAGCTGTCAGGTAGGGCATTTTAAAAGACCAGTTTAAATACTGCATTTGTATCTTGTATTGGAGGGGCAGCCGAGTTAGTCTGTATCTTCAAAAACAGCAAGAAGTCCTGTGGCACCTTATAAACTAACAGATATTTTGGAGCATAAGTTTTCAGCGGCAAAGACCCACTTCATGCATCTGACGAAGTGGGTCTTTGCCCACGGAAGTTTATGCTCCAAAATATCTGGTAGTCTACAAGGTGCCACAGGACTTCTTGCTGTTTTTGTGTCTTGTGTCACTCTGAGACGGTTGTACAAACTCACTCTGCACTGGAAGGCCATTGCTTGATGCTCGTCTGGCCCTTTCCGGTGCTAGTGGCTTGCAAAGCACTGATCCTTCTGCTTGTGGCTCAGGTGTAAAAGTGCCATTGCACAGGCTGGCTGTTGTTTCTGAATGAACATGATATTTGATCTGCTAGTGGACAGCTGAAGTGGTTTCTCAGGGCAGGCAGAAGAGGCATTTTGAGTGAGGTGTAATGTGCCCTTTACCTGTGCTATAAATTGACCCTTGGTGGCCCCTTAAGTCTCTACTTACTCTACTTACTTTCAGACATCATCTGTCTCTACTACTGGGCAAAAGGGCAAAACTCAGTGGAAGATCTGGAAATACATTGGCTTTTCACATCTGGTAGACTTTCCATGTGCTTTGTGCTTTCTTTCTGGCTAGATTTCAGTTCTTTGTGTTATAAATATTTCTTAGAATCATAAAATCCTAGAGCTGGAAGGGGCCTCGAGAGGTCATTGAGTCCAGCCCCTTGTCTAAAACAGAATCAACCACAAATGAATCATCCCAGCCAGGATTTTGCCAAGTCAAGACTTAAAAACCTCGAGGGATGGAGAATCCACCAGCTCTCTAGGCGATGAATTCCAGTGCTTCACCACCCTCTTGGTAAAATAGTTGTTTCCTAATATCCAGCCTTCACCTCTCCCTCTGTAACTTCAGACCATTGCTCCTTGTTCTGCCATTTGTTACCAATGAGAACAGTCTCCATCCTCTTAAGAGCCCTCTCTTAGAACGTTGAAGACTGCTATCAAATCTCCTCTCAGTCTTCTCTTCTGCAAGCTAAATAATCCCAAATCTCTCAGTCTCTCCTCATAGGCCAGGTTCTTTTCTGCTACACTGCTACTTAGCCAGTCGGTCCCCAGCCTGTAACAGTGCTTGGGATTCTTTCATCCCAAGTCCTGGACTCTGCACTTCTCCTTGTTGAACCTCTTCATATTTCTTTTGACCCATCCCTCCAATTTGTCTGAGTCACTCTGGGCCCTATCCTTTGTCTCCAAAGTATCTACCTGACCCCCAGCTTAGCGTCATCTGCAAATTTGCTGAGGATGCAATCCACCCCGTCATCCAGATCATTAATAAATATGTTGAACAATACTGGCCCTACAACCAATCCTTGGGGCACTTCACTTGAAACTGACTGCCAAACAGACATTGAGCAATTGATCACTACCTGTTGGGCCTGTCTGTCAGGTCAGCTTTCTATCCATCTTACAGTCCATGTATCTAATCCATACTTCCTCTATTTATGGGCAAGAATGTTGTGGGAGACTGTATCAAAAGCTTTGCTAAGATCAAGATACATCACATCCACTGACTTCCCCATGTCCACAGAACCAGTTACCTCACCACAAAAGCTAATCAGATTGGTCAGGCATGACTTGCTATTGGTGAATCCATGTTGACTACTCTTGATGACTTTCCCCTCTTCCAAGTGCTCCAAAATGGATTCCTTGAGGATCCCCTCCATTTTTCTGGGGCTGAGGTAAGATTTGTTTGCAGTGAGACTGCACCTGGTTGCAAATCAACTTCTCCTAATTTATTCTAGCACAGAGCAGTTCAAGTACAATTTTTATGGCCCACAAATACTCTTCAAAAGGTCAGTTCTATAATAGAGATATTTTGCGTAGGTTACGATATGCATGACAGGCTTTGCAATCCTAGTGTTATGTATAAAAAAAAGAACAATAACATGAGCATTACCCCTCCATCAGTAAAACGAGGCTCTCAGTCCTGCATAACCAGAGATGCATTGGATACACGTGAGGTAGCTTGGTGCTATATGACATGTCAGTCAGACTCAGGCCTTCAGTTGAGCTGAATCAAGTGCATGGGTATAGCATTCCCTATCTACTGGTAACCGTGGAGGGTGGGTGCACCTTCTGTTTAGGGAGGCAGTAGCGCACCAGCCTGCCTCTTGTTCCAATGGTCATGCCCGAGTCGCACCCCTGTCCACTGTCTCTCTCTTTCTCCTCTCGGTACTTACCCCCTCCAGACAAATCTCTGAGCCCAAGCAAAGGCTATTTGGGTGGGACGAAAAAGAAGAAAACTCCAACGCTCTTTCTAAAGAAAACGGAGAATGTTTTCCAGTGTGTGCGAGATGGTGTTTGGGACGACTGGATATGCAGAAGATACCTAATTAAAAGCACTGAATTTGGGAACAAAAAATGGCAGTCGGATGTCTCCCTGGATATCTGAGACCTGTGGCCATTAATAAACCCCAGCTCTGCTTTCAAACACCAAGCCATGCGTCTTCCCTTAAATAGTAAATCCTCCGGTTACATGGGGGTTGTATTCCTGCAATCCCCACATAACTCACATTTTTGCACAAGTTGAGGGGTTCCCTTCTCTCCGTCACGTACAGGACCTGGAACACTGACCGGGAAATCGCTCCTGTCAGAGGTGTAAGAGTCAGGTTGCCGCCACTGACAGGAGCAGTTTCCCATTCCTGTCAGGGGCAGCAGTTGTGTTGGTTGCGCATATCTCCAGGGTTACCTAATTTTACTCTCCATTTCCCTTATCTGTAAAAAGAATGAGTCTCTTTGAAGGGACTCGTACGTCATTGCTGAACAGGGTGCGCATGCAGGAGCGTTGTATTTGTGGCACAGTAGAGCTCATAGAAGAAACATCCAACTGTGAGTTCAACGATTTCAAAGTGGGACTGTGGGAAGAGTGTCTGGGGAGGAGAAGAGAACCCAGAGCATTGGGCTTTGCAGCAGCTGGGCTGGGAGAAGGAAACCAAACCCACCCCCACCCCCCACACTAGCAAGTGAGGGGACTGGGGAGAGGTTGGGCAGGGAGAAGGCAAGGGGAGCGCTCAGCAGAATCTGGGCTGGGGCAATTGAGGGCAGTCCAGCCGGGGAGGGAGGGGAGATGGAACTCCGCAGAGGCCAACAAGGCAGGCTCAACGCAGCAGGATAGAGAACTCTCCGGAGCCAGCTGAGCAGGGAGAGGGCAAAGGGGGAGAGGACAGCAAGGAGGAATCCGCTTTGCCCACCCGGGGCTGAGGTGCAGGGAGGAGGAGGAGACGGGGTGAGGCTTCAAGCAGGGAGTCAGGGAGAAACCGGTCAGCAAACAGCAGCAGGACAGCGAGCTGAGTGGGGTGGTCTCTTGAGAGCAGGGCTGGCCCCCCTTTTGGAGAAGGAGCGTTGAACAAACCTGAACCTGAAGGCCGTGGGGGTGGGGGTGGGAGGGAGGGAGGCCTGCGGGACTGTAAGTCAAGCCCTGCGTAAGTTTCATGCAGGTTCAGGGGGCAAGCAGCTGAGGAGGCTGCCTGCTGCGTTGCCTTCCCAAACGCCCTGCCCCATCTATAAGAAACACATTCCACGGCACCACCTCAGAGAGAGGAGTGATAGCGCCAGCACAGGCCCGGTGTTCCCCTGCACGTCGGTGGCTTCTGTGTGGGAAGGCAGAGCCTTCCCCTGCCTGACTGAGGAGCCACCCATGCTAGTAACTGAGTAACAGCACAGTCAGAGATTCACAATTTGCAACCCGCAGAATGAACATCCGACAGGAAAAGCAAGGGACTCTTGTGGTAAACGGAGTGTTCGCATGACATGGGGGGGGAGAATTTCTACTCCTTGAAAGCGATGGAAAGCTGCTATGTCTTGTGTATCTACAAACTGTTGCTGTGGTGAAAGAATATAATATTAGGCAGCATTATGAGACAATGCGCAGCACACAGTATCCTCAGTATGTAGGGAAATCATGGACGGATATTTTGATGGACCTAAAAAGCTATCAGGAACAAAAGGAAGCGGTGTTTAAGTGTGGAAAGCCTCACACTGCAAGCCTTACATCTTATGAATAGTAACAGAGGTAGCTGTGTTAGTCTGTATTCTAATACAAGAAAACAGCAGTCATGTAGCACTTTAAAGACTAACAAAATGATTTATGAGGTAATGAGCTTTCCTGGGACAGATCCACTTTGAAGTGGGTCTGTCCCACGAAAGCTCATCACTTCATAAATCATGTTGTTGGTCTTTATAGTGCCACATGACTGCTGGTTTGCTTTGCATCGTATGAAGTTGCTTTGATGCTTGTGAAAAAAAAGAATAAGTTATTTTGGCTACATTTAGACAGCAGTTGTATCTTGAAATAACGTATGAAATTTTTGCAATGTAAATTGCATGAATTATTTCAAAATAAGGGCTTATTTCAAAGGTTCTGTTGCCCCTCGCACAACGACGGGTAGCAGAACTGGAATACCAGACTTGAAATAGCGCTCCTATTTTGAGCATGGGGAAAAGCCACAGAGTTCCTATTTTGGGATACAAAAGTATCCCGAAACAGCAACCACAGTCTAAATGTTGCCTTAGAGATGGAGAATTGATAAAGAAATGTGCAGTGAAGGTGGCACAAGCGTTTGAGGAGGATAAAGTGGCCAGAAAATTTTAAAGTGTGTCTTTGTCTCAGATGGTTGCATGAAGGGTAAGTGAACTTAATGAGCATGTTTCTTTCAAACTGAAAGGTATAATGAAGGAATGTAAATACTTTCCAAGGGCTTTGGCTGAAAGCAGAGACATCAGTGACATAAGCCACATGCTCATATTCACATGTACTGTAAATGAGGATTTTGTGGTACATGAAGAGCTAATCAGAATGCAACCCTGGGACGGTAATTCAAAACATTCACGCATTTGTGCAGCTGTTGATTCTGCTGTTGGTGAATATGGAGGGTTTCAAAAGTATTTCTCTATTGTAACTGGCGGCACAAGAGCCATGGCTGGTAGTGAAGTGTTGTTAGTTGGTTTGCTGAAGGAAAATGGAGTGGATTGAATCACACTACAATGCATTATTCACCAACAGGTGTTATGTGGCAAGATCTTATAGATGAGTGATGTCATGCACAGTGTTGTAAGCGTATTGAACTCAGTTAGAAGCAGCAACATGTTTCAGAAACATAGGAAATTCATCTCTTTCCTTGAAGAACTGAATGCAGAATTTAGTGACCTACCATTGCACTCAAATATCAGGTGGCTGAGTGCTCGGAAGAGTCTTCAGCCTTTCTCTGCTCTTTGGAAAGAGATCCTTTTCTTTCTTCAAACTGAGCAACTTGGCAACACACGTGAATATCAAAATCAAATGCAAGATGAAGATTTTGTTTCCTCCGTAGCAGACTTGGCAACTCGCTTGGATGTACTGAACCTGAGCTTACAAGGTAGTCAACAGAATGTTTCCCAGCTCATTGAACACATTGAAGCTTTCCACAAGAAGCTTCAGCTGTTCAGCGTGTGTTTATGGAAGAATGATCTTGCATACTTTTGCTTCTTGCCATGAACTGATAGCAGATGACATCGTGGCAGATTTTTCAAGCTTTGCAGAAAAAATTGAAACTCTGTCTGGTGAGTTGGACAAGAATTTTTCAGACTTTGACAAATCGAAGCCCATTCTCCATTATTTAATAATCCGAGGGAAGCTACAGTGGAGATAAAGTCACCAGCTCTTCGGTTTGAATTGTGTGAACTGTTACTGTTGCTACTGTTGAATAGTAACAGTGAGGTAGCCATATTAGTCTGTAAAGACTAACAAAATAATTTATTAGGTGATGAGTTTTCTTGGGGCAGACCCACTTCTTCAGAGCTGGAGACAGTGCTGTTTTTCTATTTGTATTCATTCCATATAGTTATCAGATTTTTTTTCATGCATTTTTCATGGATCTTTGGAGGAAATAAATTTATATATTCCCCCACTCCCATCCCTTACCCTGCCAAAAATGGTATTAATAAAATTATTCATTGCATAAGAAAGCTGCTCTGTTACAGCCCTATGATATCCACAAAAAGTATTAGTGGCAAATCTTTCAGGCTTCATAAGGTAAGAATCTTTACATACCATTACCATCATCTAGTCTTACAAGGTCTTACAAAATAAAATTCTTATGTTTGGCCTGCAACCTTTAGATCTTGTGTCCGTGTGGCCCGCAATGTTGTCTTAGTCTGCTCTGGAAGGAGAGGGGATGGCTCATTCACCTGGGCTGCCTAGGTTCCTGAGCTGCCATCCCTCCTTCAAGAGCAGAGAGTCACTTCTGGGGAATTGTTGTTTTGTACTTGAGTGGTCCAAAACTCAGCTGAAAATGGCTTTAAACCCAAATAATAGCTTTTGTGGAACCCAGGGCAATTTAGGTTAAAAGTTAGTATAATGAAGGGCCTTAGTTATATGCGGTAGGCCCTGATCCTGCACCAGGATCCATTCAGACAGATTTCCCCTCGCTCAGCCTATGGTTACACTAGCAAGTTTTGCCAGCAAAATCCCAGTTTTGTCAACAAAACTCGTGGCACGTGCACACACAAAATGCATTTTGTTGACAGAATCTGTACAATATACAGCACTTTTGCCGGCAGTGTTCTGCCTCAAAGCTTTGAGGCAGAACGCTGCTGTCGACAGACTCTATCAACAAAAAGCTGTGCGGCCACTCTTGAGGGGACCTTCTTTCCACAGACAGGGCATCCACAACAGTGGGCAGCCCCGTGCCTGTTTTGTCAAGAGCCCAGGAGCTTTCTCCACAGAGCTGAGCGCTCTCCCAATGAGCTTGTGTGTGTGGCTGCACTCTGTCGACAGAAGTTTTATTGGGAAAACTCTCCCAACAGTGAGCTCTGTTGACAGAGCACTGTAGTGTAACTGTAGCCATACAGAGACTAGCACTCTTACAGATTCAGCTGTCCACAACTGTTAATCCAGTAACAGGATCGCAGTCTTCAGATGTAAGCCTCCTGGGTCCAGATCTGTCTTTTCTTTTTCATTCCAGTGCCAGGCACATTGACCTCACAGTAAATGTAAAAAATAATAATCCTGCACATTAATGCCACGGTTGCTTTTGTAACGCTGGCTAGCAGGATGCCTTCAGGGTATTTTTCATATCCTTTACAATAATTCTTTGGTCAGTGTTCTGAACATCATAATAATTCTTCTGACAGCTGAAAATAAACAAAATCTGTTATCCATTTCTTTCCTTGAATGCACTGGTTTATTTGTAAGTGCTGGCTTATTCCCTCCGCTGTGCATTGCCCCCAAAATTTATTGAAGCAAATTTAATGAGGATGAAAGGTGCCATAATGCCATTTTAGGAATCCTCTGTTTACCCAGAGACTGGGTCAAGGGACAGTGCAAGTTTTCCTACATTCATCTTCCCTTCGTACTTTTCCCTGGGCAAGAAGGAAGGCAGAAGAGAGTGTAACTCACTCTCCCTGACCATTTGTGGTAGATCACAGCTAGAGGAAAGACGTGTGATAGCTAGCACGTTGTACAGTCCTAACATAGATGGGCAACAGATGTGCTAATTCTACCTCAGTTTAGCTAGTTCAGGGGAACTGCAGGCAATCAGCTCATTGGAGGTAAAATTACAACTTGCCCTGTCTACGCTTAGAAGGCTTTTTCCAGTATAGTTATAGCTGTACACTATGGCTAGGTCTACACAGGCTTTTTCTGGCAAAACCAAGCTTTTGTGCAGGGTGTCTACATGCAAAATGAGCTTTGTCAGCAGTTTGTCAGCAAAACATGGCACGTCTACTGGCAGCATGATACCCCTCCCTGCTCAGGTATAACACCTCTCTCTACAGTGGGTCTGTCAAAAAAACAGCTTGGTAGATGCTCCATGGGCCCTTTTGTCAACAGAGCGGTCCTCCATGGCACTGGCCAGCTGGAGCTGGGAGGCGGCCTGCCCACTGCAATCATAGCTCTATGGTCTGTGCCTCTGGACACTTTTAAAGGCACAGGAAGCCCCAGAATCCCTGTGCAGGAAGGGGGAGGCATGTCTGCAGAGTGCCAGCACCACACCCCAGCAGCCACTGCCTACAAACAAAAACATGTCCCAAGCTGCCTGAGACCCGCTCCCCAGCCCCTCACAAGACACTGGTGAGGGGTCTCAGGCATCACCCTGGTGCACCAGAAAGCAGGCCCTCTCCTGGTCTGGCTTCAAGCTCCAGAACCTGCTGTCCCTACTGGGTGATGAACTGGTCCTGCTGGACCCCACCCCAAAGCACCACAATGCCCCGGGCTACGCCCGCCTCGCTGAAGCTCTGTCAGACCACGGCCACCCTGCCCACATCCTGGAGCAGGCGCAGGCCAAGGTGAGTGAGCTCCGCCAGGGCTACATGCATGCCTGGGATGCACGGCAGAGGTGAGGGATGGCCCCTGCCCCAATTATGAGGAGCTGGATCACCTCCACGGGGGCGATGACGGTGCACCCAGGCAGGAGACAGTGGACGTCATGGAGGAGGCCTCCCCAATGCAGGTGGTGCCCCAGGACCCAGGAACTCCACCGGACCCATCCCAGGACTTGCCCTTGGACTCTGAATCCAGCCTGGGGACCCTAACTATCACCCTGGAGTTGGGCCCCTCCAGTGACAAGACTTGGTACAGGCTTCTCCAGGCCTGTTTGTGGGACATCCAGTAAGTACCCCACAGTCACACACCCCTGCGCTGGCGGTGGGTAGGCAGGGCATGCCACAGGCCTCACCAGGACGGCTCAGCCAGGAACCCACGTCATGCCCCAGTGACCATGGCAGCACATCCCACCCGGACCCAGCAGGCAGCCCCAGGCACAAGGGCTGGCCTGTTGTCAGCCACACAGGGGGCTGCATGAACAGCCTTCCCCTGCCATGCCTGGGAACGGACGAGCCACGTACATCACCAGGAAGTGCAGTTCTCCACTCATAGGCTTGCCCACCGGCGACAGGCAGCACCCACCCTTATGGACATGCATGTGGGTGGGCCCCAGGGAGGGCCAGGTTGTGCCAGGCTCTTCCACCATCCAAGCAAGGGCTTCTCCGTTGCTGCCCCCTCCCCTGAACCACTAGTCTGTCAGGCTGAGTGGGGCTGCCATCAGGCCAGTCCTTGTGACACGACAGGGCCCGCTGTGCATGGGGCATGGGCATGCACACCCAGGACAGCCCCGTCTCATGGCCTGGGGGTGGGGGGCTGCTACTTGTGGGGGGTGGGGGTGGGGCCTCGGGGGCTGTGCTGTGGAAGGACTCACCATCCCCCTCCCTCCTTACAGCTGCACTGTCTGAGGCCAGACCAGCCCCCCTGTGCAGCCCGGCAGCCCCAGGGAGGAGCTGGAGCTGGTGGAACCAGGTGTGGTGCCCCCAAGAGCTGGCACCCCACCCCCACCTCAGCCTCCTCACAGCCAGAGGGGCCATTGCTGCCCCGACGACGACAGCCTTTGGGCCTACACAGTCACCCTCCGGCGGCAAAATGACGTTGTGGAGTAGTGTCTGCGGCAGGAAGAGGAGCGGCAGCGGGCACAGGCCTCAGACCAGCGGCTGCTCCAGGTGGAGCGCCTCCTGGACATCCTAGAGGCCTGGGTGGCCCAGGTCACCATTCCCATGGCTCTCGCCACTCCCCTTCCCCCTGCCATTGCACCCCCTTCCACCCCACCCCTCCTGCCCCTGCTCCCCCGACTCCATGCCCCAAGTGTTGCTGCAGGCCCTGCAGTGGGCAATGGCCATGGCCAGCACTCCTGCCCCCACAGGCACCTCCTGCCCTCCTTGCCCCCCCCCCAAGCCCACCCTGCTCCCCCTGCTGAGCCCAAACCCACCAAACCCCTCCCACCACTGCACCTCCCCATGATCCCAGCACCAGTCGGGACCCCGAACCCGGGACAGGAGGGGATTCTGCAGCCAACATGGCTCACGGCTCTCTACCCCCTCCCTGGAGTAATACCCCCGCCCAGCTGAGCTGCTTCTCACACCCTGTCCCAAGCTCCCCTCCCCCCAACTGTAGACAGACATGCAAGTTGCATATTGTAAATAGTTCTGTCTCAAAAGTTTATTTTTTTACACAGCTCTATTTTGTTGAGTAAAAGGGTCGTTTTAAGCACCAGCCTGCATCCCTCCTTGGGGAGGTGGGCAAAGGGAGGGGTGGTGATAGGGAATGGGGAGGGCTGCAGGCCCAGGGCGCTCCCTGGGGTGCCCTGGGGAGGGTCATTGGGGGCCATGTGAAGCTCTCCCACAGGGCCTCCCAGATGCACACCCCCTTCCTGCGCAATCCTGGAGGAAGTCCTGCCCTTTCAGCTCCACCAGGTCATGGAAGGTTCAACAGAGGCAGCCACAATATGGGGGACATTCTGCTCCCCCACGTCCAGCTGGCTCAGGAAGGTGCACTCACATTGGCTCCATGCCTGGCTGAGGTGGATATTGAACAGTTCCTGGGTGGGGTCCAGGTGCCTGGTGTATGGCCTCATCAGCCCTGGCATAAGTGGGTTGGCCGCATCCCCCACCATGCACAAAGGCATCTGTGTGTCCCCAACAGCCAGCTCCTGGCAGGGGACACAAGTTCCCGCCTTCATCCTCTGGAACAGGATGGAGCTCCTGAACACCCTGGCATTGTGGGTCTGGCCCAACCATCCAACATGCGTGTCCAGGCATTGTCTAGGATGGTCCACCAGGGCCTGCATGACCATGGAGTGAAAGCCCTTCCTATTAATGTGGCATGTGGTGCTGTGTTCTGTGTCCCAGATGGTGATGTGTGTCCCATCCAGCGCCCTGAAAAAACTGGAGAAACTGAGGGCATCGAAGCCAGCCAGGAGGGCATTCACGTCAGTGGTGTGGACAAGCATCCAGAGCAGGATCATGTTGGTGGCCCCCACCACCTATGAAGAGAGGAGACCAGACACACCCATGAGAGACTAGGGAGATAGGGCCCCTGGGCCCCAGTGAGCTCCACAGTCCCCTCCCATCTTCCCATTTCCCCCTCTCCCCCTGTTGGGGGTGGCCAGCTTCCACCAGGCAACAGCAACCTGCTTCTTGAGGGGGATGGCGGGCTGCATGCTGGTGTCCTGTCGTTGGAGGGCAGGGGCAAGCCAGGTGAGCAACTCGAGAAAGGTCTCCTTGCACACCTGGAAGTTCTGTGTCCACAGGAGGTCTTCCCCTTGCCCTGCACCCACGGGGTGATGGTGGGCGGGGCACTGAGGCACCCTGGGCATGCTCCATGGGCTGCCTATTGGGGTCATCCCCCCACATTCAGTGAAACACACCCATTGGGACCAGCGGCAGGGCCAGCAGCAGCTGAGCCTCAGTTCAATGCAAGCCCAGGGGCTCCTCTGGCATGGTAACAATCTGGGAAGAAATGCTTCTCACATAAATGGCAAGGGAATCCTGCAAGGGCTTTGCTTTCCCTCAACGAAGTTTGCAAGCCTCAGCATGGACAGGAAGCGTGGGTCTGGGGGGGCCTTTAAGGGTACAGGGGGCCAGTGGTCCAGGAAGGTCTTGCCCTCCATGTGAGCCTCTCTTCTGGGGTTTTGGGGCTGGTTCTTTCGACAGAGCAGCCAGAGCATGTAGCCACATTCTGTCAATAGAGCGGATCAAAAGAGCAATTCGCTTTTATGTTGAGACACAATCTGTTGACAGAAATTTTGCCAGGGAATCCCTTGTGACAGTGATCTCGACAGATATAGGCTTCTTATGTAGACGTAGCCTATGGCTTATAATATTAGCTATTAAGTTGTAGAAAGATCCTTTTTTTCTTAGACGGTGTCTACACTGCCATGTTTGTTGATCAAGGACGTGATAAAACACACCCCCAACTGACATAAGATTCACGAGCAAAAGTTTTGGGGTGGATGTTGGCAGGAAAGGTTCTCTCATCTACACAATTAATGCCATTTGCTGGAGGTGGCTTAATTAGACTGGCAAGAGAGCTCTCTAACTGGCAAACGGCAGCTATGCAGGAGACCTTATAGTGGTACAGTTGTGCCGCTCCAAGGACCATAGCGTAGATACAGCCCTATTGTAGACACAACTGTAAACCTTTGAGACTTCCAAATAAAAATAATTAATAATTAATTCATTATAATTAATGCTTTTGCCAGTGGCTGTTTTGTTGTGTACACTGGCATCCTAAGGAACTCTCTTGAGAACCGTGAATTGTTTTTCATAGCCCCATAAATAATTGTTTGCAAGGAATTTCACCCACTACTTGCCTGAGGTGAAGTTGAGTTAGTAACTTTTTAGATGAAAGACTGTACAGGCAATGTCCAGTCTCCTGAGCCATCCAGTCCCTGCCTCCCTCCTTATTTTGGAAAGGTGGAGGTGGGGAAGAGGAACAACTGCACAGACCAGCCTTTAAAAACAGGAGTAGGATGGGGAGGAAATAGGATTGTAGTTCAAAGTCTGGCTTTGTGCTCTATAACTGTGGCCCCTGATGAGTCATCTCACTTCAGACACAAAAGAATGGACTATGCTAGTGGCAAGGTTGGAGTCTCTGGAGAACTGTGAATAAAAAAGTAAATGCTGTCTATGTAAGTGAACAAACAAGTGAGTAATTTGCATAATTACGAAGACACTATTAAATTAATTGTCTTAGTGAAAATAGCTGACTTGAAAAAGAACCTACTATGGCATCCTGATAGATTTTTTTCCCCTCGTCAGCAGTGATGCTCTTCTACGATCTGCAGAAGTTTGGCAGAGGTTTCTTTTCAAATTGAATTTCTCTTGCCCCCTTGTTTTGAATGTTACGGCCATGTACCCTCGCAAACACAGAGGAGGGTCATTTATTTTTAAAATGGTTCTGAGTGGTTCGACTTTACTTTGCCACTCAGATGAAACTTCCCTTGATTCTCAATTGCCTGAGCAAGGAGCTTAAAATGAAGAGCTGGGTAAAGCTATGGGTTCGTGCAAAAGTGTGGATCACCTGAATGTCACCCCTTTCTACGGCTCCACACAGGACTGGGTTCTGCAGAGGATCTGTAGGAGGCTTGGGTCAGAGAAGCTGGGCCTGAGGAGGGAAGGAAACAGTAGGTGGGAGCAGGGTGTATCATGCTCCTTACCTGGTGTAAGAGGCAGCTGTATGGCAGTGGTTAGGAACTGCAGCACTGCCCAGCCCACTGCCCACTCAGGTCCAGCCGCTCCATACAATGTGGCAGTGGGGGGCAGAGGGCAGTCAAAATTGAACACGTGGCCTTATAACCTGGTGCACAGTGCTCAGGCAGGAGTGCCGAAACCCCGACATGCCTTCCACTAAGCAGTGCTACAACACCCTTTCCTTCAACAGCTGCTTACAGAGACTCACCTCCCCTTTGTGACAAACCCCCGCAGTGCAGTTGTGTGCCGGGGGGCAGGCAGCTGCTGTATTTTCAACACTTGTGATCTTATTTAAATGGCAGGAGTGGAGACACGGCCACATCCTACATTGGACACAGAAAGTTTTAATGCTCGATATCCCAGTGTATTGGCAAAATAGTGCAAATATTTAGCCCCGTGTCAGGAGATTAAATTATTTTTCTAACAACTAGCAAATCCATACAACAACTGGCCAGGCCAGCCTACCACTGGCCCAGTAGTAATCTTATGCTCAGGTCATGACAGAGGGGTGATGGAATCAAACCTGAGAAGGCCTGATACCTTCACTCCCCCCTGCATCAGGTCATGCCATTTGCTCAGTTTTGACCCTTCCTCCAACTGGCAACCTTCTCCTCCTCCATGGTGGAGAAGCCACTGAATCAAACCTGATTGGGCAGTGGGTCTGCCAACACTGCTCCTCCTCACAGCTGCCCTGTCACTGCCAGGGACTGGGCAGTCAGACCTGGTAGTCAGGGCTGGTGCCAAAGTCCAATGGCTTAGGCTGGGTGTCTGAAATGGGGCTGTGCGTTCACAGGCTCAGGAACCGAGTCAGAATTCAAAGGGCAAAGCCAGGGTCTGAAGCCAGAGACAGAGTTCAAGTGCCCAAGCTGGAATCAGAGCCCAGGAACAAAAACCTGGGATCAGAAGCTGGAGTCAGAGGCCCAGTACTGAAGTCACTAGGGTGGGCCTGGAGTCAGAGGTCGAGGGTGGGAGCAGGCCAAGATGCAGGTCTGCCATGCTGAATGGTAAGGGGCCCTCCTCATTGCACAGGCACTTCTGGAGCTCCTCCTGGGCTTAAATAGATTTCCTGGACCAATCAGAGGCCATGAAGTAAGCTTATAAGTCTGGCCTTCTGAGGCAGTACTCTCTGTGGTGTTTGTCTCCGCACCATCTGCGTTGTAATGCCTACATCTCGCCTGCGGCTGCTGGTAGACACTGGAGTGGAGCCACTGGCCGCCTCACAGAACCAGGTTCGAGTCACAACACTGCAGATCCTTACACTGCTGTTGAACCAGTTCTAGTGCTGCCAATATTATGGACTGAACATGGGGCTGTGGGTGATACAGACACAAAAATTCCATGTTGTTGCTTAATACTTGATTAGGGGTGGGACCAGACTAGAACATCTGATCTCAACTTGTCTGAATTTTTGGAAGGTTCACATCCAGATACAGATCTAAATACTAGATTCCCTGACACCTGGGGCGGTGCAGTATAAATAGACTAAATAGCTACTTTTGATGCTAACTTCTAACATTATGGCAGAGAAAATAAACTCTAGCGATAGAACTTTAAAAAAAAATCTACTGTTTATCACCAACCAGTTACAAGCATTAGTTATAGCCATTTCGTGGGGAATGGGCAAATGACTTCCTTAATTTGGAAATTTGGTGAAGACCTCTGATTTACAGAGGTTGACAAACTACTATCAGATGAAATACCCGGTAGACTTAGGTAAAAGTTTTTAGTGAACAGCAAGTTCACTAAAAAATGCATTCTTCAGGGCACTGAAATGATGAGCAAATTTTGGTCAAATCTGGCAAATAGTTGCAACTGAAAAAAATAGGAAAAATGGAAATGTATTTCAATATTTAAAGATAAAATTTTTCAACAAACTAACTTTTCAACAAAAAAGTTAGTTTGACCATTTCAAAATAAAACGTTTTTACCTTCAGTTTTAAAAAACAGCTTTAATTGAAATGTGTTAATTTCAGAAAGAGGGTTAAAAAATCCAACAAACAACCCGAAATGAAACCAAAAAAACATGTACTTTTGTTTCAAGTTCGATGTTTTCTTAGACTCAAAACTTGTTGGGTGTTTTTTTTATGAGGGAAGACAAATTATACTGCAATTTCAATTTGAACTGAACAGATTTTTATTTTTCACATTTCCCAGTTTCCCAAAGCAAACAATCTTTTATTGCCTCAGTTTAAATCGTGCCACTAACAAGAAACATCACCGCAGTAGTAATCCTGCTATATCTGCGGTAGAGTTAAGTGCTAATGATTAATTCCAGGAGCCTTTTACTGGTTTTGAAGGATGTAACAGATGCTTTGTTTCTTACCTGATTATCTTTCTGAAATGGAATACATGTATGTGCATATTAAGGGACCATACATTGAACAAATACACTGAAAAGAGTGTTCCGTAGTGAATTATTCTGGGCAGTATATAGCAAAAATGTCACATCAAAATATAGGCTGACAGTAAGCAGTGGGGAAGTTGCCTGTAATAGCATATTAAAGATTTCACAGTATTAAGCATTGAGGGCTCTAAGGGGCTTGCACAGATATTGCCATGAAAGCAATGTAGTGCCCTATGTTTTCAACACTGAATAATTAGAATGGATCAGAACACTAAATAATTCAGTGAAACAGGAAAACTCCTTGCGAAGTTTTGCCATGTGCATGTCAGTTAAGGGAACAGCATGTCACACATGCTTTTTGACTGTGATAAATCACCTGGGAGGTCAAACCTGTAATCAGTCAGACTATGTTGCACAATGCATCTCAAAAGCACATCACATAAAGGCACGAAACCCCTTATGATGTTCTATGGGACTGGGTGTTGCTGGAGAAGAGATATGACACTGCAGAGGTCTGTTCTGATACGGTATTTTTTATTTGTATCCAATACAGAATGCGGTCAGAGGTCCCCATGAGCTCACCTTATTTATTGTCCGTCTGCACTAGGGAGTTGTGTAGACAAAACTGGGGTTGTGTAGACAAAATTTGTGGAGCGGCTACACAGAAAATGCGTTTTGTCGACAGAAATGGTGGACAAAAAAACTGTGTAGACGCTCCAGGGGGCCCTTTTGTCAAGAGAGTGGACCTCATTGGGTACAGAACTGCTAATCTGTGCAACTCCCACTCCTTGCTTTAGCAGAGGCTGAGCGCATAGCAGAGGTTGTTCCACTTTTGTAACACACTCTACTGGCTAATGAGTACAGTGGTACCTTGGCAGATGGAGTCCTGGCAACTCTGTGGAAAGCGGTGAAGGTAAGTGTGTTCTTGTTGGGCAAGAAAAGCCAGGGAAAGGGGTGGGACACAAAGGGAAAATGGGGAAGAAAATATTTTTGGCTCTGTTTTACGCAACTAGTTTTGTAATTATGGGCCTGTTGTTCCAACTGTTAGTACAGACCTAGCTTCAGGGCTGCAGATCAAGCTGTTTACTTATCCCTTTGCTCTTACTGCCAGTCCTGAGACCAGCAATTGCGTCTCGTGAGTGACTATATTGGTAGCATGTGGAGAGGCTGAGTTGGAGGGTGTAGCAGAGACAGCAAATATCTCTTAACTTTTCTAGCATGAAGTTCCTTTTCTTCTGCTTCGTCTCACTTCTTCCCATACCCTCCAGTCCCCTCCCACACTGTTTTCTTTTCCTGCAGTTCTGACATATACCACAGCCTAGCTGTCACTCGCATAAAGCAGCAAAGCTAAAATATGATAGAAAGGTCATAACACTCACAGCCTCACCAAACATCTCTTTTAAGTCACCCTAAAGGAGAACCTCCTTCAGATAACGTGCCTCATCGCCAGAATGTAAGGCATAAATGGGGTGCCCAGAACCAGGAAGGGTAAATTTCAGGAGCAGTTTGTTACTCAAGCCTCAAGTGATGTAGATGAATCTTCAGTTCTGTCTGGCATTCAGACCCCCCAGTACCTAAAGACTTCAATGGGGGGAGTCAACATTCAAGAGGCAGCTCTGAGGGTGGAGCTTGTAACTAGTAACTTTTCCATCTGTCTCCATGAGAATTAGAGACTGTGATTGATTATTTTGGAAATGCCATTCCCTTGTGATTGTGGTACACATTATGCAAAACACAAGCACTCAGGATGTTGTGCTGAGCTCTTGATGAAGATACTCCTGCAGAATGACCTACCATGTCCAAACCCTGTTGGCTGAACAGCGCTTAAAATCTCTAGTCTGGCGTGTTCTTGCCCGGTTGGCAGAGAGTGTCTACCACTACTTGATGCACTGAAAAAATTCATTGTAGTCGATTATTTCAGGCTACGGCCAGGTTTATTATGAGGCTCAGAATCAGATGGCCACCAGTGGAATAGAATTAAATAAGTCTTGTAAATCGAATTGGACTTTCCCATGGAACTAGAGTTTGGTCCCTGGCAACTCGCTCCACCTGCTCTGATTGTGCTGCTCTCCTCTCTCTTAAAATACAAGTGTCTGAAACATCATGGACGGGAAGCTTTGTAGAATTTGTGGGGTGCCCAGAACCAGAGAGGGTAAATTTCAGGAGCTGTTGCTCAAGCCTAGAGTGGTCTAGATGGTGTTGCTAGGACACCAGGAGCATTGACTTCTCCACTGTTTGCGTGTCAGTGAGAGGACTGGCAGGGAAGAGCGTGGCTGCTGAGAAAGGCTGCAGCTGAGATGGCTTTGATGCCTGGCAGGAGCTTTGGAATGCTGATCGCTTGAGGGTGCGGGAGACCGGCAGCAAAGTGACTCCCACTCTATCACCCCCTTGTCACTAGAGGGGAGGATTTGGGGACACATGGCGGACAGCCTGTTCCAGGAGGCCTGTGAGAGCCGTGGAGCTAGGACAGCAGGGAGAGACAGAGGGATTCTGACTGCAAGGATGTGCCACTTGGAGCTGGTGGATGAGTAGCAATTTTGGCACTAGACAGGCAGGGTCAGGTTGAGAGGACATTGGTGAGTTTTGCTCTTGTCTTTCTCCTACCCCACTAGCCCTGCAGTCTTAGGACCTTGACTCTTTCTTGCCCTGCCCAGTGCATCATTTTCCCTGTTATAAACTTGAAGTCCAGCTGGATTTGGCTTCTGGATAAGATGCTGATGAGCTCTATAGAAATGGGTTTTAATAAATGTGTGCTGGGCCCCAGTTCGGCCAGAGGATTGTTTGGCCTCTTGACAGATAATGGACTCTTGGGCACTCTGGAGTCACATCTCATGCACGTGGCTTGGCAGCCACAGGATTTCAAAGGGAAGATGCCACAGAGATGTATGCGAGGCCCAGCTTTGGTGGGGGCTTTTGACAGGGATATAGATAGCTGGGGGTGGGGGCTGGGGGAGGGGAATGACCAACACTGAAAGAAAATGGAACAATTCAATTATTTTATAGTTTTGCTGGGACAAACAAGGACATTTACAGTAAAGTAATACCTCACTTTGCACCAGTGGATATCAAAGCACTTTGCAAAGTATTTCAGTATCAGGGTCCACATTTTATTTGTGGAGAAACCGAGGCATGGAGAGGGGCAGTGATTCACCCACGTTCAAGCAGCAGGCCAGTAGCAGAGCTGGGAATAGAGGCCGGGCCTCCTGAGTTCCACTCCCATGCTTCAGACCACTGTGTCTTCCCTGTGCAAATCCTGTCTCCGTTTTCCTTTTTATCTAAATAAAACAAGCACAGCCCTAAAACCATGGACCCTAAACAGTTCCCTTGTCTGTGCCCCGCAAAGCTTTTGCACCATCTGTAAATGATGAGCTCTGGGACTTTCCACCAATCAGTCTTGCAAAATCCATTTCTGCAAACTATTTGGATACTAAATAATAAACCAACATATATTTGTCTGTCCTGTCTTTCTGCCTCAATGAACTGGAAAAATGCATGCTTCCTTTTCTAACAAACAACAAGCACTGTAAGAAATGTGAGATTACGTCCAGACTGGGGTTCTCTTCTTTGTTTCAATTTACATTTTGCCACCCAAATTGGGTCTATTCAAAAATGTTCCACTTTTCAGTAATAGCATGGTCCTTTTTTCAGTGTGTTATTGGCACTTGTATTTTTTGGTGCTCATTGCAAAGAACTGCAAGATAAAGGCTTTTAAACACACACACACACAGAGATTGTTAATGTAGACTGAATGATTCAAGAACACTGCCTTTGCAGGGCCTTACTGACGTAACTGTCAGGAGAAAATTACAGAGACACCTGCTGAGGGCCAGAAGTGACTTAATTCTCATCAGCCAAGTCCTAGCTCCTGAAGGAGCTGATGATGAGGCATTGGGTTAAAATAGACCTGGGAAAAGCTGTACATGAATGACAGATTTTTTTTAAGTACTCCTTGCAGCCTGAGATTTGTGTGTGCCTTTGTACAAATAAAAATGAAGCAGACAGACTGTAATTGGAATCCTTTTGTTAGTGTTTATCAGTCCAAAACAGCCTCTTCCTAAAGGTTTGCAGTACTCTGGAGGCACAGATGTTACCTAACTAGATGACTTCCTAAGAACACTGTGTGTTCTTTTCGGTTCTTATTGTATGGGCAGTGTAGAACCAGCAGTACAGTCCTCTGGAGGATCAGAGTGTTGCTAAAAGAGATCCCGCTGATATTTTTTGTGTTTTAAGTCAAAAGTTGTCATGCCTGTAATTTGTGATTTTCTGATCCTCATTCAGCCATTTTCTTTCAGAAGATCTAAGTGGCTGTAGAATTCTTGCCGAGAATTCTGGTTTGAAGCAAAGCATAACTGAAATCCACACAATGAGATCATATTTAAATCAGTTTTATGTTTCCAGTAAATAGTTCCACTCGTAGCCTGAATAATAAAATCATGTTGTAATTATTAGTAGCTGTGAGCTTGACCTGTGTACTAGCTCAGGAAAATTACTCAGCGAAACCAGTGGGGAGTTTGGCCCGTATCGAGAATGCAGAATCTAGTCTTTTGTTACACAGGTAACATGATATATAAGGCAGTGCAACCCTGAATTACCCCTTGACTCAAGTCCATAGGAAATGCTACAGTCTTACTCTTCAGCCCTCTCCTTGGCCCTTTTTTATGCAGCAGTCCAGGTGGAAATCAAAGCTTCTCCCCCTCACTCCCCCCACACAGAGGATTTTACTCTAAAAGAAGGAGCTGATCCTTATTTCACATGGCAAGTGACGTCAGAGTGTGGATAGGCAAAGCTGACACCCAAAGGCCATTCCAAGTTACAGAAACAGGAAAAGCCCTCTGTACGTCTGAGCAGAGCTTCCTCCTTACCAGCCTGCGAAGTGCCATTGCACAAAGCCTTTAGCAGGGAACTTGAATTGTGATTATGGCTGAGATTGAATTGAATTGCTACATTTTTTTTAAAAGAACCCATGGGCCCTGTCCTCTGAGGAGGTAAATCATCTTAGTTTTGCATGTGGCTGTGAGGGGAGACATTTGGGCAGTGCTAAGGACTGACTGCCCTAGGCCTTACCCCTTCCTCTGTTGGCCCCACCGCTTCCAGGGGCACTGAGGCAGGCCACCTTCCTACCTTGCTCAGGGGCCCATGGAGGCTGTAAGCCCCACTGGTCTCACCCCTTGTGGGGGTGGGGGAGGTCTGATTGGGGATACACAGAGTGAGTAGGAGCTATTCGTAACAATGCCCTTATGCAATAGAGAAATACCCAGCACTGAAACCAGATAACTGCACCGTAGGAGCAGGCACTACTTAAGAAGTCTGGTCTGTCACTTCGTTGGCGCCTTTTACTGCGCATAAGGATGGGGCACCTTGTGATGACTGCTGGTGGCCAGAGAGCCCCATGGTTCCTGGGGCTTGCAGAACCTCTTCAGGAACCCTATGAGCATGGTACACGGAGAGAATCTCAGCTCGGCTGTAAGCCTGGTGCCCGGTAGGAAGTGTGTCCTGAACTGGGCCAACATTTTTGAAAGTAAATTAGTGTGTGGCGTGTGACAGCTACTCTCTTTCCTGTGAGAGAGGAATCACCCCATGATGGCCAGAGTACTAACACTGACTTAGCTGGAAAAAAATGTACTACCCAAGACATCTTTACATTTTCCAGAACACTTTGATACAGTTATCAGAATGCGTCTGAAAATTGCATAGGTTACAGCAGCGCCGTATAGATTTTGCTGCACTTACTTGTCCTTACAACAATAAATCTAAGAGTTCCTTAGGGAATCACCTTTATAGGAGGATATTCTGGGTCCGTATAATTCCTGGTATTGGACTAACCCTTGATCTCGACTCTGCTGACTCATAACTGACTACAGGGCTTTGCAGACATAGTATCCTACGTTTTTCTTGGGGGACTTCGTTGGCACATTTTAGTGCTTAGTCAAGTGAAGAAATGACCATACTGGCATGGCATACCCATTCAGGCACGGGTGGGCATAGGACAGCAGTTGATGCAATATCACATGACCTTTTTATCAGTAAATTAAGAAAATGGAATGTAGGTGGGGCTACTATCAGGTGGGTGCGTAACTGGCTGCATAAACATTCTCAGAGTGTAGTTATTAATGGTTCACAGCCACGCTGGAAGGGAGTAACAAGTGAGGTTCCACAGGGGTCTGTTTTGGGACTGGTTCCGATCAATATTTTCGTTGGGGATTCAGATAATGGCATAGAGATACGCTTTGTAGATGGTACCAAGCTGGGAAGGGTTTCAAGTGCTTTGGAAAATAGGGTCAGAATTCAAAATGAACCGGGCAATCTGGAGAAATGCTCTGTGGCAAGTAGGATGATGTTCAATAAGGACTCGCGCAAAGTGCTCGACTGAGAGAGGAATAATCAGTTTCACACGTACAAAATGGCGAGTGACTCTCTGGGAAGGAGTACTGCAGCAAGGGATCTACGGATCACAGTGGACTACACGCCAACTATGAGTCAACAGCGTGACGCTCATAGCAAACATGATCCTGGGATGCATTAACAGGAATCTTGTGAGCAAGATGCGAGAAGTGGGTCTTCTGCTCTACTCTGTGCTGATTAGGCTTCAACTGTAGCATTGTGTCCAGTTCTGGGCCCCACATTAGGAAAGATGTGGAGACAATGGAAAGAATCCAGAGAAGAGCAACTAAAATGATTAAAGGTCCAGAAAATATGACCTATGAGACACGATTAAAAGAAGTGTGTTTGTTTAGTTGGACAAAGAGAAGGCTGAGAGGGGACATGAGAGCAGCTTTTAATTAATTATCTGAAAGGGTGTTACAAGGAGGAGGGAGAAAAAATATTCGCAGCCTCTAATGATAGGACAAAAAGCAATGGGTTTAAATTACAGCAAGAGAGGTTTAGATTGGACATTAGGAAAATGTCAAGGTGATTTAAGTACTGGAATAAATTGCTCAGGGTGGTTGTAGAATCTCCATCTTTGGAGATATTTAAGAACAGGTTGGATAAACATCTAACAAGGATGATATAGATGGTGCTTGGTCCTGCCATGAGGGCAGAGAACTGGACTTGATGCCCTCTCAAGGTCCCTTCCAGTTCTAGTATTTTATGATTCTGTGATTGTGCAGGATTTTTTCCACAATTCTATGTAACCCTTCTGTTAACACCAGATGCCTGCCAGAAGGGCCGGGTTCAACTCTTGTGGGGTTTTCCTATCAAGGATACAATCAACCGGCTCGAGCCCCCACCCAAGCTGTGTCTACACGTGCACGCTACTTCGAAGTAGCGGCACTAACTTCGAAATAGCGCCCGTCGCGGCTACACGCGTCGGGCGCTATTTTGAAGTTAACTTCGACGTTAGGCGGCGAGACGTCGAAGTCGCTAACCTCATGAGGGGATCGGAATAGCGCCCTACTTCGACGTTCAACATCGAAGTAGGGACCGTGTAGACGATCCGCGTCCCGCAACATCGAAATTGCCGGGTCCTCCATGGCGGCCATCAGCTGGGGGGTTGAGAGATGCTCTCTCTCCAGCCCCTGCGGGGCTTTATGGTCACCGTGGGCAGCAGCCCTTAGCCCAGGGCTTCTGGCTGCTGCTGCGGCAGCTGGGGATCCATGCTGCAGGCACGGGGTCTGCAACCAGTTGTTGGCTCTGTGTATCTTGTGTTGTTTAGTGCAACTGTGTCTGGAAGGGGCCCTTTAAGGGAGCGGCTTGCTGTTGAGTCCGCCCTGTGACCTTGTCTGCAGCTGTGCCTGGCACCCTTATTTCGATGTGTGCTACTTTGGCGTGTAGACGTTCCCTCGCAGCGCCTATTTCGATGTGGTGCCGCGCAACATTGAAGTTGAACATCGACGTTGCCAGCCCTGGAGGACGTGTAGACGTTATTCATCGAAATAGCCTATTTCGATGTTGCTACGTCGAAATAAGCTATTTCGATGTTGGCTTCACGTGTAGACGTAGCCCCAGTGGCCTGGGACAATTTCACCCCCGTGCTGGGTGCCTGTAAGGCGGTTCTCCCCCCCCTCGCAAGCACAGAGTCTGAGATAGAAATGGCTTGTTTAATGACCGTAACCTACCCCAAGGTTACAGTGACAGATGCAGTATATCTCAGCACAGAAGAGACAAAACCCCTTTTACCCAGATACCATCCCCATATGCAGTAGAGCCCAGTCTCTTGCTGGGGCTCTTGGCCCGTTTCCACACACACACAGTTACAGGGTGTACCCTCTGCGGTGCAGTCCCAAACTCAAAGCCCACAGATACATCACCAGGGCAATACTAGCTGTCCACTTGTCTGTAGCCTCCCCTTGCTGTCACCAGCCATCTGCCAGTCGCTGTCACCTACGGCCGCCACCGCCGCTCCTACCAGCCGCCCGCCAGTGTCTACCACCGCCGCCGCCACCCCTACCGGCCGCCCGCTGGTCCTGCTGTTGTCCGCCAGTCCTAACCCCACTGCTTGGGACTGCCCTAAGGCAGAACCCAGTGATTTCAGCTCTGTGTGGCCTCAGCTGCCACTCTGTGATTTCAGCTCTTGGTATCTCTAGTGTGGGGTTTCACAAACACCCTAGTATCCAGCTCTATCTTTTAACAGGTGGGGAGGGTTAGTCAAGCCAGGCTTATAGCTAAGGCATAGGGAGGGCCAAGGCACTCAGCAAGCTGGCTCAACCCATACCCCTCCCCTTGCTCTCTCACAATGCTTTAAACCAGGGAGCCCTGTGTAATCAATGTCTTACACAGCTAAGGCGACTGCCCTGTCCCCCACAACAACCCAGAGCATTGGTGAGATCTCACAACTCCCACCTTAAGTGTCAGCTTAAATTGTGATTTTACAACTACATGTTTACAATAGACCAAATCTCATGGCTTACTTGCTACCCATTAGGCTTTGCCTGAAAAGGTATCATACATGCACACCTTTTGCATTCTCATGCAGATGACCTCTGGGAGACTCATTCCTCCCAGCCTTCAGCAGCACTGCATTCCTTCTGCCACATTCCCTACATCTATATTAATAGTTGTGATTATCAGTAATTCTCCATGCTTTCCTTGAGACTCTCCAGTGCAAAGAGCAAGTAAGAGTGGTGATATTGTGATGGGAACAAATATACACTAAGGAAAAGTCTGTGGGTTCATCTACACCCCAAAATATGATGCAGTTTTAGTGGGTGTAGTTAGACTCGCATTAACTGTAATCTAGGTAACTGTAGAAATGAATATGTAGCATCATACATTAGTAACCTGAGTATGAAAGTTCAGAGGAGAGCAACAAAAATGATTAAAGATGTAGAAAACATGACCTATGAGGGAAGATTTTTTAAAAAATGGATTGGTTTTGCCTAGAAAAGAGAAGACAGAAGGGACATAACAGTTTTCAAGTGCATAAAAGGTTGTTACAAGGAGGAGGGTGAAAATTGTTCTTCTTAACCTCTGAATACAGAACAAGAAGCACCTGGATAACCAGTACCTTGAATTAACCGGCATGTCGTGGCCAGCTGACAAGCCATGGCAGCTGACTAGCTGGTGGAAGTGAGACTGGTGGCCTTGCTCCAATATATGGCACATTTGGTTATCCAGATCCCCTCAGTTCCTGGGGCTGCCAGATAATAGAACTTTTACTTTACTGGAATTTCACTTTATGGAGAAATAAGATCTGCTTTGGAACAACCCAATAAAAAGAGGAAATTCTCCATTAAATGGGCATCTGGGGAGAAAACTTCAGAAAAAAATCAGAATTTCATTCTGGTAATTTTGAAGTAAAACTTGGCCTGGTAGGCTGAAGCTTCAAAATCTTGTCCTAGCTGGGAGTGTCGGGCCTCTTGGAGCCAGCACTCCCAGCAGGTCCAGGTTCCCAGTTCCCCTTCAGTGCATCGGGTGGGCTCCCCCCTAGGCAAAGGATGCAGAAAACCCTGGATCCCCAACTTCAGCAGTCTGCCAGGCAAGCTCTGGCAGAGGCAAAGACCCAGCAGTGCTGGGTCCCTACTTCACAGGCAGTAGCCCCGGACCTTGGAAGCCCTCATGTCTCCAGAGGCACGGAGTATGAAAGTCTCGGTATCCCTGCCCATAGGCAGCTTGCATGGTGTGTGTGATGGGGTTTGGCATCCCCAAACTCTGCACCCTGTCCTTAGGCAGGAGTGACTCTCACTTAGCAGGAGAACAGCGGGTTTATTAGCCAACAGGGCACAGAGTTGTTCAGAGGTGTCAGCAATCAGAGACAGCCAGTCCAATCCATGTTGGGGATAGGAGGCTGCAAGGGGCCCCCGGAGCTGGGGCCTTGCCCCCTCCTTTATCTCTCTCTCTCCCAGCCCAGACTAACTGCTTTCCAACTCCCAGTTCCAATTCAACACCCTCTGGCTCCAACTCCCCCTTTGTCTGCAGTCCAGAGGTGTCATCTGGTTGCATACATTACCTTCAGCAGCCACACACATACACACACCTATCCCCCACTACATCACAGTGGGCTGTCTTGGAACCATTGATTTTGGAACTCCTTTGAAATGGATGGGACCACTTATGAAGATGGGTCTATTCAACTTGTGTAAACTTGTCAGAGTCTGGCCCATAGGCTGTATGTGTCAGTGTTCTTCAACCAGTAGTACCAGTACCCTTGGGAGTACACCAAGGTCTTCCAGGGAGTACATCAACTCATCTAGATATTTGCCTAGTTTTACAACAGGCTCCATAAAAACACTAGTAAAGTCAGTACAATCTAAAAGTTCATTTTGAAAATGACTGGCTTCTAGTGCTTCATATGCCTTACTCTGAAATGTAAGTGCAATATTTCTATTCCAATTCCTTTATTTGACAATAAGATGGTAGAGAGTCAGCAAGTTTTCAGTAGCAGTCATTTGTGATATTTTTGCATGTTTTTGAAAGTCAGCGGTTTTTAAGTGCGATGTAGCTTGGCGGTAGACAAAACAAACCTGACTGCTGAAGAGAGTACAGTAATCCGGAAAGGCTGAGTGGTACTTGTTTCGAGACCTTAGATTACCTGAGGACCACGTCTCTCAAGTGGTGGTATGCAGTGGGGAGGGTATGCTGATGTAGAAGCACAGTGCACAATAGTTCAATGGCCTGTCCATCTGCAGATCAAAAGTTTGTGATAGGGCCCCAGAACACAGTGGGGTGGGTATTTTTAAGAATTTATTTAAAAAGCTATGACTGAAAAGCCAAGCATTTAAGGCTAAAGCTGAATACTCAGATTTTGCATCTAAATAATGATGCAAGGAGTTTTTAGAGATGTGATTTTACAGGAGTCAGCCACAAACTAAAGAAATAATTTAAAGCAAATTTTAGACTAACGTCCTGTAGACATTGTAAAGCCCAGCTGGTTTTGCCAGTAAATTCCGGGTTGGCATATGTCTGTTAAATGGTTTTAATTAATGGTTTTAATCCCTGAAGGGTATGCGAGAGAAGTGTGGGGGTGCTTAAAGGGGGTACTTCATAAAAAAAGGATGACAGACACTGGCATGTATAACAAGTTATTTCCTGCTTTGGCCCAACTGCTAGCATTCTCCCCACTTGCAAGGCAGCCGGTCCTCCCTCCTTAAGCTCCAGGGAGCAACTGAAACTTCTCTGCTCTGCAGCCCTTCCTATATGGGCCGCCCTATATAACAGGCACTAACTGACTACTCCTTGCAGCCGCTGTCTAATTGGCTGCCTTCTGCACAGCCTTCTCCTTTAGGCTCTATTAACCCTTTATGGGCCAGCACAAGTCAGACACCCGCCCAAGACACATACCAAGTCCTGATTTAATCCATGGCCATTGCGGCATAGTGCCCACGGTAGCACCCACCACGGGCTAGGTCCTGCCCACAGCAGAGAGTGGCACTGTCACCTCTGCCTGCAGAACACCTGGAGCTTTGTGCAGACTTATGAGCTTTAAAGTAAGACAATAAGAAAATGTGAGTGAGAAAGGACAAAAGTGATAGAAAGGAGGAGCGGGAAGAGAAACAGATAGAGGAGAAGTGAACCAAGCAGGATGCTGACCAAAATCCTCCCAAGTTCCTTTTTCTCTGAGTCTACAAACACAGAGTGGCTTTGTGCCTGCACCTGAAGGTTGGGTCGATTCTCTCTTTCCTGATTACTCAGAGGAGATTACTCCGGAGAGGCTCACAATGCACAACCATGGTCTCCTCCCTCCTTCCTTACAGTCAGTGATGAACTGACATTTGCCAGGCTGCTCCTGGCGTCACAGTGAGAGCTCATTAAGGGGAACACTGACGCAGGGAGGACAAGAGCTGCAACCTTCTGCTCTTACCCAGCTCCTGATGTGACACTGCCTTTGGGATATGGACCTCTCCCACCCCTCTTTGTCTTCTCTTTATTTTGTGGTATAACAAATCCCAAACTGAATCCCTGGGCTGAAATCATTCAGTGTAAGGTGCTGAAAAGCCCAGGACAATGGGCAGGATGATGAAGAAGTTAGCAGTGTTTCCCCTCCTGTGCTGCCCTGACCGGTATTGTACATCCGCATTCTTTAGGGTCAGGCTTAATCCTGCAAGTGTATTAAGTGCTGCTTTCAGGGATCAGTTGACTCAAGTGGCAGCTCAGTCACTGCTCTCCCTCTGTCTCACTCTCTCTGACCAAACCCAATCAAGCACGTAGCCGGTCTCTAGACAATGAAGATGAAAAACCCAGTCCTGGCTAATGTGTTTGTGACTGAAAACATTGCTTGGCCTCTGCTTCCCAGATGCACAGAGCTGTTGTTATGCAGATAAGATGGCTGAACAGCAACTTATCAGGTTAACATTTTGACCCCACCAGGAAGAGCAGATAGGGCTTGAGTGGATAAGTTCCAGAAAATCAGGGACAGAGGGTGGGGAGCAGAGACACAAAGCATAAAGGATCTTTGTAAGAGACATGCTTTCCAAGAGGCTCAGTCAAATATATCGATCTCCAGTTAAACAAATACCTGAGTACACTGAAGTGGGAGTGGTTCCTGTTTACTCCCCTCACCCCCACAAGATGCCTGGTGCTAAGAGTAGGAGTCTAACCCCGAAGGTAACCTTTCTAACTGTTGATTGAAGTAAAGGTACCTGGTGGCATTTCTAAATCACTGCTGGTCCCACAGTCCTTTTAGAACCTAACCTGTGTAACCTTTAAGGCTCTCAGTCCAGGGACACTCGCACACAAATGTACAGACTCGAGCAGTCTATTTGACTTCAGTGGGACTCCCTGTGTGAGGAAAGTTAAGCCTGTGTGTGTTCGCAACATGTGGCTTTCACAGTCTGGGAGTGTGGCTTCTCCTAAAGATTCCTTCTCCTAAAGATTCCTAGATAACATTTGTGGAAGGCCCCACATTCCAAATCCATATAAAGATGAAACCATCTTTAAGGTGTGTCACGAGCGAGTAGGGAAGGGATTAATCTCTTCCTGAGGTAACGTGAGCCCAGGTGAGCCAATGGAAGTGGAGTGACTTTTTTGAACTGAGAACAATTTCAGTTTATGGGGCTTTTTGTCTCCCAGGCGATTGGAATAAATATCATAAAAATCCCAACTGTCTCTAGATCAGCCATAGAGATGTAAGTAAAAGGGAAATGTCTAGTTAACACGATCAGGTTATGGTTATTTAGAATTTGGTGGGACTGGCTACTGCTGTTCGCTTGTTACTTTGTTTTTGTTATTTACTGCTCTGTTTCTTTTGGTGGTGTTGCTGCTGTTGTTGTTGTTTGACTTGAGATTTTCCCTGTAACTTTTAAGGTGAATCCCAGGGAAATATTTTTCTTTGCTTGCAACCCATGATTTAGTTTCTCTTATTTTGTCACTAAATCACAGTTTTTTAAGCAATTGATCTGATACCTGTGTCATGAGAAAAGCCTGTGTATGTTCATGCCTTAGACTGAAAGGTCAGCTACAAAATTACAGTGTTTGTGTCTGAGCTGTTTCCAGAGGGAGGGTTAAAACCTTAGGGTGTCCCTAGAAAGATAAGTTGAGGTTTATCTTCCTGGGTTAGGGGCTTTTGTCTTACCTGGGTGGTGGCAGCATCCCTTCCAGGGTCCATGGGATCTGTGACCTTGGGAAGTTTTCAAGTAAAGCCTGTGTATAGGCAAGATGTTTTAAATTTTGTAGGCCCTCACTTTCTGCACTCACAGGCCGTTTCTACACAGGCCACTTTCTTCAAAAGTGGCATGGTAATACACGGCCCGAAATATCCTAATAAGATGCGGATGCAAATTCCCTGCGCCTCATTAGCATAAGGTCACATCATTTGGAGTCCAGAAGACCATTCTTCCGGACTCCAAAACGCCGTTTAGAAGCGCGGCTCCTGGGGGGGTCTTCCAGAAGGAAGTCCTTCTTCCAGAGGCCCCTTCTTCCCAAAAATTTTCGGGAAGAAGGGGCCTCCGGAAGAAGGACTGCCTTCTGGAAGCTCCCCGGGGGCCCCGCTTCTACACTGTGTTTTGGAGTCCAGAAGGAGGGTCTTCCGGACTCCAAATCACGTGACCATATGCTAATGAGGCACGGGGAATTTTCATCTGTGCCTCATTAGCATATTTCGGGCCGTGTATTACCATGCCACTTTCGAAGAAAGTGACCTGTGTAGAAACGGCCACAGTGCCAGTGGGGAAGGAGCCCTGATAAGGTGGAACAAATGATGACCTTGATCTGGTCAGAACTCTGCCTAAGCATAGTGGGGAACCACACCTGGGGCTCCTGACAGAATTGGGGTCTTCATCACATAGGCTGCATCTACACTACAGCAATCCTTCAACATAAGTTCTTCCAGAAGATATCTTCTGAAAAAAACCTCCTTTTGAAAGATCTCATCCACACACAAAAAAGCAGATTGAAAGATTGATCCACTCTTTCAACAGGGACATCCACACAGCCCCGGCTCTCATGGATCGATAAATCTGATACCATAAGGATTGCTCTTTTGAAAGACGGACCTGCAGGGCATCTACACTTTTTTTTTTTTAATTGAAAGAATCTTTCAGAAAAAGGCATTCTTCCTCATCTGGGAGAGGAAGCGGGCTGCCAGAAAAAGGGCCACATGCTTTCAATTTCAGATCAAAAGAGCACATTTTGTGTGTAGATGCTCTGCAGAGTTTTCCAAAACAGGCCCAGCTTTTCTGAAAAAAAGTTGCAAGTGTAGACACAACCGTAAAGAAAAGAACAGGTTTGGAAGTTGTTGTAGCAATACAAGCTGCTGTTATTGCTTTGTTTAAAACTGGAATTACATGTCTTTGCCTCCCAGGCAGTTGTTGTGAGTCTGAAGTAATTCTCAATCCCTGTATGCCATCCTTTCAGATCATTACTTAAAACTGATTTAGAAAAGTTAGATGTCTTCAAATAATCAGGGCCTGATCAAATGCATCCTAAAATACTCAAGGAGCTGAGAGAGGAGTTATATGAGCTGTTAGCTACCTATCTCCTTTGAAAAATCATGGAAGATGGGAGAGATTCCAGAAGAGTGAAAAAGAGCAGATGTAGTAGCCATCTTTAATAGGGGAAATAAGGACAAGCCAGGAAACTACAGGCCACTCTGCCAGGTAGGCAGGTTCAAAATGCAGGGGACCATCATCTCTGAAGGTAATTGACCACTGGACAAGTTGCCTGGGGACCTGGTGGGTTTTCCATTACTTGCAGTCTTCAAATCAAGATTGAATACGTTCGAAAAAATTCTGCTTCTGTTCAAACAGAAGTTATCGGCTTCTTATAAAAACTACCGGGTGAAGTTCTATGACCTGTTGTACAGGAGGTCAGATTAGATGGTTATGGCAGTTCCTTCTGTCCTTAAAATCTATGACTATACCAGAGGGACAGAGAAATGCTTGTACAGCCACTTCCTTAGAAAAAGAGTTCCAAGAGCATCTCTGCCCTTCAAGGAGGTTGCAATATAAACTTCTTACAGAACCGGATCATTTGTACTATGCTGCTCCATGCCAGAGGCTGCAAATACAGGAGCTGTTACTAGAGGAAACCAAACTGTAAAGACTTCTGATATCAAAGATCAGCTTTATTTGCACAGGGAAAAACCCTACACCTATTAATAACATGAGAGCAACCATGCTAGGTGAAGCCAATGGTTCCCCTAGCCCAGGCTCTGCAGTGGCCAGTACCAGACCTTCAGAGGCGTGTGTAGATCAGGTCAGCTTTGGAAAGCTCCACTCTTGTATTCTTCCAGAGCTGGGACTTGGGTTGTCAAAGGACTTGGACTGTCAAATTATATGCAATTTTTGTATCTTTCAGACAAATTATATTTTGCAAATAAGCTCAAAATCCCCTCTTCCAAGCTTATTTTTAATCCTTTTAGAGCACAGAACTCTGCAGCATATCAGGAGCAAAGAGAAGAGGCTGGAGTGTCTCCTCTCAGTTCAAAGAGCCCCCACTGACTACCCATAAATAACACTCTATGCAAATCTTAATTTGGTGAATGAGCTGCTCAATCAAGTTGAGCATGAGCTTCCAATTGTCACTCCATGTAATGATTGCCGCGAAGGGGGAGAATCTCTGTGAAATGGCAACACCATGGAGTCAGTCTTCAACAAGATGTGCAGGAATTTAGCCATGCAACTGTCATTTGCATTAATGGGAGTCATGCAGCTAAATCACTGTGCTAGAGACTCCCCCGCGGCAGCATCCCAGTCTGAACAAAAAAATAAAACGGAGGAATATGAACAAAAGGTTCTGTTCTCCTCCTTCCTGAGGCCAAGAGAAGACCCGTAGCTGGGAAGAAATGTCACTCGCTGCTCACTAATCATTGTGTAGGACAGCAGGGAATAGGCATTCAAGAAGCAGGGAGAAGGCCAGCAGCCCTTTGTGCATCTGTTACTGTAAGTTCTAAATTAGAGCCTCCATTGTGACGCAAAGCACAAAACCCAGCTGCCCGTGGGGGGGGCCAGCTTGCCTGCAGAGAAGAGCGTCAATTATTTAGCGTTTTCTAAAGGACTCCACTTTCTGCAACAGTGCTGAAAGAGGAGTGAAAGGCTTCCAGGTCAGGTAAATGTGTGGGGTGCAGAGATCTGTTGGCGTCAGACAGAAAGGTCACCTGTAGCAATAAGAACCGTAGGCCGGGAGTAAGGTCTCCTCAATTCTGTTATGGATTTTTGCCTTGGACGGACTTGTTGTGACACAGAGCAAGTCACTTCAGCAAGTATTTTCAAAAGCATCATTTTATAAATTTGGGAGCCTGCCTGAGCATACTTTCAGCAGATTGGAGTGCCCACAACTCCCATTAACTTTACTTGGTGTTTCAGGTGTCTCTGAAATCAGGCCAACAGGGGTCTTGCATTGGCCACCTAAAATTCTTGGAGGGCTTTGAACATTTCTGCTTTAAATTTCTCTATTTCTCTTCCTCCCATGCGTAAATCAAGGACAGTCATGCTGATCCCAGGTTAGTTAGCTAGGGGCACGTTCTGATCCCACGCCAGTGTAAACCTGGAATAATTTCCACTGAAGACAGTGGAGTTACTCCTGATTTCTTGAGCTGAATGAGATGCATAGTACCATGGATGAACTGTGCTAGGTAAGAGAATGACTGGCTATATTTCTAATAACTGTTACTCCGTAAGCCTTCTATGTCTCTGACAGGAGAGCTGGCAGGAAGGGGTTATGTTTTCCAGGAAAGTTACATTCACACTCCTCTTCACAGCAAATCAGTTCTGCTGTTGAGAAAGCATCCACGTGGAACTCAGCAAGCATAGTGGGATCAATAATCCACGAATTCACTCCTCTCCTCCTTTCCCAACCCTTGGACAAAACACAAGCAATATGGGGGAAATATATCCAGTTACTGTTAACAACATCCAATAGGCATATCATCAGCTAGTCTAAGTCCACATAGCTCCAAATGCAGATTTATACCATATGAGAATCTGATCTCCATTTTCAAGGAAACAAAGGAGGTGAGTACTAATTATACTGGTCCCAGAAAGTCTGAAATTCCTTTAGCTGGCAGGAATTAACATAGAAACTTGCCTTTCTGTACTTTGTAGCAAATTTTAAACATATTTTAATGCATGAAAAAAACTCAATGCTTGAAGAAGACCTTATGGCCAGGGATGTGATGGTCCTGCACTCAATAGACTTAAACGGGGAACATAAACACTGCTTTGTGTGGACAAGTCTTCAGCACATTTTTAGCAGGACATTCAGAGGCCGGATCTTCCTCTTACTCACACTGAAATCAGTGAAGCTTCCCCAGGGTAAAACTTGTGTGACAACCATATTTTTGAAATATTTGTGTCTTTATCTGTGCTGTAAATGCTACCATAGAGTCTGAAAACTTAAAATATTTGTAGATGCCATGTGCTTTTTACTGTTTGTGTGGCTGTTTTTAATATATTTGTTTATTTATTTGCTGTTTTTATTGAACAATGAACATAAATTTATTTTATTTAGTTCTATTCTGGTAGAACCTGGAGGCATGTAGTCAGTGTTCTCTTCCAAGGCTCCTACATTAGCCCATAAGTGCTATAATCTATGTACCTATGCAGAGGAGCCTGCAGCCATACGTGTGTTACACAGTCACAGGGCTGTCCAGAGATGTGGTTGCAAAAGAGGCAGTTTGCCTCTGGTCCCCATTTGAGAGGGGCCCCAAGCCAAATGGCATTGCAGCCTGGCATGCCAAGTTGCAAGACCACGCGCTGAAATTTGGCCTTTTGACCCTGCCAGGTGTTGCTGGCCCAAAGCTGAGTGGTGCTATGCTAAGTTAAAATGAGAATGTTTCCGTTGTGCATACCATGTGAAAAATTTCTGGAGAACCCCAGTGCTTGTCCGTTCTGGTTGTTGTATTTTTTCTGATCCCCGGAGCTGCTTTGGTAGTTGGGTTACAAATACTACAGAGGAATGTTTGTGTTTTGCAAACTGTATGTGATAGAATATCAGGGGAACATTTATATTGGGACTGATTTTTAAAATACTCATCTTTTAAGAAGAGTGTGAATTGAAACCAAATTTGGTCCGGGAGTTCCGTTCCTGCTGTTAGCCTGTGGGCTGGAGCTGCACATGGAATTATCCATCACTTGAATCAGTCTCATCATGGCCTTCTATCTTTAGGTGTCTGAGCAGCCACAGTACCTCATAAGCACCAGCGGTGGCTTAATCACACACTCCCCATGAGGTTCAATCACACTGAGTAAGTCACTGTGCCCATGACTCATGTCACTGGTGGGCTTAACGGTGATTCAAACATGAAGTGCTATGTCAGTTCCAGCCTTATGGGTTTGAAGGCACTGTTAACGGAGGAGAACGAATTCAAAAGAAATACTCCTGAGATCGAGAGAACAATCTCTTTTTCTGCCTAATTCTTCACACTGCAACATAGGTAGCAAACCACAGGGCAAAAGCAGTCTCTCTGACGTGGGGAACAGAAGGATTCATCTCTGATTTCTTCCCCACAAACTAACTCCCCAACAACCCAGCCCCAGTTATTTAGATGGGGAACTTTGGGAAACATTTGTCTATATCGGGGTGGGAGGGAGCTTTATCTGTAAAGAAAGAGCCATTATTGCTCGTGTCTGGATAAGCGGAGGAGAAGAAACATGCATTTGTAAAATAATAGTTAGAAACTTCTTTGCCACAATGTCAGCAGCCTCTGTACTGTGTCATTTGCAATGACAGACATGTGTGAATGGCACTCAGCTGTTGGTATCAATGAATCATTATTCTGAGCTGTATTCAATTGTCTGAGGTCTGTATGCTCCTGAAATGCCCTGTATAAAGACGCTAATTATCAGCTTCCCAAAGCGTAATAATTGTGCCTAATGACATACTTCTGCAAGAAAGCCAATCCCTTGGCTCTGTGTGCAGTGCAGAAGTTACAGATGCACAAACCCATAAACACTAGAAACTTGAGGCTGGCAGTGAAACAATTGGCTTTGTGCAGCACGTGTGCTGAGGCCAGACTGTTTTGCTTTCTTCGCTCTTCTCCCAAAACGTACTTCTTACAAAAAAATTTTGCACTGGAGAGTCACAGCTGAAGGGAAATAAGGAGAAGAAAAGGCTCATCTGCACATTTTGGTGGTAAAGAAACCTAATTGTTGTTGAGTTTCCAGCCTGCAGTAGAACGCTTTCATCTCTCTGTCCATCTGGCCTGTAGGGCTGGAAACATTTTCTACCCATGTTAGGTCTGAAATGTTAGCCAAAATGAACTGTATGGTTATTTCTAATGAGAGGCAGATAATATCATGCTCCAGCACAGGCTCGCTGGGGGCTTCAGAATAATGGATGACTAATGGCCTCTTCTGCAACAGAACAAACAGGACTTAAGTAAATCATTTACCACGGTGGGTGTGTACGGAAGTACGTGCGGAACAGTATATACGTATATTTTAAAAATCATGGTGGGGAGGGGTGATAGCCCTGGGGTGAGAGTGAGAGCTCTGTGATATACTGCAGAACTGCCTGACATACCGATTTCATGGGTGTAATCCTGACCTCCCTAAAGTCAAAGGAAGCTTTGTCACTGATTTCAGTGGAGCCGCTTTTTCACCCCCTGACTTCACCGTTCAATATCTTGTACCATTAGGAAGTGGGAATTCGCAGCTCCTCTGATAGACCCAGCACTCACTTCTAGCCGTGGGAGGGCCCTACTTCATGAGACTTAAGGACGTTATATTTGTTATACAACATTTTTTATTGAAGGTCATTTATACAACCTTTTACAGCTTCCTCTAAGCCTGGAACGTTTGGAATTCATGGTATCAAAGGCTCCTGGCTTGACAAGCAATTCAGTCTGAAAAAATAGCCCCCTGTTGCAAAATAAATAAATAAACTTTCCTACAAATGGTTTTGCTGCATCACATGTGGCACATAGAGACCACACAACATTCTGTTATGTTGATAAGCCCTTGGGATGGGTCTACACCCGCTGTGGACGATCGAACCACTTAGGTTTGATCTTCTGGGGTGCCCTTCTGTGCACGTGCAAACCGGTGTGTTCTGGGGTCAATGTTGACCCCGGAATGCCTTGTGAGCCACAAGGATTAAGGAACGCCGTCAGAAGGCGCTCGCCTGTTGGCATTCTGCAGTGAGAACAGGGACGAATATTGACAGCTGCAAAATGGATTTTTGGTACGCAATCGGCGTAACTATTGATGGCATAGCAGCCATCAATATTCAAGGTAAGTGGAGACCCAGTTTTGTTTGGGATGAGCTACATTGTTGATTAGGACTTTGTCATTTGTGAGTAATGCTCCTATCCAAAATTCACAGTAGCCCTCCGTCGAGTGCTTTAGTTAACATGAATCCAACTGTACAAAGCTCAGAGGGAGAGCTGTTAACACTGAACAAATATAAACCACTTCCAAGATGAAGCCAGGTTACCCTTTCCTTTCATGACAATGTTACACATCTTTGAAAGATGGCTATCATGAGCCCTTCCAGGTCTATTGCTGGGTCCTTGGGTGCTCTGTCTCCCCTTCCACATCGGCTGTATCTACACTACACTCCCCTTTTGGAGGAAGAATGCAAATGAGGGAGATCAAATATGCAAACGAAGTACTGATTTACTAATCTTGTGTGTCATTTCCATAATGTCACAAGATTGTGTTTCTGGAAAAGAATTTTCCAATGTTTTTGCTTTTAGAAAAGTCTCTTCTGGAAATGGGATCTTGCAAGATTATGCAAATGAGGCATGAGATCTGTAATTCAGTGCTTCATTTGCATTTTCGATCTCCCTTATTTGCATTCCTCCTCCAAAAGAGGAAAGTCGTGTAGATGGAGGCAATGTATAATGCTCCTTTTAATCTATCGAGGTCATAAGGTATCTCACATACCTTAAACCCAGGACATAGCTATGTCTAGACAAGTTATCTCAGAAATTAGAATAAATCCCTATCACAGGGGTGAGCAAACTTTTTACGTGGGGCCCCACTTTTCATCCCTGCAGTTAGCAGTGCCCCTCAACCTGTCTAATGTAACATTTTGTCTGGTCCCCTTCTCCTCACTATTCAGGTTGCACATTGTACATGAAGCCAGGGCAAGGTGCTTCATTTGATCTGCTGTGCTAAAAATGCAATGAAAACACCTGTGTTTTGACAAGCAAATTCAGCGAGTGTGACAAGAAAATCATCCCAAGACATGATTAATATAAAAGAGTTAATATTCAGCCACAGGACGAGCCTAGCAGTAAAAACGTAACGAACGCCAGTCCCTTTCTTTTGTGCTAGTTTTCACCTCCACCACTTACTGAAGTACTCCTCATCTTTTGCCAATCAGACGGAGAGCCTTGGCAAGTACAGTAAGCCTGTTTTTCAAGAAGAAAATGAATTCTTGGAAAATTAGCAGCAATCACTCGTGCCAGGTGCAGCTCTGAGAGGGGTTAGATGACAAAATATCAAAAATCCTTTAGCTATCAACATTCCCCTATCATCCTCCATTGCAGGTTTTTTCTTTTGCTCTCATAAACATAGCATGTAAGCACCCATCAGCTCGGAATACCAACATAAGACTTGTGCTATGACAGTCTGTGAAATGCTAAATAAACAAGGGCCCGATCATGTACAAACCTTACTCATGGGCATCAATTCTTAATGACAAGTGGAGCCTCATGGATTTGAGTAGGAAATCAATGTGAGATCAGTCAGCTTTAACTTTCCTGTTCCTTTTGCTCCACAGGCAGTGGGGATGACAGCTACAATGGACCCTGGGGCAAGGTGGGAGCGGGGGCTGGCTCTGCATCCCAGAGTGCCCCCGGAAGTGTGGTGCTGGGCTCCCCACCTACCCCGCCCCCAGAGCAGCTGTGTGGCACTGCCCCGGCACTTCAAAGGGGCCTGAAGCTCCAGCCACCACCGCCTTCAGGGTAGTAGTGGCATCGGCCGGAGCTCTGGCCCACTTTGAAACATTGGGCCCCAGGGGAACTGCCCGCTTTGTCAGCAGGCCTGTCCACAGCTAAAGCAGAGGACAAGGTAAAAGGGTCAGCAAATCATAAAACCATGGAAAGAGGGACATTGTCTCCTTTCATGCATGGTGTAGAGCTGAGTACACTGTCAGCTCATAACAAATAATGAATATCAATGAGGCAGAATTGGTCAAAAGTCACTAATTAGTGAAAAGTCACAAAATATTTTTGTTCTGACAATTTGGCCATGACTTTCCCTGTCACTGTTCCACTTCTGTTCACTCCCAAACTTTTGAGCTTGCTTGATCTAAACGAAGAGGGCTGGTACTTTGCTCTTGGTTCATTTTATTTCAGCAGTTATCATTCTCTTGCATAATAGCCTTACTTCATCATTTAAATTATTCCTCTGTCATAATTCATGGAAGCTTATTTACCAGAATGAATAATGGATTTCCCTCCCCCCCCCTTGTCAAAATTCACATATTATTTTCAAAGCAGCTGTGACTCACACCCAAAGAGAATGGGGAATAAGGCATCCTGGAAGAGCAACAGCTACTTTATTGCTTGAAGCATTAAGGTGGAGGGTTTTGTTATTGATTGATAAATACACAGGAGATTGTGCAACGTTTGACTTTCCCCTGCTCAATATTGACTTCCATTTTCTTCTTACGGTAACAGTTAGGAAATCAGGGTCTGCTTTCTCTCTGAGATGGCTTTTCTGTCAATAGACCCTGGTTCCTTTTGTCGCCTGTTCCCTCATTTTTTACAAATTAGCTTCTCACTGAAACTTCAACTAATGTTGGCAAAGCCAAGTGTCGTACCCAGAGGTACTGAGACCTCATCTGGGGTGAGTGAAGTCACTACTCTACAGCCTCAGCTGAGAGCCAGCTGGCCTTTAGCTCACATGGTAGAGTGCAGAGCTTTAGACCCTAAGCTTGCAGGCTCTATTCCTCAGGCCAACAACCCGTGTCTGTTGACCTTACACAAGGTTGACAGGAAGTGACACTTGGCAGAAAGAAGACGACCAGAAGAAGGAAAGCTAAGAGGAGAAGGCAGAAGATACACCCTTTCCCAGAAAGAAACCCCACAGGAAGAAAAACAAATTCATGGAGTAGGATTTGCCATCAAAAATGAACCGAAAAAGATCCTATCTGAAGTTCCTGTCGACAGAATCTACACTCATTGCACCGTCTTCTACTGGAGGTTCAGCTGATGAATTGACATAGCGGTAAGGCCACTGGCCACACATCTGCTGTTAAGTAAAAGCAGTGATTCTGTGTCCCCCCTGCGTGGGTTCCCTGCATCATCTTGGGAATGGGCAGAGGACATACAGTGATTCCATTTTCTGTTGGGACTTCCCAATAAGTGGGTTTGGATTGAACTTGTGCTTTAGCTTGTAGGAGATGTGCTAAAATGAAAGCAGTTCGTTGGGTATCTCTACACTGCTCATTAAACCTAGGGGATCTAGGGGAACTTGACTTGTGGGCTTGGTGTTTCCAAGTCAGGATGTAAGAGCATCCACACGCCATTGTAAAGCTGGGTTTTCAGTTGCATCCATAGGGCATCGCCCAGACTGTCTTATTTGAACCTGAGTCACAGCAGGATTCGAGGTCAACCCAACTCCAACAGCAGGGTGCTAGGACCGGAGTCCTCAGTGCTTGCCGAGCCAAGTCAGACTCAGTTGTGTGTGGACTGACAGGGGGCTTGGGCTGAAACCCATCTCAGAGCCTGGTCATCATGTGCCAAGCATACATTCCCAAAAGTGCACAAAAATCACAAAGGAAAGCTCTTCTGGTAAGGTGGTGGTGAATTCAGGGGGTTCCCTTTTATCCACCCTACATAAAACATTAAATCTTAGTATGGAATTGCCTGGAATCCTTGATAATCCAAAGATCATTTATTTTTGTGGAGCTTAAGAATTTCTGATACATTATAATAACAAAAAAATGTGGCAAGAGCAGATTCTTTGATTCACAGGACAATTCCTGGAGGATGCACACCTATTTAAGGGGCAAGATTGTTTTCTTCTTGTCCTGCATTAAAGCATAACCAGAGTAAACAACAAGCATCGCAAGAATACAGAGATGCATAGATGAGTGGTGTATAAGGGAAAAAAAGAATTAAAAACTGCTTTACCAGCATCCCTGTATAAATGGGAAAGGTGGCATTTGGATATGTAATCTTGCTTAAAAGATGTTTGACTCTCAAGAAATTATGAGCTAATGAATACCAAGTCAAGACAGGCCCTCTAGGTAACCTCCCCACAACCAAAAAAAAATGGAATTATATTACAGGTTGAAACTCCCTCAACCAGGACACTTTTGTCCGGCAACATCCTTCATCCAGCAGGACAATGGATGCTCCTGGACCAGAGATCATCTGACGGTCCCCAGCCTGGGGAACCCCAGCAGGCCCGTGGCTAGGAGCTGGCTGGCGCATGGAGCCTCACCAGCAGCCCCAGGTGCAGGTACTCATGCTGGGAGCAGGGAAATCTTAGCAGCCCTGAGGCTGAGAGCCGACTGGGGCATGGAACCCAGCTGGCAGAACCACAGCTGTGGGGACCCCTGTTGGATAGGGCGAACTCTGGCAGCCCTGAAGGGGAGACCCACGGGAGTAAAGGTCCCTTCTCCAGGCAGCAGGGCTGACCTATCCTCCTCAGGCAAATGCCCTCACCTGGGACCACTCAGGTCTCAAGGGTGCTGGAGGAGGGAGGTATAACCTGTATATGCTAATCAATACAATTCATGTTTTACCAGGAACTTTCTCTATTACAGGACAATGTTACAGTTCAAGTGAACCATTAACATTAACTATGCATTAACAAAATAAACATTCGACTTTCTTTTGAAAGGCTTAACAAGTGACCATCTCAATGTGAAGTGCAATGCAAGTGAAGAATAAATCTACTTTCATTCATGTAGAGTCATTTTCATCTTTAACATTTTTTTCTTTTGACATCAACTGTTTTCCGACTAGTCTCTTTTATTCACAAAAAATCCATCAACATATTCCCTTTGAATCATGTTATGAAATACATATTTTGACCCATATGTTGAAGGGTGCTTATTGAAACATGACTAGCACCAGGAATAAAAGGCGAAGGCAAAAGGCTCCATTGCTAGGTAATTTCCTCTAACTCCAGCGTTCAGTGTATTACCCTGACCAAACAGCTCTCAGTTGAGGAGCACAGTCCTACCTTCTGCAGAGAATACATGCAGGATTTTCTACCCCGAAATGAAACTGTGTTGACCTAGGGAAGCCATTTTACTAAACAGCAGTTGTGAATTGACGGGGCCTGTATGATATTATACACAGACTGAAAGCAATTTAAACACACTAAAAGAAAAATGTGGAAATAATTTTTGGCAAGAAAAGAGGCACAAAGTATGTAAATTAATGTTTGTCGGGCTGCCAAAGCTTCTGCAGTGGAAAGTGTTCTCTTTTTTTTATCTGTACTGATAGAAATAGCAACCACAAATGTGCTCCAGTCCCAAGGCATTGAAAATGAGCAATCATTGGGGTTTGAGCTGCGCTCTCTCCATCCACGTAAAGTGTGACCCAGGGAGATTTTGCCGTGTGTGCGAGGGCATGTGTATGCTCCCTTGCTTGAGTACGTTTTTTTTTTTTCCCCTGGGATCCTTTGCACCCTTCATTTTTGCTATATTTTCACATTCACAGAACACACCCGTGCGCTCCGGCAGCATGACGTCTTTTGACGTCTTTTGGAGGCTCAGCGGAACAACACAAAGAGAGAAATGCTGTAAAGGTCCCATGAGAGAGCACGGTGTGCCTATTTCCTCTCCACAGGCTGCCGCAACAATGAGAACCAGGAGTGAGGAGCTGGTGTCAGTGATGACTGAGAGTCCTGGGGTTTCTTTTCCTCTGCCGTGTGTGTGTGTGTGTTCATTTAAACCTGAACGAAATGGGTGTGAAACGCACCTAACTCCAAATGGCAGCACTGCTGTGAATGACCACACAAAATGAAACACAGCATCTGGCTTGTGGATGTGACAGACACAACATTTCACTCTTGGCTCTAGCCCTTGCCCTCCTTACTGCCTTTTGCCTGCAGGCTGCCCTTTGATCTCGTAGCCCTCTCCCTTGGCTACCTTTTCTCATCAATCAGAGAGGTCGCCGTGTTAGTCTGTAGCTTCGAGAACAACAAGAAGTCCTGTGGCACCTTAGAGACTAACAGATATTTTGGAGCATAAGCTTTCGTGGGCAAAGACCCACTTCATCAGATGCATGAGTGGGGGTGTGTTTCAGAGGGTTATTTAAAGAGTGGAATCCCAGTAAGAGGGAGGGTCATAGCTGACAAGGTCCATTCAGCAAGGTGGAAATGGCCCAGTATCATCAGTACTTACCAAAAGAGGAAAAAACAAGTCAGATCAGACAGCGGGATGTGAGCCTTTGTCAGAGTCTAATGGGGAGATATTAGCACCCAGAGCAGAGAAACTGCCTTTGTAAGCTGTGAGCCACTCCCAGTCTCTGTTTAATCCTTGGTTAATGAAGTCAAATTTGCAAATAAATTGCAGCTCAGAGATTTCTCTCTCCATTTGATTTCTGAAATTTTTTTGTTTCAGGACTGCCACCCTTAAATCTGCCACTGAGTGTCCAGGGAGATTGAAGTGTTCCCCCACAGGCTTCTGTACATTACCGTTCCTGATGTCTGATTTATGTCCATTAATTCTTTTACGGAGAGACTGTCCAGTTTGGCCAATGTAAATGGCAGCGGGGCATTGCTGGCACATGATGGCCTATATTATATTAGTAGATGTGAAGGTAAAGGAGCCCCTGATGGTATGGTTGATGTTAGGTCCTGTGATGATGTCACTGGTATAGATATGTGAGCAGAGTTGGCAGCAGGGATTGTTGAAGGGGCTGGTTCCAGGCCTAGAGTCACTGGTTTGTGATTTGTAGTGGCTGGTGAGGATTTGTTTAAGGTTGGCAGGCTGTCTGTAGGCGAGGACAGGCCTGCCTCCCAAGGTCTGTGAGAGTGAGGGATCATTATTCAGGATGGGTTGCAGATTGCTGATGATGCGTTGGAGATGCCTTAGGTGGGGGCTGTATGTGATGGCCAGTGGTGTTCTCTTGTTTTCCTTGCGAGGTCTGTCTTGTAGCAGGTGGCTTCTGGGTACCCGTCTGGCTCTGTCAGCCTGTTTCTTCACTTCCTTAGGTGGGTGTTGTAGTTTGAGGAAAGCTTGGTAAAGGCCTTGTAGGCCTTGCACTGCAGTTCTGGCACATGGAATCATGTGCAAGGTAGTGTGTGCCACCTGCAGCCAGCAGACAGACCCAGGGCACAGGCACTAGTCTGCTGCCAGCCTCATGGGAGGCTGGATGAGCCCCAGGCCCCCTGGGGGAGGCCCTGCCAGCACCTGCCACTGCTGGAAGTGGGCTGGTCACAAGGGTGCCAGCCTGACCCCCGGCACCCTGAGGAGTGAGGCACCCACCATAAGGGCATGCCTGCAGGTGAGAGGCAGCACCTGCTCCTGTAGACAGCCCTGAGAGACGCAGGTGTGTACGGGAGCACCAGCGAAGGCCAGGCTGCTCCTGACTCACCTGCCACCTATGAGGGGACCCCTCCATGGCTGGATACCCCCCTTCGCCACTAGCCCATTGAGTGGGTGGTGGCCACTGCAGTCAGCCCAGTTCCAGAGGCCCTGCAGAGCCCCCCTTGTGGCAGATGCCCATTGTGAAGGCCACATATGGCTATGCTCCCAGGACACTCCCATCCCTTGGTCTGGGGGTAGCTTTTGGGGGTGGTGAGCTTACATAGGGTGACTGCAACCCACTTCTCTGGGGGATGGAAAGCTGCAGCTGGATGTCCTGTCTCCAGAGGCAGGGGTGAGTCAGGCACAGAGCTTCAGGACGGCATCCTTCCACATTTGGAGGTTCTGGAGCCATTCCTGGTGATCCCACTGTCCCAGAACCAGCTGGTCCCACCAGTCAGAGCTGGTACAGTGCCTCCAGATCCACCTGTGCCCGCTGGGGTGGAGGGGGCAGGTGCAGGTATGACTGTCCTGCAGCCAAGGCGTAGTCCTCAAAGGTGGTTTCAGGCTCGCCCCCTGTGAAGTTGAGGAGGATGGCCATCAGGAGGTGCAGAACGTGCTAAAGCACCTCTGTGTGTGGCCAGCATAAGCTTGGGGGCAGCTCTGGCACCATGGCTCCCTGGAATGAGCTGTGTCTACCAGAAGGAGTTGAAGCCCTGCTCTGGCTGTGCTGTCACGTGAGGTGGTAGGCACACCTGCAGCATAGGCAAGGAATGGCTGCCTGGGGTGGTCCCTTTAAGGGAGCATATCATTGGTGCTCCCAGAAGGCAATGGTGACCTGTGACCCTGTCTGCTGTGGTTCCAGGTGGCCGTTTTGCCAGTAGAGCAGCTGGGCTGTCTGTTTTGCCGTCTGGATGTCGACAGAGGTTTTGGAGCAAAATATCTTCTGACAAAAACCTCTGTTGAGAAATTGCTCTAACCTAGACATAGCCTTTGCAGGTCACTGTTATGCATATATGGGATCCAAGACACCTTTGGCCTCCAGAGAAAAGTTATGAAGACATGTATTCCTGTTGCCTTTGTGTCCTACGTTAAAGTAGTTATAGCGTTCTAGTTCAGAATTTTGGTGTGTGCGAAATTATCCAATGGGAACGCACAGCTTTGTCACAAAATTTGCACCCATAATTTTGTGTGCTAATCGCCTGCAGTCACACATGCAAATGGCATTTGCACACACTTACCAGAGATAGTCATTGGGTACCTGGCTACTGAACCATGCAAGTCCAAACCCATCCTTGTGCATGTATAATCACATTTGCAAATTCAGAAACTATTCTTTAGCCGTGTCTACACGTGCACGCTACTTCGAAGTAGCAGCACTAACTTCGAAATAGCGCCCGTCACGGCTACACGTGTTGGGCGCTATTTCGATGTTAACATCGACGTTAGGCGGCGAGACGTCGAAGCCGCTCACCCCATGAGGGGATGGGAATAGCGCACTACTTCGACGTTCAATGTCAAAGTAGGGACCGTGTAGTCATTGCGCGTCCCGCAACTTCGAAATAGCGGGGTCCGCCACAGCGGCCATCAGCTGAGGGGTTGAGAGACGCTCTCTCTCCAGCCCCTGCGGGGCTCTATGGTCACCGTGTGCAGCAGCCCTTAGCCCAGGGCTTCTGGCTGCTGCTGCGGCAGCTGGGGATCCATGCTGCATGCATAGGGTCTGCAACCAGTTGTCAGCTCTGTGTATCTTGTGTTGTTTAGTGCAACCGTGTCTGGGAGTGGCCCTTTAAGGGAGCAGCTTGCTGTTGAGTCCACCCTGTGATCCTGTCTGCAGCTGTGCCTGGCACCCTTATTTCGACGTGTGCTACTTTGGCGTGTAGACGTTCCCTCGCAGCGCCTATTTCGATGTGGTGCTGCGCAACGTCGATGTTGAACATCAACGTTGCCAGCCCTGGAGGACGTGTAGACGTTATTCATCGAAATAGCCTATTTCGATGTCGCCACATCGAAATAGGCTACTTCGATGTAGGCTTCACGTGTAGACGTAGCCTTTGAGACACTGGTCCTGACTGATTTTTTTTTCCTTCAGGAGACCCTCACAAAAAATAAAATGTTTCTTAAGAATGAGAAAATGTTAACTAATTAGCAATCAACAAAGCTACACATCTAAAATCTTTTCCAATATCAAGTCTATTGGAGCACATGCAGTAGGTGATCTGAAGTATGTAATTGCTTGGGATAATATCCTGGACAGGGAGATTTCTTAATTTGTTTGTGAAAGAGTCTTCCAAGGAAGTGGTGAAAGTACCATGACTTGGTACATTTAAAACAAGATTGAAGAAAAAAATCCTCTTGTCTGTTATTCTGTGTCTGTCTAGCACGCAGCCTAATAGGGCTCACGCATGACTGGAACCACTCAAAGTGCTCTCATGATGCTGATAGTGACCGAGGTTTTCAAAGCATCTTATGTTTCTGAGCACCTCCATTTCTGCGTGCCCAGCTTTGGGGACCTTAAGTTGGCCTGATTTTCCAAAAGGACTGAGCATCTGCCCTTTGAAATCAGACCCCCCCTTTAAAATGTCTTGAGTTAGGCACCCAAAATTACAAGGTCAGCCCAATGCTTGGGCATAATAATACAAGTCATGATGTACTGTAGGGACAATTCAGGACTGATTGGGAAAAGAACTAGGGGCCTGATGCAAAGCATATTAAAGTCAGGCTTAGTCTATACTACAAAGGTGTGGGTTGGGGGAAAATTTGTTTTGTTTTTCTGTTTTTGCTGGCATCGATATGAAAACTAGAAATTTGGAAAAATAACATACCCCCTACCCATCATGGCTGTGCTGGTGAACCCCTCCCCCCCAGTGTAGATACAGCTGTGCCACTAGGCATGCTTCTGCCAGCGTAACTACTGTTGCTCTGGGAGGTGGTATTACTGAGCCAGCAGAAAAACTCTTCTGTTAGCATACACTGAATCTACGGGCCTCTGTTGGAATAGCTATATCAGCAAAGCATTCGTCGTGTAGACAGGCCCTCCATTAGACATGGATGACCTCTGAGGCCTGGTCTATTAACAATATTTGGGAAGGAAAATTAGCTCGTGTGTTACGTTAGCACTGGCTGCATGTGTGTGATGTGCTAATTATGCTTTGCAAACAACCCAAGACAAGTTTACAGAAAGCAGCCCCTTGCCCTTCAATTGCTTGAATTGAGATGCAGAAAAAGAGGCCTCTTGAGAAAACCATCTAAAATATTTTACCAATAAATATCAAGCCAATGTGCATTAAAATGAACAAATAGCCAGATAATCATTTCACAATAATTACAGCAGGCAGCTCCACAAAGCTACGTTTCCTGCTTCCAAGTACGACAAATGCTACTTGAGCCAAGAATGAGAACCACATGTTTGGCTTGAGGGATATTGGCCCAGGTGTTTGTTATGTGCCAGTGGAATCTCATTGACCGTTTCCTCCAGGAATGGCTCTGGTTACTGAGCCCTATGAGTGTGCTCTTTAATTTCAGAGTTACACGTGGAGCATTCTATTCCAAGCCCCCAAACCGCACTGGGCAAATCGATAAGACTCTGCATATTTTAAGAGACAATTGTGAAAAAACGGCCCTTGTCACTCAGTCGGTGAGATCTGTTCAACTAGAGCACGTTATTAATGATTAATGACGGGAAAGAGGAGACAGTGAGCAGGGGGTATGAAAATCTAGTGGTCTGCCAGGCAATCTCCCTCATCACTGGTAAAAAATCCCCTAGCAGACGTAGATTAGACAATGAATGAGTGTCTGCTTTCACCTCTTGAGACCTGGATCAAAATCTTGTTTTCAGTCAGGAGTGAAAGGAAGTTGGGTGGTCTCAACCCTGTCAGGCTTTGCTTATCCCACAAATGACCACACCGCTTGTCACAGTTCTGCCTACCTGACTGTCTCTACTCCAGCCTAGGGCAAGTGCTCTGTGAATTAATAGTACTTATTTTTTATTGCAACCAAGATTGAGGCCCTATTGTCCTAGACACTTGGTATAATGATACATCTAGGCTGGGTCTACACTACAGAGTTTTGTCGACAGAACGGGCCTGCTGTCGACATAACTCAGAGAGAGAGCGTCTACACACTTAAAGCGTTCTGTTGACAAAATCTCGACAGACCTCTGCATTTTCCTCGACAGTATTATCCATCAAAAATTTGAGGCATAACAATCTCTGGATATAGTACTGTCGACAGAGAGGGCTTCCGGTTGCCGGGCAGCCCTCTTTGCAGAGCTGCCATTCCACTTGCTGGCACCAGAAGGCAGTGCAATCTGGCACTTCTCTGTCAATAGAGTAAGTTGTGTGTAGATGCAATCTGTTGGCAGAGTAATGCCGAGATTTCCCTGTCGACCGTAACTTCTGTAGGCAGATGCTTCTAGTGTAGACATAGCCCTAGTGAGAGACTGTCCCAGTCCCAAAGAAGTAAATGTAGAAATGGGGTACCTCCTGGAAACTGGATAGCAAAGCTTACACAGCCCCTACTTATACAGCGCCTGGGCCATGACAATGACTGTAGTCTCTTTGTAATAGTTCAGCTGATGAAAGCAAGCAGTCAGTAGGATTTAACTGGATTCTCTAAACTAGTTCACTACAACAGCTCCACCCCATTTCTTTCTTCTCCTCCCTCACTTTCCACTCCTGAGCACCCCTATTGTTCTTCAGTAAGAATTGCCTTTTGCTATCCGGTTCTTACAGGCAGAGCCCATAGGTAGCGATTGCTCTGTGATGGGCATGGAATAGTTAAGTAGCAATATTACTGGTATGTAACCAAATTATTCAGACCAACTTTGTAACTAATAGTGGGATAGGGTAATGTCTATACACCTATACGGCTTCCATTCAGTAGTGGCCATTGCAAGGAGCTACAGAAAGGCAACACAAAGGCTCCTCACATAATAACAATTGGGCAGACACATGAAAGACAATGGGAGAAACCATTATCTTTGAGGAGCCTCTGCCCTCAGCCCAATGAAGATACAAGCCTTGCTTTGCCAGGCTGAGAAGGAAGGGGATCAAAAGACGACAGAGCAGCTTTAAAAGGAGATGCTTCCTGTAGCCAGAAGTACCAGAAAGGCAGGGGGAGAATGTTTTGTGAGTTAAGGAAACAAATTATGCCAGCAAAACTCAAGAAGGTAGGGGAGGGGATCTCTAGGCAGTGTACAGCTACCAGGATTCCTATGTGGAAGATAGACAAGCGCCTGGCAAACTAGACATAAGTATGTTTTCTTTACTGCTGTAAGATCTGTTTGTTTGTTTGTTTGTTTTCACTTTTGTTCATAACAGATAACACTTTGCTTTAAGGAAGCTGTCTGCTCCTTGTTTACCACTGTCATTGACCCCTGAAGGAATGGGCTGCAAGGTCAAAAACAAAGCCAGTCTGGAGTTCTGCAGCTCACAGCCAGGTCTGAGAGAGGAAGAATCCCATGATTCCATTCTGTGCCCTGGTCTGCTCTGCCCTGCCTCACTAACTACACAAGAGCCGCGTCTACACATGCCAGCTACTTTGAAGTAGCCACGCCAACTTCGAAATAGCACCTGCCACGTCTACACGTGGTGAGCGCTATTTCGAAGTTGACATCGACATAAGGCGGCGAGACGTCGAAGTCGCTATCCTCATGAGGAGATGGGAATAGCGCCCTACTTCGACGTTGAACGTCGAAGTAGGGCACGTGTAGCCGATCCGCGTCCCGCAACATCGAAATAGCAGGGTCCGCCATGGCGGCCATCAGCTGAGGGGTTGAGAGACGCTCTCTCCAGCCCCTGAGCTCTATGGTCGCCACATGCAGCGGCCCCTTAAAGGTCCCCGCCCCCTGCCTTCCTGTGCAGGAAGCTGAGAGAGCATGCAGGCGGCAGCACAGCCACGCAACCAGCCTGCACGCCCCTCTGCAGCCACACACACACACCCTGCTGCAATGGCCACCTGCCAGCCCCGCAAGCGCCCCCAGGGCACCCCCCCCAAGGGGAGCCAGGGCTCCCAGCCTGCCAGCCAGCCTGCTGGGGAAGAAGCAGCGGGGCCCCTTCTGGACGGAGGCTGAGATCCGGGACCTGCTGGGGCTCTGGAGCGAGGAGGAGGTGCTCCAGGTAATGGGGAGCAAGAGGCGGCAAGTGGATGCATTCACTCGGCTGGCCGAGGGCCTGGCCACCCGGGGTCACCCTGCCCGCACTCCTGACCATGTCAGGAGTAAGGTCAAGGAGCTGCGGCAGGGTTACGCCCGGGCCCGGGATGCGGCCAGCCGATCTGGGGCCGCCCCTGCCACTTGCCCCTTTTACAGGGAGCTCAGGGAAATCCTGGGCTCCCGGCACACCTCCTCCCCGCCGGCCACTCTTGACACCTTGGCCAACGAGCCCCAGCAGGCCCCGGAGGTGGAGTCCGCCCTGGAGGCAAGCCTCGCACCCCGGGGGCCCCCCCAGAAGCCCACCCCTGGGATGCCGGAGAAGGAGGAGGAGGGGGAATCCTCCTCCAGTGACGGGGTCTCCACATTGCGCTGCCATCCCAGAGCTCCAGAAGGGTGTCCGCCCACAGGGTGTCCCCCGACCATGGGAGCGGACCATCAGGTATGTACCACCCCTGGTGCACACCCCTGGGGTGGAGGGGCGGGGACAACAGACATGACCAGGGCCCTCCACATGCCCAGATGACCATGGCCCCCGAGCACAGCAGTGGCATGTCCCTCAGAAGAGTGCATCAGCCCCTGCCCCCCCAGCATGACAGTGCCATGCCCCATCCCTGGGGATGGGGGGAGTGGAACCTAGGGTTCCCCGGGGGGAGGGGGTGGGACACCCATCAGCAGCAGCAGCATCTCCCGGGGACGGGGATGGGGAACCAGCAGCAGAGGGGTGGGGGGACAAGGGCCACGGCTCGGGACCCACACTAACGGCTGTCTCCACTCTTCTTCCCCTGCCCCGTGTTCTGCAGCTGCACCATCGGAGGGCCCAGAGAGTGCCGGCGAGGTGTCACTGGTCCCGGAGAGCCCACTGGGGCCATCACTGCAGGCCAGCCCCTCGGCGGAGCACCAACCAGCCCCAGGGTGGGGCCAACGGCGGACCCAGCACCACCACCAGACGGTGACGGACCCCCAGCTGCTGGCGACCCTCCGGCGGCAGCTGGAGGTCTCGGAGCAGAGCCTGCGGGTGGACGAGCAGCGCCTCCAACTGCAGGAGCGGGTGCTGGCCTGGCGCCAGGAGGCATGGGGGGCCTTTATGCGCACTTTTGAGTGCATCGTGGACTACCTGGCCCCCCATGCCGCGCTGGCCACCGCTCTGCCCGCCCTGCCTGCTCCACCCGCCGCTCCACCCGCTGCTCCACCCGCCGTCCCCGCGCCGTCCGCCACCAAGGGGCCTTCCACCGAGGGGGACCTGGGGCCTGCTGACACCCGCCAGCCGTATCTGCCAGTTCGCCTGGCCCCCAGCCAGCCTCGGCCAGGGCTGAGGCTGAGGCTAGGGTCGCGCCCGCCAACCCCTGGACATTAGGGGGTGCAGGGCCCAGGACGTGGCCCCCCGACCTCCCCCTTTGTACATATCCCCATTATGTTGTATATAGTTTGTATTAGACCCCTGTTATTTTATGATACCTGCCCCCCCATGTAAATAGTTCTCCCCTTCCTTGTGTTCCACTGTTTGTTTATCATAGAATATATAATATATTTGTAGTAATAATATAATAAGAGAATTCACCGTTTTGTGGTTTCACGAACAACAGGTCTATTTTTATTTGCAAGAAAAGTGTGTGGGGGGTGCTCTTGGGTGCTCTGTGGTGTGGGTGTAGGGGCAGGGAGTGTTGTGGAGGTTGGGGGGTGTGCAGTGGGGGGCCTGCCAGCGTTCACCCCGCGGCCTGGTTGAAATGGACCCGCAGGGCCTCCCGGACCCAGGTCCCCTCGAGGGCCACCTGGTGACTGGGGGCAGCGGGTGGCTGCACGTAGGCCCTGCCAGCCTCCACAGCCCAGCCCTGAAAGAATGCCTCCCCCTTGCTCTCCACCAGGTTGTGGAGTACGCTGCATGCGCCCACAATCTGGGGGATGTTGGTGGGGCCCGCATCAAGGCGGGTGAGGAGACACCTCCAGTGCCCTTTGAGGTGGCCAAATGTGCGCTCCACCACCTGGCGCGCATGGTTCAGGTGCATGTTGAAGCGCTCCTGGCTGGCTGTGAGATGGCCTGTGTAAGGGTGCATGAGCCAGGACTGGAGGGGGTACGCCGCGTCTGCGACGACGCAGAGGGGCATGGTGATGTCCCCCACAGGGATCTCCCGCTGGGGGATGTAGGTCCCCGCCACCAGCCGGCGGCACAGGCCCGAATTCCTGAATACCCAGGCGTCGTGGGTGCTGCCAGGCCAGCCCACATAAATGTCCAGGAAGCAGCCCCGGCTGTCCACCAAGGCCTGGAGGACCACCGAATGGTAGCCCTTCCTGTTCAGGAAGCGTCCTCCGCTGTGCTCTGGAGCTTGGATGGGGATATGGGTCCCATCCAGAGCCCCGAAGCAATTTGGAAAACCCAGGGTGGCAAACCCCACGATGGCGGCATCCGGGTCCCCAAGCCACACGAGCCTGTGGAAGAGCAGGGCGTTGATGGCGCAGACGACCTGCAGGGGAAGGGCATGGGAGAGCACCAGTGAGGGGTGTGCAGGGTGTGTCTGGCCCTCCACCCCCAGGGCTCCTCTCCCCCCCCAGGGCTCCCCTCCCCTCCCCTCCCAGGGCTCCCCTCCACCCCCAGGGCTCCCCTCCACCCCCAGAGCTGCCTTCCCCTCCCCATGGGTCCTCTTACCTCCATGAGGACGGCCCCGACGGTGGCCTTGCTGACGCCAAACTGCTGCCCCAGGGATCAGTAGCTATCTGGAGTGGCCAGCTTCCAGACAGCGATGCCGACCTGTTTCTCCACGCTGAGGGCACGCCACATGGTGGTGTCCTGGTGCCTCAGTGCGGGGTTGAGCCACTGGCAGAGCTCCAGGAATGTCTGCTGGCTCATACGAAAGTTCTGGAGCCAGCAGTCATCGTCCCACTCGCCGAGCACCAGCCGCTCCCACCAGTCGGTGCTCGTGGGGTAGCTCCACAGCTGGCGGCGTGTGTGGCGGGGGTGGGGGCAGAGGACAGCAGGGTCTGGGGTTGCTTCCTTCTCCCCTGGGGGCAGCTCCTCTTCTATGACTAAAAGGTGATCAGCTGTCTCCTTCATGGCATGGAGCAGGGCGAGCACTGCTCCTGCAGGGGCGGCTGGATGGACCTCTGGCTGCTGCTGCTGCTGCTGCTGCTGCTGCTGCTGGGGATCCATAACTGCTTCGCCGAGGTGTGCGTGCCTATGGCTCTGCAAACCGCGTGCTGTGCAGGCTGAGTGTGTCTGGAAAGGGCCCTTTAAGGAAGCGGCTAGCTGTTGCCCCGAAAGTGCTAGTCTGCCCTGTGACCCTGTCTGCAGCTGTTCCTGGCACCCTTATTTCGATGTCTGCCGCTTTGGCGCGTAGACGCTCCCCTGCAGCGCCTGCTTCAATGTGGTGCTGCCCAACGTCAACGTTGAACGTCGACGGCACCAGCCCTGGAGGACGTGTAGACGTTATTCATCAAAATAGCTTATTTCGATGTAGCATTCACGTGTAGACGTAGATAATAAGTCACAAAGGGGCAGAAGTAAGATTACTCATGTAACTGTAAATCTGGCATTTGACAGATTCTGAGTGCTGGATGCTGCAGCCTAAATAAAATTTTTTTACCATAGTTTCTGTATATAATTTAACATCCCACCTGATGCAGTTTGAACAGATGACTGCATTGAGAGTTACGTTTTCCTCAGCCACCCCATTCTCCTAATTATCCTGCTTCGCTAATCAGTCAAACAACGTTAGTGCTGCTCTCCTCCTAGCAATCTCCGCCTTTGTGCAGCTTGCATGCTAATTCGTCAGAAAACTACTTGGTATTTGCACGGGGTTTTTTTTTTTTCCATCTAATTTGGTGTGACATAAATAAGGCAACTTGAGCAATCAGCCCAGGTATGGATTTGTGGATGGCATAAGAATTTGTTTGGAGTGCATTTTCTTGTCTATGCTTAACATTAATGTTAATTACTGGGGGAGGCTGAGAGGGTAAGAAGTTGAACAAATTGAAAATAGAAACTCCACGTGTTTGTTTAGCATTAGAATTTCCATGGGGTACCCCTGTATGTTAGAATTATTGTGAGTGTGCCTTTAAATGTGGGGATGTCTGTTGACCCACAGGAAAATTTCCCAAGGCCTGAGTAGGCAAGGTGCTGAACACCTCCTACAAGGCCCTGGACAGGAACTGAGAGCTCCCCAGAGGGAGTGGAACACACTTGGCTCCTCACATTGGGCCCGGAATTTGGCATCTGCCTTTTGTACTTAACTAAGACAATGTTATTTGGAGATGAGGAAATAGGAAGGAAGATCAGTGTAGATGGGATTAAACCAGAAAACACAGAGAAGTTCACATATCTGGGGAGCAATGTGATATATGATCTGGACTGTAAGAAGGAAAAGCAACTAGAATAGTGAAAGCAAGAGCAAGTTTAAAGGTGCTGGATAAGATCTGGAAAAGCAAAGTGATTAGCTTAGGAATGAAGCTGAGCATCCTGAAAATGTGTGTGTTCAGCAGCATGTTGCAGAGGATGTGAGACATGGGTGATAACGAAAGATTCGAAGAGAAGAATATTGGCATTCAAGGTGAGTTGTTATAGAAAGATCCCGGGAATAGGATGCATACAGAAGGTCACCAATGAGGAATTATACAGGAAGATACAGCTGAAAGAGAACCTGCTGCAGATGGTTATACAATGCAAGTTACAGCTATTTGAGCATATCTGCAGAATGAACGATGAACAGAATATCAAGACCCTGGTATTTGGCATAATGGCTGGTTCGAATAGGAGAGGCAGACCCCACAGAGAATGGATAGATGATGTAGTAGATTGGTGTGGAACTAGTCTACAGAAACTAAGCCACTCCGCACTGGATGGGGAGAGATAGAAGGAAATAGCGAGACAGGCATCAGACACCAATGGCTGCTGAACCCATGGTTGTTGTTGTTGTTGATGATGATGATGATGATGATGATGTAAACAGTATAAAGTTTTGCTGGCATAGCTATGTCGGTGAAGGGTCTGAAAAAATACACACCTTAGTGACCCAAAACAAAAAGCAGTCAAGTAGCACTTTAAAGACTAGCAAAATGGTTTATTAGGTGAGCTTTCGTGGGACAGACCCACTTCTTCAGACCATAGCCAGACCAGAACAGACTCAATATTTAAGGCACAGAGAACCAAAAACAGTAAGCAAGGAGGACAAATCAGAAAAGGCTAGTCAAGGTGAGCAAATCAGAGAGTGGAGGGGTGGGGGGGAAGGTCAAGAATTAGATTGAGCCAAGTATGCAGACGAGCCCCTATAGTGACTCAGAAAGTTCCCATCACGATTTAAACCATGTATTAATGTGCCGAATTTGAATATAAAAGCCAGCTCAGATGTTTCTCTTTCCAAAACGGTGCGATAATTCCTTTTCAGTAACCCACATACCTTGAGGTCATTGACAGAATGCCCCATTCCATTAAAATGTTGACTAACTGGTTTGTGGATCTGGAGTGTTTTGATGTCTGTTTTGTGCCCATTGACCCTTTGTCTAAGGGAGTTAGAAGTCTGTCCAATATACAAAGCATCTGGGCATTGTTGGCACATGATGGCATATATGATGTTAGTAGAGGAGCATGAGAAAGTGCCCGTGATTCTGTGAGTAACCTTAGTGACCCAGTGGAGCTGGCAAAATCTGCAGTGCAGTCACAGCTCTGCTACCATAAAGCAAATGCTATTCATGGACACTAGAAGTATGTTGTTGGCCAAAGAGCTAACAAATAGTATTCACGTGCACTGATTCTTAGTGAGGGGGTTGTGTTGTCACAGCCTTGGTGCTGGAAGCTAGGTAGTGTAAACATAGCCTAAGGCATTGTCTTCTTGTAGGATGATCACTAAAGGGCAACAATCCTGGCTGTTGTTTCTAAGATGGTCCTTTAACTTAAGTGCCAGAGAACCCTACAATGACACTGGCAGGTCCAGTTTCTAACCTTGGAGATGACCAGATAAAAGATCTTTTTCTAGCTTGAGAGAATTTGCATCTTCCTTATTTTTACCCCTTTCTTATTTCTGTCCTGCTGCTGCTGCTCACCCTTGATGAATTATTTAATCTGACAGAAGTATTACATGCAGACCCTACACTATATATATTTTCACTCCCTGTGAAGGCGAGTGTGCTGTTACCATAGGCTGAGTGCCCTAGGGTTCATGACCCACTCCGGTGTGCCACTCAATCCATTAGTAACACTGTCCCTCAAGCATTCAATGATGTCAGAGCTGTCAAGATAAATTAAAACCTGTTCAATCTTTACTTTCACATCAGCTGCTGGCACTTTTTCTCTCTTTCTTTCTTTCTTTGAGTAAACTTCCTGCTGGATTTACAGTGTTTAAACTGCCATCCAAGAGATATAGTGCTGAAGGTATTTATAAACAGGACTTCAGATTGCCCTTTGCAGAAGATGAGCTTTTCTGCCTGAGAGCACTGTTTTCTTATTCTGAACTTTTTATATTTTCATAGATACAAGGTATAAAGTGAGAAGGCATTTATGGGATTAAAAAATACCCGCTGAGCTCTTTGTCACCTAAATTTCTAAACATATGGATATAAATAACCTTGACTTTTTGCCCCTAGGGTATGGGTGTGTTTGAAGTCTGAAACGGGGATGGGAATCCAAGTTTTTCAGCTGGCTGTAATTCAGCAGCGGGGTGAATCAAATCCTAGATGTGAAGATCCCTGAAGTTTGATGGTGGTTAAAGAAGGAATAATTAGAAATCCAAACTGGGTCTGAAATTCATAATTTTTCTTTATAAGAACGACAAATTAAATCAAAATCCTGCATCAAAACATCAGCGAACTTTGGAAGTGTTGGGCATGCAGTTCCGGAAAAATCGAACATAACTGTGCTTCCCCAACAATCCTCCAGGATAGACTGCTAATCTTTTAATGTCTGTAAAATATTTCTGGTATCATATTGTTTGTTTCCCTTTTCCCCCACCCCCAGTAACTTGTGTGCCCTTTCTCCTTTTGGGAAGGAGAAGTAAAGCACCACGAAAAGACTGTCCTAACTAGATTTTTGGCTTGATTTGTCTGAGGAATAACTGAGCCTTTCATGCAGTTTCTTCTCTTTTCTGAAACTATGGAGCTAGTGAGCTATATCAGGGACCCCCTGTGTTCATAGAAGTTGAAGGAAAGGCTCCAGGCCTACGTTATTTAGCTCTGCAAAGCAATTTGGGCTACAGTTTGGCTGAAAGACTTTTACCAAAATGGACTTGTGTTGCATTGTATGCTCTGTGGTTGCTTGGGCTGTAGTCCAGTGACATACCAAGATAAATCTTCATTGATTTAAATTTTCTTCCACTGCAAACATTTCCTTGAATTAATTGTTTTCCAACAATAGATAATCAAAACCCTTGTCTGTATTTTATTTTTAAATAAACCAGGTGAGGGTCAAGAGCAGTGATTAATGAATGTTTTTTAACTATCAGCAGATGGAAAATTAATTAATTTTCCGTACAATGATATTGTTTTGATTAATACTTCACGAGGCTTCACATAAATCCTCTAAATGAATCCCAGTCCCAGTCGAAAGTACAGAGGGCTGGGAGGCTGTAAGAAAGTTTGCCACCAGCAGACGAGTTTTGCAACAGGCTCCATGGGGGGAGGAGAAAGGACGGGTGACATGACAAGCAGTTGAAGTGAAGCAGAAGATCTGGAGGTTTTTCAACTACCGTATTTAAATAAGAGGAAAAATCCTTCATATGAATATGAGTTAAAGGCATATCTCTACAGCACAAATATGAGATCCTGATGGTCAGTCTTTATTCAAGCAAAAGCCCCAGGTTGACGTCAGTGGAAGGTTTGCCATTGCAAACATTGTGCAGAAACTGAGTAGGAGCCCCAGGATCTGGAACTATAGGTTTTGAGATTTAAAAAAGATTCCCGATTGTTCCATCCAAAGTTACAGCAGTCAAAATTTCCATTAAAAGAGGCCGTCCAGCACAAAATGTATAGTCTCAACTTTGTAATAAGTCCTGCTCTGCCTTTTCCCAACTTTAGCTCGAAAAAAAAAAAAAAAGCAGCCCTGTAGCACTTTAAAGACTAGCAAAATGATTTATTAGGTGATGAGTGTTCATCGGGCAGACCCACTGCTTCAGACCTGGAAATTCTGATAAAAGTAAACTGGCACGATGAGAATTTAACAGAAAGATAGAAAAAAATTTCAATGAAAATTGATGAATCAGCCACTCATGACAGAAGTCAGCAGGGTGCTTCAGGACTGCTTGCTTTGTTTTGCGAAGATATAGACTAACACAGCTACTTCTCTGAGACTAAAGGATAAGGAGTTTTGTCAAAAGCACTAACCCAAAGGCCACGTCTACATGGTCCTTTAGCACAGCACTGCTGCTGTCAGTGCTATGCTAATGACGGTTCTAGAAATTGCAAATAGAGGTTTGTTTGCACACTCACATGGCTAATTAGCATAACTGCACAAGATTTCGCTGGTGGCAGAGGAGGTGCCGGCAGTAGAGAGTCCATGTGAACATGGTCAGGGATAAGAAACTGGTGACAGATGGGAGTTTAGCCAGCAGAGGTACGTCCCCATGGCCTCTGTACTGCCGGCACCCCCCTGCTGACAGCGGAATCATGAGCAGCTTGGCTAATTAGCTGCGTGAGTTTGCAAATGGTCCTCCGTTTGCAATTTCTTGAACTGTCATTAGCAGAGTGCTGCCAGCAGCAGCACTAAGCTAAACAGCTGTGTAGACATGGCCAAACTGAGGTATTGTGGTCCAGGATTTTAACCCACACAATTGCCTGGATTCTTCCAAGCAATAACCGCAAGAATGTGCTTATGATAATCTGTGCCCTATTGGTACACGTAAAACCAATGAACTCAGACATGGATTACTTAACATACACCAGCTGTCAAGCACTACGCCACTTTACAGGCAAGACGTAATGCTAGATGAGTAGATGTTACATATGCCACTACATCTAGATGTGGCTGCGCTAGTATAATGTAACTTTACTATTACAAATCATAAATAATCTTGAGCAACAACTGTGCAGTTTTATCGTACTTCACCGCCCATTTGCCTCTGCCCTGGTCCAGAGATGACGAGTTCATCCTTCATTCAGGCAGCTTTTAAATTGTGGTGAAGGTTTTGTGATTGGATATGTATCCATTTCATATGGGCTACTGAGCAGCCACCAAATATTGACAACATTTAGCCACTGCTTACCTGAGCTGAATTAAACTCTTGACCAAGTGGGACAGTGTTTTTTTCCTCTGGTTTGGGGATTCTTGTTTTCCTTTTTTAAAAAGATGTTTGTAGGATTTTGATAAATTCTCCCAGCTGTTAGGATTTGGTGACACAAGAACTGCATTTTTTTAAAAAAGTCAACACAAAGTTTTCTTAATATTTATGCTCTTGCAAGTATTCACAGGCCCTTCAGCACAAAGAAAGAAATGAAAACTCATCTCAGCTCTGGCAATGTATGTGTTTACGAGTGCGACATAAAAGCATTTGCTCTGGGTTAAAGCCTGAGCAAACGGCTTGGAACGCAAAGGAGAAATTTTGTTTTTCTAAAACACTTCCCAGATCCCTTTGGCCATTCTCAATTATACCAATAGAAAAAAATGGTTTTTTAAAAGATGACCTTGTATGGCCAAAGCTGTATAAAACATTGGGGGAAGGGATCACTGAAATTTTATATGGATTCATGTTCCCTACAGCTTACTTTGAAATCACACACAAAAGCAGTTACGTGTGCGTGAATTAAAATAATAACTCTTTCCAACGATCCTGTGGATTTCACTAAAATTCAGCCCAGACTCACTCAGTTCTTGCTGCAGGTTTGCTCAGCAATTTGGCATTAAACCTTTTGGTGAACCTGGGCCAAGCCTTGCATGTATAACTGTGCCTGGAACTATGAGAGTTTGTCATAGCATGGCTCACGAGAAACTCAGGGTGCTCAACTCAAATGTGATACCAGGACATAGTCCGCAGTGTAGAATTCTATTGAGGGTCTAGATTGAAATCTTCCAAGAAGTGAAACCACAATATGAACTAATTACCTCTTCTGCTCGGAAATTTTAAAAGACCCAAGAATGAATTTATTGTGAACTATTAGATTACTGTACAAGAAGGATTTTTTCCCCTGCCAGTTAAAAGCATCCCATAGATTATGTTAGTATGCAGACTTACCACGCAAAAGGAGTCTGAAAGTAACAGGGTCACTACGTCTGAGCTAAAAAGCTTCTTGTAGTGGCAATGGTACCCCAAGAAACACTTGTTGTAGGTTTGCATTAGCAGCATCCTCTCTGGTCTATGATCCATATAATACAGTCTCCAAGCGTGCTAAAGCGTGCAGCCTCTAACTCCAACAAAGCTGATGTGATGGTAGCCTGACATGACAACAGTTCATATTTTAATAGTTCCCCGTTATAAACAAATTGTGCCTTTGCTTGCACACATGCATCAGAGGACAAAATGGGGCCCCAGGTACCTGCCACTAGCAGTATAATCCACGTTTACCTTTCCTGGCTATCTCTTTAATCAACGTTTGCACTGCTTTATTTGCACCCCCTGCTCTGGCAAGGGCCCACAGCTGGGCAATTCAGTTCCCAAGGCATGCGCTTCCAGTTGCGAAGGATGCATGCCCCTAGTTATCCAGTGAACACACTGGATAAGTTCATGCTCAGCCTCTGTAAACAAAGCGCTATAGACTCCGTCTCAGTAATTCACTTAAAGTTGCCATCTGTACATGTAACACCCGTCCGACTCCAAAAGGGGAGTGATGGCCCAATGCTTCCTATCCTTCCTTGGTACAAATTGTCCCTAGAAGCCAAAGCCCCACTGGCACAGCAAGATGCAAAATGGTTTTGGTTCAGATGCCCTATATGTTTCTTTGCAGGCAACTACAGTTGGTGTAATTTGACTTAATAACTCATCTCTCTCTAAACACCTGTGGGTTTTGCTTCATATTAAGACCAGATCCATTCAAACTCAGCCCAGAACTGCACAGAAAGTTGGGAGCAAAACCTACTGGCCATGTCTACACTTAGGAAAAACTTTGAAATGGCCATGTTAATGGCCAAATCGAAGAATACTGACGAGGCGCTGAAATGAATATTCAGTGCCTCATTAGCATGCTGCTGGCTGCAGCACTTCGAAACTGCCACATTTTGCTTGCGTCCTGATCGTCTACACGGGTCCTTTTTGGAAGGACCCTGCAAACAACAAAATCCCCTTATTCCTATCAGCTATATACTGATAGGAATAAGGAGATTTCGTTGTTTGCAGGGTCCTTTCCAAAAGGACCCCGTGTAGACAAGCTGTGTGTGAGCATAACATGGCACTCGGCCAGCAGCATGCTAATGAGGGGCTGAATATTCATTTCAGCCCCCATCAGTATTTTCTGATTTGGCCATTAGCATGGCCATTTCGAAGTTTTTCCTAAGTGTAGACGTAGCCACTCTGTTTAAGGGAAGTGCATTTGCTGTGGGGCTCTGATTTAAATTTGCAAGCAAAAGAAAATTAATAGAAAATGCTGCAAATCAGAGGCCAGATTCTCTGTTACTCCCCATTCCCCATGACATTATCAACGCCAATGCAGCATGGCTATAAAATGCTACCACATCAGCATGGGAATGTTTTGCACTCACTCTTCCAAACTTTTTGGCATAAATGACTAACACAAGGTTCAAATCAACAATGAATTGTTCGGACCTTATTATAAACCTGCAATGCAGGCCAGACAAACCCAGAGATTCCCTGAGTTTCACAAACCTTCCAATGAATTCAAGCCACCTTTCAAGGAAACCTGGGCCAGTGAATCTCCCTGGAAAGCTAGACTCCATAGCTGAAATGAAAAACTCAGTAGGCTTGTAAACTCAATCAGCCCATTTCCTCTAGCCCCCGTTCAGAGCCAGAACACAGAAGCTGGGTCTACACTTCAAATGAAGTCAATGTAGCGGTGGCACTCAGCAGTCTGAAAAATCCCAGTGCCCCTCTTCTTCCACTCTGCATGTGGCTCCAGTCCCCCAGTGCAGGCTGGGGCTGTATCAGTCATCCTCCTGAGGGTCTGGGGCTGCATTCCACCCACCCTCCCAGCCCTCTGAGGTAAGGAGAGCAAGCCTGGAGAGGAGTTGGCTACAGTGAGGGAGGCTCTGGGCTCTGGCAGAGTTTGGGGCAGAAGTGGTGTGGGGGGGGAGGTAGGTGGTTCACACACCAACCATGAGCTGTATCTATATTACATGGTAATGTCAGCAAAGCTACATTGCTGTAGCTAGCCAGCTTGGGTTCCTGTAACATAAATCACCTCAGTTTTCCCATTGCTCTTCCTGAAAGCGTGACTCGTCTCAAATTGCACAAAGAAGGGGGAGATGCTCTCAGGGCAGGGTTCTGAGTGCATCTTGTGCAAATGCAGCCACAGGACAGATCTCCAACTTAGCTGCCAACCTGTCTATTTCCCCTGTTATACCCAAATAACTTCTGATTTTACTTCTGGCCTACAGACTGCCTGAAGTGTCAAATGACTGCTAACAGCCTTTAAAAATGAGACTCAATGCTGCCAGGCTCAGTAGAACAATCTCCACGTGGGTAAATGAGTAACTAGGGTCTCTAATAAGAGAATCCTGAACAGAAGCCAGAGTATTATTGACAGCCATAACTTTGCAGGGTCAGGAAGGATATCATCTGGAATCATGCAGAAGACCTTGGGAGAGGGAGAGAGGGTGCGTGTGTGCGTGAGAGAGAAAGAGAGGATGAGAAAGAGAAATATATGGAATAGTCTTTGCTGCTTATTCTCTTTAGAATACTGTTCTCCATGGCTACGTCTACACGTGCACGCTACATCGAAATAGCTAATTTCGAAGTAGCGACATCGAAATAGGCTATTTCGATGAATAACGTCTACACGTCCTCCAGGGCTGGCAACGTCGATGTTCAACTTCGACGTTGCGCAGCCCAACATCGAAATAGGCGCAGCGAGGGAACGTCTACACGGCAAAGTAGCACACATCGAAATAAGGGAGCCAGGCACAGCTGCAGACAGGGTCACGGGGCGGACTCAACAGCAAGTCGCTCCCTTAAAGGGCCCCTCCCAGACACACTTTCATTAAACAGTGCAAGATACACAGAGCCAACAACTAGTTGCAGACCCTGTATATGCAGCACGGACCCCCAGCTGCAGCAGCAGCAGCCAGAAGCCCTGGGCTAAGGGCTGCTGCCCACGGTGACCACAGAGCCCCGCAAGGGCTGGAGAGAGAGTATCTCTCAACCCCCCAGCTGATGGCCGCCATGGAGGACCCCGCTATTTCGATGTTGCGGGACGCGGATCGTCTACACGTCCCTACTTCGATGTTGAACGTCGAAGTAGGGCGCTATTCCCATCCGCTCATGGGGTTAGCGACTTCGACGTCTCGCCGCCTAACGTCGATTTCAACTTCGAAATAGCGCCTAACACGTGTAGACATGACGGGCGCTATTTCGAAGTTACTGCCGCTACTTCGAAGTAGCGTGCACGTGTAGACGCAGCTCATATGCTCATAATACACAACCCTGTTTGTTCATATACCACAAACACACAAAGAATTCTACCAGAGTTTTTGGAAGCCCAGTTTGGTTTTTAGCAGTAGATTTGAACTAGAGGAGGGATGTTCTGACTGTAGGCCCTGGCATTTCACAAGGCTTAGCTGCATTGTTTGTGCCTGCTGATTTCTGCAATCCTCTCAGCATGGCGGTGTCACTTCATCCCCATGAACGTGGGTAAAGTGATAGGTTGATTAATGTCAGAAGCACAGCACTGTTGAAGGTACACTCAGTGCTTTTTCCTTGGCTGTAAAACAAAACAAAGCTTGTCATTTTCCAAAATAAGGACTGGGAACAACCTGAGCACCAGCAGAGCACAGGTTGACAGTAAAGAAAAGAGGAGAAAGAAGGTGGCTTATGGTTTAAATAGGAGGGATAATGAGCCAGGAAAGGGGAGACCTGGGTTCTGTATTAGATTATATTTAATGGCAAAGACCACTTCATTCATATGTTGAACCTCTCTACTCTGGCACCCTCAGGACCTGACCAGGGCCAGATGAGAGAATTTGCCAGACCACAGGAGGTCAATATTGTCTAACAGCATTACCAAGACTTCCACTGCTTACTGGGCTCTTAGAAGACATTTAAGGGAAAATTACAGCTAAATAGCAGCACAGAACACTGAAAGCTGTAAGCAAACTCTCTGGGACCACAGGAAACTTGGCCACACCCATGATAAGTGGTCCTCTGGCTAACGAAAATCACACCAGATTACGGATGGTGCAGAATGAGAGAGTTCCAGATTAGAAGGGTTCAGTGGCTACGTCTACACTTACCTAGAGGGTCAATGGCTGAGACGCAATTTTAGGTAAGCCAATTGCGTACCAAAAATTGACTTTGCCGCCGTCGCCTTCCGTGGCTGTCTTCATGGCAGAAGGTCAACAGGAGTACTCCTCCCATCGACCTGTCTTAATCTTCACAGCTCATGAGGAGTTCCAGGGTCAACATTGACCCCGGAATATGCCGTTTTGTGTATGTGTGAAACAGTGCCCCAAAAGATCGAACTTCAGTAGTCAATCTTCCGGAGTTAGTGTAGATATATCAAAATGACCTTCTAGGAAATTACCAAATAAGTAAATGCTTTCCACAAGAAATTCAGTTCTTGATTTCTTTTACAGTAAGCTTAGTCTGAACATCTCTGCTGTAACCAGGGGTTCTAATAATTGACATTGTGGTTTAAAGCAAGTTTTTGGTTTGATTTACTTTGCCAGAATATTCTTTCAATCCTGCTTAGGTTTTTTTTTCTTTTGAATCACTCTGGCACCAATCCATTTCCAGTTCTCTCTAGGGAGGAGAATACCCAACAATCCCATGATGGCACCTTCTAGTCGGTGGCTTGAACAAATATCCCACAGAGAAGGTGGCATTTGGCAGGGTATGGTGAAGGTCTGTGGCTTTGCTGGTGTGTGGGAGATGCTTCACAGAGGATCAAGGGCATAGACACAATGTTTTCATTTTCTCCGGAGGATTTACATTTCATGGGACCCAAACTTGCAAGATGATTCACATTTTCTGGAATTACTCAGTATCTTGCCAGACTGGGTCCATAGTCGACACTGGTTCTAGCCACAAATTCAATACAATGAGCTGTGTGCATGAGTATGGAAAGATGCATCTTTATATTTGGCAGTATTTCTTCAGTATTCGGGACGTGCTTAGAGCTTTGTTTCAGTCTTCACTGAGAAGTCTGAAGAAGGAATGCGTAACATAGTGAATGCTAGTGGGAAAGGGGTAGGGTTAGAAGATAAAATAAAAAAAAAAAACAAGTTAAAAATCACTTAGGAATGTTAGATGCCTGCAAGTCACCAGGGTCTGATAAATTGCATCCTAGAATACTCAAGGAGCTGATGGAGGAGGTTTCTGAGACATTAGCTATCATCTTTGGGAAATCATGGGAGACAGGACAGATTCCAGAAGACTGGAAAAAGGCAAATATAGAACCCATCTATAAAAAGGGGAATAAGAACAATGCAGGAAACTACAGACTGGTCAGTTTAACTTCTGTGCCAGGAAAGATAATGGAACACGTAATTAAGGAAATCATCTGCACACACTTGGAAGGTGGTAAACTGATAGGGAACAGCCAGCATGAACTTGCAAAAAACAAATCATGTCAAATCAAACTGATAGCTGTCTTTGATTGGATAATGAGCCTTGTGGATAGGGGAGAAGCGGTGGATGTGGTATACCTAGATTTTAGTAAGGCATTTGATATGGTCTCACATGATATTCTTATCAATAAACTCGGCAAATACAACTTAGATGGGGCTACTATAAGGTGGGTGCAAAACTGGCTGGATAACCATACCCAGAGAGTAGTTATTAATGGTTCTCAATCCTGCTGGAAAGGTATAACAAGTGGGGTTCTGCAGGGGTCTGTATTGGGACCAGTTCTGTTCAATATCTTCATCAACGATTTAGATATTGGCATAGACAGTATGCTTATTAAGTTTGCAGATGATACCAAGCTAGGAGGGGTTGCAACTGCTTTGGACGATAGGGTCAAAATTCAAAATGATTTGGACAAATTGGAGAAATGGTGTGAAGGAAACAGGATGAAGTTTAATAAAGACAAATTCAAAGTGCTCCACTTAGGAAGGAACAATCAGTTTCACACATACAGAATGGGAAGTGACTGTCTAGGAAGGAGTATGGCAGAAAGGGATCTAGAGGTTATAGTGGACCACAAGTTAAATATGAGTCAACAGTGTGATGTTGTTGCAAAACAAGCAAACATGATCCTGGGATGCATTAACAGATGTGTTGTGAACAAGACATGAGAAGTCATTCTTCCTTTCTACTCTGTGCTGGTTAAGCCTCAGCTGGAGTATTGTGTCCAGTTCTGGGCACTGCATTTCAAGAAAGATGGGGAGAAATTGGAAAGGGTCCAGAAAAGAGCAACAAGAATGATCAAAGGACTAGAGAACATGACCTATGAAGAAAGGCTGAAAGAACTGGGCTTATTTAATTTGGAAAAACAAAGACTAAGGGGGGACATGATAGTGGTTTTCAGGTATCTAGAAGGGTGTCATAAGGAGGAGGGAGAAAATTTGTTCTTCTTGGCCTCTGAGGATAGAACAAGAAGCAATGGGCTTAAACTGCAGCAAGGGAGGTTTAAGTTGGACATTAGGAAAAAGTTCCTAACTGTCAGGGTGGTCAAACACTGGAATAAGTTGCGTAGGGAGGTTGTGGAATCTCCATCTCTGGATATTTAAGAACAGGTTAGATAAATGTCTATCACGGATGGTCTAGACCATGGGTGTCCAAACTTTTGGCTTGCCTGGGCCGCACTGAGTGAAGATAGTCTTGGGCCACGTACAAAATATATAATATAGTTAATGTATATAAACCACATAATAATGTTAAAAGTTTACGATCTTGTGGGGCTGCATTACTAGCTGTCCAGGGCCTCATGCGGCCCGTGGGCCGTAGGTTGGACACGCCTGGTCTAGACAGTACTTGGTCCTGCCATAAGGGCAGGGGGCTGGACTCGATGACCTCTCAAGGTCCCTTCCAGTCCTAGCATTCTATGATTCTATGATTATAGTGTATTACACACTGTATACTTCACAGATGTGTTTGTATACGTATCACAAACATTACATATGTATATATTCATTACATATATAATGAATGTAAAAGACTTGTTGAAGACACAGCCTTAAGGCTAGGTTAGGTCTATCCAGCAAAGCTTCAAAAGGAGCTCCTGGTGCTCCTGCTGCTTCCTTGGCTGCAGAACTTGTGTTCCGCCAGGGGAAAAGCTGCCCCCCCAACTTACACAAAATTCCAGTTACACGAGGGTGCGTGGGAATGGAACCCTCACGTAACTCAAGGCACTAGTGTATGTTGATTTCAGCTATGTGATTGCCGTAACTAGAATTATGTATCTGCAGTCAACTTTATTAGCCTAATGTAACATAGCCTAAGTGGGGGGAATTCTTGGTGTTATTGTATAGGGCCAGTGCTGGTTTTCTGACTGTGCAGAAGGATTTGAATGGAGCAGGGAAGGTTTTCCATCCCCCACCCACCCTAAAGACACCCCTGTGATGCAGACAGTCTCACTCTTGGCAACTTTAGTCTCCTACATTAGCAGCATCCTCGCAATAAAAATCTGTCTGGCTCTTGCGGGGAAAACAAACTATTGGAAGCTTCTCAACACAGAAGTTGTCTCTGGTGCATTGTACATTGACTGAACTGCACAGTGGCCTCTAGGGAAAGTCTCCCTAGCTGAAAAGAAATCAGGATATTCACCACGCTGAGAGCTAAATGCCGTGTCAGTTTCCTTGAGTCCCTGAGTTTCAAAACTGCAATGTTTCCTCATTTTCCTGCACTCCAGTGACGGAACAGCTGTTCCTAATCTATTCCTCCAACCACAGTTGTTGGATTGTCTTGGCAAGCACTAACTTAAAACTTGGCCCCATTTCAGTCTATATAAAAAAGAAGCATCTGACAGGTTCTCTTGTTTGCCTGTTTGCTTGATCATATTGTGATCTTGTGTGTCCTTCCACTGGCTCCCTAACAGTTAGCATGTCATATTTAAGTTTATTGTCACCATCTGTAGAGCTCTGTATAATTTTGCCTCAACCTACTTGTCCTCCTTTATCTTTCCTGTACCTCTGCCCCTTCTCTCCAGCAGTATTCCCAGCATTCTCCACTCATATGCCCCATTTTCATGAAATAACTTCCCTGCCTCCCTCCATCACCACCCCCATATGATAGAATGTCCCTGAGCAATCCTGCTAAAGCTCTGCGCAATGATAAATTTCTTCTAAAATCCCCACTTCTCTCCCTAAATGTGGAATTTCAGGGAATTTTTTAAACCAGCCATCATACTTTGTCAGACTTTTTTTTAAGATTGCGTGTTTATCTTAATATTTCATGATATGGAAGAAGGTTGTGGTTCACCCACAGCTCATTGTGTCATAAATTGAGGTTGCCTCTAACAACAGGATAGTGTTCCCAAACATTAACTGCTTTTATTTCTCTATTTAGAGACTTCTGAACAGAGAAGTTTCATTCAGCTTCTGAATCCATTTCTTTTTGGCCCAAGCTAGCCTGATGTACCCTGGTCACTTTCTTTGGAGTGCCCCTATGAACTTTAAAACATGTGGGCTATGGTGACACTGCCAAGTTATTTTGAGATAGCAGCTGTTTTTTCAAAATAACTTTGCTGTCATCTACACTAGGCGGATTCTATTTCAAAATAAATTTGAAGCAGCACATGCATTATTCTGAAATCTGCAAACCTCATTGCAGGAGGAAAAGTACCTATTTGAAATAATTGCTTCAAAATAGGTGCTGCTAAGATGCAGGATAGTGTTTATTTCAAAATAGCAACAGTTATTTTGAAATAGGAGTTATTTCAAAATGAACACTATGGCTGTGTCTACTTTTGCATTCCTCTTTCGAAAGAGGAATGCAAATGAGGGAAATCAAAAATGCAAATGAGGCACATATTTATATATCTCGTGCTTCATTTGCATAATCTCTTTTTGGAAGAGATTCTTTCAAAAGAAAAAAGGCAACATAGACAGGGCTTTTCAAAAATAAACCCCATCTTTGAAAGAACCCTTCTTCCTATATCGGAATAACTACTCCAGAATAGCTCATTTTGGACTAGGGCTCCTGTGCAGACGTAACTTTAAGGAGCTTCCTTAGTTTCATGTGCTTTTCTCTGTTGATCAGGACTTTCAAAAATATTATTTTTTAATTATTTCACACTAGCTGTTTTCAGTCTCTTCAAGAGCCTCTTTTCATGACGTGAAATTTAGTGCAGATATGAGCTAAGGATTAAAAGAAATGGTTAGAGACTTGATTTTTTTATTTTGCAGTAGAAGAGAGAGCCTCCATCTTTCCTGCCAGCTAATTAACAGTTATATTTTGCTTGAGTGCAAATAGAGTCTGAGACTCCCCGGGTACTGGACGTATTTCTTCCAGCAATGTAGATATGGTATCTAAATGTCTGTTTTGGTTGAGGTAATGGAAACATTGCTTCTCCACAGTTTCACAAGTGTGGATTGACATCTGCCTAATTGACAGGCTTCACTCTGCAGGACACGTGTGTGTTGAATAAATCTGCTAGCCTCAATGGTGCAGGGGCTGCATGCCAGGAGCTGGGGGGGAATGCTAGCTTTGCAGTGGTATAATTAATAAATATCAGTTGAGTCCCTGCTTCCGAAGTTTCCTTGAAGCCTTCTAATAATAACTGGTAATTAAAGGCTTTTGCAAATGCAATCACTGATTCTTTTGAAATGCCTTTTCTTAATGTTGGTACATGATGAGTAAAGCACATTTGTCTTGCTTCAAAATTACAGATAAAATATCCTCAGCCAGAAGATATTTTTCATCAGTTGGTTAAAAGAATGCTTTTCCATTGTACTATTACTGTACACAGTGCAAAGCACAACTGTTCAGTGGCACTCTGCAGTCGGTTAGCTATAAATTTGAATAAGTAATTTTACTGTTAAAACCCTTCACTTCAGTACTTAAAGTATGTGATCTCCAAGTGTAGGTTATATTCTAGTCCAGTAACCAAATTATAATTTATTGATTCTGCTGCATTCTTCTAGAGAACAATATTTCAAATACTAGTACATATTTTCTGTATGCTATTTTACCAGATAAACCAGATGCATGGACACCCTTTGGTTATCTCAAGTTTACTGCTGCTCTCAAACCATAAACAGCTTTGATCTCTGTTCATTATATTACCTGGCTGTGCTGTGTCAAAGTGGTCGGTCTGCTTGAGGGTGGAAAAAGTGGGTGTCCATTTTCTTTTTGTTCTGTACCAGATTTTGTTCCTGTCTTGCCTGTTATGCAGTGCCCCAAATCATCACAGTTAATCAGAAAAAAATGTCATGAAGGCAGTAGAATTACATTAGCCCTCGAGTGGAAAGCAAGTTTATGGTCCTTATCGTAATTTCTAGTCTTTATTGCTAGTATAAAATCTTCTCTATTAAGCAATTGGATCTCTTTATAGAGAATCTTTGCACAAAATTCCATTGAATCATTCTGTCCTCAGTAGTTAAGCTCATTGAATTCATTTTTATAGGTTTCTAATAATTAAATGTAAGCTTGTGATATGGGATTTTATTTGGCCAATAATCAGGATTTCCCTACAAGTTAACTTGTAGGAAATTTAATTCTAATGATGACAGCTACCTTGCTAAATAATTGTACCAAAATTAACATGTTGTCATCTGGTTTTTAATTTTTAACTGTTTGTAGAGGAGAGATTTTCAGGGGTGGGGGAAATTAAATGGGGGTGGCTCTTTTTGTATGTACAATAATAAATGAACACTGCATTGGAATAAAAAAATTTTAAAACATTAAAAAATTGCATCCAAGCATAGAGAGGGAACTGGCAGATGTCATTGAAGAGCCTTTGGCCATTATCTTTGAAAACTCATGGAGATCAGGAGAGACCCTGGATGACTGGAAGAAGGCAAACGTAGTGCCCATTTTTAAAAAAGGAAAGACGTACAACCCAGGGAGCTACAGACCAGTCAGCCTTACCTCAGTCCCAGGAAAAATCATGGAAGAGATCCTCAAGGAATCCATTCTGGAGCACTTGGAAGAGGGGAAAGTGATCAAGAGCAGTCAACCTGGATTCACCAAAGGCAAGACAAGTCTGACCGATCTGATTAGCTTCTGCGATGAGGTAACTGGCTCTGTGGACATGGGGAAGTCAGTGGATGTGATACCTTGACTTTAGCAAAGCTTTTGATACAGTCTCCCACAACATTCTTGCCTATAAGTTAAGGAAGTATGGATTGGATAAATGGACTATAAGGTAGATAGAAAGACGGCTTGATGGCAGGGCCCAACAGGTAGTGATCAATGGCTCAATGTCTGGTTGGCAGTCAGTTTCAAGTGAAGTGCCCCAAGGATTGGTTCTATGCCAGTACTGTGCAAATCTTCATTAATTACCTGGATGAGGGGACAGGTTGCACCCTCAGCAAATTTGCAGATGACACTAAGGTAGGGAAGGGGTCAAGTAGATATATTGGAGGGTAGGAATAGGGTCCAGAATGACCTAGACAAATTGGAGGATTAGGCCAAAAGAAATTTGAATTCAACAAGGACAAGTGCAGAGTCCTGCTCTTGGGACAGAAGAATCCCAAGCACTGTTAAAGGCTGGGGACCAACTGGTTAAGAAGCAGCACGGCAGAAAAGGACCTGGGGATTACAGTGGCTGAGAGGCTGGATATAAGTCAACAGCAGACCCTTGTAGCCAAGAAGGCTAATGGCATATTGGAGTGCATTAGGAGAAGCATTTCCAGCAAATCTAGAGAAGTTACTATTTCTCTCTACTTGGCACTAGTGAGGCCACATCTAGAGTATTACATCCCATTCTGGGCCTCCCAGTATAGGAAGGATGTGGCCACATTGGAGAGGGTTCAGCAGAGGGCAATGAAAATGATTAAGGGGCTGGAGCACATGACCTATGAGGAGAGGTTGAGAGATTTGGGTTTATTTAGTTTGCAGAAGAGAAGACTGTAGGGCGATTTGATAGAAGCCTTCAACTTCCTGAAAGGGGGTTCTAAAGAGGATAGAGAGAGACTGTTCTCAATGGTGACAGATGGCAGAACAAGGAGCAATGGTCTGAAGTTACAGAGGGAGTGGTGTTCGTTGGATATTCACCAGGCGGGTGGTGAAGCAGTGGAATACATTGCCTAGAGAGGTGGTGGATTCTCCATCCCTCGGGGTTTTTAAGTCCTGGCTTGACAAGGTCCTGGCATGGGTGACTTAGTGGGGGTTGATCCTGCTTGAAGCAGGAGGCTGGACTAGATGACCTCCTGAGGTCCCTTCCAGCCCTAGAGTTATATGATTCTGTGATTCCATGAAATATGTAATAAGGTATTTATCTTAAGTTAAAATCAGTGGATACATTGAAATGGCCTGTCTCACATCAGTACAACATGCTGCTGAATACACACATTTTCAAGACGCTCAGCTTCGTTCTTCAGCTAATTGCTTTGCTTTTCCAGATGACTTGCACTATACACCCCTGACTAAATCTTGAGAAGTGGATGCGGGGGATGCCGCAAGTGGCCTGGGGGAACCGTGGATGCTGGAGAAGAGATTGGCAGGGCTGGCAGATGCCCTACCAGGCTCCAGGCCTCCCTGGAAGTGGTGATGCTCCTCTCCCTCAGCTTCTAGGTGGATGCATGACAAGCAGCTCTGCATGTTTCCTCTGTCTCCGCCACTGGCTCCACATTTCCCATTCTGCCGGCTGCTGCAGAAGCCACAGTGGTCCAAGAAAGTCATGGAATCCATGATTTCCATCACCTTCATGCCAAACTTGCAGCCTTAATCCCAATGGAAGTGGGGTTTGTACCCTGCTTCTGAGCAGTCTATCCTGAGGTCACCCTGATGACCCCCTGCAGGACAGCTTGCAGAAGCATGAAAAGGACACAAGGTCAATTTTTTGAGAAGTCCTTTGTGGCTCACCTTTAAGCACCAGCATGGAATGCTTGATCAACTACTACCTTAATATAGATATTAACTGAGCCAAATATCATCCTGGCATGTGCATGCAGAGCTCCATCAGGACTTGAACGGAGTGGTTTGAATAGAAGCAGATCCAATGCGAGGGTTGTGAACACAGCAAAAAAAAACCCTTTGTCTGCAGCCCCTCAGCAGTGCTGTGGCATGGAGCGCTGGCTGCACACTGCTGTTTTTAAACAGGAAGATGAAATGGGAGAAAGCAGGTGGAACCTCGATGGGGAGATGGTTGAGCTGGGAGTAGTTTTCTCAGTCTTTAAGAGATATATGAGTGGCATCTTGGGGCATCTGAAGCTATGAGCACATCCCTTGGGTGGCAGATGGGAGAATGTCCACACGTGGGCAGCTCCAGTAGATTAATAAGAAGCCATGGTTGTGCATAGGATTGATATCACCTAAAGTGAACCTAGTACAAAAACAAAATCTTGGGACCATGCTGGTGTGCAGCAGGTTCCAACAGGAGGTAAGCAAGAAAAGACCAGTAAACGACAGAAATATGTGATGGAAACTGGAAGATGCCCTGTACTCACAGCAGAGGGAAAGAAAGAAAGAAACCCACACTGTGAGGCATCATTTGCTTCTTTCCTCAGAAGCATATTTCAAGGAGCAGCTCTTTTGATTAGTGGTAATATGCTCAGCACTGTAGTCCTTCTCCACTGATGGGAATGTCCCCTCCCCGCCCCAAGAGAAAGCTGACACGTTTACTCTCACCTCAGGATTATGAGGATGTTTTGGCGCTTTCTCCTTCTCTCCCATCAGCCAGCCATAAAATGTGCTAATGTTTTGACACCATCTCTGTCCCTTTCTGTAGGTGGTTTCCAGGCTTCCTGTGTGGCAATGGTCTGTCACACCAGCTCAGATTTATGGTTCTGAGCATACCACACATGCATGTTGCATATTGTGCCTTCCATTTTTATCCTGGAGTGGTGGAGTTGGATGAGCAAGTAAGAAAGTGGGTTTGAAAGCTCGGGCTGATACTTGGAGAGACTTTTTCAGTGAAAAAATGTAAATTGTAATTAGCAATTTGGAGGGCAAACTCACCACATTAATTCCTGTGGTGAATGGCCAATGGCATCCTGAGTGGGTGGAAAATACTATACAGAGTGGACAATAATGCTGCCCAGCTTCCTTTTGAATACGTCATGAAAGGAAAGGAAAACTAAAATAATGATTGCTGAAGAAAAAACATGAGTGAAAAGAGCATATAGTCAGCATTCTGCAAAATGGAAAGTGACCTTTTAATGTCTATATTGCCTTTAAACTGCAGGGTCTGTTAAATCCCAATGACGTGTCACTGCTGCCATCTATTAGCAAGCATTAGAACCACCACATCTAATAGTAGCATTACTAACAGTGAAGACAAGGGAGGACTTGAAACACTTTCAGGCTTTCAAAGCTGCAGCAGCTCTGGTGGAAGGTGGAAAGGACAGGAATTCATCAGCTGAGAGACTGGAATTCAAAAGTGACGTTAAAAAGTAAAGAAAAAGCTGGGTTCTTTCTTTCTTTCTTCCACCCGTCAGTTGATCTCCAGACAAATCACAAAGGAGAATTAATCAATATTATGCCTTGCATATGTATTTCATTGATGTCTCAAAAATGTTTTATGATCAGAGATGATATATGCAGTGAGTTGCATGTCTCGTGCATATCATCTTCATACAAGGCTAACGATGCAGACAACTGACTGCATTTTCAATTCTCCCTTACAAAGCATATGAGTACTGCAAATGCAGGAAAGAAAATGGCTGCTGTCAATGAGTATCCATAGCTTGCCATGTGCTTAACTCTCCCAAGGGTATTAGTTTGCACCTGCCCTGTGGCACGCATCCTGGAGGAGGCAAGTTCTCAAGATATCACAGCCAAACCTCACCAGTTTAGTCAGTTGGTGATTCTCCAGCTCTCCAATGTTATCCCTGAAAGAATACCTCACTTGGAACTCATTTTGGAAATAATCCAATTAAATAATGAGGCACCATTTCCGTAAGGTAAATACTGGTTTACGTAGAAATGTACCAGCACTATGACTCATGGTCTGCTGAACAGCGCACACCTCAGGCCTCCATTTGAAACAAATTTCTTCAGGGAAAAGGCAGTATACATCTAGTCCTTCAGGATATTCATTTTCCTCCCTAAGAATCCCTGATAGGTACATTCATCAACAGCCAATAATTATTTATTTCAATTTATATATACTACCTCTTTAAAATATTATCATTTCTTGTACAAAGCCATAAATGTACAGAGCATTTTACATAAATGACATCCCAAAGAACTTACATTCTAAGGCCCAGGTCATCTCCTGTGCCGTCCTATAAGTAGACTCAAATAAGTACACCTGGCACAGGAGTATTCCACAGGGTGGGGAGAGCACCTCTCCACTGGGCATTCTGTGGATGTCACTGCTGTTGCCTTTGAAGTCACTATACCAAGAGGAACGAGAAGTCCCGTGGAACCTTATAGACTAATGGATTTATTGGCACGTAGGCTTTCATGGGCAAAGAGCCACTTCGTCAGATGCATGGAGTGGTACACCAAGAGGGTATACACGACTCCCATTCATTCAGCTTGCCTCCTTATCCCCACCCTCCCCAGCCCATCTCTGCTGCTGAAGATAGTGTACCTAGCTGGGGAATTCAGGAGAGTCTTATCCACTCTTTGAGAACAAGAAGTTTTGTGGCACCTTCTAGACTAACAGATATTTTGGAGCATGAGCTTTTGTGGGCACAGACCCACTTCATCAGATGCGTGAGTGGGGTGGTGGTTTCAGAAGGCTATTTAAAGAGTGGGATCCCAGTAAGAGTGAGGGTCAGAGCTGACAAGGTCTATTCAGTCAGGTGGAAATGGCCCGGTATCAACAGTACTTGTCAAAAGAGGAGGAAACAAGTCAGATTAGACAGGGGGATGTGAGCATTTGTCAGAGTCTAATGGGGATTAGTCTAATGGGGATTAGGCTCTGATAAAGGCTCACATCCCCCTGGTCTGATCTGACTTGTTTTTTCCTCTTTTGATAAGTGCTGTTAATACTGGGCCATTTCCACCTTGCTGAATAGACCTCCCTCTTACTGGGACCCCACTCTTTAAATACCCCTCTGAAATCACCACCCCCACTCACACATCCGATGAAGCAGGTCTTTGCCCATGAAAGCTTATGTTCCAAAATATCTGTTAGTCTATAAGTTGCCACAAGACTTCTTGTTGTTCTCGAAGCTACAGACTAACACAGCTACCCGTCTGATACTGATCCACTCTTGTGTTCTCCATAGCCCCCCCATCACAATGTAACCCCCCAGTACCAGTGCAATCTGGTCCACACACGTCTGCAGAGGGGTGGCAGGTGGGGGCCTAAAAAGACACCAACAGGTGGAAAATAGTGGCAAACGATAACGTGATGCATAGCTGTATATAGGGTGTTTTGTGGAATGGATGGTCTTCATGGAATAATATTCATCAATAAAAATATTAAAGGGGGAGGCAAAATGTACATAGGTTGCCTCATACTAGTCAGTCTAACAGCTCTTCAAACTGTTATTCAGAAGAGCTCTAGGACCTCCACGGTTTGCGACATTTGGCAAGAAATTAAGCCTGAGATCAGGGGAGTGCCTTTTCCTGGCTCCCAGCAAGTCTGTTCAGATTTGACCAAATTACACCACTTTAGCACTGAGCACTCTGCACAGAGCAGACTCTCCCCCAGCCTCCTGCTATTGCTGCCCTTGAGTAAATGACTAACTTTGGTGCTGTGGGGAAAAAATCTTTTGTAGTGCCTTGGTTGACATTAAAAAAGGTGAATTGGCAATCATTTAACCTGAACTACAGTAGTCCTACACACTCTTTTGTAGACATATCCTATACACGTATGTATGGACCAAAGCCATTTCCCCATCAAAATACACTTTGGCCACAGGGAAGGCACAGGACTGGAAACAAGGCCTTCTAGATTCACCAATTCTTCTACCTGATGTTAATTCTGCGCCTTTTATAACCCAATCCTAGTGTAAGGCTACACAAGACAGGAGAATCCCAGCTTTCTATTATGACAGGCCTAAGTGTCGTCCACTTAGCCACAGACTTTCAGAAAGAATCTTCTACATCTATGCGTTCAGTATGCTCTCAAGAAAGTGGATCCAAGCATGCTTATGGAGCCAGCGATTGAACTGTCTAGTGGCTAATCCACAGAAGGTAACAGCTTTCTGCTGCTGCTGCTAGCTAACATAGTTAGACCACTAGCTCAAATAGCAGAGAGTTGTGCAGCAGTGAACTTTGCTAGAACTCCACAGATGATGCAAGAGGAGGATGATTGTTGCATTCGTACATAATAGTTTTTTGGTTTTTTTTAAATGAGGGCGCACTATACAAAAACTCCCACAGCTGTGTTATATGAGTTGTAAAGTAAAACAGTCACCTTGAGAAATGCCAATCCCTTGTTGTCTATGTACTGTGATGCAGTTTTCAAGCCCCCACCCGTGCCCTCTTGAGCTTATTGCAAAAATTGATGTTTCCAGCAACACTTTTCTGAGGGATTTCTAACAACACCACAGCTGATTTGCTGGAAATATGGGAAAGGCTGACATCTTGTGGAACGAGTCACTTCTTCACATGACATGGTTGCTGGGGTGTGACGGAAATTCGGAATAAGCCTTTGTGAAAGAAACATCCAGTAAGTGCTTGAGAGGCCCGGCTGCTTAGACCACATCTGCTCAATGTGCAGAGGTGATCAGAAAAGAAAACAGAGTGCAGAAAAGATGTGGTAGAAGTTAATAGCCACAATATTATGGTGCCGCTATGGGAGCAACCTGGAGTATTGTTCAGTTCTAGTCCCTTCACCCGCAAAAAGGTCTTAGCAAAGTAAATACAGACATTCAATTTTAAAAGGGTTACAATTAAGACCTAATGGCCATTTGGAATTCAAATGAATTTTTACAAGAACACTCTACCACAGCAAAATGTAACACGCTGTCATGGCTGGCAACTGCAGCTAGATATATTCAGACTGGAAATCGGGTAGATTTTTAATAGAGAAAGTCCCTAATCATTGCAACAATTTATGAAGGGTCAGTGTGGTTTGGCCATGACTGACCGTTGGTAAATTGAGAGTGGGTGTTTTCTAAATGGTCTGCTCTATTATTTTGAGGACGTTTCGGTGGCCTGTGCAATACAGGTGGACAAGCAAGAGGATCACTATGGTCCTTTCTGGTCTTGGAATAGATGATCAAATTTTTGCAGCCCCTGAGCAGCTGTGCTCCCACAGTGGAGAAAGGAGAGGCCCAAGTCTCTCTGTCCTGCTGCTTCCCTGCCCGTGTAAGACTCACCTGTAGCACAGGGATTTCCAGAGCTACGTAATAGACAGTAGTACTGCTACTCGAAAATAAAGTCTCCTGAGGGAGGGGTGGAACCTGCTTCCAAAGCCAATGAATGCTCCCTCGCATATCCCAAAAGCCTGTATCATGAAATGTCTTTGCCAAACCTAAAGAAAAGTGCTCTAGATAAAGAGTTCTTGTGAGGAAAAAACCAGCCATGGCTGTAAAAATTCTAACCCACGCTGGCCAAGAGCAAAGATCCCACTGGTAGACTGGCCTTCTTAAAGCCCTGCCCTGTAACATGCTCAGTGGCGATACAGACTCTTCACTTGAGCTGTCATATTACTACATGAGAAAGCTCAAATGTTGGAAAACTAAATGTGATCACAAACGCTAACAGTTCTCACAACCTTGGAGAGTCGTTTAGTCAAAGGAATGTTGAAAGTGATTGCACCCAGGGCATGAATTTAAAGCTCCAGTGACTTCCTTGGAAGGAAAGTAAAACTATTTATACCAAATAGGCAAGTAAGTCTCTGAATGGAAATTACAGTGCACTCTTAAAAGGTGGTTAGAAAAGCACTGCAACAGGATGAATTAAAACCCATTCCAAATAAAAACACTTGCTCACAGCTATTTATTCCTAGAACAGAAACTTCAAATGTTGGAAAAAACTAGATGTGATCAGAAATCCAACCAATCGCCTGAGGATAAAGGCCCTAAATCTTTCTCTTCGTGAAAAAAATCCTGGCTCAGTTACTAAACTTAAACTTTGAAGATCTACTATAGCTTCAGACTGTCATAGAATCTCTCTTAACAAATGAATTTCATGAATAACTCTGGGGGAACTACAATAGTTTCCAACATTAGAGACAGTGTCAGAGTCCTCTGTGAGAGAAGAGCTAATAAAAGAATGAGGGTTGTCAGGCAAACAAAAATATTAATCGCAATTAATCACACAATTAAAAATTAATCATTCTTCACTGCACAATTAATTGAATTGTTCAACAATAATAGAATACCGTTTTTAAATATATTTGAATGTTTTTTACATTTTAAATATGTTGCTTTCAGTTAGAACACAGAACACAAAGTAAACTGTCCACTTTGATTACAAATATTTGTACTGTAATAGACAATAGAAATAGTGCTTTTCCATTCCCCTAATACAAGTACTGTGCTCGCTGTATATAAACGTTGGTTTCCCAATATTTGCATTCTAAAAACAAAAGGAAGAGTATCTTTCACTTCACCTAATGCAGAAAAACCCTGACTCTCTGACCTCCAGTTATCCAACATTCTGTTCGAATCCATGCTGCCTGGGGCAGTGTGGGATAAAATGAAATGCTGGACAACCAGGAGTCAGATAATCTCCCTGAGCCCCACGCAGCTGGCAGTCCGCCTGGTGGCCAGCCGGCCCCAGGCATTCCCCAGGGTGCCAGGCTGCAGCAGCTGGCAGCCAAGGGCCAGCAGCAGCTGTCCATCAGGGCCAACTGAGACTCCAAGCTGGCTGCTGGTGATCCCCGCCTGGGGCAGGCTGGAACTCTGGCCCTGTGACCAGCAGCAGCTCCTGGTTTCAAGGCGGGCCGGGGCTCTGGCTGAAGAACTAGCCATGGCTCAACACCCTGGGGCCAGCCTGCCCAGGGAGCCAGCTGTGCTGCAGCCAGCAATCCACTGTAAAGAGCAGGCAGCCAGCTCCATTGCAGCCGGCAGCTGCCCTGTGGCAGCCCACCCCAGGGAGCCTGGTGCCTGCCTTGCAGAAGGGGCCCCTGCAGGCCCCCCCTCCTTCCCTTCTCCCTCGCACAACTCCCCCACCCTACCCCATTATCTGACATTTTAGGTTCGGTCCTGATTATATTGGATAATATTGCAATATGCTGCCAGACCACCAGTCCTGGAACTTCTCCTTGTAACAAGGCCTGTTGCCAACTTTGTCCACATATCTATCCTGGAGATATCATCACTGGACCTAACCAGGTTATTCACAGAATCATCGGCACATTCTCATGTTCCTCAACTAACATCATATATGCCATCATGTGCCAACAATGCCCACATGCCTTGTATATTGGACAGACTTCTAACTCTCATAGACAAAGAATTAATATGCACGAAACAGACATGAAAACACTCCTGATTCACAAACCTGTCAGCCAGCACTTTAGTAGAGTGGGCCATTCTGTTAATGACCGGAAAGTCTGCGGTTTACTGAAGAGGAATTTTGACAACAGTTTGGAAAGAGAGGCTGCTGAACTCTCTTTTATATTCAAATTCAACACTTAACACGTGGTTTGAACTGGGATGGGAATTTTCTAGCTTGTTATAGGGGCTCTTTTGTATACTTGGCTTTATCTAATTCTTGACTCCCCCCGCCCTTCCGTCTGCCCCTCTGCTCTCTGATTTGCTCACCTTGATAATATTTTTCTGATTTGTCTACCTTGATTACTATTTTTGGTTCTCTGTGCCTAAAATATTGAGTTTGTTCTGGTATGGCTATGGTCTGATGAAGTGGGTCTGTCCCACTAAAGCTCATCACCTAATAAATTATTTTGTTAGTCTTTAAAGTGCTACTGGACTGCTTTTTTATTCCAAATTAGAGTAGTCTCAGTTCTGGCAAGAGTGGCTCCCTATAAGTCACTCTAATGTAGGCCTCGTGGTGTTTTAAGATTGTTTTTTCTGGGAAATGTTCACTCATGTCTTCCTCCCTCAAGCAGAAAATTCTGAAAACTCCTAGGTAAAAAAAAAGGAAAGAAAAAACTTAGAATCTCTCAGAATATCTTGAAATAAAAAAAAAACAAGTGAGTAAAAGTGAAGGACTTGGCACCCCATCACCTATGAATTACAGACCATTCACACCTCTGCCTCAACTTTTGTTTGCCCCCTTATCACCTCTGCCTGCTTTCCCCACACCCCAGCACCTACATGTCTCAGTTGAAATACAGTGGAGAGGAAGGATTTGGTGGTATCCTTTCTCTCTGGCAAAGAAGACTGATCTTACTAGCAGGAACAGAAGCATCATCTTCCCAGAGGAACAAAAAGCAGTCAAGTAGCACTTTAAAGACTAGCAAAATAATTTATTAGGTGAGCTTTCGTGGGACAGACCCACTTCTTCAGACCATAGCCAGACCAGAACAGACTCAATATTTAAGTCACAGAAAACCAAAAACAGTAATCAAGGAGGACAAATCAGAAAAAAATGATCAAGGGCTACGTCTACACGTGCACGCTACTTCGAAGTAGCCTATTTCGATGAATAGCATCTACACGTCCTCCAGGGCCGGCAACGTCGATGTTCAACTTCGACGTTGCGCAGCCCAGCATCGAAATAGGCGCAGCGAGGGAACGTCTACACGCCCAAGTAGCACGCATCGAAATAGGGATGCCAGGCACAGCTGCAGACAGGGTCACAGGGCGGACTAGCGCTTCCGGGGCAACAGATAGCCGCTCCCTTAAAGGGCCCCTCCCAGACACACTCAGCCTGCACAGCACGCGGTCTGAGGAGCCATAGGCACACAGACCCCGGGCGCCGCAGGCATGGACCACCAGCAGCAGCAGCAGCAGCAGCTAGAGGTCCACCCAGCCCTCCCGGCAGGAGCAGGGCTTGCCCTGCTCTGTGCCATGCGGGAGGCAGCTGAGCACCTCCTTGCCCCAGGGGAGGAGATGCCCCTAGGGCAGCAGGGCTCAACCCCTACCCCTGCAGCACCCCGCCCCACCCCCCGCCTCACACGCCGGCGGCTGTGGAGCTACCCCACCAGCACCGACTGGTGGGAGCGGCTGGTGCTTGGGGAGTGGGACGACGACCACTGGCTCAGGAACTTCAGGATGACCCGGCAGACATTCCTGGAGCTGTGCCAGTGGCTCACCCCTGCACTCAGGCACCAGGACACTGCCATGCGGCGTGCCCTCACAGTGCAGAAACGGGTCGGCATCACTGTCTGTCTGGCCACTCCAGACAGCTACCGATCCGTGGGCCAGCAGTTTGGTGTCGGCAAGGCCACTGTCGGGGCTGTCTTCATGGAGGTAAGCGAACCAACGGGGGGAGGGCAGGGCAGGGGAGAGGAGGCCAGGGCAGGGCAGGGCAGGGGGGCCAGAGCAGGGCAGCGCAGGGCAGGGCAGGGGGGCCAGAGCAGGGCAGGGCAGGGCAGGGCAGGGCCACGCACACCCTGCTCACCCCTCATTGGTGCTGTCTCATGTGCTTTCTCTGCAGGTTGTGCGTGCCATCAACGCCATGCTCCTGCACAGGCTCGTGAGGCTGGGGGACCCAGATGCCACCATCGCCGCCTTTGCCACCCTGGGCTTCCCCAACTGCTTCGGGGCTCTGGATGGGACTCACATCCCCATCCGTGCCCCGCATCACAGTGGAGGACGATACCTCAATCGAAAGGGCTACCATTCTGTCATCCTCCAGGCCGTGGTGGACAGCCGGGGACGTTTCCAGGACATTTACGTGGGCTGGCCTGGCAGCACCCACGAAGCCCGGGTTTTCCGGAACTCGGGCCTGTGCCGCCGGCTGGAGGCAGGGACCTACATCCCCCAGCGGGAGATCCCTCTGGGGGACACCACCATGCCCTTCTGCGTCATCGCAGATGCGGCCTACCCCCTCCGGCCATGGCTCATGCACCCCTACACAGGCCATCTCTCCGCTAGCCAGGAGCGCTTCAACGAGCGCCTGAACCATGCGCGCCAGGTGGTGGAGCGCTCATTTGGCCGCCTGAAGGGACGCTGGAGATGTCTCCTGACCTGCCTGGATGCGGGCCCCAACAACATCCCCCAGATTGTGGGTGCCTGCTGTGCCCTGCACAATTTGGTCGAGAGCAAGGGGGAGACCTTTTTCCAGGGCTGGGCTGCGGAGGCCGCCAGGGCACACGTCCAGCCACCTGCTGCCCCCAGTCGGCAGGTGGACCCCGAGGGGACCCGGGTCCGGGAGGCCCTGCGGGCCCACTTCGATGAACAGGCTGCGGGGTGAACTCTGCCCAGGCCCCCTACTGCCCACCCCTTCCTCCCCCACACTCCTGCCCCAACGCCCACACCATGGAGCACCCCACCGCCCCCGCCCCACTTGTCCTGGACAAATGACAGCACGCACTTGTGGCTGAACGTAAACTTTTTTTTTTCTTTCCGAAACTTTTTTTTTTATATAAATAAATGTGTGAACCACAAACCAAAAACTAGGTACAAACGTTCAACAAAAGCAATATGTACAAAAATAAAACAATACAAAGAAACAACTGTCCGCCATAAAAAAAAGAAAACCAGGGAGGATAAAGGGGAGAACTATTTACATGGGGGGGGTGGGGCAAACGGGGGGCCGAAAACAACAGGGTCCAACTATATACGGGGGGGGGGCCACGTCCCGGGCCCCTCGCCCCTATAGCCCGGCACTGGGCGTTGCCGGCCGGGAGCCCCGCTGCACTCGCAGCCTGGTCCGTGGCTGGGTGGGAGCGGGCTGGACCGGAAGGTATCAGTGCCGGCGAGTCTCAGGTGGCTCCAGGAGTCCCTCGGCGCTCCTGCCCTCGCCGGTGGGTGGCGGGGCGACGGCGGACAGGACGGCAATGGGCGGAGCAGCTGGTGGTGGGGCTGCAGGAGCAGGCAGGGCGGGTGATGTTGCGGCTGGCGCGGCATGGGGGGCCAGGTAGTCCACCAGGCGATTAAATGTGTCCATGTAGGCCCCCCATGCCTCCTGGCGCCAGGCCAGCGCCCACTCCTGCAGCTGGAGGTGCTGCTCCGCGACCTCCAGCTGCCGACGGTGGATGGACAGCAGCTGGGGGTCCGTCGCCGTCGGCGGTTGGAGGCGCGGGGTCTGCCGTCTAGCCCGCCTTGGGGCCAGTCGGTCCTCTGCCGAGGGGCTGCCCTGGAGCGATGGTCCCGGAGGGCTCTCCGGGACGACTAACGCCTCGCCGGTGCTCTCTTCCGGTCCTTCTGATGGTGCAGGTGCAGGACACAGGAGAGGAGGGGGGGAAGAAGAATGGAGACAGGCGTTAGTGTGGGCCCCGAGCTGTGGCCTTTGTCCCCCCAGCCCTGTGCTGCAGGTTCCCCATCCCCATCCCCGGGAGATGCTGCTGTGATGGATGGGGTTCAGGGGTCCCCCTGCCCTGCACCCCGTCCCCTGGTGGGAGCGACTCTCACTTCACCCTGCAGGGTCTGAGAGCAGGACAGGTTTCTTAGGCCACAGATGCCCAGTTTATGCCAGGAGTGACAGCACCAGCTGTCGGAAGAGACAGTCCTTCCAGCCCGTCGTGGGGAGAAGACCCCAAGGGGTGCCCCTCTGGGATGCAGCTTTCCCCCTCCTCAGGCTGGCTGCCTTCCAGCTCTCCCTTCCCCTAGCCTCTACCTGTGGCCCCCGCCCTCGCCCCCCAAGTCCAAGCCAGCTCGGCTCCTCCCTCCTGTTTGTTCAGGGCAGAGGTGTCACCTGCCAGCTGTAGCCCCAGGATCCTCCTTTGCCCCTGGGAGCTATTCGGCTCTTGTTGCTCATATGTAGCCTGAGTCTCCCTTTGGCACTCCCCCCACTCCATCACATGCTGCTGCTGCGGGGTGTCCCACCCCCTCCTCCCGGGGGCCCCTCGAGGTTCCGCTCCCCCCTGGCCCGGGGATGGGGCATGGCACTGTCATGCGGGGTGGGCGGGGGCAGGGGCTGATGGATGCAGTGCTGTGAGGGCCATGGCCGTGGTGTCCTTGGGGCCATGGCCATGTGAGCATGTGGGGGGCCCTGGACACATATCTGTTACCCCCGCCCCTCAAGCCCAGGGGTATCCACCAGAGGGGGGTATCTACCTGTCAGTCCGCTCCCACGGTCTGGAGATCCCCGGGGGGCGGAGGCCCAGCTGCTGCTCCGGGATGGCAGGAGGAGGATCTGCAGGCTGGATTCTGTGGAGGAGGAGCCCCCCTCCTCCTCCTCCTCCTGCCGCGATGTCCCGGGGGTGGCCTCCGGGGGGGGCCCCCGGGGTGCGGGGCTTGCCTCCGGGGCGGACTCCGTCTGCAGGGCCTGCTGGGGCTCGTCAGCCGAGGTGTCAAGGGTGGCCGGAGGGGAGGAGGTGTGCCGGGGGCCCAGGATGTCCCTGAGCTCCCTGTAAAAGGGGCAAGTGACGGGGGCAGCCCCAGATCGGCTGTCCGCATCCCGGGCCCGGGAGTAACCCTGCCGCAGCTCCTTGACCTTACTCCTGACGTGGTCAGGAGTGCGGGCAGGGTGACCCTGGGCAGCCAGGCCATTGGCCAGCCAAGCGAACGCATCTGCGTTCCGCCTCTTGCTCCCCATTACCTGGAGCACCTCCTCCTCGCTCCAGAGCCCCAGCAGGTCCCGCAGCTCGGCCTCCGTCCAGGAGGGGCCCTGCTGCCGCTTCCCAGCCTGGCTGCCCTTCTGGCTGGGCTGGCTGCCCTGGCTCCCCTTGGGGGGGGTCCCCTGGGGGCGCTGGGGGGGCTGCCGGGCAGCCATCGCAGCTCTGTGGGGCTGAGGGTGGTGCAGGCTGGCCGCGTGTGCAGGCTGCAGCCTGCACGTTCCCTCAGCTTCCTGCAGAGGAAGGGAGGGGGAGGGGACCTTTAAGGGGCCGCTCCACGTGGCCACCAGTGAGCTGAGGGGCTGGAGAGAGCGTCTCTCAACCCCCCAGCTGATGGCCGCCATGGAGGACCCGGCAATTTCGACGTTGCGGGATGCGGATCGTCTACACGGTCCCTACTTCGACGTTGAACGTCGAAGTAGGGCGCTATTCCGATCCCCTCATGAGGTTAGGGACTTCGACGTCTCGCCGCCTAACGTCGAAGTTAACTTCAAAATAGCGCCCGACGCGTGTAGCCGCGACGGGCGCTATTTCGAAGTTAGTGCCACTACTTCGAAGTAGCGTGCACGTGTAGACACAGCTGAGGTGAGCAAATCAGAGAGTAGAGGGGTAGAAGTGGGGGAGGTGAAGAATTAGATTAAGCCAAGTATGCAAACGAGCCCCTCTAGTGACTCAGAAAATTCCCATCCTGGTTCAAATCACGTGTTAATGTGCCAAATTTGAATATAAAAGCCAGCTCGGCTGTTTCTCTTTGAATAGTGGTGTGAAAATTTTTTTTTTCAGTAGCACGCATACGCTGAAGTCAAGTTAAGTTAAGTTCTGGTCTGGCTATGGTCTGAAGAAGTGGGTCTGTCCCACGAAAGCTCATCACCTAATAAACTATTTTTCTAGTCTTTAAAGTGCTACTGGACTGCTTTTTGTTTTGATAGTATATAGACTAGCATGGCTACCTCTCTGCTACTTCCCAGAGGAGTGTGCGTGTGATGTGCTTGTGAACTTGTTTTGTTGCGTGTATATCTCTGAGTATCAGCATCAGGCATTAATAGAATAAATATTTGGATTAAACAGGACAGACTTTTGACGCTACTGTCTCTAGTTAGGAGGCACTTGCCTCTACAGATGAGCAAAATTGTTCCTGATTTTTTTCAGTAAAAAAATTCTGCTGATGCTGCAGATCTCAGACTTTCAGACTCAGTGTGTCACATCTAAAATCTCAAAGTACTTAGCACACTAATTTGTGATTTTAATACTTAACAATTTTCAATTTTTATCCTGATATTGTATTTAAAAAAAAACATTCCAACTGATTGCAACCTGCATTCCACTAGGTATATGTACGCTGACCGGGGAACAGCTGACCTAATGCATTTTAATTGTGGAGAGGGTGAAAAGGGAATGTATCTATGTTTGCTCACAACAATATTTAATGAAAGCTTTGAAATAAACAAGGGCTTCATTATCTTATCTATTGAGCTAACTGAATTAAATGTCTCAAGGTTTGGATAGAGAAAAACAGGAGAGTGTAAGAACTGGTCTCTTTTTGAATTTCTGTTTGGAGTGAACGCATATGCTGAGCAGAGGTAGACAGTGTGTGGCATTTTAACTACAATGACCTTGGAAGGAAATAAATAAGTGAAATGACAATTGCTTGTTTCACATTTTTTTATTGACTGACTGCCACTGACTGAGTTCTCAGATTGCGTGTCAGATATCATCAGAAGAGTTGGAGCTACATTAGAATACAGCAAGACTAAGAAAGATGGTGCACTACATTCAGGCTGGAGAGAGCTCAGTAGGGATTTGAAGCCTCTGTACATTGATTGACCCCCTCTCCCAAAGGGTCAACAAAGATATCAGAGAGACGCCCTCCTTCTTGCATTGGTTGTCACTAAAGGAAGATGCTGCTGTTGTGGTGTGAACACATACACTTAAAAACTCTGCTGAAAAAATGTTGGAAACACCGCCCCCCCCCCCAGTAACATGCTGTTACTCTCTCTTTTGTTCAAAGAAACTCATGGTACGTTAATGGCAAGTGCACAGTACTTCAGGGTTTTCTCACGGTAATCAGTTCAACTCTGACTTTAATTTCTTTAGGCTAGAGCAGGTGTGCTGGGTTTTTCATCACACAAGCCTTGTGTTAATGCTGGGTGTGTTGGGAGCTAAATTAACTGTGCACTCGTTCATATTTGGTGGACATTACCAAATCCAATACAGTTTAAAGCCCTTTTCAGAAAATACACCAGTTTTGCAGCACTCGTGTTTCATGTCATCCTGACATCACAATGGGTTGGCTTAAGCTTCAAAGTCCACTACCTACTCATCCAGCCCTTCATTCATCCAAGAATTTTTTTAAAACAAAGATACTTCCCCTAGATATTCATTGATGTCTATGCAACAACTCTGCGAATGATGTATGACAACAGCCTGGATCTTTCATCACCAGGATCAGCTTAAGAAGAAGGCGCCGAGGTAAGCTTCTCCTCATGGGATACAGGAATGGGTCTCTCACTATAGTTGGTGTCCATATGGGACCGGACCTTGGGGCCAGAGAAAGTCAGCATGCCATCAGCAGACAGAGAGCAAGTGATGGAGGATTGGTCCACACTGGAAGGCAGGCGGTATCTGCGGTGGAATTCACGGGAAATGTAGCCATGGTCATCCTGACAACAGACAAAGGGAACAGGTGGCTGAGTCAGAAACAGGGCATGGTGTGCAACTTAAGGCACACCCCATAGCATGTGTTAACCTACCTCACGAGAGGAAGACTCCATATTCACATTAAATTCCAAGCAATTATTTCAAAAGCCACTCTTGGCTCACAATAATATCATTGTCTCCTGTATGGCTATGATTATACATCCATTTTATTCTACCCTTCACTTTATTAGAGACAAATTCTGCCCTAGCTGACATCCTGCACACCACTCAGGTCAACTGAGCTACACAGTGTGTCAATCGGAGCAGAATTTGACACTTAACAATAGGATGGCTGTGACAGCAGTGTTAAGTGCCTGCTGCTCCCATTGACTTCAGATGAAGTTGTAGATGCTCAGCACTCTGAAAATCCGATCTTTCAGTATGCTGGAAGCATCATGAAATGAAACAAGAGGCCATAATGCTGGCTCCTCTGATGCTGTTGGCTGAAAGACTGAGAACTGAAAAGAAAGATCAACACTGAAGTGCCTTTTTAATCCCTTTATGGTAAATTAGCCACAAAAAATTGCATCACAAATATTGATTGGGATCTGAAATTTTGTTTTCCCAACAACTGTCTTTATGGGTGAGAAGAGTTTTCACGTGCTCCACTCCCCCTCCTCTGGTGTTATTCACACTTTAATCCTTGCTTGACTTTCCATGTCACATGTGGCCAGTTCCAAGACTGAGGCCCTTAGTTGTTTTGGTTTTGTTTGTTTTACACTTCTTGTCCAACCCAGCATATGAAAACTTGGCTTTCCAAAGGTAATCCTGCATTATGCAAACTCAGTCATTCTTTGACAGCTTCAAATAACACTCATTTTCTAATCAGAGGTTATAATTGAACAGAGCGCACTGTTATCCAACTGTTGTGAAGTGTGATGGCTGAAAATAAAGAAAAGGCAAATGAAATCAGGTTTGGTCTTTGCCAGAGCTGGGAACCTACCTTTAGTGCCTCTGGTTTAACCTTTGGAAAATAATTCTGGAAAAAAATAAAGAAAACAATCCTTCCCCCTTGTGTTTCCCCAGCTGAAGAACACCTTAAAGTCAGAAAGAGAAAATAGCAGGATCATTCCTTTCCCAAGTTGCAAGCTTTTTCTGCTGACCTGTCTTTCACTGTGCTTGCCTTTGATTTCCACAAAGTCATCAATGATCTTCACACTCAGATCTTCAGGAGAGAAATGTTTTACATCCAGGAAGATGGTAAATTTGTCCCGGTCAGATCTCACCTGAAATTAACATTGTAAAAAAATAAAATATCAGGTTGATGCCAATAATCTGCTGACTCAGAAAAAAGAAAAAAAAGGTAGTTCTCAGACTCTCTTTGCATGTGATTGTCTCTGAAGTAATTTAAGAAGGCTAGAGAATGACTATGGGCCTGAGCCAAAGCCCACTGAACTCAAAAGGGCTCTCCATTAAAGTAAATAGACTTTGGCTGAGGCCCTGTGACTGCAAGACTGGTAGAATTCTTGCAGTCACAGAGCCTCAGCCAAACTCCCTGAGTTTGTCTCACATTGCTCTCACTGTGTCACTCTACCTCTCAGTTATTTTTCAGAATCTATCGCTGGAGATTTATTGGACATTTAGGCTGTGATCAGGCTCTAGAGATGAGATTGTATCAGGCATCTAGCTTCATCTGTTTTGTTAATCTAGTACTTTTGCTTTTTACTCTTTTAAACCTCACTTTGGCTGTGAAGCTCAGAAGGAAAGGGTGATCTGCAGCTTTGTGGCCTGGGTTGTGCTGTGTTCTTGGTACTCTGAGCTCTGCTGGACCTCTGCTCCATTTTGGGAAGAAACCTGGGGAAGGTTAGAAGAATGCAGAAAGCGCAAACATCTGCACTCTATTTAAAACTTCAGATTTGACTGTTCTGAATGTAACCTAAGGTACAAAATGTTCATTCTGCACATAATCTTTGGAGAATTGTTCTTAGGATTCCCTGTGTGGCATTGAGAGCAATAGAGCGGGCATGAGAGAAAGACAATGGGGATGGGGAAGGAAGAAGAAATGAGAATGCTTATTCTGAAAATTGAATTTCTACCTGTGTTCCCACCCCCAACAAAACTGAGCTAAATATGAATGATCTTGGAACAGAGGAAGTTTTGTTTCCCCCCAGCAGACAGCAAACTGCTGTCAGTCGTAAAGTGATCATTTTTTTTCAGTATTGCAAAAATACGGTAGGCCAAATCTATTTCTTAAAGGGACAAAATGATTTCCTGTGAAAATTTTCTTTGCTGGTCAGATGGACTTAGTATTTTGCAGGAAACTTGCTAATATTCCTGCACCTGTTCACATCAGAGCCAAATTATATTGACTAATTGAATCAAGAAAGTAGCAGGTGAGTGTCACTATTAATGAATTGGCAGCAGAGGTAAAAGGTATTCAGTAAAGGAGTCTTACCTCTGAAATGCCTGATTCCAGGATGGTGCGGAACAGAGAGCTCCTGTAATAGGGGCTGATGGTGGAAGAGAACAAAGGCAGGAGATCGTAATCGAGGAGACCCTCTCCAAAATACTGGTCAAACAAACGGCTTGGAAATAAGGACCCAAGCGCTCGTTTGAACCAGGGGTGCTGGATGGTAATGTCCATGTTTTCTGCTTCTGCAAATTCGATGGCAGAATGAAGACAGTGCAGTCTCTCTGGACAGTGATGTCTTTGCTGGACTGAACAGAGGAGGCTCAGAAAGTCTCCCTCTATATATACCATTTTCACAGAACAAGGGCATTAGTGGGATTTCTCTGGAAAGACATGACCTCATGAGGAAAGCAATCTGGTCAGCAGAAATGCAGAGGCTGGCCTGAGGATGACAGTCTGGTTAGAATCCGTGCCAGATTATCTGCCGACAGGAGCTGCTCTCCAATGTGTTAAGCTATGTGGGGCTACTGCTGCTTAAAGAGAAAACCAGTTCCAACCGTTAGCACAGACAGCTTTCTTCTAAATTGAATGTCTAACGGTGTCTGTTTTGTGAAGCTCTGTGACCTTTGCCAGCCTCTTCCACGTTGATTTGTTGATGTTTCTTTCCTCTCCTGAAACCAAGAGGGAAAGCTCCTTTGCAAAGAATGCTGCAAGAGGACAAAGATGATTGAGTTAGGATGACATAGGTTGAAAGAAATCACTTTTGTTGACATGCTGTTATGTGTCTTAAACTCTCTGGTCAGTGAGAGGTTCTGTGCAGCCATTGACACTGTCAGGGAGGATGTTCAGGATCCTAATAAAAGAAATACTAAAGTATGTTTAAAGTAAGAACAATGGGATTTCATTTAATCAAAAGAGCAAGAGAATCTTGGATATTTTTGCCAGGTTAAAAAGAGAAGAAAAGTTATTATCCATTATGACAGTACCAAAAGGGCTCTTTGAAACCTTCCTAATTTCATTTTTAGACAGTGGATCTAAATCCTTTTAATCTTCTAGCTGGAAGCATATTTTTCAAGTTCAAACACATTTTTGCTGTATTTTCCTGCATTACTGTAGCAGTGGCACTGGCCAGAGCCCTGGTCCCCTTTGAATTTTCAGAGGTACGCCACACAGTGAAGCTCTGGGTGTTGGGGAAGACACACCATGATCTGGGTGGTGCTAAGGGCTGAGTCCCTGAGGTCCTGCCCCTTCTACCTGAGGCCCCGCTCATTCCAGGGGTTCAGAGATGGTGTCCCCCACCACACCTTGCCCTCAGGCCGATGGTGGCTGTCAGCCCTGCTAAGTATGAGCTTAAGTTCTAGTATCACTGAAAATGAAGTGGCTAAATCACCTTTGAAAATAATAATTAGTTTTCTATGAGCCACATTTTAAAGATATTTGAGTGCCTAAACATAGAGATAGGCATTAGCAGGCTTTTTAAAAGCATGTAGGCAATTTTCTGCATTATCTTTTGGAGATATTATTGAATTAATTTTAATTATCCTTGGAGTCCATTAAATGCAAAGATTAAATGCAAAGATTACGTATTACAGTGGGCCTGGATGACCAAAAGATTACATTAAGCAATGTGATAGATAAGAATGAAATTCTGGAACAATATAGGTGAAGTAGATTTTTTGTGACATATCTGGTAGGAAGTGAGGGAAAAGTCCCTCCCCCAACACACTCCAAATATGCAAAAGCACATCCCTTTGAAGCGATGTCCTGAAGAGGGGGCGAACCCCTGCTGATTACCTGTTCCCAGGGGATCCCGAGGTCAAAGGTTCACAATATATATGGGAATGACTCGCAAATGTTGCTGTGAGATAACAGCTGTTAGGCACTTCTTACCACAGAACGCCATGTTGGAGTTGGGGGGCGTTACCTTAGGAAGACTTATGAGCACATGTGTAGGTTTTTAATATATTTTCTCTGTAATGTTTTCACCTTAAGAATAACTGGGCTTGCTTAGAAAAGGCTGTGTGGTAACTTTTAACTGTGGACTGTTATGCTAGTTATAGCCTCTGAGGAGAAAGCTGAGCAGGCCTACAGAGAAACCCAAAGTGTAGGAGCTTGGAAAATGTCTGATCAGGAGGAAGAGACATGGATCTCTATACGAAAAAGATGATGGTTTAAGAACCAGAAACCTGAAGAGGGCACCCTTGCTGGACCACAAGGGGTTAATACTGGTGCCATTGCCCTGAAAGTCACAAATGTGGTGGCAGCACGTGTGGATTTACAGCAGGCTGAAGGGCTGTGAAAACAAGTATGAGACATGGATAGTGACATCAACATCCATGGATGCGGATACCAGCAGCTATAAAGTGGATATCTCTGGTTTTGCAGTCTCTGCCTGTGAGATAGCAAAGTCAAGCACCTCCCCTTTGCCTCTTATCATTCTGCTTGGTACACTATCAGCTCTTATCTCAACAGAACAGGGCACCTGTAACAAAACCTTATCCACAACTAATTCCACTTCACAACGGTAGGACTGTAGGAAGATTGGCTGGGAAGTTCTAAAGCCATGTCTATACATCAATAGCGAGAGTCACAGCTAGGCTGTGTCTACACGTGCCCCAAACTTCAAAATGGCCATGCAAATGGCCATTTCGAAGTTTACTAATGAAGCGCTGAAATGCATATTCAGCGCTTCATTAGCATGCGGGCGGCAGCGGCGCTTCGAAATTGACGCGCCTTGCCGCCGCGTGTCTCGTCCAGACGGGGCTCCTTTTCGAAAGGACCCCGCCTACTTTGAAGTCCCCTTATTCCCATGGTTGACAAAACCCTCTAGTGTAGACATAGCTAGAGGCAGTAGCTAGATCAGTGGAATGATTCTTCTGTGGATCCATTTGCACCTACAGTGGCAATGTAGCTACGTAGAGCTAATTTCTAGGTGCAGACCAGGCCATATATCCAGATTCACAAAGGTGTTTAGGTTCTTAATACTCAGTGAAATCAGTGTTGCATGCAATATAGTTATAGACATGTTTGTTCAGGATATTAGAGAGATAAGGAAGTTAATGTCATATCTTTTATTGGGCTGAGTTCTGTTGGTCCAGTACAAGATATTCATAGACTCCTAGGGCTGAAAGAGACCTCAGGAAGTCATCTAGTCCAGGCACCTGCCCAAAGCAGTACCCAATTAAATCATCCCAGCCAGGACGTTGTCAAGCCAGAGCTAAAAACCTTTAGGGATGGAGATTCCACCACCTCTCTAGGTAAAGCATTCCAGTGCTTCACCACCCTCCTGATGAAATAGTTTTTCCTAATATCTAACCTACACCTGCCCCTCTGTAACTTGAAACCATTGCTCCTTGTTCTGCCATCTGGCACCACTGAGAACAGCCTCTCTCTATCCTCTCTGTACCCACTCCTTCAGGAAGTTGAAGGCTACTATCAAATCACCCCTCAGTCTTCTCTTCTGCAAACTAAATAAGCCCAAATCCCTCAGCGTCTCCTCATAGGTCATGTGCTCCAGCCCCCTAACCATTTTGGTTACCCTCTGCTGGACCCTCTTGTCTGAGATGAATTCAATGGAAGTTAGGAGCCTAAATACTTCTGAGGATCTGAAGAAAGACTGGAAAATCATTTCAGTTATTCATGCCCTGTGCTTGACTCCTGTCCCTTAGCATTGACCAGGGGTCAGCAACCTGCAGTTCCGGAGCTGCACACAGCTTTCCATGGAGCCACTCGCAGCTCCAGGTGTTGCTGCCACTTAAACAACGCCCACTGTTAAAAGGGAATTTAATTTTTTATTTAAGAGGCATCAGCCTCTGGAGCCGCATGTGGAGTCAGCTGCAGCAGGGAGCCCCGGAAGAAGAAGCTGGCAGGGCGCCCCTGCCAGAGCCCTGATGAGAAGCAGGAGGTGCGGGGGTGAAGGCAGCTGCAGGAGCAGAGCAGGAACCCGGTTCCACCCACAGCATGCTGCTCACCAGCCACCACCAGATGCTGCAGATGGGCATCCCTGACCATATCAGGGAAATGGGAGAAGAAAGCAGCCAGCTCACCCCTGGCCATGGCCAGCACCACTTCCTCCACTCCCAGCCCGCACGGGCCTCATCCTCCACTCCCAGCCCCCGCGGGCCTCATCCTCAGGCTGCCACCCTGCTCCCGCCTGGCCGACTGGTGCTGCTCGACTGGTGCAGCCTGCTCCATGTACTGTGCTCAGTGGTGGCAGCCAAGGAGAGAAGGGCGGCTCTGCTCCAGCCATGGTGAGGAGCCACAGCCAAAGGGGGAAAAGAGGTGGCTGCTCTTCCACCAACTGTTTGCTTCCCCCTTCCCTGCTGCCACCAACAACACCAGCTTGGAAGCACCCACCCGCAGCACCCGGCATTAGTGTCACCGCTGCCCGGATCGTACCATCCACCTGCACTGCGAGGGGGGCAGAGTGAGCACCAGCTCCAGTCTGCCTCCTTGTACCTGAGCAGCCGGGGGAGGTAGGCAGCGCACAGAAGCAGGTAAATCCTGGGGGTCGGGGGGGGCAGGTTTGCAGGACGGGGGGTAAAACTTGGAGATAAAGGGTCGGATTTGGGTGTTGAGGCAAGTAAAGTCTGGAGATGGGGGTAACAATTTTCTAACTGGTATAAATATTGGGTGTGTGGCTCTTAATATAGGGGCTACAAAAAGGTATGGTTTGACTATTTATTAAGGACTGTCTCATATTCACGTGCACTGTGGCTCTGGAAAAATTCATTTTGTAACCGAATTTGAAAAAATGGCTCTTTTTGCTATTTCGGTTGAAGACCCCTGGCATAGACACATTCCTACTCCTGGAGCCTCTTCCTCCTTATTTTACATGCATGGAGTTATTTTTATTGTACAGCTCTCTGTGCATTTTCAACCCATTTCACAATTCAGCTGTACACTGGAAAAGCTAAATATCGGCTCCCCTCACACACAAAAACAGCGTTTTTTTTTTAATCTAAAGAATTTAGATAATGTCAACAGTCTGCCTCAGTGCAGCCAAAGAGGCTTTAAAAATTACTAACAATTCCTTTTTTCCACCTCAGAGCCCGTGTCCTGAACACTAAATAAATCCCATCAGTGTTTGGGACGTATAATGTCATTGTTGTTGAATCACTGATGAATTTACACATTGTTAATCCCTGGCATTTATTCAAACCAGCTCAGCAACTTTCAGCAGCACAATGCATTTAATGTTTCCATCAGTGAGTTTGCACAGCAAACGAGAGGCTATGGTCTCTGAACTTCAGCTTGCAGGATTGCCAGCTGGTCAATATAGTGGGAAGGCAGTGGAACAAGCCTGAGAGAAAGGGGGAATAAAAGCACATGCATGTTTGGAATTGTATAGCAGTGCTACGTAACAGTAATACCCAATTGTCTTAATCCACAGATATCAAAACATTTTATAAAGGAAGCTGGTATAATTATCACCACTTCTCTGGGGCTGTGTCTACACAGTGAAGTGATTTCAGAATAATGACCATTATTCCAAAATAACTTTGTGAGTGTCTACACAGCAAAACTACTATTTCAATATAATTTTGAAATAGCGGATGGTTTATTTTGAGTTCTGTAAACCTCATTCTACGAGGAATAGTGCCCTATTTTGGAATAGGGGCTGTAAAGGCAGGGAATAGGGGTTATAGCCACAAAAACTAAGATAAAGAAAGTCCTCATTAGGGAAGTAGTAACAGAGAAGTGGGTCTGTCCCACGAAAGCTCACCTAATAAACTATTTTGCTAGTCTTTAAAGTGCTACTTGACTGCTCTTTGCAGATGATGCAGCTCTTGTCACTCACAGTGAAAACACATTATAGTCACTGATGGATTCCCTAGCCAAAGCCTGCAAGTTGTTTTCCCTTGACATAAGCATGAAGAAAACTGTTGTATTCACTCAAGGTATACCTCAGCGACCCAATGTCATTCTGAATAACAGCCCATTAGATGTGGTTCAACAATTCTGTTACCTTGGATCTACTGTCACCACAAACCTATCCATGGGCAAAGAGCTGAACATCAGAAAGGGGAAGGCAGCTATGATTTTTGGCAGACTTACGAAACAAGCATGGGACAATCCTAAACTGACAGTGAAAACAAAGATGCTAATCAACCAGGCATGTGTATTGAGTATCCTGCTATATGGTTCTGAGGCATGGACCACATACTTGAACCAGGAGAAAAAACTGAACAGCTTCCATCAACTGGCAAGATAAAGTTTCAAATGCAGATGTCCTGTCAAGATCTGGCATACCCAGCTTCATATCAGTCCTCAACAGCAGAAGACTAGGATAGCTTGGTCATGTGAGACGAATGGGTGACAAACGTCTTCCCAAAGCAATCCTCTACGGTGAACTGCCATGTGGGTCGAGGACAAGAGGAAGATGAAAGCTGAGATTCAAGGATACATGCAAAAACACCGTGAAAAAGTTCAACATCAATCCAAAATTCTGGGAATCTACATCATCAGATTGAAATACCTGGCGACAATTGCTAACACAGGGCACATCATCCTTTGGTAGTATATGTGCAAACCATGCAAAAGAACTTTGTCTTAGAAGGAAAAACTCTCAGACTCCAGAATTCAGAAATAGACTGATATGCGGGTATTACAATTGACCGCGCAAATCAAATATTGGACAGATAAGCCACCAGCGAAACTGCAGACTCAAACACTGCCCATAGATCCTCACCGCTGCTGTTAACCATGGTCTCTCAAGATGAAAAGGGGCTGTATAGGGGCTATTTTGAAATAGGGGGCCTCCAGCCCACCCAAAATGCCCTGCAGCCAATCAGTGTAGAGGATCTATTTTGAAATAGCTGAGTGGTATTTCCATATGCATTTTGTGCGTAGACATGCTATTTAGAAATAAACTACTCTGGAAAATCTCTTCCAGAATAGCTTATTCCTAAATAATGCTGCTGTGTGGACATAGCCTGGGGCTAAGTCTATACTAGGGAAATAAGGCAATTTCAGATACACAATTCTAACTATGGCATTTGCATAGCTAGAATCAACATATTGGAATCGACTTATTTCCCGAGTAAAGACTTACCCCAGGCTCATACAGACCTAGCCTTTGTACTCTCCTGTTGATCTCCCTTACTCAACACAATAGCTTGGAATACAGGGGTTGACTGCAGACCCCAGAGAGATCGCTTTAGAGCATCTTTACCAGACACGCCAAACTGAACTCTGAAAGTACAGACAAGCCTTCGGAGAACAGCTAGGGGAAGTGAGGTGTTAAAAGTCACTCAGCAGACCACATGCAGTGTCAGGATTAGAAGTCCATTCTCCTGGTCTCTGTAAAGTGCCCCATGTAAATGTAACCCTTCTGTTAACGCCAGATGCCTGCCAGAAGGGCCGGGTTCAACTCTTGTGGGGTTTTCCTGTCAAGGATACAACCAACCAGCTCGAGCCCCCACCCAGTGGCCTGGGACAATTTCACCCCCGTGCTGAGTGCCTGTAAGGCGGTTCTCCGCCCCCCTCCTCACAAGCACAGAGTCTGAGATAGAAATGGCTTATTTAATGATCATAACCTACCCCAAGGTTACAGTGACAGATGCAGTATATCTCAGCACAGAAGAGACAAACCCCCTTTACCCAGATACCATCCCCATATGCAGTAGAGCCCAGTCTCTTGCTTGGGCTCTTGGCCATTTACCCCACACACAGTGACAGGGTGTACCCTCTGCGGTGCAGTCCCAAAACCCCGCAAATACATCACCAGGGTAGTACTAGGTATCTACTTGTCTGCAGCCTCCCCTTGCTGCCACCGCCACTCCTACCAGCCACCTACTTGTTGTTGTCAGTGTCACTCCCACCCCCACTGCTTGGGATCACCCTAAGGCAGAACCCTGTGATTTCAGCTCTTGGTACTTTTAATAGTGGGTTTTACAAACACCCTAGTATTCAGTTCTATCTTTCAACAGGTGGAGAGGATTAGTCAAGCCAGGCTTATAGCTATAGGGACAAGGCATAAGCAGGACCATGATACTCAGCAAGCTAGCTCTACCAACACCCCTTCCTTCCTCCCTTACAGTGCTTTAAACCAGGGAGCCCTGCATAATCAATGTCTTACACAGCTATGGCGACTGCCCTGTCCCCCACAACAACTCAGAGCATTGGTGAGATCTCACAACTCCCACATTAAGTGTCAGCTTAAATTGTGATTTTACAACTACATGTTTACAATAGACAAAAATCTCATGGCTTACTTGCTACCCATTAGGCTTTGCCTGAAAAGGTATCACACCTGCACACCTTTGCATTCTCATGCAAATGATCTCTGGGAGACAGATTCCTCCCAGCCTTCAGCAGCATTGCCTTTCTTCTGCCACATTCCCTACATCAACAATGTGGTTTTTAGTAACAGAGAGGAAGCCTGCTAGTCTATACACTATCAAAACAAAAAGCAGTCAAGTAGCACTTTAAAGACTAGCAACCATTTGCTAGTCTTTAAAGTGCTACTTGACTGCTTTTTGTTTTGATAATGTGGTTTTTGTGTGATTGGTTGCTTGGTTTTTGGTATGAATCTCTTGCTAAAAAGAAAGCGGATTGTAGGCAGTGTTCCCTGTAAGCAGAGTGCTTAGGCAGCTGCCCAGGAGAGATTTAGGTGGCGCCCAAATGATTAGCAGAGCATCGCCAGCCAGCCACAGCCAGCAACATGAATTTCTATTAGTGGTGCACATAACAAAAGTTATTCCACACATGGAAGGAAACAATTAGCAGGAACACTGGTTGTAGGCCATGTCAAAAATAACTTTTCTGAAGTGACTGCAGGGTTCTTTTATGTAAAACCAGACAAATAAATAATGTTCTTCTGAGCCCTTTAGGGAGTGATAGATTCTGCAAGTGTAGTCCCTGTGCAGACAGAATCCCCAGCATCCTTTAGGGGAGTTGGAAGTGGGACGTGGTTACCGTAGGAAGAGGGTGATTGTAGTAAGGGGAGCTGCAAGGGATGTTAAAGCCGAGAAAAGGGCAGTAGGGAAAAGCTGTCAGGAGACGGGACTAGACATGGCATTTGGAAGAAGCAGAAGCTGCAGGAGGAGGCATTCAGGGAAAAGGGCTTTCTCTGGTGTTCAGGGGGAAGGGATGGAGCGAGGAGAGGCAGAGAACAAAGGTGTTTGTTTGCTAGTGACTCAGAGATGATTTGGGAGGCTGCTGTATGGGGAATGGGAGAGGAAGAGGAGGTATTACAGAAGGAAGGTCCTTAGCCCAAAGGATGAAGGGAAGAGGCAAGCACACTGCAGCTGTGTGACAGTTTTGCACCTAAGTGTTCAATCGTTCTTGAGTCTGCATCAGATTGGATCAGATGCCAAGTATGAATGCTGTTGTGAAAACCCCTTTATCTCCCCACCCCTAAAAGCATGATGAATTGTTTAATCCCAGATGATTAAACTGGCAAGGACTTAACTGCTGATAAATCTGAGATGAAGTGGATCGCAAGTGGAGCCGCAAGCCAGTGATGACTTGGAAGCAAGGTGACCTCCCAGATGCATTTGAGAGAAGAATGGAGGTTTGTCTACACTTGAAATGCTACACCATTGCACTGCTTCAGTGTTGGCTTGCACTAAAGCAACGGGAAGGGTTCTCCCATTACTTAGTTAATCCACCTCTCCTACAAGCAACATCTAAGGTCAACAGAAGATTTCTTCTGTCAATCAAAAAAACTCTGTCAACCTAGTGCTGTCTGCACTGGAGGTTAGGTTGACTTAACTGCTTCATTCAAGGGTGTGGATTTCTTGCACCCCAAGCTAGGTAGCTGGGTTAGCTTAACTTGTGAGTGTAGACCTGGCCTGGGTCTGGAAGAGGGCGGCCAGGTCACAATGCAATGCCAGACAAGAGGGGAAGCAGGGGTATTGGACGGAGGAGGGTAGTTTATCTGGCAGCTCATAGTGATGTCTCAGGTTAGGAAGAGGACAATATAGTCCACTGCCTAGTATGCTTTTGGTACTACAAAGAGATTATATGTATTCGTAGTTATTTGTGTATTACATTCTAAGTTTTCCCTAAGCTGTGTGACCACACAGACATGGCATCCCCTAAAGCCCAACGCAGTTGCTTAGGGCTGCAGTGGGAAGAGATCTCGCCTTAAGCCCTGAAGCTGGGGTGGGGTGGGGGGGCAGGGGTGGAGAGGAACTGTACAGATACACAAACCACAAACCACAAACCAGTTAGTCAACATTTTAATGGAATGGGGCATCTGTCAATGACCTCAAGGTATGTGTGTTACTGAAGAGACATTATCGCACCGTTTTAGAGAGAGAAGTGGACGAGCTGACTTTTATATTCAAATTCGGCACATTAACACATGGTTTAAATCGTGATGGGAACTTTCTGAGTCACTATAGGGGCTCGTCTGCATACTTGGCTCAGTCTAATTCTTGATCTTCCCCCCCACCCCACCACTCTCTGATTTGCTCACCTTGATTATCTTTTTCTGATTTGTCCTCCTTGCTTACTGTTTTTGGTTCTCTGTGTCTTAAATATTGAGTCTGTTCTGGTCTGGCTATGGTCTGAAGAAGTGGGTCTGTCCCACGAAAGCTCACCTAATAAACCATTTTGCTAGTCTTAAAAGTGCTACTTGACTGCTTTTTGTTTTGTACAGATACAGATTACCTGCATGAACAAGGAACCAACAGAGGGAATGCATACTGTAATTTTGTAAAGCATGAAAGAAGTCTAGCACCTTTCCCTGAGCAAACAAGCCCAGCACCATGAAATCTGGGCTTTCATTTTCCCAGGGTGATTCCCAGAGCCTGGGAACATTCTGAAAGAGGTTTGCATGTGCCAGTAAAATCACAGTCTTTGAAATGCTATGCTGGGAGTTTTCTTCCCATAGAAGAAAAGAGCAATTGCCCTGAATAAAGTGCCCTGTCATTGTTATCTTCTGCTGTGAATGGTGTTCCAAGGCTTTTGACAAGGCTGTGCCAAACACAGGACCACAGACTTCATGTGGCAACTCCTTTCTTTTATAAAACAAAGTAGCAGAAATGTAGCACTTTAAAGATCAACAAAATGATTTATTCGATTATTAGTTTTTGTGGGACAGTTCCACTTCTTCAGATCGGAAGAAGTGGGTCTGTCCCATGAAAGCTCATCACCAAATAAATCATTTTGTTAGTCTTTAAAGTGCTACATTTCTGCTGCTTTGTCTTGTTGGAGTACAGACTAACACGGCTACTTCTCTGTTCCTTTATTTTATGATCACTGTAGTGCAGGCAATTTTTCCAGTGTGCACACAGCAGATCAGGAATAATGTGCAGTCTTCCGCTGAAATCATGGTGTGTTCCCCACACATCTCATGTATCTTGTGGCAGATGACAGTGCTGCCCTAGCACAGAACCGGCTTTCCCTCTTGTGAAGCCCTAAGTGTCATTGTCCCCCTAAGCTTTATGAAAAAAGGCTTATGAATATGCATTACTCAAAGATGCTTTAGACAAAAAGCCTAATGTAACATACTAATTTTAATGTTAGAATCTGCTGAATGTGTATATCCAATTTCTATGCATGTGTCATTCTTGTGTGTGAAGTTAGAAATATGACGCGTGACTCTGGTTTTAATTCTAAATGTGCTAACGTGGGCCATTACTGATGCTCTGGAAACTGAATGGCTTGGAGATCTAATCAGTAAGCCACGAAAAGTCTTGTGGCTTTTGTAATAAAAGAGGAGCCGGTACTCAGCCAGCTCCACCTCCTCAGCCAATCCTGCAGCTGGGTCTGCCGAGGCTCCAGTACTCAGTACCAGCACAAAAAAAGCACTGGTCTTGTTTGTCCTGTAAGCCCAAACTGTAGTGGGTCCTAAAAACACATATGGCCAGGCCACCTGATTCTGAAACCCATTTTGGATTTGATGCTCTTCCACCCAAAGGGAGAAAAATTAGAACTGAGCAAAACAGAATGTCTACCTAGGGCAAAAGGGTTGGGAAGTGGGAGGAGAGGACATACAATAGGAGCAGTTGCCAGCCTCCAGGAGACACCCCTCTTCCCCCCTCCCACTTATTACCTAAGGTGCCTGTCCCCCTCATCCAGCAAAAGGGGAGGAAGGGCAGCAGCACTGTCTGGAGACTTTATCCCACCACTCTGATTTGGCCGAGAAGCAGAGGGCAGTGCCTAGGTGTGGATGGGCAAGGGCGCATCATGAGGGTGCTGCATGGGTAAGCTGCACCCCCTCACCTAGATCCCTTGCCCCTGGCTTGCTCCTGCTCCCCCTTCTCACCCAGACCCCCTCCTGCAGCCTCCCTCCCACCCAGACTCCCCACCTTGCTCCTGCCCCTCTCTACCAGACTCCATGCCCTCCTGCTCCCTTCCTGTCACCCAAATTCACACCCCAGCCCACTTCTGCACCCCTTGCCTGCCCAGACCCCAGTCCATCTCCTACACTCCTTCCTGGTCAGACCTCCCACTGCCAGACTGCTCCAGAACCCCATTCCCACCCAGATTGCCCACTCCTAGTCCATCCCTGGACCCACTGCTGCCCAGACCCCCAGTTCCCAGGCTGCATCTGTACACTCCTTCCTGCCCAGATCCCACACTCCAAGCCCAGTTCCTTGTAGTTCCCTCTCCTCCCACACTGAACCACCATTTTCTCTCCACTCCAGAGCCTAGAGGGCCCTAGGCTCTGGTGTGCAAGGGGAATGAGGGATGAAGGAGTGTCTTTAATCGGTTTTTGGTTTGTTTGTTTTTTTTTCTCACTTCTAACTTATGTGGCCCCCAATGGATTTTTCTGTGGGCCTGTGACCCCCACTCCAAAAAATATTCCCCACCCCTGCCTTATGGAATGGGGCAGCTGCTACTCCACCACATGTCTACAGTGTAGCCTGTATCACAGAGGAAGCCATGTTGGTCTGTATCTTTGAGAACAAGATGATGTCCTGGGGCGCCTTATAGACTAAAAGATATTTTGGAGCATAAGCTTCTGTGGGCAAAGACCTGCTCCATGAGATGTTGCGGCATCTGATGAAGTGGGTCTTTGCCCACGAAAGCTTGTGCTCCAAAATAGCTGTTAGTCTATAAGGTGCCACAGGACTCAGTGTAACCTGTGTATCAATGGCCTGGCTTGCATGCATTCAGCAGCCGAGCCTGCCTCCAAGTGGCCACATTGTAGAGTTGCACACAACTCATATCTGTCTCCAGCGAGGCCCAGCTATTACACAGGTGTTTGGCATTAGGATTTCTGGGAGCACATCCGGAAGTCCTAAGTGCCTCGCCAACTAAAGCTGCTTGAGGAAATGGTTCATGGGGTACTGTGAAGAATGTGCCTGTCATTCCCGCGTTCTTACTCCATCAACATATTTACTTGAAGCACTTTCAGTTCCGTATTGTCCTCACTTCTTTCCAGTCTAGACCAAACCATGGATCCAGTGTGGGCCTCCTTATCTTCTACTGTTTGGGCCATGAAATAGTATTCTGACATCAGAACTTGTAGCAAAAGAAGGTTTAATTACACAATGAGCAGGTGCAGGATAGTGGTAGATGTTGCATTTGGTGGACTGCAGGCAAGAAGGTACTCCTTAGAGAACTGTATAGATGCCAGCGTGGGCAGCATTCTTCATTTGATTGTGTCTTTAACAGCATCTGAAAGGACCAGGTTACAATTTTTCAGATGGCGTGGGCTCAAGACACTGCTGGTTTGCCGGTACGAGATGGACAATCCAAAAGCACACCAGTCACTCCAGGGGTTGGATCCAGGCAAGTAAGGGAAATAAGTGACTTCTTGCATGACCACATCCTTGCACTGCAGAGTGATGTAGATGAAGAAATAAGATGCTGTGATGGGGGAGGGGTTGTTATGCTCTGTGCTTGCTACGCCTAGCAGTTTATGTGGCTATTGCTGGTTTGCTGTTGGTTTCATGAGAGTGTTTGATAGCTTTGGATGCAACTTACTGTCTCTTCCTGCTTTTCTGAGTCTTCACAACTTACCATCTTGTACAGCCCACCCAATTTCTTAACACAACTAAAAGTATTCTACTAACCTGAATTATCATGGAAATCTTAGCAGGCATGCCAAGTGTCTGTACACAAATGCTACTTAGAAGTGTGAAACATGAAATAAGTGCAAGTGTCCACAGCAGTGCCATTAACTGAAGTCCAAGCTCCACAGACTCACTAGCAGTGGAACTCAATGTCAGAGATGTGCTTTCTAGTCTCCTTCTCTTTGGTGACACATGTTGCCAAGGTTGTATATGATTGTACCTTGTGCACTCCAGCCCTGCACATGTGCGTATTCCAATGCGTAGTCTCATTCGTATTATCCAGTGGCTGCATGAAGTGGTAGCATGGAGGAGAGTCCTCAAGCATTGGTGCTGGAGCTCCTGTGAGGTATACCGCCTGGTGGCTACTAGGGTGATCAGCTGCTCTAGCAGTGCTTGGTCCTGCATGCTTTCCCTCTGGTTAGTTTCAGGAAATTGGCAACAAATTTCTTCTGATGCTTCCTGTCCTCCTCCTTTACTTTCTGGTATTCCAGGTACTCTCCTGCCCTGTGTCCCATGTCATATAACAGGTTATCTCTGACACTCCGTTTTCACTTGGTTGAAGGTCCTATCCCTGTGAGTCCTGGGTTTCTCTCCTTGGTGCATCTGACCTGGAAATACCAGTCAAGGAAAAAAAGAACATTTTTATGGGGAAAAAAGGGAAAACTGCATCCTTCCTTTACATCTGCATCAAAACAAAGCAACTCTTTGACATCTTAACAACCTGGAATAATTTTACTCCACCTTTATACATTGACTTATCCAGAACAGCCTTCTAGCAAAATTTACACAAATCTACAGCAGCTAGGAATAGCTCCTCCTTTCCGTTAGTTTCTGGTTGCAAAGCTCTATGTTATCTTCCCACTCTGCTGCCCCCATGAGAATGAGGGGGGCCTTGTGGTTAAGGCACTGTTGTAGAATTCCTGGGTTCAGTTCCCAGCTTGGACACTTCTCCCATGATCTTGGGTAAGTCACTCTATCCCTATGGGTACATCTACACTAGGAAATTAGGCTGATTTTCTAGCACCTGATTTTGTAAAGTTGAGAGTGCATGTTTACACTGGCACATGAAGTCAATGGAAAGTGTCCCCATTAGGATGAGCAGCTTTGACTTAGTCAGCAATGCAATGTGAGTGCCTATCCCACAGTTCCTGCTGCACCCTTGCATTGTGGGTTAAGCTCCCAGTGTCTGATGGGACAAAAAAGTGCCTTGGTTGATTCTGAGTGTGTCATCAGCCTTCCACAGGGCACTTATCTTCTCTCCCTCCCTTTGGAAAGCAACAACAAAAAGCATTCTTGCACGCTTTTTCATAACCGTGCAGATATCATTACAAGGCTAGCATGGAATCTGTCCAAATTCCAACTGTTGTGGCAAGTACTATGAGCACCTCGTGCATTGTGCTGCAGTATGTGCAGAGCCTAAGCAGCTGTCAGAGTGATGAAGACTCTGAGGAGGACACGGCATACCCAAATGTGAAACCCTGGAGAAGAAAAATGGGGAGATGCCGGCCGCGCTCACTGCTCTGCATGCAGTGGAGAGCCAGCTCTGGTGCTGTGAAACAAGCTCAGACTGTTGGGACCACATTGTTCTGCAGGTATGGGATGATCAGCAGTGTCTACAAAACTTTTGCATGCGTAAGGCCACTTCCATGGAACTTTGTAAATTGCTCTCCCCTGCTCTTTAGAGCAGGGTACAGCATGGTACATGGTACAGCAATACCAAAATGAGATCACAGAATCACAGGATCACAGGGCTGGAAGGGACCTCAGGAGGTCACCTAGTCCAGCCCCCTGCTTCAAGCAGGATCATCCTCCACTAAGTCATCCCAGCCAGGACCTTGTCAAGCCGGGACTTAAAAACCTCAGGGGATGGAGAATCCACCACCTCTCTAGGCAACACATTCCAATGCTTCACTACCCGCCTGGTGAAGTCGTTTTTCCTAATATCCAACCTACACCTCTTCCTCTTCAACTTCAGACCATTACTCCTTGTTCTGCCATCTGACACCACTGAGAACAGTTTCTCACTCTCCTCTTTAGAGCTCCCCTTCAGTAAGTTGAGGGCAGTTATTAAATCACCCCTAAGTCTTCTCTTCTGTAAACTAAACACGCCCAAATCCCTCAGCCTCTCCTCATAGGTCTTGTGCTCCATTCCCTTAATCATTTTTGTTGCCCTCTGCTGAACCTGCTCCAGCAAATCCACATCCTTTTTATACTGGGGGGGGCCAAAACTGGATACAATATTCAAGATGTGGCCTCACCAGTGCCAAATAGAGGGAAATAACTCCTTCTCTAGATCTGCTGGAAATGCTCCTCTTAATGCACCTTCGTATGCTGTTAGCCTTACTGGCTACAAGGGCACACTGTTTACTCATATCCAGCCTTTCATCCACCATAACCCCTAGGTCCCTTTCCATCATACTGCTGCTGAGCCAGTTGGTCCCCAGCCTATAACAGTGCTTGGGATTCTTCCACCCCAGGTACAGGACTCTACACTTCTCTGTGCGCTGACCATTCAAAAGTGAGTGTCAATAGCTTTTTAGAAGCTTGCAATGCCAGACAACTACTGGTCGGTGGGCAATCAATTTGGAATATCTGTATCTTGAGTGGGGGCTGCTGTGATTCACGTAACCAAGGCAATTGATACACTTCTGCTATGAAAGACAGTGCCTCTGGGAAATGTGCAGGGCATAGTGGATGGCTTTGCCACAGCTGGATTCCCTAACTGCAAAAGGGCAATAGATGGAATATACAACTCTGCTTTGGCACTAGGCCACCTTGCCACAGAGTACATAAACCGCAAAGGATACTTCTGCATGCCGTTGCAGGCATTGGTGGATCACAGGGGTTGTTTCACCGACATCAGCATGGGATGGTTGGGAAAGGTGCATGGACACGCACATCTTTAGGAACACTGGTCTGTTCAGAAAGCTGAAGAATGGAACTTTCTTCTCGAACCAGAAAATTACCATTGGAGACATGGAGATGCCAATTATGATCCCGCAAGTTCCAGCTTACCCCTTGCTCCCTTGATTCATGAAGCCATACACAAGCACCCTGGACTATAATAAGGAGCAGTTCAACTACAAGCTATGCAAATGCAGAATGATAGTAGAATGTGCATTTGGCCATTTAAAGGCCAGGTTCAGGAGGCTGCTGACCCAGTTAGCAGACTGCCACCAAGAGGGGAATGTTGCTTTTGCTGAAGTCTGTGTGCTCCATAACTTGTGTGAGAGTAAGGGGAAAGATTTCATGCCAGTCTGCAAGACTGAGGCACATCACCCGACCACAAATTTTGAGCAGCCCAACACCAAAGCAATAAGGAGCACAGTAAGGAGCACTGCTAATCAGGAAGGCTTTGCAAAACAGCTTTATGAATGACAAGTGACATGGCAGTTGTATCCATTGCTATTAAGGAGAAGCCCCATGTAGGATTTGTGCTGGCCTGTAAATCTCTCTCTCTCTCACACACACACACACACCCTGTGCAACCCAAGCAATAAAGAAACTGTTTTCATTAGCTTAATTGCTTTGATTCAGGGGACTATAAAGGAGTTCATGGCAGGGGCTTCAGGAGTGGGTAAGCAAGGGCAACAGGTTTTTTGTCATTACAGGTGGTGTTAGGTAGGGAATCTAATTTGGACTGGATAAGGCTGTGCTGCGACCCCTAACAAAGACAGGCCTCTAGCCCATGTCACCATCTGTCATCTGGTTAACCATTATTCCAACCAATAAAGAGAGAGAACAACAGTTATGTAAGCCGAACATAAGACAGTTTATTAAGAAGAGATAGTTTACAGTGAACAGACAGAGAGAAAACTAATCAAATAACATGAACACCCTAATCATAACAATCAGTCCCAAATCAATACCTACATAAGTTTATAATTACCCTTCTTCAAAGTTCCAGACAGTTGCCCAGGATGTTGTACTGTTGGACTAGTTTAAGGTCCATTGGAAGGAGCAGTAGAGCAGTCCTTCGATGGTGAGTAGATGGTACAGTGATCTTGAGTCCTTGATGTTGCAAGTGGCAATGTCTCCTGTGGCAATGAGCACTGGATCTTGCTGGGAGTCTTGTGATGTCTGGCATTCGTTGTTGGTGGAAGCCCACGCCACTCTGCCACTTGGACGGGCAGCATCACGAAAGGCTCAGTGCTGGCCTTATATTGTCCTTGTGGCGGGAAAACTTATGTAATCGAGCCCCTGCAGGGAAACCCCTTAGGAGGTTCTGAAGTAAATCAGAAAAGGCGGGAAGAATCTGCCATGTCAGAATGACTCAGCAAAACTCAGCCCTCCATTTTGGGACTCCCTGTAAAATAAGGGCTCTATCTGGGACATGTGACTGTCCTCCATTTTGAGGCATGAACAACTTGAATATTTTGGGTTTCTCTCCCAAAAGTGGGGGGAATGTCAGCCTTATGCTCCCAGAAGCATCTCTGGGAGAGGAAGAAAAGACTGCCCTTGTTTCCCTTTCACCCCTGCATTCTGGGGTGCAAATGAGCAGAGGGTACAGAACATGCTGAGGGCATGTGGTTCATCATGGTCTACAGTGGGGCTGTGTGCTCCTGTACCAGGCACCTCAGATCTGTTTGCTGCCTCATCAGCTTCAACTTCTCCTCCTCTGTCTGGACTTCACACTCTCTGAGCCCCCTCCTCTCCTCCAGTGTGTATTCCTCCAGGCATTTAACCCTGTCCCTGTGGGTGGCTTGCATGTGCTCTAGGAACATAGCTTCCCACGTTCATTTTCTCCTTTGGATCTGTGCCTGTCTAACAGCTGGAAGGTGGAAGTGGGTGAAGTGGTGGTCTATGAGTCCACTGTTGAGCACACTGCAACTAAATGTAAGTGAAGACTAGACATTGGGGAGATATATTTACTGTAGGTAAGTTTTACAACACACAAACAGATTTCGTGAAAGAGCCTCTGTGGCAAACACTAGGGATTTACTATGTACAAGGACAAATTTTGGCTTTGAAGCATCCTCTGTACAACAGGTGCTACACAGAGATCTTAAGGGACCTGCTTGGTTCAGTTTGCTTCCTGTCTCAGTAAGGCAGAGATTGGAGCACACTTTCAAGCCTGTGATTCCAAAACAGTTTGTGCGGCTGTGCATGCGACAAGCAGGGTGGGAGAGGTCCGTAGTGACTTTCAGAGCTGTGGAAGTGGCGGTAATCATTTGCTGGCTCCGCTTTGCTGAGGCATTAAGAAGTTCCCTTCTCACCGGAGCCCAGGCAAAGGAGAAAGGAGGTAGGCATTGAACTACAGCTTGTGCTATCGGGGCTGTCTTTTTCTCTCCTGGTTGCTGTGTGCTTCCCTCCAACGCTTGGCTGGGACATTAAAAGCTTCCCTTCCCCCAGGACTCCAGGGCAGCAGGCACAGCAATGAAGCATGTGCTTTCCTCCTCGGGGCTGTGCGTGTGGCTCTCATGGTTGCTGTGTACTCCCTACCACCTTGGCTGGGACAGATGTGCTGCTGAGGTGTTCTGCCTGCTCTGCTCGCCATCCTGGCCAAACAGAAAATGAAATTCAGACTTTCCCAGGCTGTTTCCTGAACACCTGGAGAACAGCGGAGCTGAAATGGGTGACCAGAGTGGTCACATATGGACACTGTGGGACACCTCCAGGAAGCGGAGAACACTGAATTTCACAATGCACTGTCTACACTACCCTAAAGGCAACCATGCAAGGTCGATTTGGATGATACTCTTTAGCTGCCTCTACGCTAGGCAATTCTTTCAAAAGAGCAGGCCCCAGTTCGAAGTAACGTGCAGCACGTCTGCACACGCCACATGCTCTTTTAAACATGAAATCGACAGTGGGTGGCACAGGAATCAAAACTGCTGTTCCAAACAGAAAATAGGAAGAGGCCGCCCTTTTTGAAAAAGGACAGGTGTCGATGCTCCGCATCCCACTTTTCCGAAAGAGCAGGGTCTGCCATGGCGGCGATCAGCTGTTAGACAGAGACATGCTGCCCAGACCCTGTGGGGCTCTATGGTCCGTGCGTACAGCAGCTCTTAAAGCCACAAAGACCCGGAAACCCCATTGCAGGAAGCTGAGAGCATGCAGGCAGCAGCCATTGCACGTGATGCCCCTGCACGCCTCAGCCAGACTCCCAGTGGCTACCGGAGAGGCATGGCCACTGGTCAGCCACACGAGGACTCCCAGGGCACCCCCCTGCTGAGCACACCCAGGGCTCCCTAGGGTCCAGTTGGGGAGGGGAAGCACACCCCCAACTGGATGGATAACGGGCTCCAGGACCAGCTGGGGCTCTGACAGGAGGAGGAGGTGCTCCAGGTCATGGGCAGGAAGTGGCAGAATGCAGCCACTTGCGCACGGCTGGCTGAGGGCCTGAGTACCGGGGGTCACACTGCCTGCACTCTGGACCAAGTCAGGAGTAAGGTCAAGGAGCTGTGGCAGGTTATACCCAGGCTTGAGACTCAGCCAGCTGGTCGGGGGGCTGCTCCTGCTTCATGTCCTTTCTACTGGGAGCTCAGGACCATCCTGGGCCCCCGGGACACCTCCTCCCCCGCTGCCATCCTGGACACCTCGGCCAAGGAGCCCCAGCCAGGAGACGAGCAGGAGCTGGGCTCATTGGCCAGCCCCGCGCCACCAGGGCTGGAGACGAAGCCACGTGCAGCAACAGACTGGTCCAGCGAGGAGGGGGACAGGGTCATAGATCTCCCCTCCTGCACCTCCAGCTGGGCATCGGGCAGACAGCCATCCCCCGACCTCAGCGGTGGACCCTCAGGAATGTACATGACAGGGCACATACCCTGGGTCAGGGAGCAGGGGCACCATACACAACTGGGGTCCCCACCAACCCTCCCCCCCCGCAGAGCCTGGCCCACCAGGGCCCAGCCAGACCATAGCCCCAGGATGGCGGCATGGCTGCCAGTGTCCATCAGCACCCACTCCTGCAGACAGTGCCATGCTCTGCCCCCCAGGGGGAGAGGTTGGGGGGCAGACCGCACAAAGGGGACACTCACAGGGCCACCACACCCACAGATGGGGGACAGGACTGGGACCCTCCACCCATGGGGGGGCGTGAGCCATGGAGCAGGTGTCGGTACTCATGGCCTGTTCCTCTTTCCCTTCTGTTTCTGCAGCTGCACCATCCAAGGGCCAGGAGAGCCTTGCCCCATCAGTGGTCCCTGGAGGCAAGGGACAGTGACCGGCCAGAGCCAGCCCCAGCACCAGGATGGAACCAGTCGCAGCAGAGCCAAAGGCAGCCAGTGGAAGACCCTTACCTCGCTGCCTCCATCCAGTGCCAGGTGAAGCTGGCACAGAGTCAGCTGCGTTTCAAGGAGGGGGAGGCAGCCTGGGGGGAGTTCCTCGCCCCGTTTAGGGATGTAGTGGCCATGTACCGGGACTTGCTGGCCCAGCTGCCCCCTCCTGCCACACACCCACCACTGTGCCCCCTGTTGCCCCTCCCACCATGGTTCCACCTGCCAGCCCCCCAAGAGAGGGCCTCGCTGGCCCAGACCGCCGGCCCAAGGCCAATCTCCAGGCCTACCTCCCCTTACTCCCTGCTCCCTCCCAGCCCCTCCAAGGACCCCAGATGAGATGGGGACATAGAACCTGGGGCTGGCCCAGGTCATGCCCCTCCACCCGTTCCCCGGAGTGATAGCCAACCGGGCTGGCCATCTAGGTCCTCCTCCTCCTGTAAACAGTTAGCCCCCCCCACCCACCCATAAATAGTTGGATGTTCTGTTATGTTTAACGCATAGTATTATCCCACACGTTTGTTAAATTGCAAAATATACTGATTTATATTCCCAAAACCTCGTGTGCTGTGTGCTCAGTGGGGGTGTGTGTGTAGGGGGTGCAGACATGGGGTGCACAGGATGGGGGGAGTGCAGATGGGGGGTGCACAGGGTGGAAGGAGGAGGGTGCGGGAGGCCCACCTGGGGTGGCTGGGGCAGCACTCACTGGGGCCCCTGCTTGAAGTACCAGCATAGGGCCTCCCAGCTGCAGATCCCATCCTGGTGGGCCTGGCAGCAAGGGGTGACAGCTGGCTGGGGTTAGCCCATACTGGCCTCAGGTGCCCATCCCACGTGAAGGCCTCCCCCTTACTTTTCACAATGTTGTGGAGCGTGCAGAAGGCACCCACCACCTGCGGAATGTTCAGGACCCCCACCTCCAGGCAGGCCAGGAGGCAGAGCTACTGCCCCTTCAAGTGGCCAAAGGTGCACTCAGCCACCTGGTGGGCGTGGTGGAGCTGGCCATTGAAGCGCTCCTGGCTGGGGGTGAGTGGCCCATATAGGGCCACATGAGCCAGCGCTGGAGTGGGCATGCTGCATCAGCCACCAGGCAGGTGGCACAGCAGTGTCTCTCAGCAGGATCTCCCTCTGGGAGATGTAGGTCCCTGCCTCCAGCTGGTGGCACAGGCCCAAGTTCTGAAACACCCGCACATCGTGGGTGCAGCTGGGCCAGCCCACATACACATCCTGGAACCGACCCCAGCTGTCCACCATGGCCTGCAGGACAACTGAATGGAGAGTGCAGCAGGGGCCCACGACCTGGGAGACATTCAGGAGGTCCAGCTCCAGGCATGCCAGAAGACAGCGCCACTCGCCCTTCAACTACCCATAGGCACACTCCACCACATTTCAAGTGTGGTTTAGCTGGGTGTTAAAGCGCTTCTGGTTAGGGCTGGGGTGGCCCGTATAGGGCTGCATGAGCCAGGCCTGGAGGAGATAAGTGGCATCCACCACCATGCACACGGGCACCATGGTGTCCCCAAATGATACCTCCCTCTGGGGGATGTAAGTCCCTGCTTCCATGCAGCGGCAGAGCCCAGAGTTTCTAAATACCCGTGCATCACGGGTGCAGCCAGGCCAGCCCACATAAATGTCCTAGAACCAGCCCCTGCTGTCCACCAGGGCCTGGAGCACCACAGAGTGGTAGCCCTTTCTGTTTATATAGTGGTACTCACTGTATTCTGGGATGCAAATTGGAATATGGGACCTGTCCAGGGCGCTGAAACAGTTCAGGAACCTTAGCACTGCAAAGCCGGTGATGGCCGTGTCCAGGTCCACCACACAGATCACCCTCTGCAGGAGCATGGTGTTCATCGCCCAGATCACCTGCCTGAGATGGACATACGCATGCACGAGGGCATGTGGGGCGTGCCAGGCTCTCTGCCCCCTAGACCCTTCTTGGTCTCCCACACCCCAGGCCCATTCTGGCTCCCAGTGCCCAACGGACCCCCTTTCCTGGGATCTGCCCCTCTGGTGGGTGTGTGGCCTGAGCTTGCCTTACCTCCATGAAGACGGCCCTGACTGTGGCCTTGCCAACACCAGACTGATGGCCCACAGAGCAGTAGCCATCTGTCATGGCCAGTTTCCAGACAGCTATTGTGACCCTCTTTTTGACAGGGAGGGTGTCCAATGGAGGAACTAACCACTGGCAGAGCTCCAGGAACATCTGCTGCCCAACTGAAAATTCTGGAGCCATCTGTCATCGTCCCATTCCCCATGACCAAGTGCTCCCACCACTTAGAGCTACTGGGGTAGCCCCAGAGTCAGCAGAGAACTCAGGGGTGGGGGGGCACCAGAGGAGTCATAGGTCCAGGGGTTCCACAGCCGTGCTGGGGGGGCAGGCCCCAGCAGGAGATGGAGGGTGACCACCACGGCAGAGGACAGCAGGGCAACCATGCCACTGGCAATGGCCAGAAGCAGCTAGAGCTGCCGGTCCATTGTGCATTGTCTGCACTGGTGTCTGCTGGGCTCATGACAGCTCTGCAGGCCTTGTACTGAGCAGGGCAAAGCTGTTGGGTCGCTTGGGACAGTGCAGATGCTCTCTTTTGAAAGAGCGCCTCACCCTTTCGAAAGCGCAGGTGAGAAGCGCCAGCCTCTTGTGTGTGGATGCTGTATTTTGAAAAGCCATCTTTCAATTTGTCGTTTTCAAAAGGGCATCTCTTGAAATTGCGCTCTACTGTAGACGTAGCTCCTGTGTAGAGAAAGCCACAGTGTAGACCAGACCTCACCCTCATCTGTGCAATGGGATAATATCACTTCTCCCACCCTTGTTTGAAGCCAAGAAAAACAGCAACTGCTATTGCATAATTTTTCCTCATTTTTTAAAATCTGAAGTAATTAGAAAATGAAAACCATAAAATTCAACTAATTATGGAATTAGAAGACAAGAAACCAGGGAGTAGGCCAAAAGAGCCACAGCAACCTTGGGGGATTACTAGAACCACGGAAACATTGGGCCAAATGCTATTCTTGTTTAAACAAGTGTCAATCAGAAGTAATCACAAGCAAGTACAGTTGCACAATTAAGAGCACATGTGGGCCTCATCTCACTGAAAATGTGGCCCTTTATCTTTAGAGAAGATCTGAGGCGCATTTCACATGTAGTCACTGCTCACTTATTGTAAGTATGTGAATCCAGAGTACACGGCCCCACTCGTACACGGCTGACCCCTGACTCACACAGTAACCCTCGCTTTACATGACTTCACGTTCACAAAATGCAAAGCTGCTGGGCTGTCAGCCTGCCTAGCTTCTCGGAGCTGCAAGCAGCTGGGCAGGCTAAGAGCCCCTTCCCCTTGCTTCCCAAAGCAGCACCACTTGACAGCCACACCATTTCAGCCCCGTTAAGCCCCCTTCTGGCTCAGCCCCCTCAACTCCCTACCCCCGTGGCTCCAGCTCACCCCCACCCCAGCGGAGGAATCCAGCTGCACACCTGGGGCTCCCCTCCAACTCCCGCAGACCCAGCTCCAACCCGTGCCCCAACCCCCGCTTGCACACCCGGGCCTCGACTGCCCCCCACACCCAGCTCCAAGCCCTGCAGACCTGAACCTAACCCCCCACGGCCCCCATGTGTCCCCAGACCACCCCCCCATGCAGCTGGCTCAGCACATGCAGGGCTCCAACCTGCCTGCTGCTCGAACACCCTGCCCTGCTGCACCCATTCAGACCCTCTTCCCACTGGCTCAACCCCCCGCTGCAGCCCCAGCCCACCATCCCATGCATGGGGCTCCAACTTCAGCCGTGCCTGGGACTCCAGCTCACAGCCCCCACTGGGCTCCAACCCTGCTCCACTCAAACCTCCTGCCTCAATGCACCCCCCCCATTCAACCCCCCCACGCATCTCAAGCCCTCCCTCCCATGGCCCCAGCTCAATCCCCGCCTCCCTCCCCCCACCCCAGCACGTGGGGCTCTTGCTGTCAGCTGCTGCCGGTATGTGCAGTGACTCTGTCCCCCCTGCCAGCTCAACCCATCCACGTCCCGGTTCATTCCCTTTCAATCCCCCCTCTGTCCAGCTTAACCGCCCCCGCCTGGCATGGGCTGGGGTGTCAGCCACCAGCATACACAGGGGTCCAGCTATCAACAGTTGCAGGCGCATGAGGCTCGACCCCCCCCGCACCGGTTCACCCCATTCAACTCCCCCATCCCCAGATCACACTCCCTGGCATGCAGGGCTCTGGCTTCAACCTGTGCCCAGGGCTCCAAATCCTCCCCCCCGCCCCCGTATGCAAGACTCCAGCACCAACCCCCCTACCCACCATCCCAGTCCCAGGTCCAACCTCCTGGCCGGCCTTAACCCACGCCCTAATGCCCTGCTGCCTGGATCCAAAGCCCTGCAAGCCCCAGCTCAGCTGCACCTTCCCACCACTCCAGCCACCCTAACCCACCCCAGGCTTGACCCCTGTGCCCCGTCCCAGGACCCCAACCCATCCCCGACTTATGCAAAATTCAAGGTGGAAAGCAGCCCTGGCATACCTTGAGGGATTATTGTACTTAAAGGAATCAAAGACTCCTTTGGCAACAATAACTTAGAAAGACAGTCATGCGAAAGGTGTTTCCTTTGCTCTCATTCCAGCTCTTAAAGTGCCACAGGATTGACGGCAGACTTGCTAGATGGATCATGCATTTCAAATGATCAGCCCCACTGGCACAAATCCGTAGGCAGTCACAGAACTCTGGTACCCAAAAGGCAAATGAATCTATATTTCATGGGGAAGCCACCTAGCAGGCCCCTGTAAGGGCCAGCAATGTAAGGCAGAATGATAGACCCTGTTTGCCAGCTAATGTCATCAAGTTGTTTGCATGTTGGAGGTCACTGTTACTACCTCAGAATAGAAATCAGGATGCTGACTGCTATGTGTTGTCTTATTATAGCAACAAGATGGCCATATAGTCATTTTGATGAAGCACCCCAACATCAGAGGGAGTTATCAACACATTACCTTTCTTCTCTGGGAGAAGATTTACCTAAATTCCTGATCTGTTCCCATTACTTCAAGATATATCCCACTGTGCCACCCTAAGCAGAACAAAAAATAGAAATTTTAAAACATCACAGAGAATGGCAATTCCAAATTGTTCTCAGTCTTCCTTAGCTGCTTGGGCTCCCACAGCCCAACAGATGGAGAGTCAGTCAGCTGCCAAGGAACTGGAAACCCTGGCTGCAAGGCAATCTGCCAGGCAGGCTGCCCTCTAGCTTAGGAGTCTTGGAATATAAACTTCCCAGCAGCCTGCCATGTGCTATTTGGGATCACCTACTGAAATCCTGTGGAAATAAGAATGTTTTGATGCAAAAATCAAAATTTGGGGGACAAATTGAATTTTCCTTCAGAAAATGATTTTGCAGAAAATGAATTTTCCGTGAGAAAATTATTTAGATGGGGAATTCCTGACGTGCTCTAATACTACTCATTTTCTTTCCTTCGGTGCTGTTAACAGTGTTGCAGAATATCTCATGTCTTCCCCTTCCCTGCCCTCCTTTGACCAAGAAATCCAAATTTACCTATCTTAAATTTCCCTCATCAATCAGGGCCTCCAAAGTCTGTTATTTTTGTTGCTATTCTCTGAACTCCATTCAGTTTATAAAAGCTTACTGGTGGCAAGAACGGAAAATAATCCCAGAGAGACTAACCCCTTTTGAGGTGGCAAAAACTGAATACAGTATCCCAAGAAGAATTTCACCAAAGCCACAAAGACAGGGATCTCTTTGTGCACTAGGATAAGGATATAACATTTTTAAAACCAGGATGCCCAGAACTAAGTGCAGGAACTCAGGTGGCTCCAGTTCCATGTGGCTGTATGTCTAAGAAGTCTTGATTCTTTTAGAATGAAAAACCCTACATAAATATAACTCATACAGTGCATCCTCTGGGGTTTTTTAATTGACTTGAAAATAAAGTAAGAAAAGTTATACAGCATTTAGACAACTGACACAAGTACTAACAATACAACAATCCATTTGTCAAAACCTGTCAGTTACCATTTTAAAGATGATATTTGAGTAAAGGTTTGTGTCCCATGCATTTTCATAAACCAAAGTTATTTTAAAATGCCAGCGTATATCTGTCAGCTCTTGCCAAGTTCATTTTATTTTGTTTTCCTGATTCACCCCTTATTGACAATCACTAGCTCAGCTGACGCACACACTGGCATTTTGTTTGTATGTAGCTGTCAAACGCCCAGAGATCAACTAAATGCCTTTCCCTGAGTGAAATCATAATCAAAGTACTGTTATTAAAACTTTTGATGCATATTAAAAAACATATTGTAAACGCTTATGTTGTAACCCGTCAAAAGGATAACAGTTCAGTGCATTTTTCAGTTGCCATTTTTACTCCTCTTGCCCCAGAACTGAAATGCCTATTTTTCACAGTTAGGATTATTTTGGCCCCCAGTGGTACAACCGCATGCATACAATATTGTGCATGGGAACTGTCCTATTCACTTCAGTAGTATAAAAAATGGTGCTTAGTAGAGCCCTGCAACTGTGCAAATATCCACGTTGCATTTGTGGATGTGGAAGCAGATACCCACAGCTCATTTTTGCAGATGGATTTGAATACATATTTTATATTTAGAAGCCTGCAAATTTACAGATATCCATTTAATGTTCACATGAATATAGATAGCCACAGCTCAATTTTCCAAGGGCAGATGTGGTTACAAACTTTTGTAACCATGTAGGTTCATATTCAGATCTAGTTTCAAAAGCGTCCAAGAATCCTCTCTGCTGCTTTCTATACAAACCTTGATAGTTACTGTATGACTTTATAGAGGACTAGACTAGAAGCCTGCTGATTTCCTACTTTTGAGGTCCTTAAAGGATTTCTTAGGGTTTAATATATTTTCATTGTTTTCTGTTCAAACCCAGCACGCCCCTGCCCTCTCCCCGCCCTGCTGACAGACCACTCCTGTCACCGCACTGGGCAGACAAGAGGCAGATCACGGGCCAAATCCAGCCCCCCAGCCACTTCTGAAGAGACCCGCCACTCTTTGTATTTGCTCATCTACCACACCCATCGTTGCTCTTTTCCCGTTTGCCGCCCCGAGGCTGGACGCTGACTCCCCGACCGGGACCCGAGGGCCCTTCAGGCCGAGGGCACGGGGTTGCCAATGCTCTGATCACAGCGGGAGGTGGGCAGCGCGGACCTACTGCCCGGAAAGCCCCGGGGCCCACAGTCCCGCCGTTCGCTGGCAACCTCCGATTTCCCCACCCCACGGGGCAGCGCGCCCCGGGCCCGGCCCCCTCCGCACTGGTGGGAGCCCGGGTCGCGGGGGGGAGCGGAGGGGAGGGAGGGAGGCCGATGCCGCCCTTCACACGCGGGCTCCCTGCTGAGATCTGGGCCTGTGGGGGCGGGGCTGGCGCGTGCCGCGCTGAGTCTCGGAACAACAGACAACCCCCCAACCCGCAAAGGACAGCCGGGTGACGAGCGAGGCCTGAAGGGGGGAGGGGGGAGCGCACGCATGCGCAGGTGGCTACAGCCCCCACCCCCGCGCTCTGGTCAGTGGCGGGACGGCAGCGGGCGGGGCCGAGTGTTTCCGGCGCGGAGCTGTGACGCGCTCATTCGGCGCCAGGGGGTGTCCGGCGGTCGGTCGGTGGGAGATGGCGGAGTATCTGGCCTCCATCTTCGGCACAGAGAAGGACAAGTGAGTGCCCCGTACCCTTTGCCGCGCCACCGGCTTAGCCTTCTGGTTACCCCGCTGGGGAGAGAGGACGGGGGCGAGCTCGCGCGGCTCGCTCACATAATGGCTTTCAACGGGGAGTCTTCCCCTCCCCCCGCGTCGGCTTCTCGCGCCTTCGAGTGCGCGTGCGCGCGCGCCTAGACCCTGATACAGTTACTCGTCTCAGTCCTGGGCAGTCGGCGGGGCTTTGGCGATTGGAACGTGGCGGCGCGCGCTCCCGAGTGTGGCGGGGGGGAAGGGCGGCGCGCGCTGCCGTGCGGAGACCAGCCCCGCGCGCGCTTGTGGAACTGCCCCTGGCGGGTTGGGCACCGTGGTGTGGCTCGGAGCAGCGTAGAACATTCCCTCCGCGCGACCTGCACGCGGCAGGGCCTTTCCACGCCCCGCCCCCTTCCGCGGCGCCGCTCTTTCGTCGGCCCGGCTGCTCCACGCCGCTGGGGCGGGATCGGGGGCTGGGGGTGCGACGGCGACTCTGTGCGCGCGGGACGCCGCCCCACGTGCGCTCCCGCGCCTCGGGCCCGGCGCTCGCCCGCCCCGCCTAGCGGTCGGAGTGTGCCGCCATACTGCGGGCGGGAGCGCGCCCAGGGGCGTGCCTTTCGCCGGGCGGGTGCTCGCGTCCCGGTTTGGAGCCACGAGCGGTGGGGGATGGGCCCGGTGTTCCGAAGAGGCGCCATTCAGAACCTGCTCGGGCACCTGGCGTCCGTTCTCCTGCTCGCTGCGGCCGCCTCGGTCCGGGTCCTGCAGCTGCCGCGCTGGGTTACAATAGCGAAAGGGAGCGTGGTGAAGCGCTGAGCAGCCTAGGCCCTGGAGCCCCTGGGTGCGCATTCAGGAGTCCTGGTGTAGGCTTTACACCTTTACATTATGCTCGGAAGAGTCAGATTTGCAAGCCCGAGGCCCAGCGGGGGACGTGGTGGTGGGTTTTTAAAACATAAAAACAACAGACGTTTAGGTTTTACTCAGTTCTGTGATGACATTGATTCTGTCATTGTGTCAGTGGAGTTTTGATTGCTTATGCTCATCTTTTCCTTACGAAAAGCTTTTGAATGTTGCTAATGTTGCTGTCTGCCTGGCAGATTAGATTAATAATTTGCACAGGTATTTTTGATCCCTATAGGGCCTGGGCATGATTCCCCCTCACTTCACCCCCCACTTCTCCTCCCCCATCAGTCCCTTTCATTTTTAGGGAGGAGATTTGAAGATGAAACTTTGAAATTAGCTTTGGGATTGCGGGTGAGTTGAAATTGTACTGGGTATTGTGCATTTTTAGAGGTTTTGCAGTTAAGGTTTTAGCTTTGGATTGAGTGAACTCAGTTCTCTTTCTGGGCAGGTATCTGAAGGTATTTCTAAACTAGGAGCACGATAGTGTAAACAAACTACAGCAATGAGTGATTATTTTTGTCATTATAATATCCATTTTTGAGGATTGTCTACACTTAAAATGCTGCAGCAGCAGCATAACTGCACTGGTGCAGTTGTGCCATTGGAGCAGTTCAGCAAAGAGGGTACCTGCTACACTAGGGGTCTGCAACCAAAATAGTGAGAAGAGGCATTTAGCCAAATTTGGTTACAGAAGTCAATATTTCAAGAGTTGCAATACATGTGAATACGAGACAGTCCTCCCACCACAGTTCTTCCCTCATGTTGCCGCCATTCCATGCACAACTGTCCCATTGACACAGAGCACCCTGGCCTCACAGCCACCCTGCCCACTCATACCACAGCTGCCCCCCCCACAGCTGCCCCCCAGCACTGCATGCTCTGGCTGCAACTTCCTCTCCCCCTGAGCCATGTGTCACCAAGGGGCCATAGCCTGAACACCTTCCCCCCCTGCATGTGCCAGTACACTCTCACACCCCTGTCCCCACTCAGATATGGAGAGAGAGTGAGGGATCACGGTGGACTATTGAGGGAGAGAGAAAGAAGAGGGTGAGGCAGGGGTGGCAAAAGCAACCACATTCCTACTACAGCAGCAACTCTGGAGCTCTTCCCCTTGCCTGTGCTGGGAAAAGAGGGGGTTGGAGCCTGCATTCACCCTCTACGCAGCTGCCAGCCATGCTGGGGAAAGGAGTGTGTTATATACACAACCCAGGGGGTGGGGAAGCTCCTGCAGTCGCAGGCCCTCTCTGCCACCACTTGGCTCCTGCCACATCCTCCTGGCTCAGCCTTGATTGTTGGTTTTTCCCACCACCCCCTACCCCTTAGTTTCCCAGCCTGGATCTGCTTGAATGCCTAAGTCTGGAGCCAACCTGTGCTGCTCCTTAACCCCTCCTTTCTCTGCACTTTCTCTTAACATCCCTGCAGTCTAGGTGGGGGAAGGGGCTGCCTGTGCCTGGCCTCCTTCAGCATGCGCAGTTCGCAAGGCAACACAGCTGCTGCAGCTCATTGTTTCCAGCTCCCCGGCTGGGGTCTGGGCGCCTATAAAATTCCAGATGTTTTTAGAAATTTAAAAAACCCAGGCAGAAGAGTTTTGAGAGCTGAAATAAAGGACACATCTGGGAAAAAGTAGATGTATGGTACACCTAGCCCAGATGACATAGCAAGAGGGCCAGGGCCAGCGCCAGCCCCACCCCCTGCTGGCCCCTGACCTGGCCAGACATATGGCAGGGGGAGGGAAGTCAAGTGCAGGCCAAGCAGGGGATAGCTGCTGCTGTTTCAGCAGCAGCAGGACAGGGTTATTACAGGGTCCAGAGCCACAGAAGAGTCAGCATCAGGAGCCGCAAATGACTCCTTAAAGAGTTGCAGGTTGCCGACCGCTGTACTACACCAGTGATAGGAGGCTTCTGTCTGTGTAGGTCAGCAGTGTCCAATAGGAGTTCAAAGATTGCCACACTTGTGGTTGTCGTCTTTCCATTCATCACATTTCTCTTTCTCCACCCCCCAACTGAACGCTCCGCCCCTAAGCAAGGCACCTCCAGCCACCTCCCATCCCCCCAATTCAATGCCAGTGACTCACCGGAGCTGCTGGGGCCATTGCTGCCACCATGTTCTTCTCCCATCAAGTGATGGGGCATGTGTGCAGAGTGGGTGGATGGCACTCCCCACGTGCAGCTCTCAGGAGGAGCTGCATTTAAAGGTTCCAAGAGCCACATGCAACTCAAGAGCTGTATTGGCCACAACACAGTGTCCTATTTGCCACGTGGTGAGTGGTGAATATATTGGACATCCCTGGTGTAGGTAATCTGTGACAAGAGTCAGATATACCTTCCCATGAATGTAGGCTGTAGGAAGTTAGGTTTGTATAACTGTCACTTGCGGTGTGAGTTTTCCACACCTATGAGCCCCATAGTTACGCCAACATAAGTTGCTAGTATATAGCGGGGTTCTTAGCCGGAGGTACATTAACTTGTCTTCATATTTGCCTAGCACTGCAAAAGACTACAAAACAGCACTAGTAAAGTCAGTACAAACTCAAATTTAGTATTAGCAGAATTGCAAAGTAAACAATTTTTCCAGTAATAGTGTATAATGCTCCTGATATTTTTATGTCTGATTTGTAAGCAAGTTTTACCTGAGGTGAAACTTAGAGATGGGTAAGACAAATTGAGAATGTACAGTAATATGTAAAGTTTGAAAGCTACTGTAGAGTCTAGATCAAGCCTGAGAAACAGTAACTGGGTCAGTGGGAGAATTCTTCCATCAACCTAACTGTGACTAATTTGGGGATTGATTTAGGTCAGCCTAACTGGATTGCTCAGGCCTGTAAAGCTGAATGCTAGGTGTAGGCTAGATGTGAATTAAAATATAATCTTTAATGTTCGTTGAATGTTTTGTGCTGTGATCTGTTGGTAGAAGTTCCTGTCTTACAAGCCCAAAGTGTACTTGAGTGCCCTTCAGATTTCTTCCATGTCTGTAATTCTGACCGCAAATAGTAATTTTATTGAAACTACTGCTATCAATTTGCAACACGTTATGCACAGCCTATTAGAATTAAGTGCTTTTCACTCTGTTCCCCTGTGCTGTTTGCAGTTGGAGCTACAATGTGAAATTTACAAATTATTTAGTTCTGCTTTTCAGTCACTGTCATGAACATACCACAATTAAGGGCAAGGAAATTTGGGGAACATGTTTGTTTCTTTTTCCACTAGACCAAAAGAAATGTGAAGAGACTTGTAAATTGTGTGTGTGTGGATAAGGGAAAGTGACCTTGCCTTTGTCTGAATTCATTACTTTATGTGGAAGCATATAACCCTTATTTGGAGTATTCACACTCCCTGCTCCATACTATCTAGTGCCTGAGCTTACTTTCCATAACTAAGGTAGTTAAGTCCTTTAAATAGAATAAAGTTCTTACTTGTTCATGGGCAGTTTATGCTGCTGTGGTACAAATTGCCTGATGGTTCAAAAGGAGTGGTTCTCAAACTTTTTGCCCACAGCCTACCCTCCTCAACACAGACCTTTCAGTGGACCAACAACCAGCCACCCTTGATGTTTTAAAAATTTTTTTTTCTTTGCTTATCTCTAAATATCTTAAATACTAAAATATTCGTATTAGGCTTCTGGAATATAAAAAACATAAATACTCATCTATAACATGAAGAGGCATATACATAGCTCTTGTTGCATATATTATTTTAGCTTACCAAATTTTGTTTTAAATAAAGTAAAATATTAATTTATGCCTAAAAACAAAATATTTCAACATCTTTATGGCGGGGGGGGGAACCTTTTTTTGGGAAGGGTTCACTGACCCACATCACAATCTGTGAGGGGGCACAAAAAGATGAGGAAAAAAACCCACCTCTCATTGGTGTGGCCCCCGACTGAGACACCTCTCTCCCCTTGTGCTCCAGCCCCATGGAGTGGTGGGGGGTCAGGTCTTCCCATAAGCCAGATTAACTCTTTTGGGCTTCCAGGACTAATAAACTTTTTTTTATTGGGTGGGGCAAAAAATGAAGTTTTCAGTGTGTGGGAGGGGGCTTCTGGGGACCCAAATAGGGGATGGAGGTGCAGGGTCTCTGTCGGAGGGAGGGTGCAGGGGTGGGCTGGAGGTACATGGGTTGTGGAGGGAGTGTAAATATGCAGTCTGGGGCTGGAGGATGGGTCTGAGAGTGAAGGTGCAGGAACGGTCTCAGGGTGGAGGTCAGACCAGCAGGTTGGGTGTAGCAACAGTCTGGTGGTGGAGATCTGGGGGGGAGGGAGGGAGGGAGGCTGTAGGAGTGGAATGGTGGTTCTGGGCGAGAGGAGGATGCAGGAGTGGGGTGAGGGCTCTAAGCATGATAGGGATGGAGGGGTGCTTACCTGGCTCTGTGCTGCTCACTGCTCCCATTGGCCACAATCCTGCACTGCCATTCCCCCAGCTGTGGAAAGGTGCAATAGCAGAATGCAGAGCTGCTGCTTTCTCTGTGAGCCAGATCTGGCCTGCAAGGCTTGGGGCTCCTTCTTCTCTTCCCCTATGGCAGGAAGCTAGTGCTGGTGCTCCAACATGGGGGTGGAGTGTGCAGGGCTAGAGCTCCAGTGTGGCGCGAGAGGGCAGAGGGAGCCTGTGCCCCACCTGTAAGGATCGTACTTTGAGAACCACTATTCTAAAGTGAAATAGTTAAGGCTTTGTCTAGAGTTGTTGCATTTGTGGAAGCAGAAATACCAGGTGTTCAGTTTGTGTGTTTTGTTTTGAGGCAACAGGGCATTGAGCTGTGTGTTTTGTGGGAGCAGGGTGAGAGCGTAGCTAACCTAGAGGAGTCTGTCTTCCTTGTTGGGAATCATGCCAGCTTCAGTGAAGACATTCCTTTAAGTGTCCACTATTTACATTAACCAAGAAGTCCTGTTTCACCTTATAGACTAACAGATGGTGCCCCAGGACTATTTGTTTTTCTCGAAGATACAGACTAACATGGCTACCTCTGATACTTGTCACTATTTACGTTGACAGTTTTAAGTGGTCGAAAAAAGTAGCATGGAATGAAGCTGACTGAGAGGAGGAAGAAACTGGAGCTTTCCTGGATGAAGAGGGGGCAGGGGAAGAGAGAGAGAGAGAGAGAGGAAAAAGAAAAATGAAAGGATGAGGAAGCAGGAGAAACAGATTGCAACAATAGTGGTTATTCTACAGGTGAAAATACTTTTTCACTGACTGATGCTGAACGTAGTAAGGTACTGAGCCAGTATATTTAAGTGATTTAGATTGCAGCTTTGCATGCTCTTGAATGTCCTGGAGTTCAGCAGATTTCTCAGGTCATGGATGAGGGAGAATCAGTATAAACTAACTGGTCCCATTACTGTCTTAGAACTCATTGATTTGATTGAAGTATGTAATTGTGTGTTAATGTTAAGTAGATAATGTGAACTTTATCGTAACTGCTAATTGTGTATCCGTATCCTTGCCTTATATTTCCATAATTCTCATGTTTTTTATTTGCAGAGTCAACTGTTCATTTTATTTCAAAATTGGAGCTTGCCGTCATGGGGACAGATGTTCTCGATTGCACAATAAACCAACATTTAGCCAGGTTTGTTCCCTCTTGTAGAATTTATGTATATGTATCTCTTTGTATGTTGTAAGAACTTCAGATAAATAGTTACAATATTCCAAAATAAAATGAGGTTAAAAAATCTTCTATTGTCCCCTGGGGAGGCAGTGTTCCCATTTCCTCCCCCAGCACTTATAATGGTCACCTGTTGCACTAATGGTTGTGGGAGCAGTGCTGATATACACCTACCTATAGTAGAGAGGGGCAGTGCTAAGTGGGGAAAAAAAGTGTGTGCCATCTTAGTGATGTTTAGGCACTTAAACCATCCCAGATTCATTTATATCACAAACACTAGCATCATGTTCTATCCATCACAAATGGGAGAACTTCCACGACTCATTTTTGGTTAAAAAGTTTGCTACCTTATCTGATATGATCAGAAGAATCTCTCAACCCCTATACCTAACTCTCTGGCCTAAGGTAAAGGTGTCACAGGTCACTTGCATAGCCAATTGGGAGTTGAAGAGCTGCTTCTACCTGTCTTGCTACTTAAGGACATACAGCACTTGACTCTACATATAATCCAATCCAGAGCTGGTTAAATGTTAACTGAGAAATGAGGAGGGGACATAGAGAGTGGGCACTGGTTGATATGTACCTTTGTTTTATTAATACTGCAACTTCTCTCAAAGAACCTCTTCCATGCGCCTGGAAGAATTCTACATTTAAACTCCAAGTTCTGTTTACTTTATTTTCTATCATAGTTGATTGCCAAGATATGCAGGGAAAAAGATGATTTCTCATTTATTAAACAATTAGAATATCTACCTGGCATTGCTTGTATCCTTAACATAAATAATTGTTTTTCTTCATTTAAATTATTGCTCAGGGTGAGGCTATGGATAAGGGGTTCATTACGCAGGCTGCCCCAGGGAGAGAGGGCAACCCCAGCCCTCTCTCACCACATCAGTTGGGGGCCAGGTGAGAAGTACATTTACATGGTTGCAGCTGGGGAAGGGGTGTATGTTCCCTGGGCGGTGGGGGACAGACAGACACACAGACAAACTCTCTGAAATATATAGTAGATAGGGACAGCTATCTCCACCCATACTGCCCTAAAGGGATTATAGCTGTCCTGGTCCCCATCTCTGGCCCCTTGCTGTTCCACCCTTGTGTTCATTATTTAGTATAACCATCCCAGCTAGCAGAAGCTTCCTTTTCCATTTTATGAGAAACTGTTGCATTCCTGGCACATCCCCCATTGTCCTGGCACAACTGAACCCTTGCCTTCCTTTAAGTTAGAAGAAAAAGTTGCATGCCAAATTTGGTGGTTCTAGTTTTTACTGTTTAGGAAGAGTTCTTGAACAGACAAGTAGACACACACAGACAAACTCCCTGAAACATATAGTAGATTTTAGTGGTTATGAAAGCTCCTGCATTTACAGGTATTTAGCCGCAGATGTGACCTGAAGAGACTACTTCTAGTATCTCATATACAACAGATTTTTCCCCTTTTAAGAAGCTGCTTTAAAATTCCTCTTGTAAGCATAGCTACGCTAGTGAGACTGCTCAGAGAATAACCATGTATTTTTAAAAGCTGTTTTAATAGTGCGATATGCATTCATAAAAATTGAGACTAGAAGGGACCTGAGGAAGTCAGATCCAGTTCACTGTGCTGAGGGAGGACCACATAGACCTTAGGCCATCAAACAGGCCAGGTTTCTCAGACTTGTTCTTAAAAAGCAGCCAATGAATGGTATTCCACAACCTCTTGGAAGCCTGTTCCCAAGTTTACCCTTACAGTTAGAAAATACTTCCTTTTACCTAACCTTAAATCTTCTTTTCTTCAGATTAACCCCATTACTTCTTTTACGACCAGGGATGTGATGAAAAGTTGATCATATTTGACTTTGTAAGAACACTATGCATATTTGAAGACTGATTTTGCAGGTCTTCAGTGTTTTTTTCTCAAAACTAAATATGCCAAATGTTTTTTGACCCTTTTCTTCCGGTGTCGGCTTTCTAAACTTCTTATCACTTTAGCTGCTCACTTCTGGACTTTCTCCAACTTGTATACATTTCCTATATTGTGGTGCCCAGAGCTAGACACGGAATTCCAGCTGATGCCGCACCAGTGCCAAGTATAATGGGACAATTACCTTCTTTATGTTATATATATGACACCTCTGCTCATACACCACCAATTATTACTCTTTCTTAGCTCCACAAGGCTGAGTCCTATTCAGTTTGTGATTCACTGTAACCCCCATCCTCAACAGCAGTACAGTCTACAATTGTTTGCACAGTTGCACACTTGATTCCCCCCCACCCCCCACCTTCTCTGGTGCCTTTCAGTGTATGCCCTCCTAGTTTGACAATGAACCCTTTATAACTCTTTGAGTATGTTCTTTCAACCAGGTGTGAACTCATAACAATTTCAACCCTGACACAGTTCCCTAATTTTCTTATGAGAATGTCATGTGGGACTGTGTCAGAAACCTTAATAAAATCCAGATATAGTTACTGCTTTGCTCTATCTACCAGTCCAGTAACCTTGTCAAAGAAGAAATTAGGTTCGTTGGACGTGGTTTGTTATTGACAGATCCATGCTGGCTACCCAATATAACTCATCTTGTAGGTAATTACAAATTGTTTTATATATGTAGGTTAATGCAGGCTTAGTTGTATGGAGAGTTAGGATCACTTCCTAACTCAATCACTAGTGTCCTTTGACACTTCTAATGGATTCTTGCCATCCATGCTGTCTGGTTGAAATGTATTTTCAGAAATCACTGTTTAAACCTGAGTTTAAAAGTAATTGAACACTTGATCTTTACAGGGTTATGTTTGAAGTCAATCTGGTGCAGGGAGGGGGAGCTTTCTTTGTTCAGGGGTCACCGACCCACAGAACAGTCAGTCGGGGCTATAAGCAAAAAACCTCCAATACATATTACTCACCTTCTCCTGGTGCTCCCAAGGGGGGAAAAAAGCCCTCATTCACACTTAACTCCGCATGCACTGCACTCTAGCTGAGGAAAGCTGAGGCACAGGGCTTCCCCTTGCAATCGCGCAAGCTGGGGCTCATGCTCCAGGCTGCCGGGGTGTGCCAAGGCTCAGGCATTCCAGCCCTCAGTGTGGAGACTTGCTGTGAGCCAAATCAGCTTAAGATGGGGGCTGGTCCAGCCCACAAGCTGTAGGTTCCCTAGTCCAGCTTAGCGTTTGTGGCATTCAACTTGACAAACAGACTGGCTTGTGCTATGACTACTGAGTTTGATGTGTGACAAGTTGATTGTGGAAGTCCTTCTGTAAATATTGGTAATCAGCTGTGATAGAAAATAGAGGGTCAGATATCATTAATAGAGAGCTATTGCTATCGATATATTTTATTGATTTGTCACCAGTGGTGCAAATATTGCTGTGGGCTCTTTATTAGTAAAATCAGTATGTGCGTTAAATATGGTCCAACAGATTCTAATCTCTTGGCATCAAAAAAACAAAAGTGTTGCACCAGTTAAATTCAGTTGTGGATGAAAGTGCATACAAACTAACATTAAACTTGTATATTCAGTAATTAAATCTAAATATCTTTGATCTAATTACAGTGATATGGACATTGGAATTTTGTGTAATATTAGTTTACTAACTTAAACATGGTTTGTTTTTTCAGACAACTTGATTTTAAGAAGAACGGTACAAATGTAAGGTTTCAAGTCTGCCTGGTCTAATTCTTCAAGTAAAAAGCAGAAGTGCTAAAAGGATATTGATCTTTATTGAAGGATCGGAAAACGTGAACATGTACAACTATTGTATTATTTAAACAGAAATTCCACCAAGAAACCGCTTCATGAGACAATACGGGGTATCTAGTTAATACTTGAAAAACTTGTTATCCAAGGCAACATTTTAAAGACTGTATGGCATTACATGCTGTGCACTGTTACAGATGCAGTTTTTCTAGGCTCACAGTAATGAATTTGGTTTAAGATAAATTTGGAAATCTGCATAACACTGAGGAGCTTGAAGTGCATGAGTGATGTACTTCTAACACAAGATGTCGTACATGTATCCCCACATAAACAGTTTTGGTAAATATACTTGAAACAATTCACTAGGGAACAAAACACCGCTCTTTCTTGGTGGTTAATTTAAAACTGTTTTCATAATACGATGGTCTGGATGCAGTTTCAAAAGATACTCTACAAATACAAAAGGAAATATGAATAATTGTCTCTTTGCAATTGTCTATTATATGCACAGCAGCCAGTAGAATTCCCCTTTTTATTTTTTTTCCCCGCAGACCATCTTGATTCAAAACATCTATCGTAACCCCCAAAACAGTGCACAGACGGCTGACGGCTCACACTGTAAGTCCCGCAGTTGGAGAAATTTTTTTAAAGAATGGTGTTAAAGAGCCCACTCCTAATTATAAGACAATAACGTTGGCTTCTGAGCTGCTGACATAAAGCTGTTGCAAACAGGACAAGTGATGGAACTCTTCTTGCGCATATATCAAGAACTTGGTAAATGTACATGTTTATAAAGGGAGGACAGTGACTGATATAGATAAATTAATCAGACTTCCTTAATTCAGTCATTTCCACAGTGCACAAACATTACTTCCTGTAACTGTGAAAACTGTCAGTTATCTTCCATTCATTTTTTTAAACGATTACATTGCAAGCATTTCTCAAATTCTTGATATAATATGAAAATTTAGGCATATTTATAATATACGGTAAGTTGCCCAAAATTGCGCATTTTAGTTCACCTTTCCTTTCTTTAGGAAATGGAGATTTCATGTTATACCAAGATTACTGTGTTACACATTAGAAACTGTGCTGTTTTTAATATGTTTTGAGGGGTTGTGTTATTAACTAATTATTCATTAGGTCCAAAATCAAAAATCTGAGTGTGCTGATGCCTAACATCCGTGGTGTCCAACATGCCAGCCACTAGCCATAAGTGGCTATTTGGCCGGTTGAGCTTGGCTAGTTGGCTTGAACAATAAATATATTTTCAGAATAACGTGTTAGTTCGTTCTAGCAGTAGCTAGTATAGTGGCTGCTGCTTTAGGACTGGTTGGATGTCACGGCCTTACGTATTACAGCTGTTACTATGACACTTGGGTACCATTCATTGTATTAAAAGCTTTGACTGGCACCTCCACCCATGTATTGTAATGGAGGTGAGCAAAGTAACTATTCCAGTAAAAATACAGTAATCAAGTATCATGAGATCTCTATTAGTTTACAGTGTTAGTTTGATTCACAAAGGTCACCAGCTAAGTGAACATTTCCCCCCTCGGGAGAAAATAACTACCTCTCTTTCAGCACTGAGACTCGGCTAAAGTGATCACCAAAAGGAAACCAGTTTCGTGTTAAATTTCTTTTCCATAATATAAAGTTGTTGCGTTTTGTATTTCAGACCATTGCCCTCTTGAACATTTACCGTAACCCTCAAAACTCTTCCCAGTCTGCTGACGGTTTGCGCTGTAAGTTCATACAAGTTCCTTCACTGGTTCCCTGGGCTTGATTGTCAGAGCTCAGTGTCGACTTAAGCTGGTCTACCATTTTAGTTTAACGGATCAAACTGACGGCACTTCTTAAAATGTGTCAATTTTTTGTCCTCCTCATCCCCCACACGAATTTATTTTAAGAGAAATTGGATATTTTTCCATTAAATCAAAAAGTGGTTGAAATGGTTACCCCCCTGGAAAGCAGTCTTGATCTTCTGCTGTCTCCTTTTCCCTTTTTTTTTCCCCCTCTGCCACTTGCCTGCATCCTCGAAATATATTTTTGCTATATCTTTTAAAGGTCTACGTTAGATTTCACTGCTCAAAAAGCAGGACAGTTACACGTTAACTTAATCCACAACGGTACCCAATATTATGCTAATGTTGCGAGACTCAGAATTGGAGCTTTCAGACTGCTTGCAGAAATATATATTCTAAACTAATGATGCAGCTCCCATTTAGTGACTACTTTGGAAGATAAATATAGACTGACAAATGCTACTCTTCGGCAGCTGTCTGTTTGGATTAAGTGCATGTTTAAAATTCGCCCTTGCTTTGAAAATTCAAATTCTAGAACTAAGTTACATATTTTCATAGTAGGAGATATTTTAAAAGTACCTTGGGGAAAGGAAGCAGTTTGGATATTGTTATGAACTAATTTCTTAACTCTTTTGTAGTTAGGAAATGGGCAAAAAGTCTCATACTGTGCATCGTGACAGAAGTTAAATGACTGAGTTTGTCAGTCTGTGATTACTGATCTGTCATTACCAATGACACTAGTAGAAAAATATGCTAAGGGCTTTAGAACTAAAAATTTGGGTGTTATTTTTCTAATATAACAAATTGAACATGGGCATGTGGTGGTAAAGTTTTGTTCAGTTGTTCTTTTTAACCACTGGATCATAAACTAGTTCAAATTAGTTACCAGCATTTAATTAAGCATTATATGTTATGAAATTAAAAACTGATTTCACAGTAAAGTGTGATTCATAAGATAAACAATTTATAGGAGAGCATAAACAGCACATGTTCTAACAAAATTAATGCCCCTGATTAAGTTGACTTGACATTAAAGTCACTTGTCATACTGGGGCTTTTCTTGAGAAATAAAATATTGCTCATGAGCTCGTCTAAGTTTATAAAGTTCTACTGGCCTGCAGACTTTCTTGTTATAGATGTTCACTGTGGTATTACTAGCTGTGTATTGCTAAAAATATGCAGTTGGATATTGAGTACTTCCTGTACTTCAGCTAAATTCTCAGGGAGCTGGTACCTAATTTGCACAGAATTAAATTTGTGTGGTTGTGGTACAGCTGTTTAGATTTTATTTGCCCAGACCCTCTTGAAGTTGTACAGTTGCAAGGGCTGTTAGGCAAACACATTCTCCAAACTAGTGTTTGATATTGCTGTTTACATTTTAGTGTGTCTTGATAGATGAGTAATTGTGTAACAGAGTCTAACTGTACCTGGTGTGGTAGAGTTTTATCAGTGAATTTACTGAAAGCTTCCCCATATTTTTTTCAGCTTTGTGCCCATTGACATGCTGCATATATTCTTAATTCATAGCTCTTTAATGTTGTTGCTTTACTGCTTTCCTCTCCATTGTTGTCATAAAGGATTAATATTAGTTTTTGACTAGTAATAATTGTGACAATATCTCATAATTGGGCTTCTCAAGGTTCAGAGACTGGTAGCCCTGAAACTTAAATATTTATGAAGTCTGTGTATGAAGCTTTGACAATGGAATATCCTGACCATCTGTCAGTAGTTTCCCATTTGGTAGACTTTGACCCAGTCCTTTCCTCCTATGGAGCCCAAACTGATGGCCTTTTTTGTTTTTGTTTTAAATCCGATGTTAGTATGTTATCATCTTTGATATTGGCATAGCCCTGGGATATGGTTAGTTATTAAACTGTTTCTATGCAGCAGATGTTTGAGAGAATTTTTTTTTAATTGGTGCATAGCCAAGGGGGATCTTGAACACCAAATGTGTTGAATCTGGAAAGTCAAGTATATTCAGCCTAAACTGCTTAAACAGCTCCCTTTAACCTTATTAAGGAAAATTGTCCATAGTTCCACAAAGATTATGTGGCTTGATTGGCTTTTTCAGTAAAGATGAAAACTTGTTCTAAATGGCATCATTTGCACTGTGATCCAGAAATGACTGGATTCAGAGCACCTATTTTAGCATAGCAACTGAGGCAAATATTGGATCATCCTTTTGACATATTGCAGGTTTTGCTTAGTAAAGTAATGGTATTTCATTTTAATGGTTAAAGCATTGTTCTAGCATGAAGTGCCATATCTATTTTAAAAGCTACTTGATCGTAATAAAGTGACTTAAGTGAAGACTTACTCGATCTGGCTTTAATGTATAGGACTTATTAAACAAAAGTATGGTAAGACGGTGTAAATCTGGAAATAACCTATTATTTCTTGTAGTATATTTAATGCTTTGAAAAATCAGCAAAATTTAAATTTGCAATAGCTTTTTTTTTTAGCAGCAGGCAAGCAACACTCACCTGCAAAGTCCAGCCAAGGTCACTAAAATGATCTTGCATAAATGTCCAGCCTCTGTCATATTTGAAAACAAATTCTGCAGTATTACTGAAAGATAAATTGGCATTAAAATTAAATGAAATGCTTTCTACCACAAAGCCATGCAGTTTCACTCTTTTCTAGGCGAATAAAAAAAGTATTGTATTCTAAATAAAGTCAATGGATCATGACGAGTTACTGTTTTAATTTCATCAGTGATTCCTCAAACTGGTGTATTTACACTGGAGGAGTGAACATCCTTAAATGGAGCTCCGCCTTTAGAAAGAGAAACCATGCTTTAACATGACAAAGCACTTGCCTTCTTTGTAGGCAAACCATTGGCAGAGGGTGGGGTTCTATATTTAATCAGTCACATTTGAAAGTAAATCCTTTCCCCTTAAATTTGGGGTATGCCATTGGGATGCTGATAAAAACTTACTGTGATTTTACCATACGAGTGTCATGTACTAAGATACTCCTTTTTTGGGACTAAAAGCTACTCTGAATTATTTTTAATACCTCATGGTTAACTACATGATATTTCTTAGGCTTCGGTAGATGACTTCTTCTATTCTCTAAATTGAATTTTGTAGTTTGTTCAGAGTTTTGTCATCATTCAAATTAATTCTAATCAGTATGACTTTTGGAACTTGCAGGTGCTGTGAGCGATGTTGAAATGCAGGAACATTATGATGAATTCTTTGAGGTATGTTGAAATTTGCTGCTTAAAATGCTTTATTCAAACATTCTTAATTTTGCAAAGGCAAAAAAATAAAGTTTAGTTGGTGACAGTGAAAAATTACAAAATAACCTCTGTAGTTAATCCTTGATAGAACCTAAAAAGGAAGACTATTACTCTTAGGTTTAACACTTCTAATTCCAATATAGCTTAATATGATATTGATAAATAGTGCCTCAAATTCACATTACAGGAAATCCTCCCTGTCCCAAAGAGTGTACTGGGTAAATAAGAAGTTTGATGCTTGGGGCAATCAGGGAAGGATGGTGGAAAGTGTTAATAACACAGATTAGACACTTGGTTGCTTGACTGTGTATCCAGTTAGTGTATATCTATTTTTATATAACTTTGCTTTTACATTTTAAATATATAGTCATTGCGATACCCTCATTTAATTTGCCTATAACTTCTGTTATATTAGACCTTGGATTAAGTTTCAAAACAAAGTATTGAATAGTCTCTTTTCGATGTCTCCCATCCTGCTTCCTCATACAGTTGAGATAAAAAGTACATTTAAGTGTTAGCGAACAAATTTGGAAGTAAACACAACTGAGATATTAGCTTTTATTCCAGAAAGCACTGCTGTAGTGTCTCATGCATCTCATTTTCCATATAAAGAAAAGGTACCTTTTGTTGTGTAGTTAATTACTTGTAGTACTCAGTGTGTTAGATATTGTCCATGCGTACAGGCTGATGATAATGCATGCCCAGAAGTTTTAATGTGTGCAGGATGTTGGAAGAAAAGTTTTCCTTCTTGGTAAGATGAATTGTCTTGGTATTGTAGGTATATTTAATTCACCTTATTTCCACAATATTTTCATAATAAATTTATCTGCATTTAGGAGGTCTTCACGGAAATGGAAGAAAAATATGGTGAGGTTGAGGAGATGAACGTTTGTGATAACCTTGGAGATCATCTAGTTGGAAATGTGTATGTAAAGGTAAGATACAAAAACACCTCTGCAATATATCATGAATACAAATGTTCTTTAATATACCCAATTAACATCTGCAAAATATGGCAGCACCTTTATGAAAGTAAACATCCGTACTCTGGAATAATTATGCATATGTTTAGATTAGAATCCAAGCCAGGGAGAGTGAAAATACATCCTGTTAGCGTTGAATCTGTCTTGTTTTCATGAAGTTTAATCTCACCTTTTTAGTTGTGAAGCTATTTACCATAGATGAACTGTTGTCTGGTTAACATTTGGGTTTTGAAATTCAGAGCACAGAACTATAAAACTGTTAACTTAGAAACTAGATTTTTATGTGCTCAATTAAATTTCAATCAGTTTTAGCAGTTGTAGCAAGACTGTTTGTTTGTTTTATACTCCCTGGTAAATGTAGTAAATATATTTAATATTGTAATGCTCATCAGGGTAAACTTTATATTAGAAGTACAGTACATTTAAAAGGGTTAATCTATTAAAATCTTCACAAATCTTGCAGATCTTGCTAGCAGTTGAATTTATTCAAACTATGATAACTTGCCTGCTGTCTGTACCTTGCTCAGCTTAAAATTGAGAGGCTAGACACTTTTGTGATGTTGATGAGATCATTACTTAAACTGGAATAAGTGTAAAAACAGATTAAATAAAATGACATTAATACAAGTCTGACCTCTTTTATTTAAGAGCAAAGGGTGGGGTGGTCACTGGGTATTTTACAAATAATGGTTGCTATGCACGCAACCATTTTAAGAATTATTAGTTTATCCTGAAACCATTCTTAACCCTAATCCTTGCCTCATTTGCTTGCCCCCTTTCATTATCCACTTAGACTTTTTAGTGTCCTTCCAGAATTTTGATGATTTCAAAAATAATATTTATTATATGCTTCTTTCCAGTTAGCTTTCTTTTTTCCTGGTTTTTATATAATTAATATTGTGTTTGTTTTGGGAATATAAACACTTGAAAGGTGGAACATTGGTTTAAATCTCCCAGAATCCTGTTATTGCACACTTAATCTTTTGAATTAAGTGTTTATCAAACTACCTTAGCGAATATAAATTCATTGTCTCAAATACTTGACAGCCTCTTTAAATCCTAATTGTCCAATAAATAGTAAGTTTCAAATTTTTGTATGTATTCATCAATCTGAGATAATTGCAAGTCACAATATCTAATTCATGTTCCTCACAAATGCCTGCAAGACTATTTAGTCTTCCATATGTGGAATGTTAATGTTCAAAATCATGTAGCCTGGAGAGAAACCACTGAATCCTCTCCAGATTTCATGTTTAAAATGTTTCTGCTAAAATGATAAACTGAATGGACTTGCATGTGTTTTAGTGAGACACCACTTAAGAGTTGGAGCAGATAAAACATAAAGCGGACTTCTAGTTTTATTGCTGGCCTTGAGCACCTGTTACATATACAGTGAGAAATGAAATGGTAATGTTTGGCTTATTTTATACAACATTTTGAAAATGTTAATTTTACTTCAGTTTCGTCGTGAAGAAGATGCAGAAAAGGCTGTGATTGATCTGAACAATCGTTGGTTTAATGGTCAGCCAATTCATGCTGAGCTTTCACCTGTGACTGACTTCAGAGAAGCTTGTTGTCGTCAGTATGAAATGGGGTAATGAAATGATTTTTTGATACTGCTCAGTTATAATGGTTGCTTGCTTAGAGAGTCTTCCAAGTTAAGCTTTTCATGAGTGTAATTTTTCTCAAGCGCATTTCCATACAATGCATTTAGTAAAAATACAAGAAAATACATTAAAGTTATACTAACATCTAGATTCTAGAGCAGGTTCAGTTCACGTGCCTTAGCACTCATAGCTACTTGGTCTCTTCATCTCTACAAAAAAATTTCTTTTCACTTTTGAACAGTGATGCACCAGGTGCACAGGAAATTGCAATAAATCATGCTCAAGTTTAACCCTGTCTTCAGGGCAGTTAAGATATTTTGCCAAGAATTTTACTTCCCAATGCTTAAAATATATATTTTAAAAAAATCACAAATCAGTTAACTATTCAAGCTTATATAGAAGGAAAAAGCTAATAGGATAAATTGCAAATTATTTTTGTGGTAATTTTCTTCTGCTCTACAGAGAGTGCACGCGCGGAGGTTTCTGTAACTTTATGCATTTGAAACCCATTTCCCGAGAATTGCGACGTGAATTGTATGGACGTCGTCGTAAAAAGTAAGCATTTGTATTTCAAATTTAAATCCAACCGATGCAAGTAATTTAGGGATTTTGAAGACAAAGAATAGGATCTGACTTTGGGCTGTAGACTTGCAGTGTACCATTAAATCCATAAATAGCTGCAAGAGACTTCTTTCACTGTTGCAACTGTTTTGTACTTAACAATAGAACTAACTTAGAAGGGTATTTAGAAGTAACTGCTCCTTTTCTGGCTGTTCAGGCAAGTGACCACAATTAAGTTTTCAGTGTGTGTACTGACCCTAAAATTCAATTCTGTAATGATGGCCTTGTGGTCTTGAAAGTGCTTCTCCTGGGTGGTTGAAGTGTGAAATCACTACTTTATTTCAAACTCTACTCCCTTTATTCTGATGTTTTCCTATGAATGCTTGATCCTTGGTACTCTGTAGAATGCTGCTTCGTTGCTTTGCCCTATTTAAGAACTACAATCTTAAATGCTTTTTTGCAGGCATAGATCCAGATCAAGATCCCGTGAACGTCGTTCTAGATCCAGAGATCGTGGTCGTGGAGGTGGTGGAGGAGGAGGTGGTGGTGGTGGTGGTGGAGGAGGAGGACGGGAACGAGATAGGAGGCGGTCAAGAGATCGTGAAAGATCTGGTCGATTCTGAGCCATGCCATTTTTACTATGTGTCTGATAGAAAGTGTTGTAGTCAATTGACCAAACAAGTTCTTAATGAGATTTTTTTTTTTTTTTTTTAAAAAAAAGATGGGCTTCTGAATAAAAATTTGTAGTGATACAGTAATCTTTGTGTAACTTGTTTCTTGTGGGGGAAATCTTTTTTTTTTCCAAACTGTCATTCGTTTTTCTTTACAAATAGCTGCATTAACTAAGCTTGCAGTAAAGGTGGAAAATATATTGGAGGTGTGCAAGTTTTTACATTCAGGTATGAATTTTCTGTTAAGGAAAATGTGCATGCCTGTGTATATAATATAAAACAGTATATTATATACATGGATAAAGTTCTATATTGCATAAGAGACCGTTGCAATTTGTTTCCCTTTTCTGCTATTCTGTCTGCTTATTTAGGTTAGTTTAGGCACATTTAAAGGAAGGCTGTGCAAAGCGCATTTATTTACTCAGTAGAGCTGCTAAGTTACAAAAATATGTATGTTAATAGAAGTCTGTGCACTGTCTATCACTGTGACTTGTGGCATTTACAATAAATCCAATTCATGGTGTAAAATCTAAAGCCTATTCTCTAAGCCCTCTGGAGTAGTTGAATTGCTACTCCTGGCTGTGCCAGAATTCATAGTTCTGGCATTTTTTCCACACAGACATACTTCTGTCTCAGCTGATTCCTTAGGACAGTGTATCTAGTGCTGTATTATGGCTAAAGTTATGAATGCAGTGTCTTATGCAGGCTATCAGGTTATTGTGAAAGAGTTCATGCTGCATGCAGCAGGATCAGTTCTGAGTGTCGGATCAACCTTCATGGAAGGTTTCTTTTACTTGATGATCCATTGGCTGTTCTTCTAACTGAGAGCATAATACCAGTATTCAGGATAAAGTAATAAGGTGGGCACTAGTGAAAAGTATACGATACCTTCTCAATCTGCAGCTCACCTCCAAGACAAGAGCCAAACAGTAGTTCAAAGCATCTTTTCCTACATAAAGCACTTGCATAGCAAAGCTGATGGACATGTGCGTTTTGTTACATTTTTACATGAAGATATTTTTGGCTGACTCTATGTACATTCTTCATTGCAACTGTGAATCACAGCTGTATTTCATAAAGCAAAATACATTTTGTGGGATTTGGTGCTTCTAGCTCTAACACCTCTGACTGAAGTATCCTGGGGAACATCTTATGTTCTATATTGTACAGTTGCTGACTTTTCAAGATGTATAATGAGACTTGTGCTTATCAGTTCATGAAATAGTGCAAAGGTATGTAGCAAGTGTCTACCAGTTGCAACTTCCTGTACATCAAGAAATAAATAGAATTATTTAGCTTTTAGAAAGGGAGATTTACTAATGCTACTAGTGTTTTCAAAAGCTTGCATTAATGAGAATATGCCTAAAAGTGTTTGAAGAATTACTCTATCTAAATGCAGTCAATGTAGACATTTAGTGAGAAGGCTAATGATTAACTTGTGGTTTTGATTCTTTTATCCTCAAAAGATAAATATAAGCAAAGAGAGTACTTGCGAGCACTTGGAACTTGCAAGCAGTGATGGAGGGAAGCACAAAATATTATACATCTTAAGCTCTTTAAGGTAAACTTTTGGACCAAATAAAATTGATATCTGCAGAACGCCTTCACTAACCAGATTGGCAAGGAAATCAGCATGTATTTTTACAGGCTACTAGCAAAGTAAAAGAACCCTGTCTCTTACCATACCTTTATGGTATGTAAGGATGTGTTTGTTCTTCGTTTCAACGCACTGGAAGTCAGGTCATGGCTTCCTGTCACCTCAAGGACTTCCAGCAATGTTTCAAGGGCTTTGGGTGGCAATATCACAATGAGCTGAAATGTGGGGTGCCTTTGCCACCAATTGAGTGTTTAACATTTAGCCCTGTAGTTCACCTCAGTGATTAAGATTTACCCGTTTCTCTTCAGTGACATTCTGTTGTTTAATACCCTTTTCTAGTTAGATAGCAAGATCCAGCAAGAAAGAGACAGTATTCATGTACATTTAGGCAATGTTTTGCGCATAGAGTGGGCACTACTGCAATACAAATCAGGTCTCTCTCTCTCTCTTTTTGGGCAAATAGCATGTGCAAGACCTTGTCTGTACAGGAAGTCCTGATGCTAAATTGCTCAACTGCCATGAGACCCTGTCCACACAGTGATTTGTACCAATTTATTTTTTTTTGCCTGAGACCGCTTTTGTTTGTAAACTAGGCCTAAATTGTACAGATCACAAATAAATTGCAAAGAGCCTAACTTCTGTTGTTTGCTTTCAACATTTTTCTTCCTTTCATTGAAATCCACTGAAAGCATCATTTTGTGACTTGTGAAATAATACTATACCTGAAATATGTATTCAGAGCACTGATAGCAAACCAGGGAATGTCAATGAATTTGAAAAGACAAAAAAGCTTTACAGTATGTACATTTCCACAACCTGACTAGTGAAAGCATAGAGCACAAATCTAACACAAACTCAAATCTTCCTTGTAGCTTTGTCCTTCATCTGTGATGCTGCATGTTACGCCAGTGAAATTGTGTGAACTTTAAAAGGACTTGGCATGTATTTTGTCACTTTTTCAATGCCATCTAAAACTGGTAATTGGTCTTATTAATGGACATGGAGAAACTTCACTTTGTTAGCCTAGTCCCATACCCCCTTCCCCATATATGAAGTCTAGAACAGGAAATTTGAAAGGTACCTACCTACTCATTACTATTCCCAAATGTCAAGGTTTCTTCTGTTGATCATCACTTTTAACTCTGAATTTCTTAAGCAAATGACAGCATATGGTACCTTCTGGTGTCTGGATACACTTAATTTTAAATAAACTCATAATTCCAAGTGACTTCCTCTTGTATTCAATCAAATCTGATTCTTCTGTAAAATGCTGCTTGTCCATGATTATGATGTATGTTAAGACTGTAAAACCAAATGGAGAAGTTGTTCAAAATAAAGCTTTTTTGATACATAATTTGCGCATGATAGAAACAAAACCTTTCTTTTAAATCAGACGTTTTTCAAAGAAACTGCCAGCAAGGATGTGAGGTGCTTAACAATTTTGAAGAGCCCACATGCCAACTAAACCAACATTTTAATCTGAGACAGACCTCTTTTAAAAAAATATTCCAGTGAATTTGTTTCCTCAAATATATAAAAAGCCATGTATAGTACTTGTGTACTGGTGTTACAAAATAGAGACCTCTGTCTTTCCTTATGCAGATCAGTAAGTGTTGTTCTTTGATAAAGGCTGCAGGGTCTGTTTTGTATTTGACTGTAGAAATCAGTCTTGGCTAATCACTTATTTAAGAACATGACAGAAGGAGTTCGCATAGCATAGGAAATAAGTAATGTCTTAAGTCCAGTACACTTCCTTTCTCCCCTTGTACATTTCAGTAAATTGGTTTTAGTTAAGTGTTAGTGACTGTAGCTGGTTCTTCTACTGACACTGTCACTATGTTTCATGCCATCTGCACAGAGAGGTTAAATCTGAATTTCCTGTTTTTTATCATACATATGTATAATCTCACCCTATAAAATAGAAACTCTTTTAAAAGCCTTCAGTGCCAGAGACATGGATCTCTGAATTTATTTTAAATAGTAATATTTTTGCTGCTACTTGGGAGCTACATGTTTCTTCTATACTATTGCAGTCCTGCCTCTCTTCGAGCTAGTGATTTTTGAAAGTAGAATTCCTAAATTTATTCTAATTAAACATACATGTTTGTATGTGTAGAGATACTAGATGTCTATTTCTCTTTTATGACCACAAACTGAGGTGTTTATATAAAGATAAAAATCTTTGACCTGATTGTGGTGGACTAATCAGCAAGATTCTCTTGTTTAGGAGAGGCTTCTTATTTTTCCACAGCTATTTATTTTAACAGTTGACAAACTATGGTAAGTCATGTGGAAATCAACAAAATCCGTATCTCCTAATTCCGAAAGAAAATCACAGGTCCAATCTTTGTCCTTGTTGATGTGAGGAGTGTACTCCGAGTAATACATGATCTATCATGATTATTGCCTGTGACAGGATGGTAGTATTGATCTGCAATCATGTTCAGTCTGCATTTTACCCTTTTGTTCCTGGATTATTTTAAAATCTGATTTAAAGTGTTTTGATGTCAGATACACTCATTGAAGTTTGCACTAATTAACACGCAGATCCAAATTGCAGCAGGGAGGTTTAGGCTGTCCACACTAGGGCAGTGTTTTCCAATTTTATTTGGCCACGGAACCCTTTAATCTTGAAAGAATTTTGCAGAACCCTTAATAACAGTTTTAGCCATGGCTTCACCATTCTCAGCCCCAGCTCCCCCCCTTCATCCCCAGGAGGCCAAACCCTGCTGATTTTCTTGCAGAACCCTTATTTTCACTTAGCAGAACCGCAGAGTTCTGTGGAACACCATTTGGAAAACACTGCACTAGGGAAAGAGTTATCACAGATATGCAGTTCTAAGCAATTGTGTAGCTAGAATTGATGGATCTGGCCATCCTCACTGAAGAAGGTCAATAGGAGAGCTCTCACAAGGAGTAGAGGGGTCGATGCAGACCCCTGATAAGTTGATTTTGTGTAGCCTTACCAAACACATGAAATCAAGTCCTGGAAGATCAACCCTCAGCAGGGTCCATCTTCCTGGTGTAGACATAGCCTTAGGCTTGTCTGCACAAACACTGCGCTGTTTCAGCTTACATTAGTGTATAGACCTAAGCTGTTTTAGTGGCTTATTTCCATTTAATTAAAACCTATTTCTAGTCAGACTACTGTACACAGATATATTTTAGTGCTTAAACAACCTTTTTGTACCAGTGTGTCTATTTCAAACTGCTCTTTCAATTAAACCAGTACAGTTTTATGTGAATATAACCCCTAATATGTGGGGTGCAGGAGTCAGGGCAAGAGACTGGGGGTCTGGGGGGAGAGAGCTGGAATGGCTGAAGCACAGGGCCAAAAAGGGCACAGTAGGGGTGTTATGGATACGGGTGACTGGGTACAGAGAATAAGGGAATGGGAATGTGGGAATCCCAGGAACCTGGGGCAATAAGGGGCCCCAGAATTTATCATGGCAACTTCTATTGGTGACAAAGCTATGGCAAGTTTTGAAATTCAGCCATTTTTCAAGTTAATTCAGTTACCAAGGAGAATGAACAACAATCTGTCATAGTTTTTACTCTAGCTCTTATCAAATTACATTTGTCTTTGACTTACAGGAATAAATGTTTTAAATCAAAAGCATTTTTCTTTTTAAAATCAAGCACTTAAAACTGTGAATGGGATGGGAAGTGCGGTCTCATTCTCTACTGCCTTCTCTGGCCTGGAGTTCTGCAGAGTCAAGCAGATATTTAAAATACTGCCACTACTGTGAATATGTGCCAACAAATCCCTGCCACTATGTACATTGGACAGACTGGGCAAAACCTTAGCCAAAGAATAAATGGACACAGCAGATATCATGAAACTCAATACACATAAACTGGTCAGTGAACACTTCAGTGGAGTGGGCCATTCTGTTAAAGACCTGAGAATTTGTGTCCTGGAGCAAAAAATGTAAAAACAGATTGGAGCAAGAAATTTGTGAGTTGGAATTCATATTCAAATTTGACACTAACATGTCTCATGAACAGACACCAATTGCCTCTCATTAGAAGGACTGCATGCCTTCCTTTGATGCTTGTAATTATCTCGGGCAGGACAACTAACATCCCCGTCAACCTTCACCCTCCGTGTCAGTTTTTGTTGCAATTTTTTGTTGGTCCTGTGTATTTATATAAGTCAGTCTGTATTGGAAATGAGATTGGTCTGAAGCATTGGGTCTGTCCAATGAAAGCTCATCACTGAATAAATCATTCTGTTAGTCTTTAAAGTGCTACATTTCTCTTTTGTTTTGTTGGAGTACAGGCTAACACGGCTACCTCTCTATTACCATTGTGAATAGTTCTGTTAAACTCAAACGGCTTATTCACAGCAGTTACAGTTACGCTAGAGAGTTATGTCAACAAAATCCGTGGGGCAGTTATACCCAAAATGGGTTTTCTCAACAGTGTGTCAACAAAACTCAGCACTTTTGCCAGCAGTGTGCTGCCTCAAAGTATTGAGGCATAATGCTGCTGTGGACAGAAGAGCTGTGTAAATGCCCCCAGGGGGGCCTCTCTCGACAGACAGAACATCCACAACAATAGGCAGCCCTGTCTGCTGTGCTTTTGGGTCCCTGTTTTGTCAAGAGAGCAGCCAGACTGCCTGGCTGGTCTGTCAACAGAGCAGAGCACTCTCACAATTGGCTTTTGTGTGCAGCTGCACTCTGCCAACAGAAGTTTTGTCAGGAAATCTCTTCCGACAGTGAGTTCTTTTGACAGAGCTCTGTAGTGTAACCGTAGCCAGCAAATTAGTATCAGGGTAAATTTTAAGGGCTTGTGTGAGTTATATTCCTAACACACACGATTGTTCCAGAAAAAACTTTTTAAGACAAATCACCTGCCTGCTCATCTTCTATTTTAGCCCTATTCCTTCCAGCGTGTCTGGCTTTTCCCGGCGCGGGAGGAAGCTGATGTTTAGCTAAGAGGCTACAGAGGGATGGACTCTCTTGGCAGGTAGGCAGCAGGCTAGATGCTGCGGCGTTATGGACCCTGCAAACAAGCTCCCAGCGGCCTCCCCAAGCCGATCACCCTGCCCTGCCCCGCTAAGCCCGCGCAGCGCTGGACAGAACGTGCGCAGCCAGAGCGGCTCTCTCTTCTCCTATTGGTGGGCGTGTCTCCCTCCGCCCACGTCTCGGCCAATCAGAGCGCGTCCCCCCCTTCCGAAAGCTGGCGAGGGGCGCTAGTAGGCGAATTTTCTTCGCACGCGCGCGGCGAGGCAGCTGGGCTGCGGTCCGGGGCGCCCCTTGCACGCGCGCGGGGAGATCGGCTGCGGCTCGTCTCTCACTGTCAGTCGCAGTAAGTGCGGCGAGCTGCTGGGCGCGGGCGGCGGTGGGTGGCGAGGGCAGGGGATCGGGCAGCCCCTGCGCTTCACGATGGCTGGAGAGATGCCCCGCGGGGCCGGGCGTTGGCTGCGGGTGCCTGAGTGCGTGCTCTTGGTCAGGCTGCCTCCCTTCCCTGCCCTGGTCGAATTGCATCAGCTCTCGCTCCGCAGTTGCCGGCGGGGGCGCCCAGCCCTCTCGCAGTCCCCGGTGGGAGCAGATATGATCCCTGTGTTCGGCTCCCCGCCCCCCCTTCGTCTGAATTGGCCAGTTCCCCGGGGGGAAATGGCCCAGAGCCATCTTTGCATCACCATCTCCCCCTTCCTGCCTCCTGCCCCAGGATCCCGCAGCCCCTCTGCTGGATGGCGCAGGGTGAACACTGATCTTGCGGTGGCCGGACTTTGGGGAAACAAAGCTCTGTCCAGTTCTTGTTACTTTGCCCCCGCCCCGCTCCGGGCTTTAGAAAATCAACGGCGTGAAATAAGGCTCTTGTGCTAGGTGAAATCTGGAGACTCTCTTATCCTGGAGGATGAGACTTTGTCATTTTGGGAGGGGGGGGCAGTGACTCATGGAAAACTCAGTTGGGGGCCACAAAAAAGTGAGGGGAAGGGAAGAAACCCACACACGACCCTCACTGGTGTGGCCTCTGGACTGAGACACCTCATTCTTATGGGTTCAGGGCTCAGCATGTGAGAGCGGGCTGCAGGGGAGTAGGGCTGGGTTCTGGGTGGGAGGGTACAGGAGTGGGATGGGGTGGGGGATCGGAGCAGGAGTGAAGGTGCATAAGTGGGCTAGAGGCACAGGAGCAGGCTGGAGGTGAGGGGTCTAGGCAGGAGGGGATGCAGGAGCAGGGTGAGCCTGGGAGGGGTCTGGGTGAAAAGGAGGGTGCAGGACCAGGGTGGGGGTGTGGCGCACCTGGGCAGGAGGGGGTGCTCTCCCCCTCCAGGCAGAGCCTGTGGGACACATCCAGCCCGTGAGGTTTTGGGCACCACACTACCCATCCGCTGTGGGCCAGATGCTGGGGAGGGGAACCCAGAGCCTCGGGGTCTGGATCTAAGCAATCTGCAGGCCAGGGGTTCCCCACCTCTGCTTTAACCTTTTGCTATGCCCTGATTATGCATGTTAAAGTGTTGGTTTGGCACGTACAGACATTAAGGATGTAGAATCCTGTTTAATTGGTTAACTAATTAAACAGGTTTAACCCACTAGCTATTTAAAGGGGAGGCAGCTGGGGAGGGAACAGGGCTGCTCGATCCAGGATAGAGTGCTGGAGACCCCAGCTGCTCCTTGGCATACCATAGGCAGGGATGCTTTACCCTGGCTGGAGCAGCCCCTCACTGTGTCATGAGGAAGGCAGTGCTGCAGCCCCGCTGTACTGGAGTGGTCTGGCCACCACCCCTTGTCCCCCCTGACCATAGCAGACAGAGACTGAAGCACTGTGCCACAGAGCCGGAGCAGCCCTCTGTGCACAGTGGACAGAGGCTGGTCCAGCCCCTACTGGTTATCTGTAACCAGCATGTATGAGGGATGAAGCTTGCCAGTTAATCATTAACATCCCTAACATGCTTCAGGGTGCCAAGCTCCAGTCTCTTTTTTTATTCCAGGCTTGCTGAAAACCTTAGTGCTCGTAATATACTACTGCACTAGAAACTGGATCTGCTTTAGGCACCGAGTGGGAACTCAAGTTACTAATAGCTTTTGCAGAAGCAGTGAGTGGATAGCTTTTTCTAGTTACAGTTCAGAGGGGTAAAAAGTGTTTGATATGATTCTGTTCTTTCTTAAGAGTTTGGTCTTGCAAGGTACTGAGCATGCTAAGCCCTGATCCAATGAAGTAACTAAGCATGTGGTTTGCTCTTATGTATACAACTGTCCTAGTTCAGTCGATGGGGCTCTTGTGAATTGGGGTCTGGGTCCTCAGCACTGAGTAAGGGGAAAGAAGTTCTAGAGAGGTGAAGAGTGTGAAACGAGAGCCTGAAGCCCTCCTGTATAATTAAACTAAAATGGAGGAGGGTGAGAAATCAGGATGGGGAACAGGAATCTGGTGCTAAAGTGTTTATTGTAAACTCAAGAGTTGCTTAGTCTAAGTAATTCTGCAAATAAGAAACTTCACCATGTGTGAAGTTTTTCATGAGCTATTGCATGCTGGTACTTGAATAAGTTTTATATACTTCATCCCAAATGCTTGGGGGATTTGGCTACTTTAATTCTACTTTAATAAGTGTGACTCAGCAACTCATAAGTCTGTAATGTACACATTGTATGGGACTGTAAAAGGAGACATGTAACTCAGTTCTTCTCTTTTAGTCTCCTTGGTGATGGAACAGCACTGCTGTTACAACAAAATGAGACAACCGGATTTTTTGGCAGGTTTTAGGGGTTTGATGTTGCTACAGTGAATTTATTTTGGTGTAGCTCTTCGGTCTGAGGAGCTAGCTTTAGTGTTGTCTCTCTGTGGAGGAGACAGGCGATTACTGTGGTAAGCATAACAAAGTAATGTTAAATTTCTGACTTGAGGGTGTTATAGTGTTTAGTAGCTCCTGATATTTTAATTTCATGGGGTGTTAATTACCAGAAACATCTCTAAACCACATGACTTGTAAGGGGAGCCTCTAGAAATGGTTTGCTTTGATAATTAAAGAACAGTGCTGCTGAATTAATTTAATTTTATGACTCGGCCACTCATTACCACTAATCTAAACTGTTTCATGAGAAGCATAATGATGTATTTCTCTGTATTTGCGTCAATGGTTTATTGTATCTGATACTTTGACTCTATGCAAACTTAAACTTGATTAACTAAAAGACTGATTGGTCTAAGTGTGGGTTTTTTTGTTTTTTGGGTTTTTTTTTTCCTTTGATTTTTTTTAACTGACAATTCAACTGGTGTAACTTTATGTGGATATATTTAATTTGATTTTTCAACAAGGAGAGCCAGGTATAAATAGATATACATATCTAACTAGGGGTTTTCACTGGTTTAGTTAAATCATACCTTTAGTTGCCAGCTCAAGTTTGTGTGCAGACTAGGACTGCGTTTACACTATGAGCTGAAACTGATTTTTATTTAAATCCATTTCTTAACCCTGGATTTTATCCATTGGATTTTGAGCATCTTTACCTTCCCACATGCTCCCCAAAAAATCAGCTTTTTGCTGCCACGCACAAGTAGCTTAAATCAAGCGCTGCAGCAGTGTGTTGTGGGAACCTATCCCACAGCTCCCTGCGCCCCCTAGAATTCTGGCCCCACAAGTTGATGTGGGTATCTGATGACATCTTCCCACATTTCATTCTCCTCTTTCCCCTGCCGTGTTAAACAAATGTCCCTTTTTCCAGATGGGAGTCTGGCTTGCCTTTACAAGAGATGTGACTTGTATAGTTGAGAGGAGGGGTAGTAAACCTGTCCCAGCCGACAGAATTTTGAAAACGGGATGCAAAAGCACTGGATCTTTCCATGCTTGGATCTGGATTGAGACTTCCTGGCAAAGACCCTTAAAAGAAGAACATGTTTAAGTAGACACGGGTGCTACAATGAAACTCTAATTGAATCATTGAAACGGTTACGGCTCAGGGTGGCTAAAAGACAGCAGACGTTTGACAGTCCCGACAATCATGACTGCCAAGGGGGCTGTCCCCTGGGCAGCTAAAAGAACCTCTGCTACAGCCAGCCTGCAATAATCGTGACCCTCACTGCACACAAGCTGCCTGGCACCTTACGCAGCCTGTCCTTTTACTGGTTCGGGGTCAAGCCACATGGTGTGGCTGGGTACAGACTGCATGGTGCCTCCAGAGGGAGGGGAAGTGGGGGTCAGGATGAAATGTAAGCCGCTGAAAGGAAGTTTCTCGTCCAAGCACAACCTCTACCTACAGACTGGCTGCCATGTGATGCATGCAAGGGAAAGTGCCAGAATGCATGGCACCTCTCAGGGAGGGAAAGGAGGGGATGTGGGGAGCAGGAAAAAATGTAAACAAATAAAAAGAAGCTTCTCATCCTATAAGACAGGCACAACCCCCACCCACAGCTTTGCTGACACATGGTATGGGCGGGAGAGAGCTGGCACCAGGCAGCGTAGGGGAAAAAAAGGCAGTGAGCCAGGAGTATACACAGAAGCACAGACCCCGCAGCTGCTCTACTACCAAAGAAAAAGGAAAGATTTTTCAGCCTCTCGTGACCCTACAGCCATGGGCTTCCAGGTGACGAACTGAAACGGTCTTCCTGTTGCCTAATTCCACCACACCTGAGAGCAGTGGTGATGTAACAGGCTAGGACAGAGAATTATGGGGCACATATGGGAGATGTGTGGAAGCTAATGAATTCAATTTAAAGACATGCCGCATCCTCGCTATCCCCGATTCGGAATTTTAAATGCGAACTGAATGCTACACCCATTAGGTTACTACAATATGATTTCAATATCATGTTGATTTTAGTGCTCCATAAATTGAGCTAATGGAATTAACAGCGAGGACAGGCATTTGGTCTGTAAGTGCATCTTGTCTCTCCTATAAGAAACAGATAACACCAACTCAATAGGACAAATGCCCCTATCTGCCTTTGGAACAGCAGCTGTTTAGTGAATTGTATGTGTAACTAGGAATTGATATTAGAATTACATTTCCTACTCTCTGTAACCTTGAGTAACTTAATCTCCTCTGTGCCTTCATTTTCCCTGCTTGTACTGTGGAAGGAGTGGAATTTCCCTCCGTCTGTTTTGCAAAGTATTCCGAGATCTATAAATAAAGAGCATTGCAGAAGTGCAGAGTATCTCTAAATATTGCAGCACTGGGGAGGAAAGATCAGATCTGCTTTTAGTATAAACAAAGTAGTCTGCTTAAAAAGAGAGTTGGATGATGATACCCTCTCGAGTAGGGATGTTAAGAGTTAACTGGAAGCCTCACCCTAAACAGCTTAGGCTTACTGGCTATCGTTAATCAGTAGAGGCCGGAGCAGCCCCTCTACCTGCTGAGCACAGAGGGCTGCTGCAGTCCCACAGGGGTTGCCAAAACGTGTCCAGAGCAGCCCTTGTGCACAGCAGGATCGGCCCAGGAGCACTGTGGGAAGGGGCACTGAAGCCCAGCCAGTGCAAGCCTGGGCCACAATGCCCTGGGACACGTGGTGGGCAGGGGCACTCCAGCCTGGCTGGAGCACTCTCTCTACCCCTGCTTAGCTGGTTAACCGGTTAAACTTAACACGTTTTCCAGCACTACTCTGACTTCGCTAGAAGCTACATGAGATTGTGCCATCAGCAAGGGTTGGTGGAGCACCTTTTTTGATGTTCAGTGTGAGGCCAAGATTCTTGTGTGCTTTGGCGAAGTCGCATAAGGTGGTTTGAAGGGCTACAGGAGGAAGACCAGCAAGCATATTGTCATCTGCAGATTGGAGCTCCGTGATTGAGGTTGAGGAGGTCTTGCTTTTAGCTTTCAGCCTCCTGGGATTGTCCATAGAGTGAAAGGGAAGCTTGGCAATCTTCACACATCTGGAAGCTTGTCATCAATGAGGTGAAGACTCATGGCGATGAAGATGCAGAACAGTGATGAGGCAATGACACAGCCTTGTTTAACTCCCATGTTGACCTCACAGGGGTCGCTTTGGGGTTCTTTGTTGCTCAATAGTATGGCATTACGTTGTCATGAAACAGCCTCAAGAGGCTCATGAAATTTTTAGGGCAGCGGATCTTTGAGAAGAGGGTAACGCCCTGTGGAAAATTGATTGAGTCAAACACTTCGGTCACATAAATGAAACTCGTGTATAATTGCTAGACATCCTTACAATACCCCCCCAAAAAGGATAGGTCAGCAAGATAATCTGACAAACCCACACATAAGTCATGATACTACTCGTTACACCAGTCTCTCTAGCACCAGATCTGTATGCTCTCTCTCTGGCTTGGATCCTCTTTTCTAAGCCAAGTATTAACATTTTGCTGAAACTTGCTCTGAGACTGTCTATACTACATGATAAAATTGAATTTAGGGCAGGTGGCTTGATTTTACAGCATCACTGTCTTCACTGTAAATACCATTAAGTCAATTTTTAGGGAGCACTAAGGTCTATATTATAACACTGTGAGAAGCGACTTGATGTAGCATCAAGTTTGAATTTAAAAGTTTGAATTAAGGCTAGTATGGAAATGCCATGCCTTTTAATTTGACTTTATTAGCTTCCAGGGGTGTCCTGTACATATCCCACAATGCTCCATGGTTGTCTGCTCTGGCTGCTTCCATCCCTGCTGTTCTCCAGGTGTGCAGGAAGTGGATAACAGGAAGCCTGCAAATTTGAGTTCATCACCATCAAGCCCGAGAAATTTAAAGGGGTGCCGGGAAACGTGAATTTCTTTTAGCCAATGCGTCGGTAGCCATCTCTTGCCATCATGAGAACTCAGGTTTGTGATTTGAGTTCTCAGGGTCGCAAGAGAGCTCCAGCATGGACACATCAGGAGATCATGGATCTCCTTGCTGTTTGGGGAGAGGAGTCTGTGGCAGGCCGACTTTGAGTGTCCAAGCAAAACATTGACATTTACAAAAAGATTTCACGTGGGATGATCGACAGAGGTTACTCCCGGGATGACCAGCAGTGCCGGGTGAAGGTGAAAGAACTCCAGCAGGCTTATCACAAAGTCTGGAAAGCCAACGGGCAGCCTGGGTTATCTCCAAAGACGTGCCGGTGTTATGAACAGCTGGATGCAGTTCTTGGGAGGGACCTGACCACGTTGCCCAATCTTAACCGGGACTCTTCAGGAGGCCCTGTTCTGGAGTCTGGGGTGAGCTGAGAGGAGCTGAACCTGGAGGGGGAGGGCTGGAGGAAGAGGCCGATGGTGACGAGGATGGGAGCAACCAGCAGGGGCCAGAGGAAGATGTTCCTGACAGACCAGAGCTCTTCACCCTTGACCTTGAACCAGCCCCCTCTACTCTGATCCATGAAACACTGGAGCCCAGCTGTTCTTGTATTTTTTTTTCTGAACTGTACACATGGGCTGCAGTTGGGTATAGGTATAGGTTTTCTATGGATCTATGCCCCTCAGAACAGCATGTTGATATTTCTGGGGAGGGAGCACTTAGCCAGGAAGGCCTCATCCAGGTACTCTTTTATTTTTGCAGGCCTGACTGATTGCAGCTTCCATGATAGCACACCTTGCCCTGCCAGGCAACCAGATAGTGATCTGATACCATGGTGCCACACAGCATTTTAGCAGATTTTCCAGGCTTGTGCTCACACAGGATCAACCTCTCTTCTTTTTCGCTATCTGTTATTCTTAGGAGGGTGATGTCTTCCTTGGCCATGTAAAGCACAGTAATTTGAATTGGATTTCTTTGCAATGATCCCTGCCCTTTTATATTTTCCAGGACTGCATTGCCACATCACATGGCTGGCGGGCACTCCTCAGTCTTCCCCACCCTTCTGCGCAGCTGGCAGGCTCTCCTGGTCTTCTCCCCTCCCACCATACTGCTGGCTTCATGGGGAGTGACCAAGAAATGTTTTACCCCTGCCATGTGGCTGGAAAACTCCCTCCACTCCGGCCCCCAAACTCCACATTCCTTTGCACTTTACAGGGATCCCTCCCCACCCAGGCATTCATGCTCTTCTCCCTCACCACATAGCTGCCAGGCTTTGTGGACCCAGCTCCTGGACACTGGCATGCCCAGCACAGGCAAGGTCTCCTTGTGGAGGATTGCTCTAGGAAAAGTCTGAAAAAAAACTTTTTCCCTGCTCCCCCTGCTTTTTCCCCATCACTCCACAGATTTGCACCCCTACTCCAGTTAAGTAGACGGTAGCTTACCATGTCCACAAATAAATGGTTTGGATAAGTGATGGCTTCTGCAATGCAGAGTTTGATTCCTTGTCATCCTTAAGAAGCCAAAAGCTGCCTTGCAAAAAGGAAGTTTCACTGATTGTAAAGACACAGACCCATTTATTCCATGGGTAAGTGCTTTAAGTGAATTATGTCAGTTTTGACCTTCACTTTCCAGCAGGCACTCTCATTGTGGGAGGCAGGGTGAGAAAGCAGGGAAGGTCCAAGCAGGACTTTATCCTTCAGCACCCTGGAGTGGGCTGAAACCGCATCCGCTGCCAGCCAGAGGGACACAGCACAGTGGCGGCAGACTGTCCTGGAGTTCAGGAGAGAACAGTTGGCACACCTGAGAGAGGACACGGCACAGCTCATCACAGCTGTGGGAGAGCAAACTGAGATTCTGTGCTCCACACTGGAGCTGCAGAGGGACTCCCTGTGCAGCATTCAATTTATGGCTCCACTCCCAACTGCAAAAAGTTATTCCACCTTGTTAGCCGGTGGCCAGGTAATGTGCGGTGAGGTACTCCCCGGGGTCCTAAGCAACCCAGTTTTTTACTGTTAGAGCAGGCAGCTCCTAGCACTCTCACCCACGGCCAGGCTGTAGTAACCAAACGGTTAAAGTTCTTTTGTTGTGCCGGCTGTGTTGCAGTGACTTGGATCTTAACTAGTTACAAGTTTATTTAAGCCACAGTTATAAGCGTGTGGTTACAAAAGGCTATTGTTTACTTCTTATATGCTAGCAAAGTGCAGGTGTTAACAGGTGTGTGCTCCTCAGTGGGGGGGCAACGAGCAAGCTGGCTTGTAAGGGGGAGACTTTGTCTGGCTACACACCTCCCTTCTTTTCCCTGCCACTTAACCCTCTCCCCCTCCACAAATAAACATACTCTTTTTATGACTACCGTGGTCTGATTTATTGGTTCATGTGTGGTGCGGTGCACAAATCCTTTCAGGGACTTGTGGTAGAAGGACCCAGGCTGGAGTGGAGAGGGCTGATAGCGCAGCTGCCCGCTGCTACGCCAAGGTCCAAAGGCAACCAGGTAGGGGTGGGGTTGCAAAAGCTGATGGGGCTGATGAGACCCTGGAGGCAATGCCCAGAGTGCCAAACCTGGCTTATTTCCCACTTATGTGCACCTCAGCTAAAAAACAACACTAGCCTTTCCACCTCTCAAAATAAAAACATTTATTTTATGAAAATAATCCTCCCTTTATTTCCATTCTTTTTCCTGCACCTTAACCCCCTACCAATCCCCTGCCCCAACCAAAAAAAACGTATTCTTTCTGTGAAAGCCACACTCTGATTAGTTATTCTGAAGGGTTATTGGTCATTGTGGCGTGCACAAATCCACTATGGCCTGTACATCTTCCAGGGTTACTGTGTTTCCTCAGGAGATGCCAACAGATTACATTGGCTACCTGCGCTGGTGCAGAGCTGCCCGCTCCAAATTGATCTGCCACCAACTGGTGACTGTCGGGCATTGCAAACTTCCATAGAGCGGTTGCCACTCACTCGTGAACTATTGCAGCCCGTCTCATTCTTGTGTTGCTGCACTTCAGGGTAGGGGCCAGCAAATCATAAAGTTCTGTAAAAGTGGCCTTGTGCATGCAAAATTTGTGCACCCACTATAGGCCATCCTGGGACTCCAAAACCATGTAGACCCACCAGCGTGTGCTGGTTTCACAAGTCCAAAACTGCCTTTTCAATGTCAGCAATTCATCCGTGGTGGCCAGCATTTTAAATTCTTGGCTTGCAGTTGAGTAATTTCCTCTCCAGCATCTTCTTCATCCTGAACCATCATCTCAGCCCACTGCCTTCGTAATCAAAAGATAAACCGCACAACATTGCAGGAACTTGCCTTCATAGTCTGTGCAATGATTAGTAGCATTTGAGGATCCATGCTTGAGCTAGTGCTGTGTCAGAGAAAATGGCATGATATCCCGTTTATTTTTCACGTGGTTAGTGGGTGCTCTGAGTTCTGGGAGAATGCTTTGCATTCTGGAATAGTGACATCAGACACCCACAAGTAATTTCAGCATTTTCTTTTTTCCCCACAACCTAGTGGTACACCCTGCCTCCCCCAGAATGCAACGGGGCTAAGGCACTGTGGGTTAGGTACCTAGAGTTGTTGAGTCTACCTCTTGTAGGCATTTATGTCGCCATTTGCTACAATGTCGGAGTACTAGACTCAGTCTTCAGAAGGTCCTTGGAAAACCACAGTTGCACACTAGCTAAACAAGAACTTTCATTTTTCTACTTTCCTGCTTCACTGCCCACAGGAGAGTCAGGTCGTTTCTTGTGTTTCATAAAGCTTTTGTCCCAGATGCAACAGGAGGGGCTCTTCTAATCTCCGGCAGAAGGGTGCACTCTTCTTTCCATTCTTTGTCTCTAGAATGTGGTTTTCAAAATGCTGTGGTGGCCTAACTCTGCTCCCATTGAGGGGAAGTTTTCTCACTGACTTCAATGAGAGCAGAGTAAGGCCAACTCTGAGTGCTTTTGAGAACCACACCCCTAATGCTCAGGAATCAAAGGGATTAAGAATTGCAGTGTGTATCAGCAATATGTGTGCCTGCCTCCATGAAGCCCTGGCTAAGTGGTCTAACCCACATGTTAGGGACCATGAGATATTGACATCAAAATTTATCTTTCTCTCCTCCATCCTGTTCTGTAATAAACTCAAGTCAAGAGCTAAGATAACTACTAGTGAAATATAATGCTGTTCTTCTTCGAGTGTCCCCGTGGGTGCTCCACATTAGGTGTCGGGCTCGCCCGGCGCCGCAGATCGGATCTTCCAAGCAGTTTCTGCCGGACCGCGTATGCGCCGGTGCGCGCCACTCCCCCACGCGCTCCCGGCCACGTGCGCGATCCGGTCCCCGCCAGTTCCTCTTAACCGCCGTCGGCTGCAGACGGAATCCGAACTAGGCTAAGGCCAAGTAGCGTATTCAATGACTTTAACTGTTTTTTCTTTAAAGTTTTTCAAGTACTAGGCTACTGCAAGTTAGCCAGTTGTTATTTTTCAAAAAAAAAAAAAAAAAAACCAAAACAACAAACAAACTACAAGCGGGACAGCTTCAATCCAGTCCCAGTAACAAGCGCCAGAGGCCAGGAGCATCGGGCCGTCAGCCCTCCTGCTGAGGCAGGCCATCGGACGGGGAAAACAGCACAGGGAAGGTGCTAAGTACCCGCTTAACAACTGAAAGACTCACCAACAATGTCCTCTTCAGGATTTAAAAAAATGTGAGTCCTGCCCAGAGGCGATTAAGGAGAGAGAGGGAGATGCGGCTTAAAATGCTGCTTTGGATAAGGCCCTCCAGCCAGACGTGCCGGAGCGGCCGCAGCAGGAGGGACCCTCCGGGGCCCATAAAAGGAAAGCTGCCTCCCTCACCCCATCAGCGCAAAAACGGAGGAAAGTCTCCCCAACCCAATCCCTGCCGGCAGCAACAGCGAGCGGGACAGGAGGAGCGAGCAGCCCCCAGCCGCAGCAACAGCTGATCGGCGGCGGCACGGAGAGCCACGTGGAAGCGGCTCAGCCTCCGATAATCAGCCAGCCGCCCCGCACCGCAGGCAGGGCAGCGGCTTAAAACTGCTTTTCATAAGGCCCTCCAGCCAGACATGCCGGAGCGGCCGCAGCAGGAGGGACCCTCCGGGGCCCATAAAAGGAAAGCTGCCTCCCTCACCCCATCAGCGCAAAAACGGAGGAAAGTCTCTCCAGCCCAATCCCTGCCGGCAACAATAGCGAGCGGGACGGGAGGAGCGAGCAGCCCCCAGCCGCAGCAACAGCTGATCAGCGGCAGCACGGAGAGCCACGTGGAAGCGGCTCAGCCTCCGATAATCAGCCAGCCACCCTGCACCGCCGGCAGGGCGGCGGCTAAACAAGCACCGGTACCGGCGGCACCGCAGGCAGCGGCACCGACCCCCGGGGAACCGGCGGTGCAGAGCGCGCAGGCACGCAGCCTGCAGGCACCGGAGGACACCGCACCTGCGGCACCGCCCTCGAGCGTGCCGAGCTCGGTGCGGACGGGGCCGGGATCCCCTGTACGTCAGGGGGCGGAGTTACCTCCTCAAGGGAGGGGGAAGGCTGCACACAAGAGGAGGCATTGCAGCCGCTCTCCGGATAGGGCTGTGGAGTTGCTTTCTCACAGCCCTCCGCTTATGTTGCAGACTCCAACCAGAAGGCAGGGGTCCCCCCCTAGCCTACCCGGAGCCCCCTTCTCCATTTTTTGCAACCGGCCTCCCCCTGGCTGGGACCACCTTCACCCTTCCTGGGGTTTGAACCGCTGGACTATTATGCAAAATCGCTCTCTCCAGCCCTCCCCCAGACGCAGAGGGTATGCACCTTCCCAAGAACAGTGCCTATACTGCCATGGTTGACCCTACCACGCGGGGCATAGACACCATCGGCTATCTACTAGGGAAAGATCCCCACAAACGATCTCGTACCCCCGAGGGCAATTGCGACCGGGGACAGAGACTCAAGCATCTCGGGGGGACTGGTTATGGAACTCCGAGAATTTCCCTCGCAAACCTCTAGTGAGAGGGTGTACCATCACCAGCAGGAACCGGAAGGGTCCAGAGAGACGTACCCCAGCGGTTCCTCGCTCTCCTCCCCGGATGAGGCTACGGCCCTGGGGGACGTCCATCCTCCGGACGATCTCAAACAGTTCCAAGAGCTGTTTTATGAGGGTGGCCTTCACGCAAGGCATCCAGACAGCTAAGGTGCAAGAGAAACACCATAAGCTCCTCAAAAATCTGAGACCTCCGGCCTCCTCCAAAATAACAATACCGCTTGATGACGCAATCTTGGAGTCTGCCACTATGATATGGCAGACTCCTGCGACTATTCCGCCTGTCCACAAGAGAGCGGAGGAAAAAAAAAAAAAAAAAACTTCGTGCCGACAAAGGGCACGGAGTTCCTGTTCAGCCACCCACAACCAAATTCCTTGGTGGTGGAGTCGTTGCAATGTGGGGGAACAGACAAACATGCCAAAAAGCTAGAGCTGTTGGGCAGAAAGGTCTACTCCTCCTCCACTCTACTGTTGCGAATGGCAAATTACGCAGCGCATCTAGCGAACCATAATTTCGATAACCACATTAGGTTAACCTCCCTCATGGACTCGCTTCCAGAGGGCAAGAAACCAGTGCTCAAGGCCATCATGCCAGAAGGCTACGCGGCCTCGAGGACGGGAGTTCAGATCACCCTGGATGTTGCGGACTCAGCAACAGCGTCCCCAGTACCACAGGGGTTACGAGCAAGGGCGACATCAACAGTACCAGCAGTACAGAACTCCCAGTCGTCGTTCCCAAAACAGCCGTGCGCCCTCGGGGCAGGGCCAAAGGCCACAAGTTTGACACACAGATCCAGGGCTGCGCCATCACTACCATCGCAAGGTCATCCGAAGCGGTTATTCCACCATCGCCTCCGACCATTCTATAACCAGTGGCAAAGGATCACCACAGACAAATGGGTGCTGGAGATCATAGCCACGGGGTACGCCATCCCCTTCCAGTCGCTCCCACCGCCATGACTTCCACCCAGGCCCCACCTCCAGGAGGCCTCCCACGTAGCGAGGCTCAAGCAGGAGGTAGACCATCTCATGCTCATAGGGGCAGTGGAAAGAGTGCCGGAGCAACTGCAAGGGAGAGGGTTCTACTCGAGGTATTTCCTCAACGGGGAAAAAGACAGGAGGCAGGAGGTCCATCTTAGATTTTCGAGGCCTCAACCGGTACCTGCGCAAGCAACGCTTTCGGATGATCACAATCGCTTCCATCCTTACGGCACTAGACGATGGAGATTGGTTCGCAGCCCTCGACTTATAAGACGCGTATTTTCACATAACTATTCATCCGGCTCACCTACGATTTCTCTGGTTTTTCATGGTAGGCAAAGAACATTTTCAATACAAGGTCCTACCGTTTGGCCTCTCCTCGGCCCCCAGAGTCTTCACCAAGCCCTTGGCAGTGGTGTCAGCCTACCTGCACAGACAGGGGGTATTTATATTCCAGTATCCGGATGACTGCCTACTCAAAGGGGCCTTGAAGGAGGAGGTACTACGCATAATATGCGTCACAGCAGGCACGTTCTCTTCGCTCGGCCTGGTTATCAATCTGACAAAATCAAAGATAGACCCCACGCAGGACATAGAGTTCGTAGGGGCACGCATAAATTCTATTACAGCGAGGGCGTATCTACCAGAGACTCACTTTCGGGCTGTCGGCTCCCTCGTGCAAGTCTTCACCTTCAGCCCTACGGTGCTGGTTCTGACGTGCTTACAGCTGCTGGGCCACATGGCAGCAGCGACGTTCATAGAACAGAACGCCAGGTTACACATGCGCAGCATGCAGCACTGGCTGGTGAGCGTATACAACCCGGCAGCACACACTGTTCACAGGGTGGCGTCGCCCACAACAGAGGTGCGCGAATCCCTGCAATGGTGGGTAAACCCCGAGAACCTGCTAACAGGGGTACCCTTCCACCAACCACACATTGGTTTTTCTTACTACAGATGCCTCCCTCATAGGGTGGGGAGCGCACATGGGCGAAGAGGTGACTCAAGGGCTGTGGTCCTCCACGGAGCAGTCACTGCACACAAATATACTGGAGCTCCGAGCAGTGTTCAACGCCTGCAGACACTTTCGAGACCATATAAAAGGCAAAGTAGTCGGGATCAGTATAGACAATACCTCCACCATGTTTTATATAAATCGGCAAGCAGGAGCTCGGTCCCGTGCCTTATGTGCAGAAGCAGTCCGGTCGTGAAACTGCTGCATCGCCAACAATATAACCTTGAAAGCCTCGTACTTCCCAGGCGCTCACAATGTGAAGGCAGACCAGCTGAGCACGCGTTTCGCACTCACGCACGAGTGGCAGATCCGTCCCGATCTGCTGCAACCGATTTTTCATGCATGGGGTTTTTCCCCAGATAGACCTGTTTGCTACTCAGCACAACAAGAAGTGCCCACGATTCTGCTCCAGGGCAGGACTGGGACGGGGGTCCCTGAGGGACGCCTTCGCGATCTCATGGAGGGGCCCCCTGCTTTACGCTTTCCCTCCCACAGCGCTCATCCACAAAGTGTTGCAGAAAGCCAGGAGAGAAGGAGCCGGAATGATCCCGATAGTCCCAACGTGGGATCGACAGCAATGGTTCCCCCTACTCCTGCGCATGTCGGACTGGCCACCGATGCCCCTTCCGGTGGCGCCGGATCTGCTCACGCAAGCCCAGGGGTCCATAGTGCATCCGCACCCCCAAGGCCTGCGACTACAAACGTGGTTAATCCATGGCTCAGCTCCCTAGAGAGCACATGTACGGAGGAAGTGCAGCAAGTCCTAGAAAGTAGCAGGAGGACTTCCACCAGGAAGACCTACAAGCAGAAATGGACTCGCTTTACGGCATGGTGTTCTACCAAACAGCTAGCCCCACTTTTCGGTGCCTATGGCTGTGATATTAGAGTATTTACTGGACCTCAAGAGAGGAGGACTCTCACTATCCTCGTTTAAGGTCCACCTTGCCGCCTTTTTGGCATTCAGACATGGAGAGACAGGGCACATGGTGTTCGCCCATCCCATGGTTACCAGGTTCCTTAAAGGGCTGGTAAACCTATACCCCCCTCGGAAACCGCTTCCACTTTCGTGGAACTTGGACCTGGTGCTTAATGCGAAAAGGGGACCACCGTTCGAGCCTTTGGCCACGGTTTCCCTCTGCCTCCTTATGATAAAGACGATCTTTCTTCTCGCAATCACGTCAGCTCGCAGGGTGAGCGAGCTTGCGGCAGTTATGGCAACGCCACCCTGCGCTGTTTTTTCCAAGGAGGCGGTAACCGTACGGCTGCATCCAGCCTTTGTTCCTAAAGTTTCTTTCTGAGTTTCATACTAACGAACCTATTGTTTACCCTCGTTTTATCCAAAGCCTCATAACTCTAACAAAGAGGCGCGCCTACACCTCCTGGACGTGAGGAGGCGCTAGCTTTCTATATAGACAGGACCAAGTCCTTCCAGAGAACGGATAGACTCCTAGTCTCTATCGCTCCCAAATCAAAAGGAGAATGTCTCTCTTCGCAGAGAATCTCGAAGCACATCGTATCTTGCATAAAAATGTGCTACAAATTCAAAAAGACTTCTTTCCTGGCCATGCCCAGGGCTCATTCCACTAGGGCGGTGGCAGCATCAACAGCCCTTTTTCAAGGGCGTTGCGCTAAAAGACATTTGCAGAGTGGCGACCTGGTCATCCTGTGACACCTTCGCCAAACATTACGCCCTTCACAGGGTATTCCAAGAGGATACCCGTCTCTCGACAGCGGTCCTCTCGGGGACAAGCTGCACATAATCCGATTACCCACCTCCTATCTTGGGTTACTGCTGGGTAGTCACCTAATGTGGAGCACCCACGGGGACACTCGAAGAAGAAAGAAAGGTTACTCACCGTAGTAACGGTGGTTCTTCGAGATGTGTCCCCGTGGGTGCTCCACTACCCGCCCATCCTCCCCGCTCCGGATCTCTGTTTAGTGTTTTGCAGGAGCATCCGAGGCGGTTGGTCAAGGAACTGGCGGGGACCGGATCGCGCACGTGGCTGGGAGCGCGCGGGGGAGTGGCGCGCACCGGTGCATGCGCGGTCCGGCAGAAACTGCTTGGAAGATCCAATCTGCGGCGCCGGGCGAGCCCAACACCTAATGTGGAGCACCCACGGGGACACATCTCGAAGAACCACCGTTACTACGGTGAGTAACCTTTCTTTCTCCAGACAAGGCATAATCGAATCCTGCACACCACCATCTACTTGGCTTTCAGCCCTTAGCTCTCCATGGGAGCTTATCCCTAAACATGGCTGGGGTTTGGGGTGTTTTTGGTTTGGTTTGGGGTCGATTTTGTTTTTGACAACTTCAGGTGTGTTTGATTCTATAGGTGTAATTTATTTTGTGATATTGCGAATATTTAACATGTACATACAGTATCAGATAAATAAACTTGGAAACTGACTTCTACAACATTTCAGGCGGTATCAGGAACAGCTTCCTAAGCTGGTCTTGAACCCTGTTCTCCAGGGCAGGGGTGAGCAAACTTTTTATGTTGGGACCTCACTTTTTGTCCCCACAATTAGCAGCCCCCCCAGTCTGTGTAATATAATCCAAACAGTTGGAAAATTTGGTTATGTTTGGTTTTTTTCTTTATACAATCATCATGGGTAAGAAAATACGTAGACCATAAAAACTTTATTAATCGGTGTATAAATGTGAATTCACATATACAAATACAGTAATGTATTTCAACATATTTAATGAGATGGATGAGCCTGAGAGCTAGCAGCCAATCATGCTGCATCCCCCTCATGAAATTTCACACACACACACCCACTTTGTTTTAGGGACCATCTCTGGGGGACAGGGTGGCATTTGAGTCTTCAGGCAGTCTGAATTCTCCTTGGAGCTGCTAGTTGGGATGTGAATGGTTGTTACACGGTAACAACTTAGTGCCACTGTTGGCTTGGTTTGGACACTGAGTGTTGCTCGAGTGCAGCATTTCCCAAAGTGTGGCCCACAGCCCGGTACCGGTCCTTGTGGGGAAAAAGAATACTAGTCTTTAGAAAAGATACAAATTATTGTGCACAACCCTATTAATTTGGTACATTTTGTATTTTCTTGTGTAATTAAGGTAATAATAATAAATTAGGCACTTAAGTATTTTATATCAAGATTTATATTATGTAATATTATTATTGTGAATAAACAATAAACAGTGAACGTTTATTCATTTTTTTCTTTCTTTTTTATATGCTTTTATATTTTTGGGCCGCAAAAAACAGTACTGGAAAAAAAAATGGGTTCCAACCATATGAAGTTTGGGAAACTGCTGGAGAGGAAGCATGTCCAACAGGCGTGCCGCATGCCTCCCAATTGAATTTTAAAACAATAACATTCATATTAAGTATTAAATTCTCAATTACAATTATTGTATTCAAACAAGACCGGAAAAATATCATAAAATATGCCTAAAAAGTAATCTCTAATAAAATGTACTACTATTGGAAAGTGATAATTTATTCTTTGGTGGCCCTGAAAACTGTCAGTTTTCTTTTGTGTGGCCTTCAGTAGCTTTAAATTTGACATGCCTGTCCTAGAGAGCTCACTGGCAATCTCATGAGCCACCGAGTTGCCTGGCTGGCACTGGTATGGTAAACAAAGTTCAGAGCGGGCTGCTAGGTGAGGAAAAGCCATTAGTTATCAGGCAACTAATACAGGGGTTCCCCTTTATGCATCGTGGTTAGGGACCATGATGTATAGCGTAAAGACGTATAAAGGGGAATTTCCCCCCATAGGAATATATGTAAATACAGGGGGTGAGGGACCTCCCATGCTGTAACAGCACCCAAATGACTTATAATGGGGAAACTTGTTCAATATGAGTGCATGTAAATATATTGAGATAGGGACCGAGTCCTTTAAGTTGTTTTCTTGTTTTAATGTCTGTTAACGACAGAACGCATATATTATTCATTAAAGCATTTTTAATGTAAAACATCATAATTCAAACATACAATTTAAAGGATTTTAACCTTAAAGCCTAGAGGGTCCTGCTTCTGTATGAACTAAAACATTTTTAATGTAAGAAATCATTACATGAAACATTCATTTCAACCCTAACATCCAAGGGTCCTTCTTCAAGATCATCGGGGAAAGTTTGCTTTGTTTTCTTTTTAAAGAAAGAATCAAGGATTGCATTTTGCTTTGCTTTTGATATTTCTTGCTAGCAAGCCATAGATTCTCTAATGCTCCTAGCTGTCATTGATGAGCAGTCAAAAAGATTGTTACAGCTTCAGGTGATTTCTATTGCTCTTTCAACATGATCGAATGTGTCCTTTAGAGATTAAATTGTGAAGACTGCTTTCTGTTCAGAGTCACCCTTTCTTCACTATCAGATGTTTTCTTCTTCACAACCATGCATGTCCAACTCTAACAGATCATCATTGCTCAGAGGCAAACCAAGCGACTCCAGCAACTCATTAACATCATCAACTTCCACTTCATGGAAGCCTGCTTCCTTTGCCAGTTTCACTATTTTATCATGAACAGCTGATGTGTCATCGACACCAAGGAAAATATGGATTGGAGCAGGACACTTCTTATTTTTTTTTCCCCGAGAACAGTTCATTAGGCAGCTAAAAGCTTCATCCCAGGTGAAGCCAATCAACAATACAGAGCCATAAATGCTGATTTCCCCCCCACCCCCCACCCCGAATTCCAGGACTGGGTTTTTTTTTGTCATCATCAGTGTCAGCTATGAGTTAGCGGAACATCTTTCTCAAGTAATAAGCCGTGAACGTTCCAATCACACCCTGGTCCATAGGCCACAGCAGAGATGTTGTCCTCGGTGGCATGAAAACAATCTTAATCTTGGGACAGCCCAGTTTCATCAATGTTAAAAGCCTGCTTAAAATCATAGCCACCTTCTTCAATAGTTTATACAAGTTAGTTAGGAAAAGTTTCTGCAGCATCTGTGTCAGCACAGTTGCTTCTCCCTGAATCTTTACGTTTTTGAAACGATACCTTTTTTTGGAAACAGTGAAACCATCCTCGGGCAGCCTTGAAGGGCTTTTCATTTGAAGTAGATTCGTCTCCCAAATCCATCTTTAGATCTTATAAGCTTAAAGCTGAACAGCATCTTCTGGTTGTGGAGATCCTCAGTCCATAATGCCAGCAAATGTTCCATTCTCTCCATTATCTCAGTTCTTTGCCTCATTTATTTTTACTTCCAAATGCTTCAAAGTGTGTTTACCCTTGCTTTCTATTTCGGAAGCATTCTTCACTATTCTACGGACACTCGTCGCAGGCAAGTTAAAAAGCGCGGGCAATGTCAACCGCTCTTTCACCCTTTTTACTACGACCTATAAATATCCAACTTAGTGTTCAAAGCAATACTACTGCATTGTTTCTTTGCCTTGGCACCTTCAATTGCGCTTGCACGATGCTTGCTCATTGTTGACAGATGGCAAATACATACAGGACAGTACAAGGAACAATGGCACAGAACGCATGTCGAGGAGCTACTCACAATGTGAGAATGCTGGGCGGAAGAAGCGGTGTGGAAGGTTCTAGTACATTATGTAATTAACATGGCGGCCGCAAATTCCAAATCATGGCATGACGATATAAGAGCAGGGAATTTCTGTGCCTTTGCCCTCAATTTGTCAGCAATGTGAGTGTGAAACAACATACATTGAGGCAATGTATAAAGGAGACCCCCTGTGTACTTTTTCTTCAGCTCATAGCTCTTTTCTAGCAAATGTTCATGTATATTACCCTTTTCTGCATCCCTTCCAAGGAGTGTAACAAGGCTTAAAGGCTTTTTGCACAGGCTGAATAATCTGAAAAGGTTCAGCATTCCTATTAGAGCTCAGTCTATTGCCTTCCGCTTGTATATAGCCAACGCTCAAGGGGCCTGTGTGAAATCAGAACCCAATGATGGAAGCTGTCTGTTTACTGCTAGAGTATGCAACCTTTCTGTTCTTTATCCACTTCAGCCAGTTAATTAGTACTTTTCCAAGGCGATATTACTTGTGTCACTGTTGTGCATGCTGAGAAAGGTGTTCTTTCTCTTTAACAAGAATCTTTGAAAACTTTTTTCTTATTGTTTGTTTCAGGAAAACAAACTGTACTGGAAACCACTGAAGCAAGAAGTTTAAGGCTTTTGATAAGTGTCAGAGTAATGAGTGACCCTTACACAGAAACATGTTGTATCATAGCTAATACAATAGCAGTTCCGTTCCCCGTGGGCAAAGCTTTTCCTTCTTCCTGGTTTGAGTGTAGAAAAGATATTGGCTGCACCAGAATAATTTTCCTTGATATGCTTTGTAAATGTACGTTGTATCACCTTAAAGTCTATTGGTGTCCCTAGAAGCCAGCTGTCCTTTGATCATATGTATATCTGCATGTGTCTCTGAAAGTCATAAAAAAATTGTACAGTCATTTTACTATACAGTAATCCCCTGAGATACACACATTTGAAACGTGCGTATCTCACATTTACACAAGAAAGGGATGTGTTGGCAGTCAGCGCCAGGTTGGGGGGAGCAGGGAAACCTGCAGCCCCCCCCGGCTTGAAGTCACCTGGCAGTGCCTGGCCAGCAGAGCCAGCTGCAGGTTCACCAGCCAGGGGACAGAGAGCCACAGCCCTGCAGCTGGGAAGCAGCGGGGGTCCCAGCCCAGACCCCATCAGCAGCCCCAAATAAGGCTGCTACTTGGTTCCCCTCCCCTCTCCTTGCTGCTTGCAGAGACCTGGGAAACTGACTAGCCATGAGCTCTCAAGCAGTAGGGAGACTGGAACCAGGCTGCCCCCTGGTGAGCTGATCAGTTTCCCAGCTTCTGCAAGCCCAGGGAAGCCAGGAGCCAGGTCGCAGCCTGTTCCTGTCTCTCCTCGACTTGTGCAAAAATTTGACTTAGGTGGGGTTGCAGGAATGCAAGCCCCACGTAATTTGAGGGTTTACTGTACCAACAGTGTCCTGATATGGATTCCTATCTCGGGACCTCTTAGAAATAGAGCAAAGTGCGAAGTCCTACTGGTTAGCTGTAACTACCCCATTTCCCAGTAATGTAAAATTCAAGTCTCTAATCCTGTATGTTTGTCAAATAGCAGCCTTCAAACTAGCACTGGTTTGGTGTTAATATCTTCAGTTTAGATATGGGCTGTCTGGAGTGGGGGTGTTTGATTTTGGTTTTTTGGCAAGGGTGTTGTTTGTTCGTGTTCGTGTTTTTTGGAAGAGAAGGCAGGCGGAAGGTCACTGATATTTGAGAGAAATAAATACTTCTGTGTATGTGTGGGTGTGCTAACAGTGACTGTTTGCTCTAAGCCTTTAAGCAGTTTCAGTGTTTCCAAATGGTGTTCTGCAGTACTCTAGGGTTCCGCAAAAAGAAAACAAGAGTTCCATGAGAAAATGATCAGGGGTTGGCAACCTACAGCTCTGGAGTCGCTTGTGGCTCTGGATGCTGCCCTCGCGTTCCTCACATGTGCATGCAGAGAGCCCCTCATTTGCAAAGTAACCAGCACGTGCACAATGGGGGCAGGGCAAGGGAGCCAATGGCTATCTGGAAGGGGAGCCAGACAGGTCCCGCAGTTCCTTGCCTTTCATTGGCAGTGATTGGCCTCTTGCGTTGCCATAGGGTTGCCAGTGAAATCTGGCCCTCAGAGCTAGAGTTGGTGGAGCAGCAATGGATGAGGTAGGTTTGTGTGACTTGTTGGGTGAGGTAATGGGAGGTGCTAACTTGGGTGGAGTTTGTTCAGGCAAGGTTAGGCAAGGGGTCCTCTTTGGGTGGATGGGTTAGTCCCAGGGGTTGGTTTGGGGCTGAGGTGGGGTGAGCCAGGGGATGGGGGAGTGGGCTTGGGGGTGAGCCATGTATAAGACTGTTGTTTGAGGTTCCACAAAATTATTTCGAGTTTCAAAGGGTTCCATGGCCAAATAAAATTGGGAAACACTGGCTTAGAGTGTTAGAATCAACATCAGGGACATCAGTAGTGGGCCAAAGACAGTGTTTCATCAGTGGTGCATGATTGATACAATTTGAGATTCTTCATATGATTCCACTATGCTTTGTGGCTCTCTAATTATTTAACAAATAACATCTCCAGATACACAGCAGCTATCTGTCTTCCATATTTATATTGTAGAGGCCCTGAGGGACCCTGATTAGGATTGGGGGCCCATTGTGCTTAGATGCTGTATGATCATGGAAGTAGTCATAAAAATATTCAGAAAAAGCACAAAAGCACTTTCAGAGGTTTAAGACAGGCACTTTTTCTAGCTGCTGAACATGTAGCTACAAAAGCATGGAGAACTCCCAAACATGCTCTCCTAAACAGTTTCATGGACTCTGAGAAATTAACAAATATGTGCTTAGAACCCTGTATAAAGCATGGAGTCCCATTTTTGGACTCTGCCTTCCAACTCCGGAGATGCTTGTTTTGGGGCTAGTGGAGGTCCTCTGAGGGGGGTCAGAGAAAGAAGGGCTGGGGGGCCTAGCCTCCCCAGCTGTTAGTTCACTTACCTCCTATGCCTAACAGCTCTCCCTGGTAAGCATCCAACCATGCACAGCTACTTAGCTGCCTGAGCAAGTAAAACGTTGTGGATCTCCTTGGAAAGTGGAGAGAAGAGGCTGCATAAGTACAGCACTCCCAGAAATATCTATCCGTGTGCCAATTGTGAGGGGAGAGGGGCTGGATGCTGAAATGGGGATGAGCAGTAGAATGCTCCGGCAGCAAGGGAACTGAAGCTGTCTCGCAGGCCAGCTGCTTCTACAAATGCTGTATTTGGCGGGGACCAGAAGTAATGGGACGGTTTGACCTGTGGGGATGCGGAGAATCATTGAACTGAAGTGTAAACCCTGGGTATGTTGGAAATCACTTCAGCCTGGGGGCTGCGGTCTCATTGCTAGTTTCGTCGTCTTTTTTGCAGTGACCTCACTAGTACTCAGCAGACTACTGTGATCACTTCACAGCAGCCCAAGGTGGAGATTCCTGCTGTCAACAAGAGATGGTTGGTTGGGGGCATAAAGACAAGAGGTGGTGGACTCAAACCATGATGCAGGAACTGTGTGAACCTTGACCAGTGTCAAGCTAGCTACTCCAGACAAGCTTAAACGAGCCACTGATGAAAGGGACGGGAGTTTGGTTAATGTGTGTGTGGGGTTTTTTCCTTTTGTTATCATTTTCTTGCTCGTTGTTGCCCGAGACTTCACCGCCCTCCCTGCCTGCCGTTCTTCGCCACTTAGAAATGGTATCTAGCCCATCACTCCACGTTGTTTTGCAGTATCTTCAGTCCAGTTCAAAGGGCTTCATGGTGGGATATTTTAACTATTGTGCCCTGAAGCCTAGCTGAAAAAGAATTCCACTTTGACCAGTAGTAAAGTTCCTGGAGGGGATCAGATTTCTCTTTGATGAAATCAGTGCTTAAGAACATGGCAAACTGACAGGAGGTAGAATCCTAGGGCTGGAAGGGACCTCAGGAGGTCATCTAGTCCAGCCCCCTGCCTAAAGCAGGATCAACCCCAGCTAAGTCATCCCAGACAGGACTTTGTTGAGCTGGGACTTAATCTCTAGGGATGAAGATTCTATCACCTCTCTCAGTAACAGATTCCAGTGCTTCCCCACTCTCCTGGTGAAACAGGTTTTCCCAATATCTAACCCATGTCTCCTACTCTGTAACTTGAGACCATTGCTCCTTGTTCTGCCAGCTGTCACTAGTGAGAACAGCCTCTCTCCATCCTTTTTAACCTCCCCCCTCACTCAGGAAGTTGAAGGCTGCTATCAAATTGCTCCTCAGTCAAACTAAGTACGCCCAAATCCCTCAGCCTCTCCTCATAGGTCATGTGCTCCAGCCACCTAATAATTTTCATTGCCCTCCGCTGGACCCTCTCCAGTGTATCCATGTCCTTTTTGCAATGGGGAGCTCAGAATTGGACACAATACTCCAGATGTGGCTTCAGAATGCCAAATAGAGGGGAATAATAACTTCTCTAGGTCTGCTGGAAAAGCTTCTCCTAATGCACATCCTCCATATCCCCAGGTCCTTTGCTGCTGCACTGCTGCTTAGCCAGTCAGTCCCCAGCCTGTAATATTGCATCCCCTCATTTATTCATAGTAGTTCTTTAGAAGAAAAAGTGAAAATACATAAATAATATTTATTTATGATAGTTACAAAATTTGCATAAGCAGTCAATCCATAAATACATTAATACATATAATTATAAGATAATCTATGCATATAATTTATATATTAATATATACAGAGATTAATTAATACATAATTGTAAAATGAGTTCTTCTTCGAGTGGTCCCCGTGGGTGCTCCACAGTAGGTGTCGGGCTCGCCCGGCACCGCAGATTGGAATTCTTCCAGCAGTTTCCACTGGATCGCGCATGCGCCGATGCGCGCCGCTCCCTTGCGCGCCCTCGGTCATGTGCGCGATCCGGTCCCCGCCAGTTCCTTCTCAACCGCCAACGGCTGGAGACGGAATCCGCTCCGACTCTAAAGCCTGAGACAGATAAGATAGTTGTTTAGCTTGTTAGCTCGTTGTTTTTACTATTATACAACAAAAAAAAGTGGAAAAAAAAAAGCATACAAAATAGTAGAGAGAAGAGGAACGGAGGGGAGAGGAGCGGACAAAGAAGGCTGTTAAGCCGTCCGCTCCCCTGAAGGCCGTGAATGTTATTTGGGTTGTAGAACGCTGATTAGCGGCTAAGTACCCTATTAACAGTAAAGACTCACCGTGATGGCTTCCTTGGGGTTTAAGAAGTGTGAGTCATGCCGCGAGGCTATGCCGGCCTCTGATGGGCATAGTGAGTGCATTCGTTGCCTGGGGGAGTCCCATGTTACCCAGAAGTGTTCGCACTGCGCTAAGCTTACAGCCACGGCCAGGAAGGACAGAGAGATGAGGCTCAAAATGATCTTGTTTGATAAGGCCCTCCAGGCTGAGCCGCCGGAGAAGCCTCACACAGAGGGGCCCTCTGGGTCACATAAAAGGAAGGCGGCGTCTTTGACCCCCTCTGTGCAAAAGAAAAAGAAACTCTCTCTGGCTCAATCCTTGCCGGCGGTTCCAGCGAGGAGGACGAGTGGAACGCAGAGCTCTCAGCCGCAGGCTGATGAAAGCGGCAGCGTGGTTGCGCACATAGCCGGGGCCGGGCCTCTGACTTTGCAGCAGTCAGCACGGAGGGCGCGGCAAGCACCAGAATCGGCGGCACCGCCTCACGCGGCACCAGCTATCATGGCGCCGACGGTTCAGGGGCACCCAGCACAGGGCCCAGCGGCGCCAGAGGAAGCTACCCGCATGGCACCGCTTGTGACAGTACCGAGCACGGCGCCGACAGCGGGGCCGAGATCCCCGGCATGGGAGGGGGTGGGGGAAGGCTAGAGCCAAAACCGGCACCTCAGTCCATCTCCAGACAGGGCTGCGATGCCCTTATCTCCCGGGCGCCGCCCTCCCCCCCCCCCCCCGATATACACACGCCGCATCTCTGGGCGGCAACTCCATCGGCTTATTTTGGACCTCCCTCTCCGTTCCTCCAACCACCTTTGCTTCGGCTCAGGCTTCCTTCACCCTTTTTGGGCATGGATCCCTATGAGTACTATCACAAACCAGCTTCACCATTATCAATGTCGTCACGGAGATCCCACTTTCCTAGACATCACGGGTAGACTGTCCGATCATGGCCCAGGTCTCCATCACCGGGCTCTTGTCCATGTTGTTATGGCCGTCCTCATCATACCAAACACCAACATCGGAGGTCTAGATCCAGGGGTAGATCCCCTCCCACTCCTGCCAATACTCCCGCGTCCACTCTCGCTCTGGGAGAGGAACGCAGCTGTCCCAGGGAGAGTTAGGTCCAGAGTCCCGAGACTTTCCTTCACAGCCCACGAAGGAGCAAGCATACCAGCGAACTCGGGAGCCAGAGGACTTGGGGGCAGTTATTCCAGCGGTTCCTCCTCATCCTCCCCAGATGAGGCAATTGTCCCCGGGGGTGTCTCCCTTCCGGATGACCTTAAACAATTCCAAGAGCTGTTCAAAAGAGTAGCATACATGCAGGATATTCAAATAGCAGAGGTACAGGAGAAGCATCATAAACTCCTGAAAAATTTGAGACCCCCAGCTTCATCTAAAATCGCTGTCCCACTGGACGAAGCCGTTATGGAGTCAGCCACTAATATATGGCAGACTCCGGCCTCTATTTCGCCCACGAATAAAAGGGCAGATAAGAAATACTTTGTCCCAGCCAAGGGCATGGAATTCCTGTTTAGCCACCCACAGCCCAGTTCTCTGGTGGTCGAATCGTCCCAGCAGAGGTTGAAGATGCCTCAGTACAAATCAGGGGGGTCAGATAAAGATGCTAAGAAATTAGAGCTGTTCGGCAGGAAGGTCTACTCCTCCTCTACCTTATTATTGAGAATGGCAAACTACGCAGCACATTTATCAAACCATAACTTTGACAATTACTGTAGACTCACTTCTGTCCTGGATTCCCTCCCAGAGGACAAGAAGCCAGTGTTAAAGGCAATCGTCCAGGAGGGCTATGCGGCCTCGCGAACGGGAGTTCAGATTGCCCTGGATGTGGCGGACACAGCGGCACGCTCAACAGCCACAGCAGTGGTAATGCATAGGGAATCCTGGCTCCAGACGTCTGGTATCCCTAGAGATCTACAGGCGAAGATCGTGGATCTTCCCTTTGACAAGCAAAAGCTGTTTGCAGAATCAACCGACTTGGTCCTCCACTCTAGCAAAGATTCGAGGGCCACACTTAAGACCTTGGGTATATACACTCCTCCATATAAGAAAAAGGACTTCTATCCTCAGCAAAGGCACTATTACCGACCACAACGCGCACAATATCAGCGAGGCTATGACCAAGGGTGCCATCAACAGCAGCAACAGTACAGGGCCCCCAGGCGACGTTCTCAACAAAGTCGTACAACCTCAGGGCAAGCCCAGAGGCAGCAAGCTTGACAGGTATGTCGAGGACTGCAATATCAACACCATCACTCAATGCCACTCTCACTTCATGTTCCATCATCGCCTCAAACCATTCCACTCCCAATGGCAAAAGATCACAACAGACAAATGGGTGCTGGAAATTATAGCCACGGGTTACACGATCCCCTTCCAGTCACTACCACCGACGAAACCTCCCACCTGGCCTATTCTCAGGGACCCCTCTCACCAGGCGCGGCTGAAGCAGGAGGTAGATCACCTCATGTTCATAGGGGCGGTGGAAAGAGTGCTGGAACAATTCCAAGGGAAAGGTTTCTACTCACGCTACTTCCTAACAGAGAAGAAAACAGGAGGCTGGAGGCCGATTTTGGACCTACGGGGCCTCAACCGATACTTGCACAAGCAGCACTTCCGGATGATTACAGTTGCCTCCATACTTACGGCACTGGACGATGAAGACTGGTTTGCAGCCCTCGACTTACAGGACGCTTACTTTCATATAACAATCCAGCCGGCACACAGACACTTCCTCCGCTTCACGGTCGGCGGGGAACATTTACAATACAGGGTTCTTCCGTTTGGCCTATCCTCGGCACCCAGAGTCTTTACCAAAACCCTGGCAGTGGTATCAGCTTACCTGCACAGGCAGGGCGCGTTTATTTTTCCATATCTGGATGACTGCCTACTGAAAGGGGCCTTAAAGGCAGAGGTCCTACGCATGATATGCGTCACCGCGAACACGTTTTCTTCTCTGGGCCTAGTTATCAACCTTGCAAAGTCAAAGACCGAACCCACGCAAGATATAGAGTTCATAGGGGTGCGCATAAACTCTGTCGCATCAAGAGTATACCTGCCCAACTCCTGCTTCCGCACCATCAAATCCTTGGTGCAAGTCATGATGTACAGCCCCGCAGTGCTGATCCTAACATGCCTGCAACTGTTGGGGCACATGGTGGCCGCTATGTTTGTGGTACAGAATGCCAGGTTACACATGCGAAGCTTGCAGCATTTGCTGGCGAGTGTTTACAGACCGGCAGCCCATACCGTCCACAGGGTAGTATCGCTCACGACGGAGGTACGGAAGTTGCTAGCATGGTGGGCAGATCCCAAGAACTTGCTAGTGGGAGTGCCCTTCCACCAACCACAAATTTCCATTTTTCTTACAACCGACGCCTCCCACATAGGATGGGGAGCCACACATTGGCAACAAGGTGACGCAAGGGCTATGGTCCCCCGCGGAACAGACACTGCACATAAACATACTGGAGCTCAAAGCAGTGTTCAATGCATGCAGACGTTTTCGGAAATACCTGCACGGCAAAGTAGTCGGGATCAATACCGACAATACCTCCACCATGTTCTACATCAATCGACAAGGAGGGGTACAGTTCCGTGCGCTATGCGCAGAAGCAGTCCAATTGTGGAATTGGTGCATTGCCAACAACATAACGTTGAAAGCCTCGTACTTGCCGGGCGCCCACAACGTGAAGGCAGATCAACTGAGCAGGCGCTTTGCACTCACGCACGAATGGCAGATCCACTCCGACCTGCTATGACGCATATTTCGCACCTGGGGGTTTCCCCAAGTCGATTTGTTTGCCACCCAGCGCAACAAGAAGTGCACCCAGTACTGCTCCAGAGCAGGAATAGGGCGGGGGTCCCTGGGGGATGCCTTCATGATCTCATGGAAGGGCCCTCTACTCTACGCATTTCCCCCCACAACACTTATCCGCAAGGTTCTGCAGAAAGTCAGAAGGGAGAGAGCTCACATGATACTCATAGTTCCAACTTGGGACCGACAACAATGGTTTCCCTTGCTTCTGCGCATGTCAGATCGTCCACCATTCCCCCTACTGGTAGCGCCGGACTTACTCACGCAGGTTCAGGCGTCCATAGTGCACCCGCACCCTCAGGGACTCCGCCTACGAGCATGGTTAATCCATGGTTCAGCGTCTTAGAGAGCATGTGTACGGAGGGAGTAAGACAAGTCCTAGAGTGAGCCGAAGGACCTCCACCAGGAGGACTTACGAACAGAAATGGACACGCTTTACCGCCTGGTGCTCTGCCAAACAGTTAGCTCCTCTTGGCGTTCCTATAACTGTAATTCTAGAATACCTGCTGGACCTCAAAGGAGATGGGCTCTCTCTATCCTCGTTAAAGGTCCACCTTGCAGCAATATCGGCTTTTCGGCACAAAGAGGAAGGGCCCACCGTATTCGCCCATCCTATCGTCACAAGGTTCTTGAAGGGGCTGGTAAACCAGTACCCTACTCAAAAACCGCGACCGCCGTCATGGAGTTTGGACTTGGTACTCCACACGCTATCGGGACCACCCTTCGAACCATTAGCCACGGTACCCCTCGGACTAATTACCGTGAAAATGACCTTCCTTCTTGCTATTACGTCAGCCCGCAGGGTGAGTGAGCTCGCAGCAGTGATGGCAACGCCGCCCTGCACAGTATCCTCAAAGGAGGCGGTGATCTTACGGTTACACCCAGCCTTCGTTCTGAAAGTTTCCTCGGAGTTCCACATTAACGAACCAATAGTATTACTCTCGTTTTACGCGAAGCCTCACAGCTCTAGCAAGGAGGCGCACCTGCATCTCCTAGATGTGAGGAGGGCGTTGGCCTTTTACATAGACAGAACTAAGCCCTTCCGGAAAACGGACAGGCTTCTGCTGTCTCTCGCTCCCAGGTCGAAAGGGGAAGGCCTCTCTTCCCAGAGAATTTCGAAGCACGTTGTGTCCTGTATAAAACTGTGTGCTACGAGCTTCAAAAGACCCCCTTGCTAGCCCCACCCAGGGCTCACTTCACTAGAGCGGTGGCGGCATCAACAGCCTTCTTCAAGGGAATCGCGCTGAAAGACATTTGCAGAGCGGCGACTTGGTCATCCTACGACACCTTTGCCAAGCATTATGCCCTGCATTGGGTGTTCGATGAGGATACCCGTCTGTCAACAGCAGTCCTCTCGGGGACAAGCTGCACATGAATCGAGTACCCACCTCCTTACTTGGGGTTACTGCTGGGTAGTCATCTGCTGTGGAGCACCCACGGGGACCACTCGAAGAAGAAAGAGAAGTTACTCACTTGTAGTAACGATGGTTCTTCGAGATGTGTCTCCGTGGGTGCTCCACTACCCGCCCATGCTCCCCACTTCGGATCTCTGTCCGGTGTTTTTCAGGAGCATCCAGGGCGGTTGGTCAAGGAACTGGCAGGGACCGGATCACACACATGACCGAGGGCGCGCAAGGGAGCGGTGCGCATCGGTGCACGCGCGATCCAGTGGAAACTGCTGGAAGAATTCTGATCTGCGGCGCTGGGCAAGCCCGACACCTACTGTGGAGCACCCACAGGGACACATCTTGAAGAACCATCGTTACTACAAGTGAGTAACTTCTCTTTTCTGAGAAAGAAAGCGTGAGAGCTTCTAATCGTGGGAACAAGAGCTTCAGCGCACTTGGCAACCTTACACTAAAGTCTAAAATCTAGTTTACGTTGTGAACGAAATAAGATCAATGCAGCAGCAGTAGTATCTGTTCAAGCCGTGTGTGTGTGTGTGTTGGGGGGATACCTCACAGATGCTATGGTTTCTCTCTAGTATAACTCTTTTACAAATTTTGAAAGGGCCAAATTCTGCCCTGCCTTTGAAATCAGTGAGGCTGCCATCATAGAGCTTGGCCTGAATGCCATTAGTGTGGCTTTTTTGTGATTGAAAGACTATATGTGAGCACAGGTATCTTATATTCAAGATGTGTCTCCTGTTGACCTACTTTTCAGATCAGCTCATTGATCTCAGGTAGAATGAGCAGCCAGAATGAGGGTGAAATTGAAGGGATAGAGCCACGTATGTTGTGGTCAGCTGTTTTCTAACCTTTCCTATGCTGTTCTGCCAGTGAAGTCCTGATCAAAGCGCATCCCTTTCACTCTCACAGTCAGAGCCTCTGCAGGGCAGAGCCTGCAGCAGGTTTGACCCTGATAAATATGCTGGCCAAACATTTCCAGGAGACTAAATAGGATTTGGATAGCACAGCATTTCCCAAACTAATTTGGCCACAGAACAGTTTTAGCCTTGGAATATATTGATGGAACACCTGCATGCTGATCCGGTGGGGAGAAGGTGGTTAAGGATTTTATACCAAAAATAGCCAGATGTAATGTTCCAATGTTGATTTAAAAGATTTAGGGTTTTTTTAGTTGTTTTATTTTACAAAGAACAAAAAATAACAAGAAAAAATACTCTGAGTGTTCAGCTAATGACCTTCTGATAGGAGAACAGTTATAACCCTATAATTGAGTATAAAAATTGTAAATTAAGTATAAACTCAAAACAAAACATCAGTATAACAGCCAAAAGAAGAATGGTTAGTGTTGTTCTTTTGTACAAAATTAGAAAGGCAATATTCAAAAAAGGTCTGCCCTTCCTTAAAGCTTAAAAAACATTTTTATGAAAAAGAAATGTAAAACAAACGTAGGTATGGAAAAATATTTTTAAATTTTGTTTTTACAGAAAACTAGTGGAAAATAAATATAAGTAACATCTGACAGGTTTTTTACTGAGAAGAGTGTTTTTGTGTCTCTTTTGGCACGAGTTGCATAATAACAATTATACTGCTATGAATACATTATAAATATTAATATTTATTTAAATATCTTAGTATTTTGATGCATTGTAAATATTAATATACCTGTAATCTAAATACTATTCAAATACCTCTGTATTTTTGATAGAACATAATTTGTTATTTAGTGATTTAAAAGGAAAAATATTTCGAGTGTCAAAATTTTTTCACGAAACACCTGTTCACATTGTGCAGAACATCAGTGTTCCATGGAATACAGTTTGGGAAGCACTGGGATAGCCAGTTTGAGACAACTTTTGAGGAACTGCTTTGGGAAATGAGTCAGTCACTTAGGTGACTGTATCTGAGGTTTGAGCCTGTCTCTGTAGAAGTGAAAGACAAGTCTGCTTCAGGGAATGCCACATGAAGCTTTTACAAGAATGTTGTCTGCTGCCAGTATTCATCCATGGTGGATGGCTAATGCATGATGGCCTAAAGCAGTGAATGAAGTTAAGATTACTAAACTTGAAGAGCATCATGACTAATTGAGTCTTCTGAATCATTTATCTTCCATTCTAATTAACAACTTAATACATATGCACACCTTAGAATGCTCCATTCAGTGTTAACGTTATCAGTTTCATCTGGGCAGGGAGATTTGGGCAGGGGCGAAGAGGGAAGTAGTGAAGCAGACTGCTTTGGGTGGTGATCAAATTCAAGGCCGAGTCAGGGCCAGGATTAAGATTTGTTGGTTCCAAAGTTTTATGCAATAAGCTATTTTGAGATGCTGCAGCTCCCAAAGGCAGGAATCACAAGACTGGCTTCCTCAAGCCATTTGGGATCTGAGATTTTCTTCAAATTAGAAGTTTGAAGCTATGGCCTGGTCTACACTAGGGAATGAAGTCGATCCCAGATATTTATTTCTAGCTATGCCATTAGCATAGATAGAATCAATGTATCAGGATTGACTTTGTCCCCTAGTGAAGATCAAGGTTCTTGGGCTCATGCTGATGTCCCTGACTCCACGCGGTAGCACGGAGTACCAGGGTCGACAGCCAATCCCAGAGAGATTGATTTTGCCACAGCTTCAGACGCAGCAAAATCCAACTTCAGAGGATCAATTCGCAGTGGGCTCAACGCTGGGTGAGTATAGCCATACCCTGTGTTACTGAGGATGCTGGGCGGGGTTGGGAGAAGGGGAGGATAGACACATGACCTAAAATTAAGACCTCTTTTAACCGCCTGTGTGGAATTGGCTCCGTGCTTCTGCGTGAGAGTGAATCTCTCAGGAAATCTAGTCAGTGATAACTCTTCATAAAACCAGCTGTGAGACCCTCCTGCTGTCTCCTGTGGACCTGTGTGTGGTCAAGCAGTTGAGCTCCAAGTTTTAATTTTGTTTGGGGGGGGGGGTTTGTTAGCATTTGTCTCCACATCCAGCTTCGTGTTCCTCCTTGCCTTGCTGCAGAGAGGGTGCGTGCCTACTCCTCTGCCATCCCCAGAGACAGAATTATCAGGGCTGTTTCTGGATTTTTGCCAGACCAGTTGTCTCTTACATGCTTTCACCCACACGTAAAAGATCTCTTCTGCCTTGTGGTGAAACAAACTGCTTTCCTAATGACCATTCCCCATCATCCACCTCTGCCCACAGCACAGCCCTGTTAATTGATTGGGAGGGTAAATACAGCTCATAAGAACGGCCATACCGGGTCAGACCAAAGGTCCATCCAGCCCAGTAACCTGTCTGCCAACAGTGGCCAGTGCCAGGTGCCCCAGAAGGGGTGGACCAAAGACAATGATCAAGTGATTTGTCTCCTGCCATCCATCTCCAGCCTCTGACAATCAGAGGCCAGGGACCCCATTCGTACCCTTGGCTGATAGCCTTTTATGGACCTAACCTCCATGAATTTATCCAGCTCTTTCTTAAATTTTGTTATAGTCCTAGCCTTCACAGTCTCCTCTGGCAAGGAGTTCCACAGGTTAACTGTGCGCTGAGTGAAGAAGAACCTTCGAAAGTCAATCAGTGCTACTGTCTGATCGTCTGGCAGCATGTATGCCGGAGTTCCCCATAAATGGGGTGCTTGTGTGGCCACTCGGGAGAGATTCAAATGCCACCCAGCTGAGTAGCAGAGCACCCATGGCGAGGTGTTTGTTTCTGCTCATGGTTCAGGTGCGGGTGCCTCAGTGCACATGGGAAAAAATTCCATACATGGATGGGTAAAAAAAAATCCGCAAATGGATGGAAAAGATTAGCAGGAACACTGGCAGGTACCTAGAGTGAGCATCCGGCCCATTTTTTACCAGGACAGTCCCTTATTTAAGCTGTCTCACAGGCATCCCAGCTTTAAGAAAATGGACAAATTGTCCCATATTTTGTGAGACTTCTCTTCCCTGGCACCCGGTGTCCCAGGGCAGCAGCCTTCACGGCCATTGGAGCTCTTCCGCTGTGTGGCTGCCCTGTTCCCCGGTGCCCTGCACTTCAGGACAGCAGCTCCTGCTGCGAGGGAGCTCCTCCTTGGGGCAGCTACCACACATTCTGGCACCTCATGGCAGCAACCTCTACTGCCGGTGAGCTCCACCATGAGGCGGCTGCCTCATTCCCTGGCACCGGCTACCTAGGGGAGGCAGCTCCCACTCCCCAGGGCGCCCCTATGTTGGGCAGCTGTCTAGTGCCACGGTATCCTGCTCCTCGGGGAGGCAGCTCCTAATATGGGGAACCTCCTTGTTGTGGCTGCCCCGTTCCCTGGTGTGGCAGCCCCTACTGCCAGGGGGTGGCTGCTGTATGCCCTCCCCACCCCTCCACCGGGAGACTGCAGATTCCCTGCTCTTATTACCCCGCTGCCAGCAGGCTGTAGGGCCCCCATCCTCTGCTCCCCCTCATCGGAAAGCTGCAGAGCCCCCATCGCTGGTGTCTCACTGTGGGGCAGCAGCCGCCATCATTGAGGAGCCTTGACATGGAACAGCAGCTCCCCATCCCCAGAGCCGACATCCCAGATTTGCCATAGGGCAACGTGGTGGTCCTCTAGATACCTGCCAGCCATCTTTTTGAGGTGGAAAGAGAGTCATGGTGTGGTGTTCATTTGCTTTTGGATTTTTTTATTGGCCGGGGCAAGGTAGCTGGCAGGAAAACTCTATTACTTGATGAGTCTCTTGATCGTTGGAGACTGCCTGCTATAAACTGTGGGCATCTTCTAATTCCGTGGTTCTTGGGCTTCATTGCACCGTGACCCCCTCTGACAAAAATTGCTGCGTTGACCCAGGTTGGTGGGGGAGCTGAAACCCAAGTGCTTCAGCCCCAGCTCCTGTAATCTGAGTCCCACCAGCCAGGGCCATAGCCCAAGGGCTCAGGTTTCAGCTCCAGGCAGCGGAGCTCAGGCTTTAGTCTTCAGTCCCTACAAGTCTGACACCCGCCCTAGCAACCCCATTAAAGTGGGGTCCAGCCCCACAGTCTGAGGACCACTGCTCTAATTAATACCATCCAGTCTTGACAGCATGTGCGGTCATCAGCTTTGCCACTCAGTTCTAAAAAAAAAACAGGCCCAGCTTCCCGTTTCAGCTATAAGCCCTCTAGGGCTTGAGTCATGGTAGAAACACTGCCTGTTATCGTAGTACTGCACAAACCCTATGCACCCCTTAAAACACCCTTGTACCTTGTCCTCTTTTCATACATCGAGGAAACGAAGGCCAGGAGTACACTAGTGAGCCGGCAGAGGCCAGATGGTCTGTAAGATCACTTATGCAGCTACTCTATGCCAGGGAGAGAGGTCTTCTGTCAACATAATAAAACCACCTCTATGGCAGTGGCCATGTCAGCGGGAGAAGCTCTCCCACCACACTGGCTCTGTGCACGCTGTTTGTTTATGTTGCTCATAAAGGTGGAGGGTTTTCGTGTTCCTGAGGAACATAATTTTTCCTGGCGTAAGTGGTAGTATAGATGTGGTCTAAGACTGACGCCCAACCCCACTGTAGAGAATTAGCAGCAGAGACATTATTAGTGCTCAGAAGTCCCTGGCTCCAGCTACACATCTAGACTGCAAGGCTATGCTGTTGCACAGGAGCTTCAGACCAGGATATTGTGAGGCTGAGCCCCCCTCCTCTGATGGGCTGAACAGACTTGGGAAACTGGAGATTCCAGGAGACCTCAACTGGGTTACGTAATGCAGGCAAGACAGCAACAGTCTGTGGCGTAACCCTATGTTGCTGTAATCAGGGCACAGTAGGGTTCAAAGAAATCTGCAGCCCCTGTGAGGTGCTTTTGATGTAGTCCTATTGCTTCTCGGAGACCGTGGCTACACTAACCCCTGCCTTTCGAAAGGGGTATGCTAATGAGCCTCTTTGGCCGCCATTATGCTGATGAGGCACTGCATATTCATGGCAGCGCCTCACTAGCAACTGCTGAAGTGGCTCATTAGCATACCCCTTTTGGAAGGCAGGGGCTAGCGTAGCCATGGCCAGAGAGTGCTGAAAGTGAGTTTAATGGCAGGTTCTTGTCTCCTGTTCAAGAGACACGATGCCTTCATTTCCTCCTGAAGCAGAGATGGACACCAGTTCCTGCCCTCACTTTTCTGCTAGCTGCATGCTAAACGGCAGCCTGGAGAAGGAGCCTAATAACGTCAGTGAGGAGAGAAAGTGGATCCGACCTGATACCCCTAGCAAATGCACCTGGAAGTTGGGGAAGCCCATTTCTGAATCGCCTCATCATCACGAGACTTCGTAAGTGGTACCTTCCTTTCCTTGTTGCCTTTTCAGAGTTAACCAAGATCTTGTCCCTTCGCAGCACTGCGTAGGGTTCACTACATTTTCGTAGTGGCGTTAGTTACGTTGGCGTAATTTTTGCATACGAAAGCTTTTTGTGTCTGTGGCCCTTAATTATAGATGCAGAGTCAACTGATATGTTTAAACCTAGCTTATATTATAAAAGGGGCAAACTCTCTGACTTTATTGGGGTCAAAATGTCATCCTTTGTTGTTTGCCTTAAAGGAGACTTCTTTTTGCTTTCCTATATTTACACATTCCCTTTCATCTTCCCTATACATTGCTGTTTAACCATACACATTCTGAGTGCTTTTTTTCTTTGGAGAAAAAGATGGTGGAACTCAAGCCCCAAACTACACTAACAGCTCTGCTACCCCCCTCCCACAGGACCCAAACCTTCCCCTTCACAACTTAACCGTCCCCCATGTGGGGCCCAAACCACCTCTGGCTGGGGCCTGAGCCACATCTAGGTGGGGCTCAAGCCACCCTTTAGTGGCTTACCTGCTGCTGGGGCTGCACCTGAGCCACCTCCAGTGGGCCCTAGCCACCCTCTGGCAGCTTCACTGCCCCCTGTGCAGGGCCCTAGCCACCTTCTGGCAGCTTAACTGGCCGGGTCCAAGTCATCCCCTGACCGGGCCCTGAACAGCTTAACACACACCCCTACATGGGGCCCAAGCTTCCTGCCAGCAGTTTAACAGCCCCCAGTGCAGCCCCAAACTGGCCTCCAGCTAAACCCCACACTTTTCCAAGCTGTTCCCCCTCACCACCCACCCTGTCTCCTCCACATTGCCTTCACCTCCTCTGCATGGCTCCCCACCTTCTGGCATTTCAGCACAGCAGACAGGGTGGGCAGAGAGCAGAGGAATAGTCAGCTAGAGGTGACAGCATCCAAAGCTGCAAATGGCTCTTAAAGAACCACATACAGCTTGGATGGAGCCGCCTAGCTGGCTTTTAAAAATGGCGCTGCTGCTGCCTTAACTGCGCCCTGAAAAAGGGTGCCAGAACGCTTCTTCTGGGGCTTTCCGGCAGAAAAAAAGCTGTGCAACTTCCCAAAAATGCAGGCAAGAAATGAATAAATCACCTAGGAGTTTGGTCACACCTACCTGTACTTGTGGCCTTAATCTGCATTCAGCACTTTGTAGAGCCTTACAGTGCTTTTCCAATTTTTTTATTTCTGGACCCACCCCACCAAAAAAAAATGCAGGTGGAGTTGTGGACTCCTTTGGAAATCTTAGCCATAGTCTGTGAACCCTGGGTTGAAAAACACTGTTCTGTGGTAACAACAACCTTTTGGGGAACCTTTATAGAGATTGTCTGCAGGCGTCCAGTGGGCCACAGACTGAAAACCAGTGGTCTAGTACATTTCCAGTCTGCTTTGGTTGACAAGCCATGGTTTGGAACGAGCACAGTGTTGGAGATTTTTGCATGCTCAGCAGAGATGACTGAGCGTTCATTTTCCCTGGTAGGGCTGAAATTTATGCTAACCTCTTTCAGATGGTGAGAACATAGAATGCTGTGAATAGCAGCTTTGTAGCTCTTGCTTTTGACCAGGGAATCATTATCCCCACGTACATACCTTCTACTCCCTATATATCGCTCCCTGAAAATGCTTTTTATTGTACACTCTATCTGTTGGAAGGAGAGAATTTCTGTCTGAAATCTAACAAATTTCCTCCTTTCCCCTTACCCCCAAATTACTAGTTTGAGATGGAAAGAACCTCATTTCATCTCTTTCCTTAAATTAACAGTACCCATTCCAAGCTACAACAGCCTGTTCTTGATACTCAATAAATGAGATTTCCAGCAGCTCGTCTAAATAAAGAACATACCTTTCCCATTAGCATTTTGCTCAGAGAAGATGGTGTGAAGTTTCATGAGCCAGAGTTAACTCATGTTAAGTAGCCTGTTAAGCAGTTGCCTTGAATAGGTGAATAATTTAAATTAAGTGGTAACAGAGAGGAAGCCGTGCTAGTCTATACACTATCAAAACAAAAAGCAGTCAAGTAGCACTTTAAAGACTAGCAAAATAGTTTATTGGGCGAGCTTTCGTGGGACAGACCCACTTCTTCAGACCACAGCCAGACCACAACCTGTGGTCTGAAGAAGTGGGTCTATCCCACGAAAGCTCATCCAATAAACTATTTTGCTAGTCTTTAAAGTGCTACTTGACTGCTTTTTGTTTAAAATTAAGTGGTTGGTAATGATGGCAATAAATGACATGATGCAAATAAAGTAATGATGGCAATAAACTACACGATGCCTTGTGCTAGTCACACCATTGATGTCTGATTACTCCAGAAGTTTTAGATCAAAGTTTTGCTGTTTTATACATTCCTTTCTGTTGTGAACTTCTGAATGTTTAAACAGAACATCCAAATTAATCATGTCACCTCTCAGTGTCACCACCTGGAACTAACTGATTGCATGTGTATGTTTAGGTCAAAGTTGCCAAATATCCTGCCAAACATTCTGAAGAAAATTGGCGATACTCCAATGGTACAAATCAACCGGATTGGCAAGTTATTTGGGCTTAAGTGTGAACTCTGTGAGTATCTGCTGCTGTTGAGTTAAAGATATATCTTCAGGAATCTGGATCACCTTATTTAACAGTGTTTACACGAGCTGACTGGGAAATGCTTTTGTTCCTGGGAAGAAATTGATAAAAGTTAAAGTGTTTGTTAGCCAAAAAAAAAAATCCACACTTCAGGTTTTGAGTTTCTGTGCTTTGACTATGTCTGCTTGTGCCTTGGGGGAGTGGGGCGAGGGAAAGACCGTTTTTGCTGAAACTTCCCTTTTGGTTAAAAAGCCATTTTTGGTCAAAAGTTTCAAATGAAACTTTCTGCCAACTTTCAGTGTTGCCTCTGGGCCTTTTAGAATGAGGCTGCTGAATATTCACCCAACAGCAGTGCAAGTGATGAAATAGTTGAAGCAACTGACTTTTTGGGAAAGATTTAAAAGAACAAACTGCAGTCTGTGTAGTTTGGCAACACAATGACCTGCTGTGTGGTACTAATGTAACTTCTCAGCAGTTAGATCAAGTTCCCATGCAGTGAAAAATGCAGTGGGGAACAGTCCTTCACTGCCAAGGGAATGGCCTTTTTTAAAAACTCCATCTGGTGCTGGATAGAGCACCATAATCTGTCCCTTCTCTTTCCCTCTCCTGATCTGAACTGTGCAAAGGCCTTTAATGCTCTCTGATGCTCTGTCTCAAGGCAACCCACAAAACAAAGAGGATCAATCAGACTCATTGGTTAAGATAAAATGCAAGACTTCTTTTCGTTCATATGGTCAGCTTTGAAATGTGCCAAGAATTTTTGCCAAAGACCCCAGTACTTCTCCATTGTACTGTGAGCTGCCTCTCCCTTTGTCTTGTGGGTAGTTGGGGGTGTTTAACTGGGCAAAAAGCTTTTAGCTGGAATGTTTTTAGATCTAAGTGAGGACTCAGAACTCCTCTGCTGAATGCTCTAGTGCCTTTCCACACCAAAATAAAAAAAAAATCCACACATGTATTTGCATGACTATTCTGTTTCCAGTGGCAAAGTGTGAGTTCTTTAATGCTGGGGGGAGCGTAAAGGACCGAATCAGCCTGAGGATGGTGGAGGATGCAGAAAGAGCTGGGATTTTGAAACCAGGGGACACAATCATTGAGCCAACCTCAGGAAACACAGGTAGGAATTTCTCGGTCACAGTGAGATTGCTGAGCAGCTGTAGGGACATGCGCTGAAGGCTTCCACTGAGGGGGGCTGGAGCAGTCTGGGCAGCTCATTCAAAAGAGAAAATTAATCTTTGTCTGACAGAAAATCTCTGCTGTTTGACAGGAAACCAGCTTTTCACCAGCCTTGACACAGACTTGAAGAAAAAAAAATTCAGTATTACATACATAACTCTTTACATAGCATCTGTAGATCTGTTCTGCAGTGTTATTTGTGTTCGGTGTAATACCAATGTGCATTTGAGACCTCACGTGACATTATATGGTGAACCAAAATGTACAGCCCAAACTGAGTCCTATAAATCCTTGGCATTCCATTTCTAGTTGGCATCAAGAAGTTTCTTGGGTCACTGCAGCACATGGCACAAGGAGCAATGGTCTGAAGTTACAAAAGGAGAGGTGTAGGTTGGATATTAGGAAAAACTACTTCACCAAGAGGGTGGTGAAGCACTGGAATGTGTTGCCCAGAGAGGTGGTCGATTCTCTAGCCCTAGCTGTTTTTAAGTCCCGGCTGGACAAGGTCCTGGCTGGGATGACTTAGTAGGGGTTGATCCTGCTTGAAGCAGGGGGCTGGACTAGATGACCTCCTGAGGTCCCTTCCAGCCCTAGGATTCTATGAATTGCCAGTCACACTTGGCTTCTGCCCATAACTACTAATTTAATCTCTCTGCAAGAGAGAGAGGATATCTCTTATTCCCGCACCCCCCCGCCCCATGTGGCTCCCTAGTATAGGGCAGGAGCAAGGCCAGGACTGGAATACAGTGTCCTGTGCTGGTGTCCTCAGTTCAGAGTGTATATTGACTCTCAAGCTGGTTGGGAATTTTTCAAGGAAATGTCTTTTCATGATAAAACTGATTTCTCAGCACCAACATTTTTTGTAGAAGTGTTTTACCTCAAGCAGAGCTTCCTCAGCAAGAACCACCCCAGACTAATGACTATCGATTCAAAATAGGGACTTGAACCTGGGTGACCCAGATTCCAGGCAAGTGTTCTAACCCCAGGTCTTTCTGGCACCATATTTATTTAATTGTTTATGTGAAGTGGAACAGCTTTGAGAGGAGAGAGCAAGACAGCTTCCCAGGTGAATGCTCTAACCCAGGCGTGTCCAACCTGTGGGCCGCGGGCCGCATGCGGCCCTGGACAGCTAGTAATGCAGCCCCACAAGATCGTAAACTTTTAACATTATTATGTGATTTATATACATTAACTATATTGTATATTTTGTACGTGGCCAAAGACTATCTTCACTCAATGCGGCCCAGGCAAGCCAAAAGGTTGGACACCCATGCTCTAACCCCTGGGCAATTGGCTACTGTGAGGTTGTTCTTTTTAATGGAGCCAGAGTGGGAATTCAAAAGGGCTCAGTTTTGTTCTGATAACAGATCAAGAACAACTTCCAAAGCTTTGACATGTGTACATGAAATGGAGTTCTAATTTTCTGTCCTGCCCTAACTGGTACACTGGAAAGGGTTCAGACGAAAGGTACAGGAAATGAGTCAAGTGCTGGAAAACATGCCTTAAACTGAAGGAGGGAAATTAACAGGTTTAGCTGCTTTTGTCCAAGAGAAGCTTGTGTGGTGAGTTGAGACAAGTCTGCAAGTACCTGTGTGGGGAAGAGATTTGTGAACAGCACTTGAATGGAGCAGACAAGGCATAACAAATTCCTGTGTCTGAAAGCTAAGGCTAGACAAATTCAGCCTAGCAAACAGGTGCAAATTGTGAAGTGAGAATAATTCTGACACATTACGGGCTTGAAGCAGAAATTACTAGGGGAGGTTCTATAGCCTGTGTTATGCAGGAGGTTGTGTTAGATTGTAGTAAGAGTCCCTTTGGGCTTTAATCTCCTGAATTTGTATTCACTCTTGTACTGCATCTGTAACACAGGGGTGGCTGGAGGTGGGGTGGAGGAAGAACTTGGCTGGGACACTCAGCAATGTGAACTTTCAAATTACCCATTTTTTTCCTTATGACGTTGATGATGCTGATCAGGGATTGAGTCAAATAGTGCTTTTAAACCAGACTCTCCTGCCCTCCAACTCTCTTGGAAAGCAGCAAACTTCATCTTTTAATCACTGCCCTTGATGCCCTGTTCATGCTAAAGTGAGAACAGCTCTTACAATTGAAACAGGTGGAAACTAGCTGTGTGGTTTTGTTTCTCTTGCAACATGCTTTGTCTGTATTTCCCCACTTCCAGGAATTGGGCTGGCCCTGGCCGCTACGGTGAAAGGCTACCGCTGCATCATTGTGATGCCAGAGAAGATGAGCATGGAGAAGGTCAGAACTACTAGTATTTCAAATAATTAAAAATAAATGTGTGTGAATATGTTTAGCTCCTGATGAGAGGAAGATGCCTTCTTTTTGGCTGTGAACTTGGGCACCAGTGCACTGCAAACCAGTATACCATGTGTTCGATATTTTTAAGTAATTGATCAGAGTATATGTATTCACCCCTTGAGGTAGGGGAAAGACAGGGATGGTTGCTGTATGTAGAGGGGTAAGCCAGGCAGAGGGTTCTACTTTGCAGGGTATTACTTCAGGTTGCATCCTGGGAAGTGTTTGCACGCAGCTAAAAAGAAAAATGTTCTTTGATCAGCTTAGGGAAATTCTGCTCCATATGTGCTTAGGATGCTTTAACGACAAAGGAAAATAGATCCTCATGGAATCCTTCATGGTACAGTGGTGAAAAGGCATATGTTTCTAGCCTTCATGACTCCAGCCTTGCGCTTGAGTGCAATCTGGTACCATTCACTCAGGTAGAACTCCCACTGAGGTCAGAAGGAGGCTGGCCTGAGTGTCCTGTGAGTACCCCACTCGCAGCTCAGTGTGAAGAGGAGATTCAGAGCAGCTCATCAGCTCACTGTGTGGAGAAGGAGATCTTGGTCAAAATAGTTCCCTTACACCAGTGCTGGGCTGGATGGCAAAGAACACAATGTGTACATTCGTGAGTAAGCAAGACACAGTGCATGTGCTTCGTGGTGGGAGGTTTTTAAAATTTGGTTTTACTGCCTGCATTCCACTCTTTGAACCAAGAAGCACTATGTCCTTCCTGCATGGAAGCCATAAATTCTATATTGGCGTGGCCGCTTTAAGAATCTTCCATTCCCAAGTCTTGGATGTGTGAAATATTTGCAGCTGTTGAACTCAGGCAGGCCTGGGGTACAAATCCATCACACAATTGAGAGAGTAACAGAGAGTAAGCCGTGCTAGTCTATACACTATCAAAACAAAAAGCAGTCAAGTAGCACTTTAAAGACTAGCAAAATAGTTTATTAGGTGAGCTTTTGTGGGACAGACCCACTTCTTCAGACCTGAGTCTGGTCTGGTCTGGCTATGGTCTGAAGAAGTGGGTCTGTCCCACGAAAGCTCACCTAATAAACTATTTTGCTAGTCTTTAAAGTGCTACTTGACTGCTTTTTGTTTTGACAATTGAGAGAGGTACCCGAATGCTACAACTGATGTATTTAAATAGTGACTTTCATGCGGAGGTCACAGAGTGTCCAGCCAGCTTCACCGATTAAAAACAGCTTTTCCGTTGTTGTAATTCAGCCACGTTGAGAGTTCGGGGGGTGTGAGTAGCTTAAAATCTGCCTGTATTTTACAAAAATCAAGGACAAGTAAAGCAAATAAATTCATCCACCTAAAACTACAGTAACTGTAGGAAGGCAACCACAGAGTGGAACAAAGTGAGGCCGTTGAAACAAACATAAATACTCTCATGGCAAAAAAAAAAACATAAGATTTTTAATGACCACACATTAGTAGAAACTGTTTTAAGTGTCATCTGAAACAGGCAGCAGCTCCAGCAGTGGAGTGCCCTCTGCTGTTCTACTGGCACGTGGGCAAAGCTCTGACATAAAAGGAGGAGCACTGCGTGATGAGTTGCCTGCACCACCTCCGGCCGCACCTGGATCTGCCCTAGAGGCCTGTTGCTCAAGAGCTCACTACAGCCAATCTTCCTTAGCTAGTGACTCTCTTCAGAAGCTCGCGCTTTGCGTGATGTGACTTGAAATATATGAAAATGCCTATGTTGAGGGATCTAACAATTGGCTATCTAAGTGGAGACCTACTGCATAGTATCTTGGCATCGCTGCACGTGACAGTTACTTCTTATAACGTTTTTATTATGATGCTGTTCACGGGCCAACTAAGAGTGGGTCCTAGTTCGTAAGGCACTGTGCAGTTCCTAAGAAATGGTAGTTGTAGACTACGGCGCTGGAATCTTGGGTGCGTCTTGATTATTCTGTAAGGTAGCCAGCATGTACATATTTTTAATACTTGGCACGAAGTAACACCTCAGTATACATACAAAAAAGGGGCATGTAGGAATGTTTGAGTTCTCAATTCACATGCCAGACAAGCGGAGTGTAGCCAAACGTTTTTCTTATTTGCCATTGAATATTCAATTTTCAGGCCAAATCCATCTTGCAGTTTTCAAAACGCAAGTGTTTAGGATAGCATTGCCTGGCAGTCTTGATGAGAACCCTTTTGACTCTGTACTTCTACCAGCTGACCTGATCAGATTTTATAGGGGAGAAAAATCTTCAACTAGGCTGGTGTGAAAATGCAGGTGTGCGTTAGTGACAAATGTGCAGCCCATAAATGTCATGCCGTGAGACGTTTACAAACCTAAATAGAGAAGATTGCATTTAACCTGCATGAGGCATTTGTTCCAAGACACAGTCTCTGGGGATTGAATTCAAACAGACATATGCGGTGGGCATGGTGGAATAGCCCACAATAGTTTATGTGAAGTTTCTATTCAGCTTCCACCCCCACCCCCCATCCACTGGCATACCAGAAGAAGCTCTGTGCCTATGGAGATTTTTGACTGACTCTGTTTGATTAGGTGGATGTTCTGAGAGCCCTTGGTGCTGAGATCGTGAGGACCCCAACTACTGCCCGGTTTGACTCCCCTGAATCTCATGTGGGAGTAGCGTGGCGACTGAAAAATGAAATCCCCAATTCCCATATACTAGATCAGGTAAGTTCCTGAATAGCTGAGGTGTGTGTAAGGGGTAAGAGAGACATATTGGTAATATTGTTTCTGTTCACCACAGAAAAAAGTGTAACAGCAGCCCTGGATGGAGGTATACGTAGTTTGAACCCGGGATCTCTGGAGCTAAAAGTTGCTGTTGCCATACCAGGTTCCTTAGTTCAACAAAAGTGGCAGATCACAAATGTCTCGTGTGGCGCAAAAACCCCAGGGTGACCTGACTTTTCAGACTGAAGCAATGTAAATCAACAGGTTTAATAATGGATTAAGTCAGCAGGCAGGCAATATTGATTTTGATCATCAATTTGAATCTTGTTTCATAGTTGTACTTTTTAGTTATTTTCCTAAAGAAAAATTGATTCTCCCTACTTAATAGCCATGAAAATATGTTTGTTTACAACTAAATCTGGCCTTTGCACTAAGCTTGGTATTTCTTTTCGCTAATGAGGATAATACACTATGATTGCTTAAATAATTGTGCATAGCATAACATACTTTCATTCAGATGTTTAATTTTTACATTTTGTTTATTATGTTACAGGATGATACATTTTCTTACTTGTAGATTATCTTTTTTGTGTTTTGTGTCAAGCTCTATTTGACTGGAAATTTGAATTGAACTAAATTGTGCAAAAGTAGTATTGGATTGTTTTATTTTAAATGTTCTGGATACACAGGAAAAAATTGGAAAATATGGCGTACATTTGCAACTGGCTGATTTTATTAAACAAGGGAAGTATCTGTAGTTTGTGAATTGAACTGATTTGTTTCTGTTCACCATGTGCTTCAAGATTTTAGATGTAGTAGATCTCATTGTCCCACACTGAGGTTTCTTTATTCACCGATTAGAAAAGGAAAATAAACTTTTCTACTTTTTCAGATCCAAGTCAGTTTCTTATCTTCATTCACTTACTAATTCATTTTAAAGGTAACTGAATAAACTAAAATGTAGAAAATACTCCTTGTACTGGCAGAAGAGACTACTGCTGTCAAAAGCTGATTTAGCACTTCAGACTCTTTTTTTTGTGGTATTGACAGATTATAGTAAATTTAGGCCTTAAAGTAGGTTGCCATAATTCATTTTTAAAGGTTTAATTTCAATCTAATTTTAAATAATAAGTATTTTTATGTACTCTGAAAGAACCATCTGTGTTCTCTGCTAGGTTGGCAATTCTGTACATCAGAGTTATATAAAGTTCAGACTTCTACAGAAAATAATCTCATAAGCAAATTGTCCTTGGCTGTAAGGGATGTTGAGACCTTAGAAGTACCTTGGCACAAATGTGTCACTTCCTTAAATTGAGGCAGCTGCAGGAGTCTGTTCCTGGCCATGTAGAAGAAGTATTGGTGAATGGATGATGAGTTTTTTTTTTAAAAAACTGGTGAAAACCTGTAGTGTCACTGGGGGGGGCGGGGGCTCATCATTTTTCAGTCTGCTCTTCAAGGTGCAGTTTCTATGAGCCATTTCATGGTTCTGTGTTTTTCCATTGTATTTTAACATAGTACCGCAATGCCAGTAACCCCTTGGCACACTATGACACTACAGCGGAGGAGATTCTGCAGCAGTGCGAAGGTATGCTAATTCTTGTGCTAGCAGGCTTGTGAATTAAGGTGTGGAGTGCTCTTGTTTTCATCTCCCTGTGGAAATCAGCCCTAAGCTGTAAGGGATATGGAACTGCATAGGTTCCGCAGGGTATATGTAACCACCTAATTCAAATGAGTTAGAAGTGTGGGATTATCATTTGTATAAGAGCCTTTTTGTTTTTGCTTTCTGTGACTGGCCAGGCAAAGTGACAAGCACTAGGTCAGGGATGGGGAACCCCCCGCCCACGGTCCAGACCCTGAGGCTCAGGCTCCCCTCCATGGCATCCAGCCCGCAGTGGGGTGAAGGGTGCCTGGCAAGTCAGATCCAGCAAGTGCAGTCCCAGTGCAGACCACAGGCTCGGCTGGAGGCTGGGAGGGAGGAAGAGGCTCTGGGTGCCACTGCAGGTTACTGCTGTTCCCCCCATACCCGGAATGAGAGGAGGGGGAACAGCAGCGGACTGGGCATCCTGCCTGGAGGTTTCCTATGGCTGCCATGTTTGGCCAGAATGCTGACCAATCAGAGCAGGGGACGGCAGTGCCTGGGAGCAGGGGGAGGGAGCACAGAGCCATGTGTATCTGGGGGTACTGTAAAGGTAAGTGGTACCTCTGTCGCCCAGACCCTGTGCACCCAAACAGCCCTTGTGCCCCACCCTGACCCCTCCCTTCCAGATCCCACACCCCAACCTTCCACCCCGCTCTTGCCCAGACCCACACCTCCCTGCATCCCACTCTTGCCCAGACATCGCACCTGCACCCTGCTTCTGTCCTTCCCTCCCAGACTCCACTCTCCAAACACTCCTGCACCCTTCCTCTCACCTGGACCCACACCCCAGCCTACTTTTGCACCTCATCCTGCCCAGAAACCCACCCCTCTCCTGAACCCCCCCGGGCCCTGTTGCCCTGGCTCCCATATGGTCAGGAACCACATTTTTTTGCTGCTTACTTCTGTGGTCCCCGTCTGATTTTGTGTGTGGGTAAGTGGCCCTTGAATTGAAAAAGGTTCCCCACCCTGCCTGAGATAAAAACATCTGCGTACCCCGGTGGAGGTGAAGAGCTAGAGAGTTTGAATGGTCACGAGTAGGAAGTAGTCTTGGGTGTATTTGATTTGTAAAGGATTTGCTTAGAACTTGTCTCCTCGTTCTTAGTCTCAACTGTGTGTGTGGGTTTTTAATTTTCTTTTTTGCTTATGGATATATAATGCAGAGTTTTCTTTCCACCACACTGGATAATGTTGTATAAGGTCCACTTACCCCATTACAAGACTTTTCTCAGTGCGTATATTAACAGTACATATACACTATATTAACAGTTTGTTCTGATCTAGCACCATTTTATAGAGGATTAAATCAAAACCAACTAACAGACTATAAATACACAGCAATGTGGTCCACAAGGTTGTCATGACCGTACAGTGAAAAACAGATTTTCATGGTAACACTGCCAGGAATTATGCATGAATTTACCATGGCACAATTGTATACATACCTGACCAGTAAGTTTTGTGTTTGGAGCCCAGCAGAGGGAGCTTCCACATCAGATTTCTTGGTCTATCCCATAAAACCTCACTTTCTGCTTCGCTGTGGGATTTCTAGATTTAAAGTATCAAAGCCCTTCATTAGGCTTTGACATCTATAACGATCTGCATGTAAAGTGCAGTTTTAGTCTGAAAAGTAACTGTAAAAATAGCACAGTGAGTTTTTGTCTAGGCGTGCTTTCTATTCCGAATTCCCACAGGGATAGCAATGGTATTGCTGACATAAAACTGAAGTCTTGTTTTCTTCTCGGATCTAATCCTCACTCTCACTCCATCTTGCAGAATCTATGGGCCTTATTCTAATGCAATCAGTGATGTAAGTTGGATAGCATTGCCTCAGTCAATTACACCCATGGAGGGTCAGAATCAGTGTTCCCTGTAAGCTCAGCACATGGGCGGCCACCCGTGAGAGCCTCAAATGCCACCCCGCTGATTAGCAGAGTGCCCACAGGGAGTAGTATGTGTTTCAGTTGGTGGTGCGCATCCACATGTTTCTTGGTGCACATAACAAAGTTTGTTCTGCGCATGGATGGGAAAAATTAGAGGGGAACATTGGTCAGAAATCAGCTCCTGTTTCTTGAGATGGTTTTTGATTTATAAACATCGCTTTTGTTAGGAGTTGCTGCAGTGCTCTTTAAATAAATTATGACCAGAAATAAAAGACAGTTGGATAAAATAGCTGTTGGCCAATTTGTTAATGCACAAAAAGAGCAGGAATAAGGGATGGGCGAGTGTTTGCTGCTAGATAACATAAAACAGATCCACCGATGGCAAACATGATGTCCATCCCTCAGCCCTTACCCAAAATCTCAAATATGGGTGTTGCAGCACGTTAGAAGGCTGTCACAAAGCTGGATTTAAAAAGGGGATTTGGGAGCGGGGCAGAGAACAAAGTCTCAAGTTAGGTCACTGAGTACACCTATTGTGAAGTGAGAGCTACTTTCCGTTGTCACCTTTCTGACGTTAATGGCGCTCTCATTGGAAAGAGTACTGTGCATCTTGTCCTTTCCTGGTCTCCAGTAGGGCTTTTATCTAGAATGCCAGTGGATGTTTTCACCGTGGTATGTGATTTCTTGTACTTGAAACAGGAAAAATAGACATGCTGGTGGCTGGAGCTGGCACTGGAGGCACTATCACTGGCATTGGCAGAAAACTGAAAGAGAAATGCCCAGATTGCAAAGTAAGTGGCAAACTTAATGCACCTGGTAACTGTTTCTAGCTGTGAGTGTTCCTCATGAGAGTAATCCCATTTTTCTCACCTCTGCCAGTGCACTTTACCCCATGCCTCTGACATGTCTGCTTGTTTTAACTTGTTCACAAAAGCCACATGAAGCCACCTCATTCTTTTTTCACTTGTGACCCAAGTCACAGTTTGATCCTGAAAATTAAACCATAAGTTCCACATGACCCATATTGAAAAATGTTAGCATCTCAACTGTGTATATTCTGGACACCCACCCACTTTTAATGAGAAGATGTTTGCGCTTTCCTTTCACTGACTTCACAGGAGGTAATTCAATGGGATCACTGAATTTTCAGTCCAATGAAACTTGTCCCCTGACGTAACATGAACTGTGTGTCCCTCAATAAGTGCATTTTGTTCCTGCGTCTGTTTTTTGTTTGCTGCTCCTGGTACAAAATGGGCAAGAGAGCTGACTTCTGAGTGGACTTGGAGCAAACACCCTCCCTTGAACTAAACAAAATCTGTGTAAAATGATATGTGCCTTCCCCTACAATGTCCCACACCCTGACGAGCAGCTATTTGGCTTTGAGGTAGAAGCAACAGCAGGGGAACTTGCCAAAGAACAAACGAATTAAAGACCTTGATCAGTGGCCATGGCTATTCTGTGCAGGGCCATCATGAGAGTTTTGTGAGACAACTATTCTAACGTGACACTTTGTTTTAATGGCTGTGGTCCAACAGAACAGTGAGTAACATTAGCCAAATCTGAAATCTGCTTCTACAGATTATTGGCGTCGATCCCCAGGGCTCCATTCTTGCTGAGCCTGAAGAACTGAATACATCTGACACGACGACATATGAGGTGGAGGGGATTGGGTATGATTTTATCCCTACCGTGCTGGACAGTTCAGTAAGTCAAGCTCCCCAGTTAACCATTCCTTATTTTCTGCTCTGAGGAGGGGAAAAGAAATTGGAAATATCCTAACAGCTGCTGTAAAAGAGGGACACAGAGAGTGTTCTTCAAGATTAGAGGGGTTAGGAGGTATGAAAAAAATGTACTTTCTTTGTATCCCAGCAGGCAAAGCAGCTCCAGGGGAACTTTTAAGCTGGACACATTTCTCTTGCTCTTTCATAATGCTGAGTGGAAATGTGCCGTGCAGCTAGCTCTTCCCCAGAGCAACCCCTTCAAATAAAACCAAAATAACCCCAAACCACCACTTGAGCCCTTGTCCAATGATGTCATGTACCTGGCAGAAGTCACTTTCTTGGCCAGGCAGCTGGAAAAGGAGGCAAAGGACCATTTTTCCTGGTAGCTTTTCCCCACAATCACCTAACTTAAAAGGCAAAGTACTTTTTCCTAGTATAGGGAATACCACTACTACCAAAGTAGTAGGCCAAGAAAAGCTGCTGGAGGATGTGATACCAATGGCAAGTGTGTAATTTGAAGCAACTGAGCGGCATCTTCCGAAAGGGGGATAGATCAGCTATGTCTTTTTTGTCTCCTTTTCCCCTCCTCTCTTTTAGGTGGTGGACAAGTGGTACAAGAGCAATGATGAGGAATCTTTTTCTCTGGCACGCATGTTAATCAGAGAGGAAGGATTACTGTGCGGTAAGGGTTGATACTAATCTCCCAACCATTTTGTGCATTAGATGGCACCATTGTGTGAGTCAACCTTGTCCGTGTTGGGATTAAGGCTCCAGAGTTCCTTTCTCCAGCCTTGATCTCCTGCTCACCCACGTTTTTTCCTAACTTTATCCTCCTGTTGCACAAGTGGCTTCCAAGTGTAGCAGTCCTGACTGTGTGATCTGGGTGTTGACAGGTGGCAGCTCTGGCAGCGCAATGGCGGTTGCTGTGAAAGCTGCCAAAGATCTAAAGGAGGGTCAGCGCTGTGTTGTCATCTTACCTGACTCCGTCAGGAACTACATGTAAGAAACTGCCCCATTCTCTTTTTGCTTTGCACCTATTTCTTTTGCAGAGGTGGGGCATTCACACTGTTTAGTGATTTTTTTTTGGGGGGGGGGGGCACCCAGCTTAATGCCTTGGATAGGAGTCTAGTTTACCAAAGGTGGGAATTCCGCTTTCTGAAAATAAGGACCCTTCAGGTTATCTCAGATTTGGCAACGACAAGTCACTGCTCACTTTGGAAAAGTTCCAGTCCCGAATTGCTTTAAGCCTTTTTATTGGGATCTTTGCTGGAACTTTTCAAGGAATTAAATACCGCTTAAAGTTGTCCTCTCCCCTCTCTCTCCCCTGTGCTGTTGGTTGAGAAGAATACTCTTCTAGCAAAAGCACGTGCTGGGAGCAGAAAGGAACCAGTTACCCATTTTACAGCGTGCGACCACAAAACTGTCCATGTCTTGGAATTTAATACCTTCCCGTACTTCTTGCTTACAAGCTGCCTTGTTGTATAGCGGTGCCATTTCCTTTTTATTTTTTTACAAATATTCAACCTACATGTCCCTTTCCATAAAGACTGACTGAGCACTGTTGTATGCTTGTAATTACAGGGTGATCTGTGCAGGGAATGTAACTGTGCACCATGACGTGTATTCACAGTGTAAATATCATCTGGTGAGGAGCTCATAATGTCTTTGCTTTCTTGGTGGTCTCCAGGTCCAAGTTTTTGAATGACAAATGGATGACCCAGAAAGGGTTCATAAAAGCAGAAGATGAAATCAACAAACCTTGGTAAGGCCCTTGTGTCCATTTGAGCTTTGAGTCTGTTGCAGTGTGGTTGACTTCTTCACATTTCACTATAAATCAAGAGGATTTCCTTGCTGGTTTAATTTGGTCTTCTGTTCAGTTGGTGATACAGGGAAGCCTGCTTAAATCAACAGAAATCTTGTTAGTTTTTCACTTGGAGAAAGATTTGATACTTTTGACTCATTGACATCTGCAGTTCTTAGAATGAATGCATATTAATCCCCTTTCCCAGCCCAGTTATTCATGACACTTTAATGCCTCCTTGTCTGTTACATTGTCATCTATTAATTAGGCAGATCAAGATGCTGATGCACTTTTGTGGGGTAGGGACTGTTTCTTTTGTTTGTGCAGCATCTAGCATAGTGGGGGCCCTGGGCCATGACTAGCACATCTAAGCACTGCAGTGATGTGAGTAATCCTCCTTTGTCACGTGCTGTGAAATGGACATTGTCCGTTTGACATCTAATCGGTATCAAACGAGTGAAAAGAAGTTTCTGGTACTTAACTACCCCCAGGTCCCTGCTAATCTTTTGGGGTTTGCAGTCCCTTTTTCCTACCTTTAAACAAACTCCTGCCTGTCTCTCCTGTTGCTGTTGGAAGACCCATGCACAACACAAGGGGCAGGGTTTACTGTCACTATTGTGAACGCTAATGATTCAGAATTAGTAAATTGGGAAAATGCCTTCCAATGTTTTTATTTTTATTATGGTAGTGGCAGAGGCCTCAGGTAGGAGTGGAACTCTGTTGTGCTAACAGAATAAGAGATGCTCTGTACTCCAGTGAGCTTAGTTGTTAGTTTATTTGGATTGCTGTCTCCTAGTGTGTGCACAGCAAAACTGCAACCTTAGCTGGGGCCTCCAGCAGTGGTTGCTCTGCTGATCAGCTGGGTGGTGTTTGAATCTGCTGCATGGCTCCCCAAGTGCTCAGTTTACAGCATGGGTGTCCAACCTTTTGGCTTGCCTGGGCTGCAAGAGGAATTGTCTTGGGCTGCATATATAATATAGTTAATGTATATAAATCACATAATAATGTTAAAAGTTTATGATCTTGTAGGGCCGCATTACTAGCTCTCCAGGGCCGCATGCGGCCCGCAGGCCACGGGTTGGACACGCCTGGTTTACAGGGAACACTGGCCTCCAGATGTTACTCTACCATGACTAATTGATGCTTGGTTTCCAGCCAAAGTGCAAAACTTGGTTGGACCAAGCAGCTGAACGATCCTGGAGGCTGAGGGTAACGCTGACGGTTTGCAGCACCATGTGCTCTTATCCTGGTCTCTCACTAAGCAGCTTCAAGTATGTTAAAATGTTCTTTTCCTCTTTGTAAATCCAAGGTCTAAATAACCAAACTGGCGGTACCTGTAATGGCTGCCGGCCATCTGCTGCCATAGTAATGAAATGAGATGGAAAAGGGACACAGTTGTAATTATTTCCCTTCCTGAGTCCAGAAGACCCCAAGGGAGCCTTTTGGGTGGTAGTGAGGGGGCTCCATTAAGGCATTTTAAGGCCTGGCATTTTCGGAGGAACAGAAGCGTTGCTGTAAAATCTGTGTGTTTTCTCCGCAGGTGGTGGCACCTCAAAGTTCAGGAATTAAGTCTCTCTGCTCCCCTGACAGTGCTTCCAGGTGTCACTTGTGAGAAGACCATAGAAATCCTCAGAGAGAAGGGATTTGACCAGGCACCTGTGGTTGATGAATCTGGGTATGTTCAGATATCAGTGTCTTCCTCTCTTCCCTCCAAAACAAAACCGGTTTTCTGTTTCTTAGGTCCTGTTTACACTTAATGAATGAGAGGTGTGCCACCTTCTGTCATTTGATTCTCCAGCAGGGTCAACAAGAGTTCAGAAGGGTCATATTACACACCATACAGCTTTCCGGTTTAAAATGCTGTCAGGTCAGGACTATCTTGTGCTTGATCTAATAGGTTCCTAGCTCTCCTGACCTTATATTTGAAATGTCTCTGTCCGTAATGAAGAAATGTTTTTGTCTGGGAGATTGCTGTGGACTCCTGGTGAGGAATAGATCCAAGTGAAACCTCTCATTTAATAAAACTTAAGGTGGGCCACCACTTCCGCAGCGCTGGGTTTTCTCCGTATGTTCTTCGTAGCATTTCGCTACAGGGAAAATTGGACAGTAGTCTCTATTCTGGGCCAAAAGACGCTTCCAAAATTTCAAATGTTGAAGCCAGGTCCAACATCTTCCTTCCCTCCTCCTCCACTGGGGAGCCTGCTGAAGAGAAGATATGAGCTCTGTGAAGTGACCATCTGTCCCGTTTTCACTGGGACAGTCCCATGGTTTAAGCAGGTTCCTGCTGCCTTTAACAAAAAAGCTCATTGTCCCATATATTCACTCCCCCTGCTGAGCTGCTCTTTCCCCACGTCAGTGCAGCTGCGGCTGTAGGTAAAATCAGTCAGGAGCTGGCCCAACAGCACGTACTGGCTGGCCAGTGCAGGTGGCAGCAGGAGAGGGAGCCAGGGGCCCTGCCATGGAGGTAAGGCAGGGTATGTTTGTGGGGTAGGGTCATGTGTGTTGTATCCCCCCTAGGATTTTAAGGAGACCTGGTGCCCCAGCAGTGCTAGGCGGCCCCTCTGTGGGGCAGCTGCCCCTGCAGGTGTGGAGACCACTGAGGGGAAGTAGGTCAATCCCCACCACAGCACATCCTCCTGTGCAGCTGCCTCCCTCTTCCCCCACGTGGAGCAACTGCCTCTGCAGCCAGGGAGCTCTCCTGTGGGGCAGCAGCGCCATTTCTGGCACCCCAAGGCATGGAGAAGCCATGGAGCTCACATGCTGTGAGGCATGGGGCAGCAGCCCTCTGCAGCCGGGGAGGCCTCCCCCCACAGGGTGGCAGCCCAAGTGCTGGTGCCCAGAGGTGTGGGGCAGCTTGGAGCTGCAGCTGTCCTCCACAGTCAAGGAGCTCCCCTCCCAGCCCACCCCTCCCACTGCAGGGCAGCAGCCACCGCTGGAGTCGGGGGGCATCCCTGCAGCATTCCCAGAGCCTGGTGGTGGGGGGTAGCTGGGGAACACCCTCCCGTCCAGTGAGGTAGCAGCCCTGTTCCGGGGCCCCGTGGTGTGGGGCGGGCAGAGAGCTGCACTTGCTTGGCAGCCGCAGCCAGGGAGGCTTTTCTCCCCACCCCGTGTTTGGGACAGGGAAATATGGTGTCTAATGGTGACCTTAGGCTTGTCTAAAGTTTCTTACTGAGGCCAGCAGAGACTTATTTAGATCTGCCAGTTCATTTTAACTAGGCCTAGGTGGCAAATTGGTATAGCCCAGGCACTATGGACCCCTATAGTGTCGGGGCCCTGGAAGACCAGTACCACAAATTTTAGGTCAGGTCTCTTCCCCCAGCCCTGTCTGCAGGGCCCCACAGACCTCCCCTAAGCAGCCCTGCCAGCTGCCTGACCTGAGACACCTGCCCTGCACCCTGCCCCACCTGCAGCTCTGCTCCCCTCCAGCAGGGTGACATCTGTGTCTGCCAGGGAAGGAGGCACACGACATTCCCCCCAGCCCCCAGGCTCTTGTGCGTGGAACCCTTCCTGCTGGGGGGCCTTAGGTGAGTGTGGGGGGGGTCAGGAGTGGGGCGGGGGGCATGGGGGCCCCAGACACTCCCAAACCCCTCATCCGCACCCCAGAGCCTGCACCCCAAACCTTTGTCCCAGTTATGAGCCCTCCCACACCTCACATCCCTCATCCCCACCCCAGAGAAAGAGTCCTCTGCCCCCCACACTTTTACGAGGCACAAGTAGTGGGACTTGGACCCACTCTGGGCACCGCCAGAATTTTACAAACCTGCTGCCTCTGTCCGTAGGCACCGAGCCGTTGCCAGCATCCGCCTGCCTTGTCATTTAGAACGCCTCCTAGCAGTTTGTCCCATTGTCTTTCTGAATCTGGGAGCTGAGCACAGCCGAGTAAACGTGAGCCCAGTAAAATGGCTAATGGTAGCTAATGTAGGGACAACTCCTATTTTAAATGGAATCCAGCCAGGACACTCGCATGCTAACCTAAGACTTTCCCAGAAAACTGGCATGTCTGGTCACCCAAGAACATCTCTGCAAGTAGACAGAAAATGTAGAGCTCTCTCAGGGAGCTGTCTCCACAGCTGTGAGCCACCCAGCCCCGGCTGACAGCACCCTGCAAATGGCTGTGTAGCTGCTGGAGCTTAGGCTCTGAAGCCCACTCCTTTCCCTAAACTTCCTAGCCCCAGCTGCAGCTTTGCATGATTTTTACTGCAGAAGCGCAAGCCGAAGTCAGTGACCCTGCGGTCGGCGTGGGCTGCCGCTCCCAGGGCTAACGCACCCTTGATGGCTTTGTCTGCAGTGAGAGTGCAGTGATGAGGCAGAGCCACGCTGTCCATCTCTTCCATGCACACTCTGTCTTTTGAGCAAAACTTGCCAGCTGGGAAAGATTTCAGAGCCACTGACGGAGAGCAAAATATTTTTCCTCAGGCTTTTAGCAAGGCAGAGCAGGGCTTCTACCAGGCCCATTCTCTGGTTGTGAGTAACCTGCGTGAGCAGCAGCGAGCCAGATTCTCAGAAATACTGAGCAGTTGTGAGGCCTGCTGACTTCTGTTTTGAGCTGTGCCTTACCAACCCTTTCTAAAACCAGGCTCAAGGGGTCTCCAGCTGGACATGACCAGCATGTGTACGCTTCCTTAAAAGACTCACGCTGCCAAGTCTGACAGCACAGATCAACTGATTCTGGTTGCTAGACTCAAACTAGCCGTGTAGGCGCTCCCGCTCAGGCTGGGCTCCCAGCTCTGAAACCCAGCCGGGAGGATATGGTTTCAGAACCCATCTTGTGGCATCACCAGCAACACCTGCATTGCTGTTTCTAGCCCCACAAGTCTGAGTTAGCCAATAGAGCTCTGGGTTTTTCTTGGCCGTGTAGACATGCTCTTGGAACCGGAGAACACCTCTGAAAATAGCATTCTACGCCAATAAGCTAGTCACACTGATTTTTGGGCATCTGTCCAAGGAAAGCCTGTTGTGAGTGCAATTCACTCTGTAGGAAGCCCTGAGCAGCTGACATTGACTGTGCTTCCTCTTTTCAGCGTGATTTTGGGCATGGTTACCCTCGGGAACATGCTGTCTTCGTTGCTTGCTGGGAAAGTTCAGCCATCAGATCACGTCAGCAAAGTAATCTACAAGCAATTCAGACAGGTGAATCTGCTGTGTCTACCTCTTTGCTTGAAAAGTATTATTGTAGGTCTCCCAGCCCTACAGTGCATGGGCTGGGGTCAGATTTGAAGCTGAGGTGTGGGCCATCCAGAATCTTCTCTCAAAGCCTGTGCTACCCTGTAGACCTGGGTTTGGGTCTCTCATCAGACTCTGACCTCTCCTAGGGTCATGGGAAGGGTCCCATTCTAGAGCTGGTTTATGGTGTTGCATCAGACCATTAAACCCTGATGGGGTTTGATTTGGATTTTTTCTTGTTGTTGGGGTTTCGTTTCATACGTTTTCTTTTTTACCTAAACCTAAACGTGAAACTCAGTGGTGAGAGTCTCTGTGGGGGGAAACATACTTGAACCTCAGGACTCCAGGTGTCCCTAACCCGGGAACACCCGTGATTCAGACCCTGGCAGTGGTTCTGCGTGCTGCAGCACCCCTTCCTCCACCTGGGGAAACGGCACCGCAGTGGTGCTTTTCTGTAGCAGCAAGGGGGTGGGGGAGTGAGGGCAGTGCTGGGGAGTGGCGAGGGGCGCAGAGCCACAGGTCCCTCTGGGAGCGGGGTGCCGGGTTAGCGCCCCGCCACCCACACCTAGACCCCGCAGCACCCTCTCTGGCCTGGACAGTTCTTTAATTTGGCATTTCCCAGGGTTGCTGGATGAGAGGTTCAAGTGTAACCCAGCTTCAAACAGCACTTTTGTGTAAATTCCAAGGGCAGCTGACGTCAGCAAGTGCCCACTTGGCAACAAGTACAGCCTTGTCCCAGACTGGTGACTGATGTGTTTTGACTGCCATGAGGGCGCTTGCAGCCTTATGCCAGACAGTCCTACCTGGCAGCCTAGATGTACCATATTGCTCATACAGTAAAAGGGGTAATGATACTGATCTCCGGCGTAAAGCACATGGAGCTTTACTGTGACACAAAGCGTTAGGCACCCTTCAAGGGGAGCTGTTTTTTAGTGAAGTCCCCTCCTTCATGTGGAAGAATTGTGCCGGAGCTTTCTTTAGGCTTTAGGTTCAGTATTACGTTTAGTAGCAAACAATTATAGCCTGTAATTGATTTTTAATTATTAATGCTCAGAATTCTGGGGTGGGAAGAGTATTCTACTGTCTTATGTTCTTTTGATCTACTGGCTGTTCTGTAGCTTAGAAAAAGGAGTGTTTAGTGCTTTACAGACAAAATTTAAATACATGTTTTTCCTCTTAGACATCGGATCAAACATCAGGTGACACTCTGGTGTGTAACAAAGCTATTTAGTTAGTGTTGTCCTTTGCTTTGGTGTCTGTTTGTTGCCTGTATGGTGTATTCATCGTTGTATCTGTAGTAATCAATTCTTTGTGCCCCTTCTCCCCTTTTGGTCTGAATTATGAGTGAATATTCCTCTTTTTCCTAGTGCCATCCCCATTTGCAACTACTAATGGGCTCACAAAAGTACAGTTCTCTGTTTTTAAAAAAATCTGATTACAATTGCTAATTATTTGTGTTACTGTAGTGCCTAGGAGCCTTATGTGTGAAACAGGACCCCACTGTGCTATGTGCTGTACAAACACGGAATAAAAATAGTCCCTGCCCCAAGGAGTTTACAATCTAAGTATATAAAAGAAAAATAAAAGGGAGGAGAGAGGATGAAATTGGGGTGGCTTGTGGGGGGAATTTTAGTCCTTATTGTCCCAAAGGTGAGTTAAAAGACTTTTGGTGAGGCACGCTTTGGTAAAATTGGTATGTTTGGTATGATGGGAAGGCACAACAATTTTAGTGAGACAAAAGGAAAACACTCTTTGATTTACTTTCCTGAAACTATGAAGCATTATAATCACAAAATAACCTACTCAGAAACAGATGCAGCAGGTGAATGAATCAGCTGCCTCAAAGAGTTACCAAAGAGTCAAAACAGACACAAAAGAGGGGGAGTGAGAACGGACAATGAAAGCTGTCGTTGTGATTGGCTGTCCATTTCCAGTACTTCATTTAAAAAAAATAAATAAATAAACCACCCTCTGGAGTGGAAGCAGGATGAGGGGGAGTACTGGGAGCAGATCTTAGCAGGACTAGTAAAATGCTGTAGGAGATGGATTTACCACAGAGGGTAGGGTTGAGTGAAGCTGGTAGTGGAGGGCATGTGGTGGGGAGAAAAGGCCAGTGTAGTAACCGGTTTCCTGTATGGCCTTGGCCAAGATACTTAGCTTCCCCTGAGGATTAGTTTCTCCATCTGCAAGATACATGAATAGTATTCCTTCTCACGGGGTTGGTGTCAATCTTAAGTTCTTAAATGTTTTTGAAGTATTTGAGCTACCAACATCTTGGGCAGTTCAAGTAGTACACATTAATATGTACAGGATATAGATACTAGAGATGGGAAACCTCAGCCATTTCCTTTTATGTATTTTGAAAATCAGCCTCTATTTGTGCACCCAAGCTTTTCCATCAGCAATTTTGGGTGCCCAAGGGTTTGTGTGGTCTCCAGGCCCCTTTGTGCTCACATAATCTGGCTGCTAGGCATCTTACCTGACTTGTGTGATTCATGTTCAACATACTCAGTCTCTTTTCACCTGAGGATTTTTATTGGACCAAGCTCTTATTTTGCTGTATGCTAATCTTTTCCCTAAAGAAAACCTTCCTAACTGAATATAAGTAACAGCGTATTTGTAATTTATCATCGCTGGTGCTGGTCTGAGGCAAGAATTGACATCTTTATGCATTGTCTTGTGTCACTAGTACCAACAGCCTGAGGGGTAGCCATGTTAGTATGGAAGTGTAAAAACAGCAAGCAGTCCTGGGGCACCTGAGAGAATAACATGTTTATTAGGTCATGTGCTTTCATGGGTAAAACCCACTTCATTTGTTAGTCTTTAAGGTGTCATGGGACTTGTTTGTCGTTTTTTTTAATACCAACAGGTCCTTAATCCCTGAGAAATTTCCCCTGCTGAAAAAGTTGTTGCTGTGTCTGCTGGGAATGAGAATCTTTAGTGAGAGATGCATTTTCTATTTGCATGGGTGTAACTGACCACAAGCAGGCTTGAACCTGGGACCTAGTACAGGCCCCGCTACAGCTTGAGCTAGATACCAGCTGACCCTCATCTTAGGCTGTAGGGGAGACTTATTCTTTCTCTGCGAAGTGATCTAAGTACCACTCCATGGGACTGTTAACCACACACAGGGGAGTGGTTTACGTAGGCACATTTTGTCACTGGCACTTAAGAATACGATGTCAAAACAAAAAGTCATTTAGAAATAAAGTAATACATTTTGCTTAATTTTTTTTCCAAATAGAACTTTGTCAGAATAGACACATTCTCCCTGTCACATTTTCTATTTAGCTGTGATAATTGATGTATGTTTCCCAGACCTGAAGAAGAGCTCAGCGTAAGCTTGACAGTTTCTCTCACTCACCAATAAAAGTCAGTCCAACGAAAAATATTGCCTCACCCATTCTGTCAAATTGGCTTTTTCTGATTGAGAAAGAGCCCAGTCAGAAAACACCAGACCAGTTTTGTACCTCATATTTAGAAAACCTCAGATATACCTTTCCTCTGTTAACCAGAGGACAACGTTTCTGCCATCTGGCAAGAAAACTGAGGGTACGTCTATGCTTATCACGGGGTGGGGTTGGCCCACCGCGATCTAACTTCCGGGGATCGATTTTTGCCACGTGTGAAGATGCAGCAAAATCAATCTCTCTGGGCTCAGCCGTTGACCCTGGTACTCCAGAGTGATGTGTGAAGTAAGGGACATCAGTACGAGCCCGAAGATCCTTGATCTATGCAAGAGAAAAAAGACGATCCTAATACAACGATAAGAACATAAGAATGGCCATACTGGGTCAGACCAAAGGTCCGTCTAGCCTAGTATCCTGTCTGCCAACAGTAGCCAATGCCTGGTGCCCCAGAGGAGGTGAACCGAAGACAATGATCAAGCAATTTGTCTCCAGCCATCCATCTCCCGCCTTCGACAAAAGGCTAGGCACCATACCTTACCCCTTGCTAATAGCCATCTATGGACCTAACCTCCAAATATTTATCGAGCTCTTTTTTAAACTCTGTTAAGCTGTGTCTACACGTGCACGCTACTTCGAAGTAGCGGCACTAACTTCGAAATAGCGCCCGTCGCGGCTACACGCGTCGGGCGCTATTTCGAAGTTAACTTCGACGTTAGGCGGCGAGACGTCGAAGTCGCTAACCTCATGAGGGGATCGGAATAGCGCCCTACTTCGACGTTCAACGTCGAAGTAGGGACCGTGTAGACGATCCGCATCCCGCAACGTCGAAATTGCCGGGTCCTCCATGGCGGCCATCAGCTGGGGGGTTGAGAGATGCTCTCTCTCCAGCCCCTGCGGGGCTCTATGGTCACCATGTGCAGCAGCCCTTAGCCCAGGGCTTCTGGCTGCTGCTGCGGCAGCTGGGGATCCATGCTGCAGGCACAGGGTCTGCAACCAGTTGTAGGCTCTGTGTATCTTGTGTTGTATAGTGCAACTGTGTCTGGGAGGGGCCCTTTAAGGGAGCGGCTTGCTGTTGAGTCCGCCGTGTGACCCTGTCTGCAGCTGTGCCTGGCACCCTTATTTCGATGTGCGCTACTTTGGTGTGTAGCCGTTCCCTTGCAGCGCCTATTTCGATGTGGTGCCGCGCAACGTCGAAGTTGAACATCGACATTGCCAGCCCTGGAGGACGTGTAGACGTTATTCATCAAAATAGCCTATTTCGATGTAGGCTTCACGTGTAGACGTAGCCTTAGAGTCCTGGCCTTCACAGCATCTTCTGGTAAGGAGTTCCACGGGTTGACTGTGCGCTGTGTGAAGAAAAACACAAAAAAAACCCGATTGTAGCCACACAAATGACGTGGCTAGAATTGCGTATCTGGGATTGACTTTGATCCCTAAAGTAGACCAGGGCTATGACTGATTTTATACATAGTAGTATCATTGATATCAGCAGGAGTTTTGTCTTGATAGAGAATTGAACCTGATATGCAAAATATATGCCATCACATTTAACTCTTCCAGTCTCAGGGGCTACATCTACATGAGAAGCCTCTGTCGACGAAAGTGACAGTCAGAAGGGATTTCCCAGCAAAACTTCTGTCAACAGATTGCATCTACACATAAAAACAGATCGAAAGAGCAATCCGCTCTGTCGACAGACCAGCCAGACCTCCCGGCCCTCTCTCAACAGAGCAGCTGACTGGAAGTTCTGCAAACTGGGCTGCCTGGTGAACTGGAAGCCCTGTCTGTCGACAACAGGATCCCAGAGTGTCTACATGGCTGTTTTGTCAACAGAACCCTGTAAAGAGAGGCGTTATAGCCAAATGGGAAGAGGTATAACGCTAGCTGCAGATGTGCCAGGTTATTTCGACAAACTGTCAACAAAGTGCATTTTGCGTGCAGATGTGCTGCGTTTTTTCCCGACAGAAGCCCAGTTCGGCTGGGAAAAGCCTCTCGTGTACACTTAGCCGTGGAGCCTTGAAGGTGTATTTCAAAGGTAATGGGAATAAACCAAACCAAATTCAGAAAGTTTCCCAGGATATCCATTATGAACAATAAATACTTTTAAATTGGAGTTGCAAATTGTACTAGCTAGTGATGATTCATCTTAGCTTGCCTTCACTCTAATAGTCATGGCATGCATAAAATTTGTGACGCATCAGTGTTTACCAGTCTATATACAAAACCAGGGACAAGAAAAGTAGGTGCTTTATAGAGACATCGCTTAAAAGGCTGCAGTTAGACTAAGGAACGTCTGTATATTGAAGTGCAGTGTTTAAAGTCAGTGTGTTGCAGGTAAAATATATGGTGTAAGGTAAGGAGTACTCAAGCCTGTGTGAAGTGGGAAGGAGCACAGTCTGCCTCGAGCATTATTGGGTCACGCCCTAGCTTGCTGCACAGTAACTTTCCATGTAGCTAATCCCTCAGGGTCATATTCTGCTTTTGATCCACATCCAAAAGTCCCACTCTGGTTGCATAGATAAAGTGCAATGTATTGCCTCTAATTCCCTGGGGTTAGAACAGTGATAACATTGTGATTTTATTTTTCCTCCAGGTAGAACTTACTCAGTGTCTGTTACACTTTTTGGTGGCAGACTCTGTCTTGTATGTGCAGAAGAAGGGAATGAAAGATCTGATGGGCCTTTCTTTTCAAGTCTGAAGTCAGTTATCCTCTGTTATGATAGGCTGGGTGTGTTTTTTGAGGGCCTCTGCCTTTTTTTTTTTTTTTATGTAAATGATGTCCTGGTCTCTCAAAGGTATTTAGGCACCTAATTCCTGTTGTAATCAGTGCATGTTTCAGAGCCTAAGTACCTTTGATCTGGGTTATCAGCTTACACACATGCAAAAAATCCAGTAAATAAAGACTTTGTGGAGTCCATCTGTCCTGTGCCCTGTTCCCCCCACCACACACATAGGAGGGCAGGGAACTGTACTTAGTGACCTCCCAAGGTCCCGTCCAGCTCTTTGAGATGTGTGTAAGTCTCCTCTACTTCGCAGTGTGGGAGCCCAAGTTCCATTTCCTAGTTCAGGCCATACCACTTGCAGGAGAGGATTTATAGCCAAGTCCCACAGTGAGCTTCTTGCTTTTAACCACCTCTTGGATGATGCGGGGGGTGGGGGGGGGGCTGTTGAACTTTTATGTTATGATGAAACACTTTGTTCTTAAGTTTGGTGACTTCCTCTTTTTAGATTCATCTGAAAGACAGCTTGGGGAAACTTTCTCATATCCTGGAAATAGACCACTTTGCTCTGGTTGTACATGAACAGATTCAGTGTGAGTATAACAGAACACTCTTTTTGTAAAAGGTAGTCTATAACGTGTGTATGTAAACTGGACCAAATGGCACCGTGGGCAGTTATGTATCAGGCATTAGATAGTTTGACAAGAATTGAGTAAGCCAAAGGCCTCAGCCACCTTATCCATGTGGGCATTCCTGTATCACACCACTACAAACACTGGACCACAAGAATGATGAAATCGTTGCAAACATTCTTTATAGTTGGACCCAAGGAGCAGCTTGAAAAAAAAAGAAGAGTAAGTTAAGCATGACTTGATCACAAGCTATAAGTAAAAACAACAAGAGGTCCTGTGACTCCTCTATTCCCATGACTATTTTGATTTCTTTGCAACCATATCAGGAAATTTAACAAAGGCTTTCAATTCAGTAATTCCTAGAGTCCTGTTGAGAAGAATGGCAGTTCACATCCATCTAAATGGCTAGGTTGGTGTAAGTATATCTGTGGGGCTGTGATATTTAGAAGTCATAGGGCTAAGCTATAGTTACCCGACATTCGACATGCCGCAGTTGATCATCTGGAGTTTAATTTTGCTGTGTGTGTTAAGTGGTGGCAAAATCAATCTCTCTGAGCTCATCTGTCGATCCCTGTAGTAAGGGACATTGGCATGAGCCTAAGGAGCCCTGGACTGCACTAGGGCAGAAAATCTATTCTGATAAGTTAATTCTAGCTCTGCTAATGGCATAAGTAAAATTGCATATATGAGATCGACTTTGTTCCCTAGTGTAGATCTACCCATAGTTGACTACTAGTTTAAAGAAGAAGTGTCAAAAGTGAATGAGTGTGTTCGGTTTAGGTCTTTCAAAGGTAGGAAACCATCTTCTTGTGTGTTTCGTTTTTGTTTTGTTTTTTTCTGCAGATCACAGTGACGGCTCCTCCAGTAAGAGGCAGATGGTGTTTGGTGTTGTTACAGCCATTGACTTGCTTAACTTTGTGACTGCACGGGAGAGGGAAAGAAAACCCACCTAAGCACCTGGAGCATTCTGTTTGCAACATCTGCAATGGCATTTTGCAATTTCTAGGAAGAATCTGCTCTCTCTTTCTCTCTCTCTCTCCCCCGCCCCGCCCCCTTTGGTAAAATGTTCTGTCTCATGTTTTTGTTTTTAACATGCTAAAAATAAGCACAGTTGGGATCCTCCTGGCGGCCATGGTGTAACAGCACATCTAAACTTCACAGAGCTTATTGGCTCTCAATCTCCTGAAACTGGTTGATCTGGATAGAATTTATGTAAAAAAACCCACCCATTCTACCTTCCTGATTGTGTTCAATGTCTAGTTCCCCAAACCCTCTTAAAACTTAAAGGTAAGAAGGTGAACAGCCCAGCCACACTATTGTTTGCTCTGGCTTCAGCTTCCGTTTGGGAAGACTGCCTATGAGACTGTGTGTTGGGCATTGGCATAGAATACATCAGACCGTGGGTTTGATGACCGTACAGGTATGCTTCCCTAGTAAAATGTTTGCATCTTTTTTCACAATGAGATTACTAACTTGAAACAGGGTTCAGGAAAATCCTGGACTCCAGCTATAGGGTTTTCCTCCAGCAGCTGTTTTGAGTCAGTTCTATTGCTCACCTTGTTTTCCTTGAAATATTCCAGTAAGATAACTAACACAAAAATGGTCTTAATACCTTTTTTTATTAGTGGAGACACAGTTTACGTAATTTATTTTACCTGGGTGAATAAGCAGAGGTACAAACAACAAATCAAAATCAGATCACACTTACTCTAAGGGGAATTCTTACGGACTGTGGGGCATGTTTCATGCACAATAAGAAGGCAGCATCTTTCCCCTGAAAACTTTTACCTCAGACTGACTTCCTACCTTGAACTGAGTTTCCTGAGCCTACACCTAGGCCATGTAAGTGTGATACTTTCTGGTCAGGATCAAGGCCATGCCCTGTAAGACTGTTTCATAGCATCCCCCTTACTCCTCAATTGCTTCTGAACTCTAGATGTCACTACAGGGACGACATACTAGCTTCTGTGATAGACAACAAAACAAACACATTTAAGACAAAATGCTGCCTTTAATTGGACACATAAAAGGACCACGTGCAGTAGGCCTGCAAAATTGTAAGAGAGGGCAGTACAGTATTTGACCTATAATATTTAACAAGTGTACTGAATGCACTATGGCCCTACTTCCTAGTGACCCACTGGAATGACATTGTCTGAGACAGAGTATAGGGGATGTTGTGCTGTTAGCTAGGTGTGACTGTATGGGTTTCTTTTAGCTGCATAGGTTTCTGGACTCCCCTTTACACCTGACTTGCATTAGTTTAGTGTTGCCCTGTCTCAAGCTGTTCCATCCACCTAGCCCTGTATTTTGGCTAATGGCCTTGCTGCAAACTACACAGGAGAGAAATAATGGCGACTACCAACTCTGATTAAAAGTAGCAGCTGTGGGTGTCCAGAGGTCTGATGTTCCTTTGTAGCTGATGCATGATCAGATGCCTCTCCAGAGGTCTTAAGCCACTGGGTGCAACGCCTCAGAAACATGCTCATCATTTAGTTAGGAATTTTGATGAACCTGCATTTGGTTAAGTGGTGTTGATTGCCTAAGAATCTCTGTTTACTGTACTGTGAAGACCAAATAAGACTGGCAGGGAAGTGTGTGTATTAAACTGACGCCTTCAATCCAAAGCTTGAATAGAACTATTTTTTACTGATGTGTGTGTCTAAACTCTCCATGTTTCTAGCTTTTTGCAAACAGATGTTGGCCACCTTACTTAAAAGTACTTTGCACATGGGTGATGGTTTAATTGTTACTTGGCATTTGTATGTCTTTCCCTTCACATTTCAAACTTTGTGAATCTCTATAAAAATATTTGAATTTTCTTCTGTGAAGGCAATTTTTCCATTAAATGTGTGTAATTCACCTTGGCAAGGTTTCCTGGTAACATCACACTTGACAGATAACAATGGAGAGAGAACTTTAAAATCCTTGTGAACATTTATATTTTTTTCCAGTCATGCCCTGTCTGTGGCTGACTCCAGAATACCATATAGGTAATATAGCTGTAGCCATGTAGGTCCCAGGATATTAGACAGACGAGATTGTGAGGTAATAATCTTTTGTTGGATCAGGTTTTCTTCATGAGACACAAGCTTCTGAGCCATGCAGACCTCCACGTATCTTGAATGTTTCTGGTCCAGTAAAAGACACTGCCTCTCTCAGCTTGTCGCTCCACAATTCCCTGTAAATCAACTGCTCCTGTTTGATTGACAGGCATAATCTAATTCCCAGTTCACCACGGGGTGCCGTCCTAACTGGAGAGTGCAATACAGAGTTTCATGCAGCAGGTAGTATACACTGGTTTAAATGGCACTAGCCATTGCAGACTTCACTCAATGCTCTTTCTTACTGTTTAATGTCAACATTTAAGCCACACTGCAGTGATAAGAGGTTTTTTTTGTTTTAAAGGGGGAAAAGATGATTCAATACAATGTGCTGTATTTATTGCACAAAAATGAATGTATCATAAAGAGTTCATTAAAAGCTGTTTGAGTGACTTAAAATGGTTGGGTTTATTTTTCATTTTGCTGTTGGCAGTCCAGGACCTTTAGCTGTAGACCTCTTGTGGGAAATTTCTGTCTGTCATGAGACACAACCCAGGTCTAGTTGGTTGACTGTAACTTTATCTGCCTCTTTTTATCTCTCTGGAAGGAGCTGGGGATATGTGAGGTTACTGGGAGGGAGCCATGTTATCTTTGCTTTTTGTTTTGAAACATATGCAAGAATAAAGAGGCAGGTTTATGCACAAATAAAAGATCAGAAAATGTAAACGCTGAAGGTATTTACAGAATGTTTCCTACCCCGCATTGCAAGCCTGTATTGACTACTCATTGGGCTGATATTTCTTACATGAATAACTATGAGGAGGAGGAGGAGTAGTTAGCATTTTTATGAGAACTAGGTGTCTTTTTTGCTTCTACAGTAAACTTACAATATTAATGGCACATTAACAAAACTTTAGAAATGTTTATTTGCCATGCACAAATGACGGAGGTAATCTAGTGACAGATGATGTAAGAAAAGCTGAAGTACTCAATACTTTTTTTTGCCTCAGTCTTCACGGACAAGGACAGCTCCTACATTACGGCGCTAAATAGTGCAGTATGGGAAGGTGGAGGGCAGCCATTGGTGGAGAAGGAACGAGTTAAGAGCTACCTAGAAAAACTAGATGTACACAACTCCATGGATCTGGATTTAGTGCATCCAAGGTTACTGAGGGAATTGGCAGATGTCATTGCTGAGCCTTTGGCCATTATCTTTGAAGACTCTTGGAGATTGGGAGAGATCCCAGATGAGACTGGAAAAAAGGTAAATGTAGTGCCAATCTTTAAAAAAAGGAAAGAACAATAATCCAGGGAACTATACACCAGTCAGCCTTACCTCAATCCCTGGGAAAATAATGGAGGGAATCCTCAAGGGATCCATTGTGGAGCACTTCTAAGAGGGGAAAGTGATCAAGAGTAGTCAACATGGATTCACCAAGGGCAAGTCGTGCCTGACGAATCCAATTAGCTTCCATGACGAGGTGACAGGCTCTGTGGACATGGGGAATTCAGTGGATGTGATATATCTTGACTTCAGCAAAGCTTTTGATACGGTCTCCCACAACATTCATGCCCATAAGTTAAGAAGGTATGAATTGGATCCATGGACTATAAGATGGCTAGAAGGCTGGCTTGTCGGTCAGGCCCAGCGGGTAGTGGTCAATGGCTGAATATCTGGATGGCGGTGTGTTTCAAGCAGAGTGCCCCCAAGGCTCAGTTCTGGGGCTGGTATATTAATGAACTGGATGAGGGACTGGATTGCACCCTCAGCAAGTTGCAGGTGACACTAAGCTAGGGGGAGAGGCAGATACATTGGAGGGTAGAGATAGGATTCAGAGTGACCTGGATAAATTGGAGGATTGGACCAAAAAGAAATCTGATGCGGTTCAACAAGGAGAAGTGTAGAGTCCTGCACTTGGGACGGAGGAATCCCAAGCATTGTTATAGGCTGGGGACTGACTGGCTAAGCAGCAGTACAGTGGAGAGGGGCCTTGGGGTTATGGAGGATGAAAGGCTGGATATGAGTAAACTGTGCCCTTGTAGCCAAGAAGGCTAATGGCCTCTTAGGGTGCATTAGGAGGAGCATTGTGAGCAGATCTAGCAGAGTGGTTATTTCTCTCTATTCGGCACTGTTGAGGCCATATCTGGAATATTGTGTCCAGTTTTGGCCACCCCCAGTATAAAAAGGATGTGGATGCGCTGGAGTACGTTCAGCAGAGGGCACAAAAGTGATTAAAGGGATGGAGCGCAAGACCTATGAGGATAGCCTGAGGGATTTGGGCTTCTTTAGTTTACAGAAGAGAAGACTTATAGGTGATTTAATAGCAGCCTTCAACTTCCTGAAGGGGAGCTCTAAAGAGAATATAAAATGTTCTCAGTGGTGACAGACGGCAGAACAAGGAGGAATGGTCTGAAGTTACAGAAGGAGAGGAGTAGGTTGGATATTAGGAAAAACTACTTCACCAGGAGGGTGATGAAGCACTGGAATGCGTTGCCTAGAGAGGTGGTGGATTCTCCATCCCTGGATGTTTTTAAGTCCCTGCTTGACAAGGTCCTGGGTGGGATGACTTAGATGGGGTTGATCCTGCTTGAAGCAGGGGGCTGAACTGGATGACCTCCTGGGGTGCCTTCCAGCCCTAGGATTCTATGCACAAAAATAAATATTTAGTCGCCTAGGAGAAAACAAAGTTGTAGTTTGCACAGCAACAGCTCTTGACTGGACTAGCTGCCTGGGAAGGTTGAAAGCTCAAGTCTCTTAGATCTCAGTGTATGATCTTTTTCTTTTTTAAAGCGAGAAATCTTATAAAGAATGCACCCCAGCCCCTGTCAGGTCTCTCCTCCGAACCCCCATTTCTTTTGTACCAATCATAAAATTAAACTGTGTCTTGTTTTTCCCCTTTTTGGAATGTTTCAGTCCAGTGGGAGAATTTGACAGTAAGTTCTGAGGGAATGACTCCAGCACACTTAAAATAGAAGTCACAGTGGAACATCTGCTCCAGCAGTTTGTGGCTCAATGGGTTTTTAAGTCCATCTCTGGAGGTGTTTGATCAGTAAACCAGTCTAAAAATCATTCTTGGGCAGGAGCTCCTGGATAACTCAGTGGATGGGTAATAAAACATTAAGATCCCCTGCATGCTGCCTAGATTACGTGCTCAAATGTAAGTCACCTGCATAGCGTTCGTAGGTCTATCAAATATGTTGAGCAGCATATAGAAAATTTCAGCGCAATGTCTAGTGGACAGGTTGGAAACTGGCTATTGCAATGATGCAGCTTTCATGGTGGTCACAGCAGAGAGGCCAATGGCTAACTGGGCTTGGGGCACAGGGCAATCTTAGCTGTAAGAAAAAGGTGCCTGCCTAGGCTGCTGCTTTCAGTGAGGCAGCAAAAGAGGAGTCACGCCTAACCAGCCTGCGTTTATACCCACTTGTGTTCTCCTCCTACTCCAAAAAGGCTTCCTGTTGTTGCTCACTTGTGTGCAGCCGTTCCAAACACCCCCACAAATCCTTTTGTATACTGACTGCTTGAAGCACAGAGCAGCGAGCCTGACGGACCCTTTTCTTCTAAAGGCAGCTGCTGTAGGATGACTGGTCAGAAACAGGGACCCCTTTGGGTAGGACTAAGTGACGCAGATGGGAGATCTGATGGAAGGGATATGGAGCTTGTGTTTGTAAAACAGGCAGGAATCCCTGGGACTGATGAATGATTGATTGAATCCTCTCCTTCCCTTGAGGTGCGCCCCCCTATAAGAGTGGGACTGTGCTTGGAAATTTTGCTTGGAACTGTCTTTACTGAAGCTGTTCGGTAGGTAGTCACAAAGCCACTTTTCATCAGCAGCAACTTCCCTTTGAGAAGACTGTCCTCTTGCAAAGGGAGATATGTCTGGAGGTCCCTGAGTGGTTGACACTGAAAGATGCAATCTTTTCCCTTACGAAAATTTCACAAGTATTTCCTATTAAGATTGGCTAGAAATGCATTTCTGAGTTGAAAAATGGCATTGGTAGGGATTCCAGGTACATTAAACTTTCATATCTGGCAGCCCCAGGACCAGGTGGTTGCTAGATATTTAAATATTTGGGATACTGGAGAGGTATACCTAGCAATGCATAACACTGAAGAAAAACAAGATTAGATATTGAGAAACAAACAAAAATGTGTGCAGAATACTTTCTTTGCCAAGAGCAGTCATATTGTGCACTGTCAACTCATACTGTATTTGCTCTCTTTATTTGTATTTGCTTGCACTGTACTGTACTTATGGAAAACGTAACTGAAATTTACTTATGGGTAAAATACCAGTTATTTGCAAGTTCCTGGTGATAGAATGCTGGATATGAAAGAGTTAACTTTGTACCATTTCCCTGTGACTCAGCTCAAATGTGCATCTTTTCAGTCATGACCAGTGTCCTTCCAGGAGAAAGGTGGATTCCTCACTTCAGCTCTAGTCCATAGAAGTAGGAGAATGCCTCCTATCTGAAATTTGAGGTGACTAAACAAATTCCTATTTCAGCTCAAGTGCAGAAGATGGGAAAGCCAAACTGTCCCATTCTAAATGTTGCCAGAGCCCTTCTTTATCACTTCAGTAGAACAAAGCTCTTTAGAAAATTCCACCTGGTTATTTGTGGTGGTGGGGGAAAAACCATGCAGGGTCAAACCATCTCTTTCAAGAGAGTTAGGAATTGTGGTCGTGTGCAAACAGCTAGCAAGTCTGCCACCCTTCAGGAGCTAGGGCCTGCTCAGCTGGGGGTCAGGAAACTTTTTTTCACTTTTCTAGGTCGTATTTCTTATACTAAAACGCGACAGAGGAGTTAATGGGGCTCAGCTCAGATTTCTGCAAAATGTTATGCCCTGAGTCTGGCCTTTCAATATGATGCAAAATTTGGAAGAGCAGTTCTGCAAGTTATTGGCAGAGCAAACCAAACCTCTTTTATGTACCCCTTGACACTTTACTCTGCTTGTCCAGCTTGAGGGTGATAGTTTTTGAACAGCACATCTTCTCAGTTCCAAAATTTCTGGAAATGTTCTGGCCATTGAGTAGCAGAACCTTTGTTGATTTTGGTGAAAATTGGAACACTGGTGGGCAGATACTGGAGAGAGAGAGAGAGAGAGAGAGAGGGAGAATTTTCTGGGGCACACCACAGCTTTAGTTGGTTCTGTACGCATCGCTGGATCAAAGACCTGGCTGATACTCTGTGTGATGATTTGGGAGAACTTACGTGCAAATTATTTATTCAGATAAATCTTGAATCTAGATAAATTCAGATCTAGTCTTGACTGGAACGCAGGATCTGGTCCAAGAGGTAACTGTTACTGGACCGCTTGGAAATAGTGACCACAATATAATAACTTTTAATATTCCTGTGTTGGGAAGAACACCGCAGCGGTCAAACACTCTGGCATTTAATTTCAAAAAGGGGAATTACACTAAAATGAGGAAGCTAGTTAAACAGAAACTAAAAGGTAGAGTAATTAAACTAAAATCCCTGGAAGCTGCATGGAAACTGTTTAAAGACACCATACTAGAGGCCCAACTTAAATGTATACCCCAAATAAAAAAGCACAGTAAGAGACCTAACAAAGAACCACCATGGCTAAACAGCCATGTTAAAAAGGCAGTGAGAGAGAAAAGGGCAGCTTTTAAAAAGTGGAAGTCAAATCCTAGTGAGGAAAATAGAAAGGAACATAAACACTCCCAAATTAACTGTCATAATGTAGTAAGAAAAGCCAAAAAAGAGTTTGAGGAACAGCTAGCCAAAAATTCAAAAAACAATAGTAAAATGTTTTTTAAATACATTAGAAGCAGGAAGCCTGCTAAAAAAGCAGTGGGGCCCTTGGATGATAAAGATATAAAAGGAGCGATCAAGGAAGACAGTGCCATTGCGGAGCGATTAAATGATTTCTTTGCTTCAGTCTTCACGGCTGAAGATGTTACAGAGGTTCCTAAATCTGAGCCAGCCTTTTTAGGCGACAAATCTGAGGAACTCACTCAGATTGAAGTGACATTAGAGGAGGTTTTGGAATTAATTGATAAGCTGAATAGTAACAAGTCTCCAGGACCAGATGGCATTCACCCAAGGGTTCTGAAAGAACTCAAATGTGAAATTGCGGAGTTATTAACAGTGGTTTGTAACCTATCCTTTAAATCCACTTTGGTACCAAATGACTGGAAGACGGCCAATATAACACCAATATTTAAAAAAGGCTCTAGAGGAGATCCTGGCAATTATAGACCGATAAGTTTAACATCAGTACCAGGCAAATTAGTAGAAACACTAGTAAAGAGTAAAATTGCAAGGCACATAGAAGAGCACGAATTGTTGGGCAAAAGTCAGCATGGTTTCTGCAGAGGGAAGTCGTGTCTGTCTAATCTATTAGAATTCTTTGAAGGGGTTAATAAACATGCGGACAAGGGGCACCCAGTGGACATAATATACCTAGATTTCCAGAAAGCCTTTGACACGGTCCCACACCAAAGGCTTTTATGTAAATTAGGTGGTCATGGGATAGGAGGAAAGGTCCTTTCATGGATCGGGAATTGGTTAAAAGACAGAAAACAAAGGGTTGGAATAAATGGTAAATTTTCACAATGGAGGGGGGTAACTAGTGGTGTTCCCCAGGGCTCAGTCCTGGGACCGATCCTGTTCAACTTGTTCATCAATGATCTAGAAAATGAGGTAAGCAGTGAGGTGGCAAAGTTTGCAGATGACACCAAGTTGTTGAGGACAGTCAAAAGCAAAAGGGATTGTGAAGAACTACAAAAAGATCTCAGCAAACTGAGTGATTGGGCAGCAAAATGGCAAATGAAATTTAATGTGGGTAAGTGTAAGGTAATGCATGTTGGAAAAAATAACCCAAATTACACGTACTACATGATGGGGTCAAATTTAGCTACGACAGATCAGGAAAGGGATCTTGGAGTTATAGTGGATAGTTCTCTGAAGACATCCACGCAGTGTGCAGCGGCAGTTAGTAAGGCAAATAGGATGTTAGGAATTATTAAAAAAGGGATCGATAATAAGACAAAAGATATCATACTTCCCCTATATAAAACTATGGTACGCCCACATCTCGAGTACTGCGTGCAGATGTGGTCTCCTCACCTCAAAAAAGATATATTGGCATTAGAAAAGGTTCAGAAAAGGGCGACTAAGATGATTAGGGGCTTGGAAAGGGTCCCATATGGGGAGAGGCTAGAGAGACTGGGACTTTTCAGTTTGGAAAAGAGGCGATTGAGGGGCGATATGATAGAGGTATATAAAATCATGAATGGTGTGGAGAAAGTGAATATAGAAAAATTATTTACCTTTTCCCATAATACAAGAACTAGGGGACACCAAATGAAATTGATGGGTAGTAGGTTCAAAACTAATAAAAGGAAATTTTTCTTCACACAGCGCACAGTCAACCTGTGGAACTCCTTGCCCGAGGAGGCTGTGAAGGCCAGGACTCTATTAGGGTTTAAAAAAGAGCTTGATAAATTTTTGCAGGTCAGGTCCATAAATGGCTATTAGCCAGGGATAAAGTATGGTGCCCTAGCCTTCATAACAAGGGCAGGAGATGGATGGCAGGAGATAAATCACTTGTCTTCTGTTCTCCTTCTCTGGGGCACCTGGCGTTGGCCACCGTCGGCAGATGGGATGCTGGGCTTGATGGACCTTTGGTCTGACCCAGTATGGCCATTCTTATGTTCTTATGTTAGATTGATATTCTATTAGGCAGTTCCTATAAAAATTCTTCTCTGTAGTGCTCATCAGTGCTGATGAGCCCTTAAATATAAACATCTCTGACCAGGTACAGGAAGTGATTGTTAAGGACTTTCAGCATGTGAATAGGCCTTTGCCTGAGGAAAACAAAAGAGCAACTGAATCTTGTAGGAAACCAATTTATTCTGACTTCCCTGACTTAAGATCTGGGGAGGATGGAAAGTGGAAATTTCCTGAAGAGGACAATGGCACAAGGTTATAAAAGTACTTAAAAGGAGAAGGCTCGGAGAGAGATGCAAAAGAGGCAAACAGGATGGGTACATCTACGCTACGGAGCTATTCCAGAATGCAGTAAATTCTCAATTTTACAGACCCCAATTTAGCGGACGTCTGAAACAATGAATGTCCACCCCTCCATTGTTCCCAAAGTCTGCTTAAAATCCTAAACTCTCCCCTCACCCCACAAACAGAATGTTAGGAGACTTACCACTGCCAACACCTGGAGGAGCCACCGTCTCCGCTGCCAGAGCCGCCATGCGCTCCTCCCACTGGGGTGGGGTGTGTACGCAAGCAGATAGCACTTGCATACACACCCCATCCCTGGCGCTAGGAGCGTGTGGCAGCGCTGGCGGTGGCACCAGCCCCCTTCAGGCTGGGGCCGACAGCTCCAGCTGTGCCGTGGTGGGATGCCCAGCTGTGCCATGGCGGGGCCCTTGCTGCTGCATGTGGCAGGACCCCCAGCTGTGGTGGTGGGCTGAAGAGGTGAGTCATGGGCATTTTTTGGGTGGGGGACTAAGGTTGGGGGAACTTGGCAGGGTTGGGTGGGCAGTAAACCCTCCGATTTAATGGACTTTGGGATTTAACAGACACACCTCCCACCCGTTAGTCTTTTAATTCAAGGGTTTAATGTAGCTTAGTTTGGAGTTTTTATTCCAAAATAAGATACTCCTGAATAATGTGCCTATGTGAGGGAAGCCCTGTAAAAAGCCAAATTTATTTCAAATAGCGTGTCCACACACAATAGGGCCTATTTAGATTAGAGCCCCTAGAAGTCTGGTGAGTCGGCTCAGCACTGGCTCTGCGGAGCCGGGCAATAGGGGAGGTGGTTGCTGCCCTCAAGAGAGGAAGCTAGAGAGAATCTTCAACCCAAGAGACAGCCTACAGGCCTCAAAATGGAGACAGACATTTACAGTTTATTGGGGGAAAATATAAAGAAGCACAGTTTATCCCACAGCTTGTATCTGACAAAATGCTAACAAACCACTACAGCTCCTTGATCACAGACAGACATGTTCTTTCCTCTTCCCAACTCTGGAGTAACACAAAAGTGGACCATTCTGAGGGCACCAGCAACGAATAAAGAGCTTAGAAGAAGTGTATTTTAAAATTAATGTGCAGGTGATACAAACAAATTTTGAAAGAGGTGGGATCTATTGAGCTGCACATTGTGGTAACTAAGAGAAATCTTGAATTTACTAAAACATGATTGTTGTATTCAGTTGTTGCACTCACTCAATTTCTGTCCGTAAGTTTAGGACTAGTTTTTGATACCCTCACTCCTGTTGAGCAGTAGCTTAGTTTGTAAGTAATCCCAGTGACTTCAATTAGACTGCATGTGAAATAGGATATGCTCAGCCTGAGCAGAGGTATTAGCAGCTGACCCCTAGTGAAGGTCATTTGACAGCTGCAAAAAGATTGTAAGATTTTTTTTTTCCTTTACATGAAAAAAAGTTTTTTTTGCAGATAGTTTTTTTTTTTTTTTTCCAGGTTTCGGCCATGACAGTGAAGCTTTATGTTCAAATAAGGATTGGATTATACACCTACAGGTCATTCATTCCTTGCGAATCGACTTGTCGCAGTTGTAGTCGGCCCATGCCAGGGAGCAACCTCCACTGCAACTGTTCTTGGTGCTTAGGAGAGGCACACAGCAGTGACCTGAGCGTGGCATTTGCACGTCTTTCAAGCCCTTGTTTCAAAAAGGAGAGAGATGTTGGTTTCAGGGCTCTCCTGATGGACTTCCCATTAGGTTCCATCATGGTTGATCCCCACTCTGACACTCCAAGTGCAGAAAGGGGGTGGTCCTGCAAAATCTTTAAAAATACAGGCTAGTAGTCGCTGCCACCTCCCAAGGGGGACAAGATCTGCCTAACTCAGGAAGACGCACTCAGGACGTCTCCCTTTGGGGTACCCCAAGGTCTTAACCCTCCCTCAGGAGAGAATTTAGACGCAACTGTAATCTACTAGCTGACTCTTCAGTCTAAGGCATGGATATACACAGGCGCTTCCCAGAACACAGGGATCAGATCATTTGCTTAAAAAAGGAATGTATAAACAAAACAAGAGAAAGTAAGTCATATCGTTTGCAGCAGAGAGAGAACTTCCTTGGGATTCAGCTTTAAAAATTATAGGGGAAGAAGTCAAGTCATTAACCAAAGCAACTGAAAAAGACGACAGACAGTCCACACCAAATTCAAAATAACTGTAACCTTATCATGTCTGACTGAACATTTCCCTTCTACTTACCTATCTGTGGCTGATTTTGAGATAGTCAAGATATTTTCTGGATTCACTCCAACTGCTTGGGGAAATTATCTCTGTGTCCTCAGCCTCAGCCATGCAGACCAAGATCCCTCAGACCGCAATTGTTCTCAGCTCCAAAAAGTCTCTCTTCCTTCCCTTGACTTACCTGACCTCCCCCTGCTGCGAGTTATCTCTGTTAAGGGTTAACTCTTTCCCTGCATTCATTCATGACAGCTCCAATGTGAATACTTGAACTTGGCACCAAGCACCAGCATGTCAGGGTGCAGCAGAACTCTTCCCTGGTTCTGCACAAGCCCAGGCAGGGCAGGGGCAAATCTCTGGGATCTAAGAAGGATGGGCCCAGGATGTCAATGCCAGTGGGATCTCCTGTTGTGCTGCAGCAGACCCCTCAGGCCCTGTGGGAGCATGGCTCACCCTCTCGCTCCCCCATTTCTTCTCAGAGCAGTATCAAATTTCTGGTGCTGAGGGCACCCAAAGCTGCCTTACAGAACATACTGTTGATGCTGGTGCCATCCATCCCTGTAGTCACAAGCCCACTCCATAAAGGAGAAGCCAGTCATGGCGTGGCCCCAGTCTCTGGAGAGGCAACATTCCCGCTCAGGTGGAACATCTGAGGCCTCAGCTCTTTGCAGTAACAGCTGCAGAACCCACAGCCTGGCCTGGTCCCCAGTGGGACTTAAGGCCACCATGGATGTCGGGTGGGGCTCCCTGAGACTTAGGTGCAGATCTCCTGAGGCATGCACCTCCCTGTATAGATGGGACACGCGGGACCTGTACTCTCCACAGTCCAAGCATCGTTCAGCAGACAGGTCCCTGGCACAGCACCATTCACTACACCAGCACCACTCCCCACTCGTGACTCCCTGCAGGGTGTCTGTGAGGAACAGAGGGATTGATGGTTCCACTCAGCTTCACGGCACCGCTCTTCTCCTGACTGACAGCCATCCTGCAGCTGTTCTCGAGCCTGCTATAAACTTGCCAGCCCCCGCTGGCCATGCTGCAGGTCACACTCTCCTGAAGACCCATCTCAACTTTTCTCTGCATTCAGGGCATTGGTATCTATGGCCAGTGTGTGGAACTGCACCAACACCAGCCCTTGTTCCTGGTTTCCCCCAGCACGGCACGCTCTGTCAGCCTGGCCTCAGATCAAGCCTCAGTGCCTCTGGCTCAAGTGCCTCATCCAGCATCTCCAGTGCCACAGACAGGATCCCAGACTGCTCAGGGTCCACAGGCCTGGCCATCCCTGTGGCAGCCCTAGAACCTGTGGGGGTTTCCATGCCTTCTCTGACACTTCCACCTCCATGAAACATCCTCTGGTACCCAAAATTTCAAAGGCTCTCACCTCGCAGATGGAACAGGAGGTAGACGCTCAGCCTCCCAAGGAAGCTCTCCCACAGCAGGTCTCTTCCTACTTGTCTTCAGATGAGGCCATCAGGAGGTCTCCCAGATGATGATCAGGCCCACCAGGAATTCCTTAAGAGGGTGGCCACCAGCGTTTCCACTAATTTTTTTCATCCATGTGTGGAATAAATTTTTGTGCACCAGGGCATGTGTGATATGCACCACCAATAGAAACACATAGTGCCGGCTGTGGGCACTCTGCTAATCAGATGGGCAGCACATGCTCTCAGCTTGCAGGGAACACTGGTGACCACCAACCTAAACCTCCAGGCAGAGGAACTCCAGGAACCTGAGGATAACCTCTTTGGGGTGCTGGGGCAGGCAGCCCCGGCAAGGGTGGTCTCACCTCTCTGCAGCAGGGTGGCCAAAATCACCTCAGCTTTGTGGCAAACACTCTTCTCCGTTCCCCACATCTGCAAGCGGGCAGAGTGCAAATACTTTGTACCGGTAAAGGGCCCAAATACATTTATTCCCACCAAGCCCCCAACTCCCTAGTAGTGGAGGCCATCAACCACTGTGAGAAGTAAGGCCAGCCCAGGGCAACCCCAAAAAATTAAGACTTGAAGAGACCTGATTTATTTGTGCGTAAAATTCATTTATCCTCCAGCTTCCAATGCTGGATGGCGAATCACCAAGCCCTTATAGCCTGTTACGAGGTAAACATGTGGCAGGCTCTCACTGAGCTCATGTCCTCTCTTCTGAAGGACACAAAGGCATTTTGGGCCCTGGCAGAGGTGGGGGAAATGGCTGCTCCAGCCAGCCTCAGATGCGGGCTTGTTCTATGGCTTCAGCTGTCTCCCTACAGAGGGTGTTCTGGCTGCTTCTCTCTGGCCTCGCTCTTGAGATGCAGCAATTCATGCAGGATCTCCCCTTTGATGGGGTGGCCTTGTCTGTGGAGCAGACAGACAATAACCTGTGTGGCTTAAAGAACTCCCACACCACCCTCACTTGCTCAGGCTGTATGTCCCGGGGCCAGCACATAAGAAATGTAAGCCATGACTTCCACCTGTTCTGCCTTCCCGACCCCATCAGGACTTGGCTCTGCCCCAAGTATGAGGGATTCAGGAAGAGGCAAGCTAAGCTTCATTCTTCAACACATCCTGGCTCCTCCCATCATAAGGTTGCCCCCCCCAGTACCTCTTTTGGGAGTACAACTGAAGATAACGTACCTCTCAGACTGCCCAATGCTTCCCGTTCTCTTCTCCAGCCATTTGTGCCATTTTTCTCCTAGGCTGGTGCTTTATAACAATGCACTGCTGGGTCCTCAGTATGGTATGAAAGGGCTATACCCTCCAACTCTCTTCCTTCTTCCCACCCCCTCGCATCACATCCCTCCTCAGGGCCCCTTCTCACGAGGCACTCCTCTGCAAGAAGTCAAGGAGTTGTCTGAATTGGACAGTGGAGGAGGTTCCATATCGCTACTAGAACCAAAGGTTTTAAAAAGGTGTTACTTTTTGTTGCCTGAAGCCAAAGAGGAGCACCGAACCATTTGGGGCCTGAGTGGCCTAAACCACTGCCGGGTGAGGCTCAGGTTTTTTATGGTTTCCCTGGCCGCCTTGGATCTGGGAGATGATCTCAAGGATGCATCTTTCCATATTTATTGCACTAGTCCAGGGTCACAGACGCTTCCTGCAGTTTGCGGTGGGGACAAACCACTACCTGTTCGTGACTCTCCTTTTTGGCCTAGCCATGGCCTCTTGGGTATTTCCCAATTGTAAGTTAGTGATGGCCAACCACCTCCGACAGCAGATCTACCCTTACAGGGACAACTGACTCATTAAGGGTGACTCCTGCTACACAGTCTGCAGGGATGGGCTGTAATCTGTTTGTCTACCTTGCTGCAACTTTCCTGGTTGAGGTGGCTGGTTACGATGAGAAATGTTCTGAGGCCCTTTGGGTTAAAAGCTGTATGTAAATGCAAAATCTGAATGTGTCCTGTCTCAGAAGGGAACAGCTGTGCAAAATCTAAATATAACAAACGTCTTCTATTTACTTATGCGATCTGATTTTTTTTCATTGTTAATAACATCTGCAAATGGAACTTGAACATTGCACGGCAGAAAGATAAGAATTAAATAGCCCATGTGACCTTATTTTTATTGTTATACGCTCCTGGTGAAATTAATGGGAGTTGTTCACATAGCATGAATGGCTGAAGGAGTGTTGGAGCTAAACTCTGCTCCCCACAGGGACCGCTGGCTGACCTGCTCCATCGTCTGAGCAAGCACATTGACAAGGCAGCATCAAACTGACCCAGAATGTCTGCATCTTCAGTAAGGAGCGTGCAGGCCAGATCTGGCTGTGTGAGGAGGCTGTAGAGCCACACTGCTCAAACACGCAGCTGATGTTCAGTGCATAGTCTTATATTTAGACTAGATTTAAGCATTTATTGGTTGAAGGTGTGTTTGGGAAGGGAAATATGAAGGCTAGAACAAATCCCTTGGGTTATTCTTTAACTGGAATCTACACAAAACATCATTCTTACTAGGACTCCAATTATTTGGGGGCATGTTTATCTGTGACCTGGAAGACTGGGTCACATCAGATAACTCGGAGGATTGTTCCACTGTGGATTATCTCTGTCAATGTTTTCCAGAGATTTCACATGTGGCAAAAAGGCCAAAGATAATGTCATTCCTGGGCTGGAGCCTCTGTCTGTTAAGTTTATTGCTTAGGAAAGATTTGGGTCCAAAACAAATAGTGCTGCTTTTTATAACCATTGTTCATGTACAACAGCAAATGTCCACGCACACCTGCTTTTTGCTACTCAGACAGCATGCAATAGCTAGGGAAGCCTTATGGAGTCCTTTTGCTAAGGGTGCGAAGGCTCCATAGGTGCAAAACCCTGACTTTGTAATAAAGCTGCTAGTAGCAGGAATCTGGGGGGAAAAGTCCTCTTGTAGCACCAGCTAATTAATCTTAAAATTTGTCAGACGTGCCAGGCACCTAGTCACATGCTACTGGGCCTGCTCACCCTTTATTTTGTATCTACAGTTCTGATTCTGTCACCTTCCTGGGAGTCAGTGCTACTTGGTGTGAGTAAGCATAGCAGAATCAGGCCCAGAAAGTGGGTTTGATTGTAGGGTGCCCAAAGGCCTGAAGAATATTTATACAGTGGGGTGCATCAAGGTGTCTCTGACCCTTTTGTAATGGTCTTAGTTTCTGGTTCAGGAAGGCTCTAAAGCACTTGCTGATCTTTAAGCACATTTTATGTCCTTTGTTAAACTGGGACGGATTTAAGTCTGTGCTTAAGAACTTGGCTGAACTGAGGCCTTAATGTACACATGCCTGGTGAATTTTTAAAATTAAATCTGCACATCCTATTTGTATCGTGGCCATTAAGATTTTGACAGGAATCCCTGTACTAAACCTGTAGACATGCTATGAGATCACCCAATCGGTATCCTTTATTGAGTGTTTTACTTCATCTGATTGGCTTTCTCACTCTCTGCTGCAGACATAAAACAGGTGAGCTACTGCATTGGAGTAGTCACTCAGTAACTACCTTGCAGCCAGGTAAGTGCATCTTAACTAATACTCTAAGTACTTCTGTATAACAGTATAAACTTGTATGTGCAACTTTTATTAATCAGATAACACAGCTTTAATTCTACTGTAGCCCGTGACTTGGGGCCCACATTTTAAAGTTTGATTAGCATTCATTGAGAATCTGTGTTAATAAGTTCTGGATAGCCCGTTCTTATTGGAAAACCTAGCCTTCTATTTGTCTAGTTTGGTGAGATTTTGAAGAGAAACATTTTCTGCTAACTTACTTTTAAATGACACAAAAGATTTGAGTTTTCTTTGAGTGCTGCAAAAGATTGAGAAGGCAAATTAGTAGGAAAATCTTTCTGCTGTGCCGAACCCGTCTTTATCTCTTCATACAGTGTGATGTAGGAAGATTTCTTCCCAGAGCAGGGACTTTTCTTTCATTTAAAAAGTTATCAGTGCAATGTAATTAAATAAGCATAAATAAAATCCGCAAAGGACTTCATACACATCAACCAAGGTGACATGTCCTATGCAGCGTGCTAGATGCAAATTATATAGCTGCTGCTCCACAATTACATGCTTTCCTCTGCCTCTGTCCAGTATGTCTTGTGTATTAATTTAGATGTTAAATTCAGTATGTTCTGTGCATGCACAAATGGTTCCATTTTCAAAGTGCTGCAGTCTTTTTGGATTGAGAATGAATAACTTCACCACAGAGGCTGTCAGGGAGGGGCAGAACTGAATTTTTAACTAGTTGAGGAGAGAATGAGTAGAGCTTTTGGCACATGCAAGAAGTGAGTTTGGGCTTTTAGCACCAAGAAAAATAAATTTTTTTAGCCATCTCTTTAAATGTTTGATTAGCTAATGTCAAAGGCTGTATATAATGTGATTTTCTTTTTTTCTTTTTTTTGTTCAAGTAAGTAACATCCTGATTTCAGATTATATTTAAAGTACCGCATAACTGTGTCCCACAATTTAAGTTTACATTCAAAACAAAATAAGTTTCTAATCTTTATGGCTGGAAGGATAGCCTTGAAAAACAGGGTTCGGGTGTCACCAACACCAGTCAGCAAACAGCCTAAGACAACATCTCTAATAGAAATGTGAACTCTACTTGTTATGAAGCCTAATCATAACAACAAAATATTACTGCGGTCCTCTCCAATTTAGCAATTACATCCCGCTAACATGCTCCTTCCTGCTTGTAGTGATAGGCACTGAGTTAATACTAGTACAGGTACTAGAGGAGGTAGAGGAGCAATGACACAATGAGCTGAGGAGAAATAAAGGGAGTTAAGAACAGTTGAGGTTAGGAATGAGGAAGTCAAGCACTCTCCCCCAAAATTTTAAGTGACGAAGGAAAGATATACCCCTTCCTAGCGTCAAGCTTGTGTCCTGTGACCCTTGTGATGAGAGCTGCTCCTTGGGGAAGTGTGTTAATCTCGGTTCATACTATTTCATTCTATCTCTACATTCTGCACAAGTGATTTGTGCTCTTTCTCCCTTAATTCACAAGGCAAACAAGGATTTACTTAGCAAGACACTCCCAAGCCTGGCAAGCTGGCTTTGTAAGAACAGTAGCATTTTTCAAACTTTTAAAATCTCCAAACTAGTTGCAGGTTTGGTGCAAGTGTTGGGAAGGAGATCAGAACATCCTTCTTTTAGTCATACTGATTCGCAAGCCCTTAGGCATAACCAATACTTTGTCACCCATTGCTTGCCAATGCTTCCAGTTTGTAAAATGCTGGCTGGAGTGAAAGCTGCAGAAACAGTCTCAAGGATCAAGGCGTGTTCTTCCATGGAAAGGTTTATAAGAATAAAACCACAAGTGACATTGCCAACCAATGTTCCCTCTAACCTTTTTCAATTTTTTCCATCCATATGCTGAATAATTTTGTGTGCACTGAGGCATGTGTGACTGTGCACCAACAGAAGAAATGAAAAACCTAGCCGTGGTTGCTCTGCTAATCAGCTGGGGGGTATCTGAAGTGTTCCTGAGCAGCCGCACAAGTGTCCAGCTTAAAGAGAACACTCTTGCCAATCTGTGCGAGTCTCATTAGTCTCACAGTATCTTGTGTTTTCCTTAAAATCCCAGCACTGGGATTCAGGTGATATGAGACTCCGTTTTCTCTTTTTGTTTTCTTTTTTCCCCTCTTTTGTTTGCTTTCTTTAAGGGCTGTATTTAGCCCTTAACATTGTGGAAAAAAAATTGCAAACTGAATTTCAAAGACCAGAACACAACTGAAAGAGCCCCAAGATCGTTGGCTTGACAATGAGACTTTAACCTCCAGTCATAGTTTTTGACTGCTTCAGTTATGGCTAAGGTGGGGATAGGAGGGTTGTACTGGATTAAGAGGTTCCAAGGCACAGAGGAAATATTGTGATCATCCCTGCTGTGGCTTGTGTTCTACAGGCAGTCAGAACTTCCTCCGAAGTAATTCCTCCAGCAGATCTGTTAGAAAAACAACCAGTTTGTTTTAAAATTTCCTGTAATGGCCAATCAATCCACCACAAATCTTGGTAAATTGTTCCAACCGTTGATTGCTCTCTCTGTGGAAAAATCTATGCCCTATTTTCAGCCCGTATTTGTCTAGCTTTAACTGTCAGTCATTGGCTCCTGTTATACCTTTCTCTGCTAAACTGAAGTGCCTACTATAAATATTTGTTCCTCATGTAGATGCCTTCAGACTATAATCAAGTCACCCCTGAACCATCTCTCTGAGTTTCTTGAGTCTCGCTATTTAGCTTAACAATCATTATAAGGCATGTTTTCTAATCATTCAGTCATTCTCATTGTTCTTTGAACCCTCCCCAGTTAATCAATATCCTTCTTGAATTGTGGACATTAGAACTGGCTGGAGTATTCCAGCAATGGTCACAGCAGTGCCCATACACAGCTTAAATAACCTCTCTCCTCCTAGCTGAAATTTCCATTTCTGCATCCCAGAATTGCATTAGCTGTCTTGGCCACACCATTATAAAGGAAGCTCATTTTCAAATGATTATCCACCCGCCACCCCCAAACTCTTGTTTTCAGAGCACCTCTCTTGAGGATAGAGCCCCCTCCTCCACATCCTGTCACTATGGCTGCATTCTCTGTTCCCAGATGTACGTCCAACATGTAGCCATACTAAAATGCTTATTGCTCATTTGTGCCCAGTTTACCAAAAGATTTAGATCATTCTGAATCAGTGACCTGTCATTTTCATTATTTACCATTCCCACAACTTTTGTGTCATCCAGAATCATTATAATTTGTTGCAATGGTGGCAAGTATCAGAGAGGTAGCCAAGTTAGTCTGTATCTTTAAAAACAACAAGAAGTCCTGATCATTTGGAGCATCAGCTTTCGTGGGCAAAGAACCGCTTCATCAAAGCGGGTTTTTGTGCACAAAAGCTTATACTCCAAATGATCTGTTAGTCTATAAGGTACCACAGGACGACTACTTGTTGTTTTTAATGTTTCCTTTCAGGTAATTGATAAAGATGCTAAATAACATAGGGCCAAGATCTCTGCTGATCACACATTTCTTCTTGTGTCCCTTGCCGTCTCTTGTTAATTTTCTATAATTCCTCACTTCTGATTTTTACATTCATCACTTTCAACTTCCTGTGTCTTCCATTTGTTATATCTGTATTACATCTGCCTTTATTTCCTCTTCAGTTTTGGCTTTTGATGAACACAGCCACCTTCCACATTTGTGCGATTGAAGCTTTTTGGGCAACTAGTAAAGTGTTCCTAAATTGTTCCCACTCATCACTGACGTTTTTCTAATTGTATTTTTTTTCTCTTGGCTAATTTGAATCAAAATTGTTTTTAGCTTTGTGAATTGGTTCTATTAAAGCAATAAGTATGTATATTACTAGTCTAGACTTTATTGTGCTTATATAACTGTGATCAACATGTACCTAAGCTCCCATTTTCAGTTCTGTGATCAGTTTCCCTCTTTCTGTTAGGAGAAGGTTTAAGATGGAATTCTCCCACACCAGCTGCAATGGCTTTTGAGTGACAAAATAGTCATCTATTAAATTAGGAAGTTTTAGTACTGGCAGCATGAGACCTTCAGCATATGTCACTCAAATGGAAGTCCTCCCCACGACCACATATTGTAGGTAGTGGTGTAAGAGAGTGGTCATCCTGCTCCCTAGTGTGAGTTGGTGAAGACCCCAACTAGTAGCCCATCTTATGCTTTATCTGTCGGGACATTGATCCATAAACATTCAAGATCATTCTCTTCCAAGTTATCAGCAATACAGAAAAACATAGCAGCACTTTTGACATAGAGGGCCATTTCCCCACTCCTTTTTGCCCACTCATCCCTTTCTAAATAGATTATTACCATTTAGAAACAGCAGCATCTAAAGGCCCCAAACTGATTTAAGGTCCGTTGTACTCTGTAGATCTTTGGATATGGACCTGTATTTTGAAAGTCCCCATTTCAGCAGATGTTTAGATCTGGGGTTTTGATTAAGCCTATAATAAAGATAGAGACCATTAGCAAACTTCTCATGTGGATCCAGATTTGGAGTGTGAACTCTTGATGTTCAGGGATGCCTGGAGCAAATGCTGTACTCTGGAATAGTATAAGCAGACGAGCCATTTCTAAAATTTGGGGCTGGATCATACTTTAATTCCATCTCTACTTTTTAATCAAACCTGAGTCCCACTAAGTCAGTGACCATAATTTCTTTAACTTCCTTAGGACCTTAATTTGGCCTTTTAAGAGATTTCAGACTTGAACCTTTGGACTCCATTAGAAGGGAAGTACAGGAAATGCAAGAGACTGTCCTTCAGGGTTTGCAAATGCTGAAGACAGGTGATGACATTCCTACTTGCAGTAATTACAAAATACAGCACTATAATAATGCGATAAGATACAGCCAGAAGTACACGTGCAGGAGAGCAACAACAAACATCATAAATGATCCCAGATGCATGTCTGTGACCTGAGTTGCAAAGTCTGTTCATTTAATACAGACTGAAACCGAATTTGGCTGGGTCATAGAGCCTCCTCGGGTGCACTGGCAGAAAATAGGCATTTAGTTACTAAATGCACTCTTTTTTGTTTCTTACAATTAGTTCTCTTTTGTCACACGTATTATTGAAGCAGCAATTTAAAATACCTTGCGTAGCTCTGCTACAAGTACCGCCAACCCGAGGAATCCAGTAGCATTTGTCCCCTCTGCTCATTACAACATAGTTGTAATTACTTTTGTGTAGAATTTATTCATGCCCCTGATTCAGCTGTTTGAAGTGTAGACAGGCCATGATTATTTATCCTTCTATGTTTAAGCTTTTCTCAGTTGGCTCCTAAAGCCTAAAATACGTCCCTTTGTCCCTTTAAGGCAATCAATCAGCTCAAGCTGAGATACCAGGAACTGTTGTCAGAGTGTGCAGATGTCAGAACAAGAGATGGAATCTGACCCTCTCTTTTGCTTACTTTGCTGCCATCATTTCACAAGTTTTCCAGTCATCATATGTTTCAGTCTTGACAAGACCTGAATTACTAATATAATATTCAAAAGTCTTTAAACACCAAAGAACTTTCTATTGGCCTTATCTGTGTATCATAAAGTAATAAGGAAAGACTAACCCCTTTTACTGCCCGGAAGATCACGTTCAAGTCCAACTGAAGTTTTTAGCGCACCATAAACTTGAAACACTGTGATATACAGTATGGACCTGCTCCAGCATACAATGAAGTCAATGACCAGACTTTCATTGACATCAGTGGGAGTGGCAGTGGGTCCTATTTGCTAACACCAGGTGTTTGCAAGCGCCTCCAAGGGAAGGGATAAGATTTGTTAATTTAGGAGAAAGAGAAGAGACAATTGAGTTTCTACTGAAATCATCGCTGGGGGGTTTATTCACTTGGAATATTGGCTTCCAGGTTGTAAAAGTCATTGGGCTTCTCTGTAGTTACTTTCATCTGTTTTGGTTTGGGTTTTTACACATACATTGCAAGCTGTAACAAAATTAATTACAACCATGTTTGCTGACAGACTTGCCAGGCTGTTAGGCAAGGTGGAGAGGCAGCTCCTTACTCCCAGAAGGTGTGGGACCTGAGGTGAGAGGGTGGGACCATAGCAGTCAGCCCTCCCCTCAGTGCCATCCAGAGAGCACCACCCAGGGTGCTGGCTGCTGTAACTGCTGCAGTAGTGGCTGCAGTGGCCAGGAACCCCAAGCCCCTTTGAATCACCAGGCCTGGGGCAGTTGCTCCCATTTGTCCCCCGATATCAGCAGGTCTGATTAAAACTGAGGTTCCAGTTCCTTAAATGTGGTGGTGCAAAACAATCCCCTGGACTAAGCAGCAGTTAAACACTGATAGCTGATTTTCCAAACTTGGAAGTTCAGATTAGGGTACCCAGTCTGGCATTGAGGGGACTGTCTATCAGCTGAAACATCCTTGTGCAAAATGATCACCCCACATCCACATGCCAGGCTGAAAATGAAGCTCCTGGACTATAATGGTTGTGTTTTCCGCTCTTCTCCCCTCAGCCCAAGATGGCTTTTGTGTCCACACTGAACAGGAAAATCAAGAGCTGTCCTTTCCAGAATGGCACAGATGTGCAACACAAGGAACCCGAAACCGGCTTTACATGGCTTCCTCCCAACTTGCCCAGCAGGTGCACATGGAAACCAGGGAAGCCAACTGCCACTTCACCTCATTCCCGCGTGCCCTTGTAAGTAACTCTTTTGTGCTAGTTACATTTAGACTGGTTTATATCCTCATTACTGCAAGAAATGCAAAGCATTTGTGCCTCAAGGTTCCACTAGACCAGGGTTTGACAACCAAAATAGCAAGAAGAGCCTCTCTTTTTTTTTTTTTTTTTTGAATTCAGTAAAAAACTCAATAATTCAAGAGTCGCAAGGCATGTAAAATACAAGACAGTCTTTAATAATGTCAAACCATACTTTTTGTAACCCCTATTTTAAGAACAGCGTACACCACAAGGATTTGTAATGTGATACATGTTTACTGGAGGATGTTTACAAACTTTTTATATATTCTATTTCTTCACATTTTACATGTGTGTGTTTGTGCCACTGTCTTCCTGACTTTCACTCCCAAGCCCATTTTAATGATGACATTTTTACTTCACGTTTAATTTCAGATTTCTTTCTTAAAACACGTGCTGCCCTTCACAGCAGGAATGCTGCAAGCTTTGTTTTCCTTTTCAAAATCCAGACTTTCTTAGCAACATGATCAAAACACAGATATGGTATCATATAGGTCAGTGGTTAGCGCGTTGGCCTGGTAAACCTAGGCTTATGAACTCAATCCTTGAAGAGGTCATTTAGGGGTCTGAACCAAATATATTTTTAAAAAATCGGTCAGGAATGGTGCTTGGTCCAGCTCTGAGGGCAGGCGACTGTACCTGATGTCTTCTTGAGGTTCCCTCCAGCTCTATGAGATGTCACGCATTGCAGGGTACCCATTAAAGGGGGAGTCACCCAACATTTTGAGTTCATAAATGGTTTCATATTTCGATATGAGTTGTTCATTGTTGGGCTTTTAGACATTCACCATTTATCAAAAATAATCAGGATGTTATTTTTACTTTGGAATTTTGTCATTGGGAGCCACAGGGAAGTCTTTAAAGAATCGCATGCAGCTCTGGAGATGCAGGTTGCAGACCCCTGGACTAGAATGTTCATAGTCAGAATTCAGCATTTAAAACAATGATTTTGATATATAAAAACTGCTAGTATATCCCTCCCTGTGATCCGCTAATATTTCCTGCTCGCTCATGACCATCCCTTCTTTTTCACCGCAAAGTCTGCCGCTAATACAAGGCCCGGCTCAGTGTACTCATGATCTCTCACTAAAGGTTGCCTTTTCAGAAGGGCCTGCTTACTTTGGCTGCATTGATCTGCAGGAGGATCACACCAGCCCCCTGAAGGTCTGTTGTTGTTTTGTTTAAGGTAGACAAATTAGAATTGCGGCTGTTCAGCAGCTCTCCTGCAAACCAGATCCTTTGAGATTTGCAGGTAGGCACCAGAAAGTAAGGGCTCCAAAATTAATGGGCATTTTTGGAGACTACAGCCATAACGAATATAGACCTCTTGAAACTATTGCTTCCACGTTCCCAGTATAGTCATGTTAAGGTGTTAACCAGGGGCCCAATTCTGTCACCTTTACTCACAGTGATATCTTAATTTGAGAGTGTTTCCATTGAAATCAACGAGATTACTCACGGACTAAGCATCTGGAACTTAACATGAGTAAGGATATCGCCATCGGACCATAAAGGATTAGCCTGTTTCCTCAGATAAGGATCAAGTCCTTACCTGGGCTGGGCCCAGGAGCATTTTGGCAGGAAGAAATGAGGGAACCCTATTTTCTCAAACCCACAGGCTGCATCATGGGAGCAGAGCCCACTTCATGGCTGCTATTGCACAGCCCTAGCAGTTCTGCTGTCATGCCTTGTGGCAAGTAGCTGCAACCAGTCCTTTTTTCCTCTGGCTGAAGCTGGGAGCCCCTTCCTTTCGGAGGCTGGGTTTCCTCTTGATCCCTTGCAGAAGCCTCTGAATGTCTCTCGCCTTCAGTGCCCTGTGTCAAGGCTTCAGACCCCAGGCTCTCTCAGAACTCCCTCTGAGAAGGGAACATCGTGAGGCCTACTCAGAGCTTTTCTTGAGAGATCTTCCCTAAGATTTTTCCAGTGCCTGGTCTCCCACTCTCTGTTGGAGCAGGCTCCATGTTGGAGGAATTGTCATCTCCTGGTCTGTGATGCTTGGTCATCTGACCCAAGCACCGGATGAAACCCAAGAGTTGGGACCAGATGACAAGCCCACCCTATGACAAGGAGGATCTACAAAGTCTGATTCAAGGATACCATTCCCTGATGTACCACTTGTTTGCCTCTGACCCCCAGGCCCAGGTTTCATCAGACCAAAATCCCCTATAGCCCTAGGCTCTTCAGTGTAGTAGTTGTGCTCCCAAATCATGCCCCAGAGGCAGTAAACTTGCCCTGATTGCACTGAAAAAGGGCAAGATGCTCCTCTAAATGAGCACCTTTTCTATGCGATGTAATTTGTTTGGTCTACATCAAATGGCAGTGATACGAGGCAAACAAAATTTCCGCTCCCACTTGTTTGTCCAAGGATCTCAAAGCACTTCACAAACATTAATTAATTAGGTGTTAACCCACCCCACCCTTGTGAGGTACTGTATTATCATTCTACAGATGGGAAATTGACACACACAGAAATTAAATGGCTTTCCCAAGGTCATAGGGAGGCGATAGCAGAGCTAGGGATTGAGTCTACATTTCCTGAGTCCTATTCCCATGCCACATCCTCAAGCCCATCTTCCTTCTCTGCTTTCTGCCATGTTGAGGTAACTCACTAATCCAGCACTGTCCAAAATAAACATACGGCTTTTGAATTGTTCTGCAAGCCAACCCAAACAGACCTATGAAAGTAAGAGCTACACTGAAATTCCAGGACAACTACCATTCCCCAAATATGACTCTGTACATCATGTGGGCCTATAGCCAAAAGTAGCCTCAATTCAGTATTTGATACGTCTTCTGACTGGGGACCCTTTCCCCTCCTCGCAAAATAAATGTACTCCATGAATTTTTGAAGGTGTTCTGCCAAGCATCCCATAGCCCACTGTTAGTGGGATCAGAGGCTAACGTCTTTGGTCTGGGTCTATTATGGGCCCAATCTGGAGCACCTCCCCCAAACTTTGGAGACATCTGTTTCTCAGTGTTGTAGTTGGAGGCAGTCTCTAGGCGTACTCTGTACATGATGGATCATATTGCACTCAAATGGAAGTCTAATCCAAGTCTGTTCCATGTGGAAAACAATCAGCTGTTGCTGCTTGACACTTGAGGCCATTGTCTCTCCTAGTACAGCTAGAGCAAAGAAAGACCCTGTAGACTGTTGCTACTTGGGTCTGTTAAAATTAGTGATGCAAAACATTTTTTTAACGTGTGCTGCTTGTGACTGTGGTGTTCAAAGTCCATTTCCCAGCCAGGGAGCTCCCTCCTCCATGGTGCCCATGTGATTTATTAGTCAAGATCAATTAGGTTTAAAGAGTGCAGGGACTAGTATCAGAGCTGCATGTTGACGAAATATTGCTCTGAAAGTCTCATGTTTTGTATACATTGCTTCTGAAACTTTACAATTGTTCCTGCCTTTCTCACCAGCGACAGTGCAATGTGGTGTCAAAGCCCCTCCTTCCAACTTTTCACTGAAAACATGGGACACTAGTGAGAAATTCTGAATGACTAACAAAGGAGATTGTTCCACCCTTTCTCATGGCTGTGAAACATTTAGCCACCTGATTAAACAGTGCCTTACAAATAGAGTTCCTAAATTATCTTATTCGCTGAATGTCTGCTCACTAAAGGAGCGGCTTTTTCAGTTAGATCCGTTTTCTTTTCAATATGCATGCTAACTGGAAATGACTTATTCTTGGCAACATATGCTACCTCAGGGGGAATCTGAATGAGAAAATGAAGCACGTGTGGGAATGATGATCCTGCAAAACTGTTCTGGATCCCTTCCACCTACATGTACTCCTGTGGCTCTAGCCAGATTCCAACATGCCCCGATTCCTCCACAGATACATCAGTCTTTACAAAATCAAACAGAATATGTGCTTTTCAGATTGCACTAACATATATACGCCTTTTGTATGGCACTTTGTCCAGGGATAATGAGTATTTCTTTTAACTCTGCGTAAATGTCTATATATGGACCATGGGCTGGATTTTTATACCAAACAATGCATTGTGGAGTTCTGATCCTGGAGCAGTCTCATGGAAACTATCAGTTAGTGTAGCAGATTTCCAGACCTGCTGGGGTAGTCCAGCATAGATTGTGAGGGAGATTAGGGGGGAAAAAAAGAGTAGATCTTGTATCAGATGAAGGGGGTGATTATCTAAAGCTCATAAAGGTACAGGACTGAGCTGGTTCTTGCATTGTCTGAGGCAGTTATGCTGCCTCATATGTCAGGTAATGGCCAATCGAATCTCATATCCTGATATGATGAGGTTTTGCTCTGGGCATTTTATACAGTAGCATATTTCACAAAGTAAAATCAGGGTTTCTGGAGTGGAATCCTCTTGTTCCTGCTAATACACAGAGCTGAAACCAAATGCAGTGACACTAAAATACCCCCAACAGTCCTGCCAGTGAACCAAACACATTTCTCAGAGATCCTTAGGTTTACGCATTTCACATAGAAATTAAAAGCTTCTGTATTCCTGTGAGATTTGGCTACCTGCAGTAAAATATGTTGATGGTAAGGAAAGGAATTTGACATGAGTCGAGGGGTGTTTGGTGCCTCCCTAGTTTCATGTTAGATTCTCTATGCTCCATTTGCTGCAAAGAGAGTAAATCAAGGGCTTGGTCCCCAAACAATGGAAAAATTTTGGTTTTGGTCCTTTTCATCCCAGCAAGGATAATTCCTGATGCATGAGGAACTTCAGTAAGAAATAGGGTGACCAGACGTCCCAGTTTTATAGGAACAGTCCCAATATTTCATCTGGATTAAAGAGAAGGCTGAAAGGCAACATAGAATCATAGAATACTAGAACTGGAAGGGACCTTGAAGTCATTTGAGAGGCCATCAGGTCCAGTCGCCTGCACTCACGGCAGCCAAGTACCATCTTGGTCATCACTGACAGATGTACGTTTAACCTGCTCTTAAATAGTTCCAATAATGGAGATTCTACAACCTCCCTAAACAATTTATTCAAGTGTTTAACCATCCTGACAAGAATTTTTTCCTAGTGTCCAACCTTAACCTTCCATACTGCAATTCAAGCCCATTGCTACTTGTCCTATCATCAGAGGTTAAGGAGAATAATTTTTCTCCTTCCTTGTGCCCTTTTATGTATTTTAAAGTATCTCCCCTGTAAGTCGTCCCTTTTCCAAATTAAACAAACCCAATTCTCTCAGTCTTTCTTTATATGTCATGTTTTCTAGACCTTTAATTGTTTTTGTTGTTCTTCTGTGGACCTTCTCCAATTTCTCCATCTTTCTGAAAGACAAGAGCTTCCAAGTAGGTCTTTTACAGCATTTTTGGTGAAAACCCCTCACCTTAAACTGAAGGAATTGAAGTCTGTACCTCTGAGTGTTTTAATTCAATCACTGGTCTGAAGACTGTTCATGTGAGGTGAGCATTTGAGCAGTTATTTTACACTTGGAATGTAAAATTTGAGCTGCCATATCTGAACATTTATTGATTCCAGATGTGGTACATTGCCATGACATATCCATGATGGTCATGGTGTACAATGAAGCTTTGAGGAAACCCAGGGACTAGGCCTTTGAGGGATTCCATGTGTGTGTTTTGGGCCTAAATATTGCTTTAGCTAACAATTTTCTCCTCTCTTCCACTATGATTGTTTCTTTTCACTGTTTGCTGGTCACTAGTGAAGGCAGCCAGTATATTTTGTTAAGAATGCTGTTCTATTCTACAGAACACCTGCCAGGGCAAAGAGGCAACTAAATAAGCAAGTCAAGGATCGAACCATGCCAGTTACGCATCACAAAGTTACTTTGTGTAAATGACAAAATCAAATTTTAATTCTGCACTCCCAATAAACTTACTGTGGCTTCCCCCTGGTCCCCCCTAAGAATGATGTATGGGGAAAGGATCTCCTAATCCTCCTTATCTGTTCTCTTCCACTAAATAGTCAGCATTCTCCTAATTCAAAGTCCTCGGAGCATCTTCAAGCCTTTCTTTTGGTAAGAGGAGTTGTGCACATCCACTACAGAAACAAAGCCATGTGGCTTTTGGGGACCAATTATGAATAACTCAGGCAACTCAAATTCCAAATACCAAGTACGGAGTGCAGAGTTGTGATCAATCCATAGAGCTAAAAAAAATGCAACAAAATATCAGTTTTGAAGGATATGTAAATCTGTACTTACTGCCTTTGTCACCAACAGTACATTTTGGTATTTCCAGGATGACATGGGTTCAGAGTTCAAATCATGATAGCAAATGCAGGGTGTGTTTGTGTATGTGAAATTGTTACTCTCTTCAGAGGAAATATACTGAGAAGACCAACCAAGGAAATGGCTCAGCTCTGTCTTAAGATATGGATTCAATAAACACACACCCTGAGTAGTTTTTTTTTTCTTCCTGTTAGAGCAACAAGTCCAAGGACATAAACTCTCAATCTACTTGGCTCTAGTCCATTTAAATGTGTGTCATTTGTGCAGTATCATTGACAAGCTCTAGTTCCACTAGAGCTGAACAGATGGACCTGGACTGGAAGGCTATAGAGCTCCAGTGAAACTGAGAATAGAATTTAGTTTTCTGTGGAAAAATCAGAGGTCTCTGCTACATGACAGGATGAATATTTCCCTTGTAAGTAAAGGAAGGTCATGTCCGCAACCGATATAAACTGGCAACGTGCTACTGAAGCTGATGGACATCAGCTAAAACTCTGGCTCTGTTTGTGTTACAGACATGCAGCTCAATACAAATGTTTAAAAAATATTGGACCAGCCTTTTGGGGTTCACTGCTTAACTCGTCAGTACAATCATACAACCTCTTTAATCCGCTAACATGGATTTGTCAAGTACGTCTATGCTGCACTAGCTATGAATATTCAGGGAAGCTAGTCCCTCCCCCGACTGCTCACACCACCATGGCGATATTTTATTTTTAGCACAATGGATCTGGCAGAGCTAGTGTGAGTATGTCTTCTCCAGTAAGGCATTACACCACCAACTGAAAGTGACAAATATTGTATGCAAAGAGTGTGCAGCCATAAGCTCTTGGCAGGAAGAAGCTGACCAGATTGATATGTTTTATTGGACCAGCAATAAAGGCACAACCAGTCATTTAAAGGGCACAGAAGTCCAGCTCTGGTTTACTCGCACATGTACTCTTATTCCATGTGAATTCTCAGAGTGAGTCTGATATCAAACATAGGATTCTCTACCTACTTCTCTGGATTTGTGTGCATGAGAGGCCAGTTTTGGTCTAAACTATCTATCTTGGTACCTGTGAGCAGCAATCCACTTTCAGGGTTTTACTCGCACACCCTTTGTGGCATGAGGCTTTCAAAGAATTTCTCGTGGGGGATGTAATTAAAGTACCCAAAGCATCTGAATTAACAAGGTGCGACAACATTGTCTTAAAACCCAACAGTCCTTTAATACACGGGTGTCCGATATGCTCACAGCTTGCCACATATGTAGAGTTGTGGTGATTATCTCTCTCAAGCTGCATGTGGCTCTTGGAGCCTTTAAATGTGGCTGCTCCTGAGATCCACAGGTGGGGATTGCCATCCACCCACTCCACACACATGCCCCGCTGCTTGATGGGAGAAGCAGGTGGCAGCCCTGGCGGCGGTCCCAGTGGCTCTGGCATTGAGTTAGAATAGGGGTGCTGGGGGTGCCTGGCTCTGGGAGAAAGAGAGAGGGCGTTTATTTAGCACAGGGCTGAGGGAATGTGGCCAATATGGAAAGATGACAGCCAGAGCCCTATTGGAGGAATGAATGTCTCTTCTAGATCTGTCCCAGACCTCACACCCCTCCATTAAAAATAAAAGAAAAGTACAGCCAGTGACCATGTACCAAAATTCTTGAAGTGGCCCACCTGCATTATTGCCCACCTCTGAGTTAGAGAGGCTAGGAACAGAAAGTTTAAAAAAAAAAAAAAGGGTGAGGCCACCTGCAGTAAGTTTGAGAAAAAGAATCTTCCAGCAAGTTGCATCACAAAGGCAGCTACAATGAAATCTTTTATTAGGGGTGTTGCTGGTGTAGGTGATGGCAGTATTTCCTGCTATTATACACACCCTTTTGTAGTCCAGTTGACCAAGATTGTCCCCCATTTTTCATCACTGGTGCCTATCATTGGTAGCCTAGGCAATTAGTATGGTTGCGTCCTTCTGCAGTCAAAATCTTCCCTCAGCCCTCCTCCCCTGCAGATGTTTGAAGCCTTTCTTTGCTCTTGTTTCTTTTTCGTGTGGATTTGGATGACAGTCGCAATTATCCTCAGTATATATTTTATCTCTCTCCACCAACACAGGCCAGAAGAAACAAACATCTTGCCGAATATTTTGAAGAGGGTCGGCCGCACCCCTCTAGTTCGAATTAACAAGATTGGGAAGGCCTATGGACTCAAGTGTGAGCTCTGTGAGTACCTCACTTCCATGGCTCTCCTTTCAGATTTTCTGAACTGAGTGACGAGCTCAAGAGCTGGGAGGAGCAAGGCCTCTCTTATCAGAGTCTTTAACTAGAAGGTTGTCTACGCCTAACCGGAGATTGATGCTCTAGAGATTGATCTCCTAGGGGTCAGTTCAACAGACATGCTAAATTGACTGCTCATCGTTTTCCCATTGACTCTGGCAGTCCATGAGAATTAAGAAAAATCGATGGGAGCAATCAACCTTCCACTGTGGGGATGCCAAAGAAGTTTGACTTAGAGTACAGCAACTCCAGCTGCACTATTCATGTAGCTGAAGTTGTATATCTACCTAAGGGTTGAGAGAGTGACCAGAAAGTTGGCATAGCTGGGATAACTTCTGGACCTTGTGTTGGATTACAAGTATCATGGCTAAATCAGTGAGCTGCATTTCAAACTGTAGTGTAACTGCTAGCTCCACTGTGTTTTTGCTGCTGCTGGAACTTATGTATCTTGTAATTTTTAATTGACTTTTCTTTAAAAATTAGGGTGTATGTTGAGGATCTTCAGGTACTTGCAGTACTGAATGCAACTGATGAGTGACAGGGTCACAAGCCAGCAGTTTTGGAGAGAGAAAAATCTCCAAGGAGGGTGTGAGGGCTGTGGCTGGGAGTGTGGGCTCTGAGGTGGGGGTAGACGGAGGTGGCACATGGGGGCCGTATGAGGGGGTCATGTGTGCCAAACATTGTGTGCTGGAGGAGGGGCTGGATGGCGGATGGTGGGGGGGACTAGTGGGAGGGGCTGTAGCCCACAGGAGGCATCTGCTGCCCCCCTGCTCCCCGAACAGCAATGGAAGTGGGCAAGGTGACCAAGCTGCTTTGCTGTCCTGGCTGTACCAGTCTAGAGGAGGGGGCAGGACTGCTCAGTAACAATCATATTATATGCTGTAAACTGATACTGTATTTGCTGAATTCATTTGTATTTACTGAATTCATTTGTATTTACTTTCACTATACTGAAAATATGGAAAATGTAACTAAGAGATTAAAATGCCGGTTATTGAGTTTCTGCATGATAGAAAGCTGGATATGAAAGAGTTAAATATAATACAACTTCAGGTTTTTTCCTTATAAATTCATGATTTTTTTCATGCCCCCTACCCTACCAAAGCACAATTCCTAATACAATTTGCTGCGAAAAGATGCCAGCATTAACAATAACAGCTCCTCTCTTCCCACCCTAGGATGGAGGGAAGCAAATCTTCTCTTGAGTAACTAACACTTTTTCCAAGATAAATAGACTTGGTGACAGGTCAAGTTATTATTTACTGTGAGTTTCAGTGCATACTTGCCACATCCATCCAAATCAAGTACAACTAGGAGATCACAGAATCGTAGGGCTGGAAGAGACCTCAGGGGGTCATCTAGTCCAGCCCTATGCTTCAAGCAGGATCAACCCCTTCTAAGTCATCCCACCCAGGACCTTGTCAATCCGGGACTTAAAAACTTCTAGGGATGGAGAATCCACCACCTCTCTAGGCAACACATTCCAGTGCTTCATCACCCTCCTGGTGAAGTAGTTTTTCCTAATATCCAACCTACTCCTCTCCTTCTGTAACTTCAGACCATTGCTCCTTGTTCTGCCGTCCATCACCACTGAGAACAGTTTCTCTCCATTCTCTTTAGAGCTCCCCTTCAGGAAGTTGAAGGCTGCTATTACATCACCCCTCAGTCTTCTCTTCTGCAAACCTAAATAAGCCCAAATCCCTCAGCCTCTCCTCATAGGTCATGTGCTCTAATCCCCTAATCATTTTTGTTGCCCTCTGCTGACCCTGCTTCAGCATGTCCACATCCTTTTTATACTGGGGGCCCAAAACTGGACACAATATTCCACATGTAACCTCACCAGGGCCGAGTAGAGAGAAACAACCCACTTCTCTAGATCTGCTCACAGTGCTCCTCCTAATGCACCCTAATAGGCTATTAGCCTTCTTGGCTACAAGGGCGCACTGTTTACTCATATCCAGCCTTTCATCCACCATAATCCCTAGGTCCCTTTCTGCTGTACTGCTGCTTAGCCAGTCAGTCCCCAGCCTATAACAATGCTTGGGATCCTTCTGTTCCAAGTGCAGGACTCTACACTTCTCCTTGTTGAACCGTGTCAGATTTCTTTTTGTCCAGTCCTCCAATTTCATGGTCGCTGCAGCCCAGGTTGCCACCCACTTCTATTTCTCCCACTAGTTCTTCCCTGTTCATGTGCATCAGGTCAAGTTGTGCACGGCCCCTGGTCAGTTCCATCAGCACTTGTACCAGGAAGTTATCCCCAGCCTTCTCCGCAAACTTCCTGGATTGTCTGTGTGCTGCTGTATTGGTCTCCCAACAAATGTTAAAGATGAACTGGAAGGCAGAGGTTTGAATTGACTTGAGCCTGGATTTGTGCATTGAATGCGTGCACTAGCCACGCAGCTGCCAGGTTTTATCAAGCACCGCATGCGGCTTTTCTCACGGATGAGAGGGTCGCTGATTTCCCACATATGACCTGCCCCGAGCTGTGATGGGGGTTAAGGAATGTTGCAACACAAATCTTGGCATCTGAGGCTGTAATCTGTGAGTAACGAAGGTTGCCGCTTGGGTCAGGGGCTGGGGGAGTGCTGAAGGACGGGGTGAGGCCTAGCTGGGAGGTAGCAGTGAGGAGGTGCGGTGGGAGCCTGGCTCCTGCATTTCTATCCCCAGCAGCCACTGCATGCATTTGCCTCCTCTTCCTCACTGCTCCCTCCCCTCTTCAAATCCAGCAGAGGGAGCAGAGATGCTGCCTGCAGCCTACAAGGCAGAGGCCACCACCACCACACCTATGGTTGGTTGAGGAGCTGGTGTCACACCAGGTGCTTGAGGCCTACCAGCCCTATCTGTAACTACACTGGCGGGGAGGGTGGGACACTCAGCACAGAAATAAACTTCTAGCAGTTTTCCTTCATCTCCTCTCAAAATCTTGATTCACTCCCTGGCACTCTGCAGCCGAGTCAGGGGTTCTTGTCTCCACTGCCACTTTACGGGCAACTCTCTTGCTCAGGGTGTGATAAAACACAGCCCCCTTCGAGCCTGGCAAGTTACAGTGCTGCAAAGTGCCAGTGTAAAGAGGCTCCCAGTGCCGTTTGCTACTCCCCTCGCAGAGATGGTTTACTTAGAGCGCTGGGAGAGCTCTCTCCCAGTGCTCCTGCCGTGGCCACAGAGCCGCGTCAAAAGGCTGCCATGGCTGCGCTTTACATTTCGTAGTGTAGACGAAGCCAAACTGGATCATTCTGTTATACCATGTGAGACAAGGCAGGTGAGATAATAGCTGTTACTGGACCAATTTCTGCTGGGGAGAGAAACAAGCTTTCGAGCTACAGAGAGCTGTTCTGGGGTCAATACCCAGGGCTGGTCTACACTGAACACTTACATGGCCATAGCTACGTCTCTCAGATATAGATGGCTCAAAGTGGATGGAAGAAGTCCTCTGTTGACCTAGCTACTGCCTTGTTGGGAGGTGAGTGAACTATACTAACAGGAGAAAGCCCTGGGCTGTAGTGTTTACACTTAAGCAGTGCAGCGGTGCCCCGTAGCGTTCCAAGGATTAGAGGTAGCCCCAGAGTGTCCCAGATAAATGCAAGGGGGAACAGAGTTGGCATAGGTAGCTAACACCTGCTATGAAAGACCATCCACGGTGAGGTAGCTACTTAATGCCTCTGCAGTCATCGGGTAAAAAAGATTGTTGTAAAAAGCTATAAAACCACTGTTTTTATTGAGTTCATAATTTTCAGGGGCTAGCAAAGTTATGAATGTGTTATGCTTATAAGAAACATATGGGATCTTTTTCAGGGGAAAAGGCAATAGGTCACGTTTACTGAGATGACAGTAGAGAAGCAGTTAGAATATGCTTTTATGAAGACCCACCCTCCCTGCCACCCACACTCATGTCCTGCAGATGGTGAATAGTTTCCAGTCCATGGTGGCTCAAGTCAGTCTTACTGACCAGACAGGGCTGGCTGAGTGAGGCTTCCTCTGAGACTCCCCTGAGGCTTGGTTTGCAGGACTGAACCCAGAGTCCCAGGGCAAGAGCTTCCCTTCTAATACACAAGTTTCCATTTGAGTTTATGGGTTTTGCAGTGTCAAGCTGCAATCACCCACCCTTAGGAGGCCTTAATCTGTGTTTTTCAGAATTATACTTTGATGGTGATTGTCAAGCTGCCCATCCTTTCCTATCAGTCTTGGAGGGTCTGCCTATCTCCAAGGTTCCTCAGTGCTGCTAATTCAATTCAGCCTCAAGACACAATGCACATGTAGTACCCAGAGGCACTGAGACCTCATCATAGGGTGAGTGAAGTCTGTGCTCTACAGCCTCGCCTCAGAGCCAGCTGGCCTTATGGTCATGTGGTAGAGCGCAGGGCTTTAGCCCCTATTATTGCAGGTTCACTCCCTGGTGCTGGTGCCCTGGGTCTGTCAGCGTTACACATATTTCCTGTTATCTTCAAAGTTTCCACTTCTTGATCACATGGGCATCTGTAATGGCTTTCACTTCCACACATCCCCCACTCACACCCAACAACTGTACAGTTTCAGACAAGATCAGTAATTGCGAGAGGACATGACGTAGTTTGTGATGCAGATGAGAGAAACAACTTAATGCTAACAGGGAGCAAACATCTAATCATGAAAGAGAAATAGAAGCTACAGAATTTATAAGCAAGTCATTACATGAAATTATACATAAAACCAATACTATCTAAAATATACGTGTTTACTACAAATGTAAGTGTCCCAGCTCATCTTTCGAAGGTGTTTTGAGGATGAGAACTGAGAGGTCAGATGAAGAGTGGTTGCTTTTGTGACCAGTGTTTGCCCACAAGTGACGGGCTGTTTTTCTCTTGTATCATTCTTCTGTGCAAATTCATTCCAGGGTTTCATGGTTGGTCTCACTGTAAGCTTCCTGACTGTGCAGAAGCTTACCAAGCACCATGCAGGTGCTCAGGGCTTCAGTGAGGACAACCTGTCAAGGTGAGGAGAGTCACCTCTCTCCGCTGGCCCCTGTCTAGCCCTGGAATGGATCTGCTGCAGCTGAGGGAGACCTGGGGGATTCCTGTCTTCCTCCTGTACTCCCACCCTATGCCCCATCGCTGAGCCCTGTCTCACCTTCTGAACCCCTGGGCTCTATCCCACAACACATGAATTTTGTTGTGCGCACCAATATTGAGGTGATGTGTGACGTGGTGGTGGTGGTGCGTCATGTCACGTCCATGTCACACATCTCTTCAGTATTGGTGCATGTAACAAAATTCATTCTGCCCAGGCGTGGGGAAAAATTAGAGGCAACGCTGGCTTCACCCACATAGCTGCTGTTGTTGCTGCACTGACATGGCGTTGCATGGGTTTCAACGAGCCTTCTGGCATGTGTGATTTCACTTTCTGGGATAGCTTCAGTGAGGGCTCCTCTCGAAGGCCTACGTGTCCGTAACAGGTAAATAGTTCATGTTTTTGACAGCTGAGCTGGTCTTATAGCATATATTTTACTGATAAAGTAAATATAAAGGCAGTTACATTAGAAGTAGGTGTGAAAGCTGGGAGAAGTCGACAGGGTGGAACAGAGCAGGTTGTCAGGTCGCTCCGGCTCCTCCCACCACCGTGAGTGTGAGGGAGTGACTCCTGCTACCATCTTGCACCAGGTGTCCAAGTAATCCCCCAGGCCAGCCTGGGCCCCATCCATGGTGTGGTTGAGGTGCCTGCCACAGTGCCCACCAAACTGAGGGCAGTGGGGCGGCTACCCCAGAGTGTCCTATGGCTGGGATGGCTCTGGCCATGCCAGTGGGGGCAGGGTGGTACCTCAGAACTGGGATGACCAGCAGCAGCTGTGGAACTGCAGGAGGTGGACAGCTGCCTTCCTATAGAGACCAGTGCTGCACTCATCCCAGAGCTGCAGCAGCAGAACATCAGCAGGAAAGGTCCCCTCAGCATGGAGAAGAATGGGCCCTCACCACTGGGAAGCTCACTGCCCATGCTTGCTGTTTAGTGGCTAACCCTGTCTTGGAAGATCAGCTGTCAGGCTTGTCACTGAGGTTTGCAATGCTGTTCACAGAGGGCTGCTGTGCTGGGTCACACAGGGGACTTGGCAATGCAGAGGAAGTTGTGGATGCTTTGCATGGGCGGGGTTCCCACACCATATAGAGACTCTCCTTTGTCCCCCACATACCATCCCAAAGACTTTATCAACAGGAAGGGTATTTCTCATGGCTGCAAGGGCTGGAGGATAGCTGAGTGTGTTTCACTGCTATTGAGGCAAGGTGGTCTGGAAAGCTGTACGATGCCAGGACCTTCAAACACTCAGGCCTGTTTGGTGGAATGAGCAAAGGGGACATTTGCTCTTCGTAGCCTGGGGACATGAGCGGAGTTGATTCCATCTGCCGTTCCAGGAGACCCAGCTTTACCCTCTGACTCCCTGGCCCTTCACCGAGAGCTTTGACAAGAAAGAAGTTGCGTTTTAGCTAGATTGTGAGTGGTTGCCTAGTGGGAGCAGAGTGCACCTTGGGAAGGCTGAAGAAAAGGCAGAGCTGTCTCCTGGGAGGCTGGATGATGTGCCCCATGTGGTAACTGCCTGCTGTGTTTTGCACATCTGTGAGAGCAAAGGAGGGAGACCCTCAGTGAGGGCTGGGGGGAGGAGGTAGAGAGACTGAAGTGGGTCTTTGCCCACGAAAGCTTATGCTCCAAAATATGTTAGGCTATAAGGTGCCACAAGACTTCTTGTTGTGTCTGAATGTTATGGACAGCTGGAGAGGGCACCTCTGCAAAATGCCCCGTGTGGTTAGGGAAATAGTCAGGGATTGTGTTCCTCTGACTTTGAGGCCTGGGTGGTCATGAATAATGAAAACTTTGTATCCCAGGAAATGGCTGAAAGGTCTGTGCATTGATTTCAAGAGGAACTAACTGAAAGTCCAGGGTCTGGCATAGTTTTGTGTAAAAATACTGAAAATGACCTGAGAATTTCAAAACTGGGTAGTATTAGATTGCAAATCCCAGTGATGTTTCAACCTGGTGATATGGTGAGTAAGAGCTCTCAACCAGGCTTGCAACTGCTTCTAGTGCTTCACACTGACTCCGAAGCTCTAAGCTTCAGAGTGATGCACATAGAGTGACAATCCTGGAATGTTGTTATATAGATTAATGTGCTGGGATGAATGTTACACCTGATAGAACAGAGCTGTTTCTCAATGAATTGTTGTTGTTGTTTCTGTGCCTTGTCTCATCACTTGGGGCTGATGGCTCTTGTTCTTCATCTCCAAGTGTTTTTTATCATCTGCATCTTCCAAGATGATATGAACCTTCTTCCTGTCGTCCTTCAGCTTCCTGAACCATGTTTTCATAGGTCTTCTTTGTCTCTGTGCTAGGATTACTAGCTGATGTACTCTCTGGCCAACATATCCCAGAGCTCATCTCATATCATGCAGCAAAAGACATATAGGTAATAATTAAAACTACACAAAAAAAAATTACCAAGAACATAGGCCAAACTTATGATCAGTGTGATGGCTGAACTGTCAAATGCTTACACCCTGATGTTCTCCTTATCTAAGGGATTGATTCTTTGTAGCGTGTAGGCCATAGCTAGGTTGAGGTGCCGTGTTTGACATTTGGAACAAAATCTGCTCCAACGTAGCTGTTTGCCTCTGCATCATGTGCATTCAGTCCCTTTCCAGGGCCGTGCACTCCAGTCTGCCTTTTATGAACACCGCAGGAAACCATCCCTTCACACCTCTGTCTTGATAGCCCTTTATTGGGATACAGTCACTAGGTCCCTGAACAGTAGTAGCTTTTGCATCCCTTGGAGAATGGCCAGTCTTTTGGCAGGTGATAAGGCCCTCATGTGTGTGGCCTGTAACATTACAGGTGCTACGAGAAAACAGAAGAAGCAGACAGCTATTGTCCCACTCCTTGTCTCTCTGCTAAGGAATGCAATGCTTGTTTTCTCCCAGTTTGGGGGTTCCATTCCCATCCGTTCTTTTCCACTCAGAGGCTCATTTTGAGATAAGACGTTTTCCAGTGATATGAGACACCTGTATCCAAGACTGGCATTTGTGTGGGGGTGGAGGACGGTAGTGGCAGATTTTTAATTGCTTGTGCACCTCTGCAGGCTAACCACATGTTGGGAGTTATTACTAGGCAGCATGTTACCAGGAGACATAGAAGGGCCTGTTCACAAAGGCAATGGGCAAACTAGGAAGTTATGCAGTACTGCTATTTGCCAGGGTGTAGTCTCCCCAGCTGAGGCAGGTCTGGAAGGGAAAAACGAGCTAAAGGGGCAGCCTTACGTTCTCTTTTAGAAGCCCTGCTGATCAGAACAAAGTACATTGCAAAATAAACTTCCAGTAACTGGTGTGAATAAGGCGTTAACAGTGCTGTGAGAGTGACTGACTAAAAATAGTGCGCCTTTTGGAATGTCCCTCTGGCCTGATTTTTAGCAATTTACCTCATAAAATGTAAACCCTCAAAGTACATAGTCTGCTGATTTGTTTTCATAAGGGCGTTCCTTGCAGAGTAAGGTCCTAACAACTCAGCAGGAGTTAGGATGACATGAACTGGCTCTAAGATTGTAAATTTCTCCCTGTCTCCTCCCTTTTCTGTTCAGCAATGATCTCTATTATTGGTCTTCAGCAAATAAGGCCAGGTTCTGTTATCCGTTCCCTCACTGAGTAGTAGTTTACTCCACAAGTTGTTCTGGCCCTATTGACTTCAGTGAGGACTCTTGTAGAATAAGGTCCCAACACTCCTCCACCTGAAGCCATAGCAAAAGTCCCTTGGCTTCAAAGGAAGCATGCACTGGTTCTACAGTACTTCTCAGCAGGTGTAAAAGCATCAGAATCTGTGCCAGCGATAAGTATTTATTTAATCAGGCAGCATAGTAAAACTGTCCAAAAAGTTACTTTCAGAGCTCCACTGCTTTGTAAATCTACAAAAACATAGGAACAGTGGCACCAGAAAAGGCCAACGACCCATGCACTTAATCCTCCCATCTCTGATAGTGGCTGTTGTTAGATGGGAAGCACCTGCTCTGTGAATGTGTGACCCAGCCTAGTGATCATCGTGTGTCCAGAAATTAGATGACTATTAGCTCTTGAAACAAACTTAGAAATGTGTCACTTACTACAGGTTGAACCTCCCTTGTCCAACACCCTCCGGACTTGACAGGTGCCAAATGAGAGAATTTGCCAGCCCACGGGAGGTCAATATTGTCTAGCACATTACCGACACTTCCACTGCTTACTGGGCTCTCAGAAGATATTTAGGAGTAAATTAAAGCTAAGTAACAACACAGAACACTGAGAGCCAGGACTGGTGGCTGGAAACAAACTTGATGGGACCATGGGAAACTTGGCCGCACCCACGATAAGTGGTCATCCAGCTAACTAAAATCATGCTGGGTTATGGATGTTGCCAGACAAGAGAGTTCTGGATCAGCGAGGTTCAATCTATAGTAGAATTTCTCATTTAGCCACTTGAATTTCATTGAATTAAAAATGCTATTAAAATGTGTGTGGTATAAAAAAATAAAATCTCAGGTACCTGGCTCTTGGGCTGTAGGCCTGTGCCGCAGCTAATGATGTGTTTGGAGGCTTCTTAGAGGTTAATTACAATGACATGTTTTCTCTGCTCTTGGTGTTCGGCAAACGGTGAGAAGCAGTGAAAAATAAACATGTTTCTCTCATTCTGGAGTGATGGTTTTAGTATGTTCGATAAGGAGAGATTAGTTTGTATGTAGGGGAATTGGGTTTGGTCTTGTTTGTAATTTGGCCTGCCCTTCAAATTCTAGTGGCAAAATGTGAGTACTTCAATGCTGGTGGGAGCGTGAAGGATCGCATTGCTCTCAGGATGGTGGAGGACGCTGAAAGAGCTGGGATCCTACAACCCGGAGACACGATCATTGAGCCGACGTCAGGAAACACAGGTAGGAACTGGATCTGTAGTCCGCATTTGGACAGTGTGTTTATGAAACAGACAGCGGGGCTAACGGTTCCCAGGGGTCCCGGGCCAAGGGGGGGTGCCTAGCTCCGTGTCCTGGAAGGGGCTGGGCCAAGAGCAGTCAGCTCTTAGCGCCATGCTCACCATGGCGCTGGCACCCCACAGAGCTGTACGTAGCCTGAGCAGCATTACCATGGCACTTCAAAGGGGCCTGGAGCTCTGGCCATCGCCATTGCCAAAGTAGCAGCAGCCAGAGCTCCAGGGCCCTTTGAGATGCTGGGTCCAGGGGCAACTGCCCCCTTTGCCCCTTCACCTACACCCCGTCATCCATCGGCGAGTCTGGGAATAGATGGCCTGATATTGTGAAGGGAGAATGCAAGCTGCAGTAAAGAAGAGGGAAAATCAGGCTTGCTAAAGCTTTTCTCTTAAATGCAGTTTTCCCTTTTCTGCTGCCAATCAACCCCATCGGTTGCTGATGTATTCCTGTTTGCAGGGAAAGCTGGATGACGAAAACTCCCCCTGGTCTGATGCATAGTTGCACACATGTGCCCTACATGTTATGTGTGCCTCAGACTGGAGATTAGCCTCTGTCCATATAATCCTGTCTCTGTCCTCAACTCACCCACCCCCAAACTGTGCCTAGGTGTTGCAACACACCAGAGGAAGCAAGCACTTGAGTGATTTAGTGCTGAAATTCCTAAATAGGTTGAAACAACACCAAAGTGTCAAAGCTGCAGAGCCAGTGTGTGGTTAGCCTGTGTATGTAGTTAACAATAAGGCATCTAACAAAAAGATCTACAGGAGCTGGTGTACATGCAGAGCATTTCCTGGCTGCATAGTTGTGGAATAATTAGAAGTGGTTTTCACAGGGGAATTTCCCTGAATTCCCCCAGCCCAGGGGGTCTGTAACATGTGGCTCTGGAGCCTCCTACAGCTCTTTAAGGACTTCTTTGTGGCTTCCAATGCTATAATTGCAAAGTTTAAAAACAAAACAGAACAAAACGCCTGATTATTTTCAATAAATGGTGAATGTCTAAAAGCCCAGCAATGAACAAATCACATCTAAATAGCAAACAGTATGTGATCTTGAAATGGATATCTCCCTCTTTAATATGTGCAGTGCATTGTGGGGTATGATAATGTTTCTGTGTTTTGATCATATGCTAATAAAGTCTTGATTTTGAAAAGGAAGAGGAAGCTTGCAGCACTCCTGCTGTGAAGGGCAACATGCATTTTAAGAAAGAAAACTGAAATTAAATGTGAAGTTAAATTGGCATAATTGAAGTGAGTTCAGGAGTGAAAGTGAGGAAGATAGTGGTACACACACACACACACACACACACACACACACAAAGTGTGAGGTGATAAAATATGTAAAAGTTTGTGAACACTCTGCAGTAAACATGTATCTCATTACAAATCATTGGGCTTGTCTACACTATCACTCTCCTTCAAAGGAAGGATGGTAAGTACGGTGTTGGGAGTTTACTAATGAAGTGCTGCGAAGGAGGGTGGTAGTGTAGACAAGCCCATTGTGTGTGCACTGTTCTTAAAATAGGGGTTACAGAATGTATGGTTTGATGTTATTTATTAAGGACTTCTCTCGTATTCACATGCATGGAGGCTCTTGAATTATTCAGTTCTTTACCAAATTCGACAAAAATGACTCTTATTGCTATTTTGGTTACCAATCCCTGCCCCAGACAATTAATAGGCTTGGAATGATTAAAAATGTCAGCAAGTATTGATTTCAGTACACACAAAGGAAAAAGTATTTTCATCACTAATCAAAATGTACAGATAGGCAAAGTTTGTTTTTTGTGTTTGTTTTTAAAGATGCTGGAGACCTAATTATAGGCAACATCCAGTGATCTGGACTTTTGAATTAGGTTTGTTACCCAAAAAAAAAAAGAAAAATAGTAAAAGCATGTGGGATCAGATGTTTGAAAGCTCTTTACGTCGTATATTTTGACCTGTGGTGTTGACAAGTTGTCTTTTAAGAGCTATAAAGCTTTAACCTCTTGAATCTCAGTGTCTGTTGTCTGTAGTGTAAATCATTGTCTCATGTAAAAAAAAAACTTTGAAAAGGCTTAAAAATAAACATCGATACGATCCTGCAAAATGTTAAAAACAAATAAAAATCAAACTCTGCTGAGGCTACAAATGTATCTGTGTTTCATAGACTCCCAGGGCTGGAAGAGACCTCAGAAGGTCATAGAGTCCAGCCCCCACATCTTTCTCCACACGTTTTCTCCCACATCTGCCATAGTTAGCCTCAGTTGGCCAGAAACAAGCTAGGACCAGTTTGTGGTTGCAAGTGAAGGTGCAGGAGCTTTTCCCCTTTCTGTAGCTTGCACAAGAAGCAGGTACAGCTTGCCAGGGCTGCACCTTTCCTATTTTCCTGGTGGCGTGGCATGCAGTGCAGCCAGGGCTATGGGTCTGCTTCCCCTCACCCTCTTACCCCAGCAGGCCACACAAGTCCAGTGGAGTTGGTGGGGGGAGGATTAAACTGCAACCTACAGAAGGGTGTAAATGCTGCAGGGCTCAGGGAGGAATTCTGCACCCCTTGAGGCAGTGTTCCTCCCTCCACTTGCCTCAGAGTTCTGGGATTCCACCTCACCTCCAACTCTGGGCCATGTCTGAATGGTGCAACTGAGCTCAGAGTCAGGGCGTTCACAGGGAATTTCTTTGCTTTTCTCTTTCTGATGATTTGATCTAGATCAGTGGTTCCCAACCTGGGGTCCACAGACCCTGGAGGTCCACAAGGGTATTGCCGGGGGGTCCATGGAAAAAATATAAGAATTGCTAGAATTGGTTCATGGGGGTCTGCGATTGCGTGGGATCCTCACTAGTCAAAAGGTTGGGAGTCACTGATCTAGATCTTCACAGAACAACGCAAGCCATCCCGCAGCACCGTAAAGACTGAATATACTTTATTTGGTGATGAACCTTTGTGGGACAGACCCACTCTAGATCTAACGCTAAAGCTATATAAAGCTGCAACCTGGATGTATGCCTACGGCTGACATTTTGTGCAGTACACTGCAACAGAAATGCATGAAACAGAAGGAACGTGTCATGAATGTCCCGCACATCCCCTTGTACCAATTCAGTATCCAAAGCCTCGTTTACCAACCCCCTCCAGCGTGGGAACAGCTGGCCCCGTCAGTCATTCAGAGTGAAATCAGAGCCCAGATACACTTGGCCAACTGGCCACGGAGTGAGGCTGGCACATGGGCCGCTTTGTCCCACACGTTAGAGTTCGGGGTGGGCGGTGTGAAACTGCCTGAGGAGAGCAGAGAGCTCAGTGCAATTATGTCTTTTCCATGTCATAAAAACAACATATGTGGGAAAACAAGGGGCTGATGTTTTGCTAAGTGTGGAAAAATCATCCTGAGCCTTTCCAGTCCCTTCAGTTTCAGTAAGCACTCAAATTAGAGCCCCCTCCTACACTAGGAGTGCCAGAGAGCATGCAACAAATCTAAGAGGAGACATTGCTCTTTAGGTTATAAGTGCAAATCCAGGAGCTACATTGACCGAAGCGACAGATTGGCACAGGAGAATATGAATGTCAGTTGACCTTGCCAGATTCTGTCATTGAATAATTCCCTTTCTTCCCCCACTGCCTAGGCATCGGGCTGGCCCTGGTTGCTGCAGTGAAAGGCTATCGCTGCATCATTGTGCTGCCAGAGAAAATGAGCGTGGAGAAGGTCAGAGTCCTTTATGGTATTACGCTGAAATCTGAGGAAAGAGGAAGGTTCTCTCATTTGAGAACTAGGCAGGCCTGCTGACTGGGGTGGGGGAGCAACACAGGGGGCAGTTGCCCTGGTCCCATTTGAAGTGTGAGTAGTGCCGCTCCACGTGGCTGTGGGGGATCAAGTCTTGCAGTCCTGGCAGTGCTCTGGGTGGCTATCATTGGCCCCATCCTTTCTACTCTTGGCTCTGCCCCTTCCAGGGGTGTGGAGCTAGGACCCCCTCCTGTTTTGGCCTATTTGGAACTTGGGAATCCTTTCCTATATAGGGCAACAGTCCTACTTACGAGTAATGACGTATTTTTGTAGTTAAACAGAAGAGTTCTTTGGACAATGAAGTGGGCCGTGATCCTCTGACTGATTATCTCGTGTCAGCGATGTAGCTAGTGCAACGTAATAGCCGTAAATGGTACATTTCTGTGCAGAGATGATGCAATTTTGTGTCTCTGCCTGTGTGTGTTGGTTAGAACAAAGGAGGGGTATGCATGGCTTCTTAGCTCTTTTTCCAGTTCTGTGGCTAACTTTTTGTGTAACTTCTGGCACTTAAACTCTCTCTGCCTCCATTTCCTTCTATGTGAACTGACCTTACTCCTGTGAGGTAACTGGAAATGTTAACCAGATTTCTCAAGATGGTGGAAACCCCATCAAGGTGACAGAAATTTCACATGACCTTGTGAGAGTTCCAGTATTCAGGGCAAAAATTTCACAACGTCACTTTGCAAGACTTTGGCAATCATTGAATTCAGACCTGAATCACAGCCCTGCCTTGGCTCAAGCCTCAGCTCTAACCTAAACCTAATCTGGATCAATCTTCAGCCCTACTGTAATAACCCATGCAACAAATGATCAGAAACTCTGGAGCTCTAATACCTGGCTCCCCTCTGATCACCCCTAGACAACAGTTTCTTTCTTGTTGTAAACACTCATTCTTGACTACTCTGTTCCTGTGCTTAAACCCACTTTGCTCTACTTGGACCCTGGGTCTGTGCCAGAGCTGCCCAGTCCATGATGTATGTTGGAGCAGCCTTGGGAATGCTCTAACATGTGCTTCACTCCACATGGCCCCTAGAAACCAGAAAATAGCAATAGTGCTGTAGATTCTGGGCATGTTCCAAGCTACCACTTGGTTGTAGAAGCTGGAATCCTTATGCTAGCTTTGCCTAAGCTGGGAAGTCCCTCTGTACCTACCAGTATTTTCAGGAGGCGTTTCTAATCAATGTAAAGGCTCATTATACTGCCAGAAAGATGTAAAACAATATTACTGTGACTGAAAATCAAGCATTGTACCTCTAAAACCCTCAATGTTAAATGGTGCACCAATGCAAAACCCAGTCTGGCTTTTGATCCTAACATGAACCTGTGGGTTCAGATTATCAGCAGTACACTAAAGCTGATCTCCTACATATGCTTTTTGATTTCCAGGTTGATATACTGAGGGCTCTTGGCGCGGAGATTGTTAGGACACCGGCCGCAAAGTTTGATTCACCTGAGTCTAATGTTTCTGTTGCTCAGAGGCTGAGATACGAAATCCCAAACTCCCATATTCTGGACCAGGTAAATTCAGTTACTTCTGAGGTTCTCTCTAAAACTGGATTGTGCAGGGTTGCCCAGGTCAACTCACCTTTCATGTTGTGCTACGCACACATCTACACTTCTTGCCACTGCATTTCTTCTCCCAGAAACTGGTGTTTTGTTTTTATGGCACATATGGTTTGACGTCCCTTCCTTGAAGCCCTGAGCTACAAAAACATAGTAAGAGGCATGTTTAGAGCTTGTGGAACCTGTGGCAAAGTTGGCGGGGGGGAGCAGTTTGAGCTCCTTTTGGTCCGTTTCTATCTGAAGAGTCTTCTGGCACCACTTTAAAGAACATTTTTACACTCGAGAAAGGTTCCTGAGTTGCAGCACTGGAAAATACATGCTGCATATAGGCTCACAGTGAAGGTCAAACAAAATGTTTGTAGTAACCCATGCTACAGAATGGAAAGTGGTGATCTGAGTGCCTGCCTTGTTGTTCCATCAGTTAATGTATCGGTGTAGGGGATCACCTGCTCAGGGACTGTATGTTCCTGCATACAAGGAGGGAGAGGTTAGTGTAGGCTTCTTTTCTAGATGATCCTTGACCTTCCCTTGAGATTTGTGAAGGAGCATCCAAGAGGTGGCACAGGCTCCTGGAGGAGAGAGCCTGGGGCTGGGAGTCAGGCACTGCTGAAATCTGCTCCTGAATTTCTGATGCTTCACTGTGCAAAAAATCTTTTTTTTGTTTTGTTTTTCTTTTTTAAATAATTCACGTTGGGGCTTTTCTTTGCCCAGTGGATTATGAGTTTTTTTGGGTGCGCTCTAGTCTCATTTGCAGGCTTTTTCTCTACAAACATATGGATTCAAAACTTATTTTTTTAAAAAATAAAAGCTCAGATTCTCAGGGAATGGCTGGTTTTCAAGTGTGAGAGCTTTAAGGAAAGCACCAAATATTACAGGAATTGGTACCCTGGCTACCAGAAACACCCACGCCAGCCCTGCACCAGTTGTAGGGCTCAGAACTGTGGGAGCTGCTTTCTTTCCCTCACAGCCTCGCCCTACATCCTGTGAGGCAGCTATGAGCACTGGTCCTCCAGAAGCGCAAAACGGGGTGGCCAGGCCAGCAGCGTAGTCGGGCCTAGATGGAATATGTCTCAGTAAGGCACAGGGGTTTTACCCCCATGAACACCCAGCAGTGGCGAGGGATCAGATCTGTGGAGAGGAGGCACAAACAACGTCTGTTCTATAGTGTCATGGCGATCCTATGAGTCTGATTTTTTTCCCTCAGGGCCCCCTCATGCCTGCTGCTGGTCTCCGCTAGTGCGATGCCTCCTGAATTCATGTGCTCGAACACTGAAACCCCCCACCTGCCCACCCTCCCACTATGCCCTCAAGCAGCTCTTCCTCACGCCCATCTTCATTGGGGTCTGTCTATTTTGTTTTCAGTCAGGAAGGGATGTGCTACCCAACAGCACACCTTGCCAGCACCTAGTTTGCTACCAGTGTCTGTCTTGGGAGGGGAGGTTGGGTTGGATTTAGGGGCATAACTGGGAACAATGTTCCTGGATTTCTGTGTAGTGCCTCTCCGGAGAACACGTCGCACATCGAAGTAAGGCCCAGGGCACGGAGTTGCTAGACTACGAGGCCTCTCTCGGTGGGCCTGCCTGGAGCACAGTGCAACGTTGCACAGAAACAGGAAGGGGCATTTATGCCTCATGTAATCCTTGTCAGTAGTAGTTCTGAGCTCAGTATCTGACCCCTCCTGTTAACCATTATATACGCTGTTCTCTGTTGAAATAAACAGTACCGAAATCCCAGCAACCCCCTGGCTCATTATGACACCACCGCTGAGGAGATCCTGGAGCAGTGTGAAGGTACTGTTTGTTCTGTCTTGGTCACAGCTTGCATAGACCTTATCAGTCTGAGGGGAGGTTTCTGTCCCTTTATGGGCTTATTTATTTCAGTGCATAGAAAGGCCTAAAAAAGGACTTGGTAAGTACAGGAACCCTTGACATAATTTTAAATAAACTCTAAAGGAGCAATATGGGGTGACCCTTGAACATTTCTCCACCCTTGAAATTACAAGTCCCTTCTGTTTTTGGAAACCTGGCAAAAGGGGTGAGCAACATGCCCTGAGGCGAGGGTGACCGACCATAGGTCCTGTTTTGTCTGGGAGAGTCCTTTTTTAAAGCTCTGTCTTGGCCATGCTGACTTATTTGGCAGTTTGTGCTTCCAGTTCAGTCAGTCAATGACAGGCCATGGGACAAATGCCCATGTTTGTCAAAAAAAAAAAAAAAAATTGTGTGTGGGGTGGGGCACAGCTGGAGGAACATCTGGGCTGGGGTGTGAGCAGAGATGGCAGCTCTGTGAGGTGGGGAGGAAGAACTTTTCTTTTCTTGTGGGGGGCAGCAGGGCTGGAGCGAGCCCTACCATGAGCCCCAGCCTTTGGGGAATACTGTCACCCTATCTAGTATGCGCATCACTGCTTGCCAGAGCTCTGCCTGCACCCTGTGTGGGGAGAAGGGTTCAGGTGAGGTGCTCGGCCCAGCCCTGTGTGAGGAGGGACTTGGGCCAGGCCCCTAGGGTGGTGGGAAAAGGCTCAGGCCATCACCATAGAGGTGTGGGCAGCCGGCCTGGCATGGTGCCCTATTTTCCCTTTGGGGATTATGGTCATCCTACCTAAGGCTCAATCCATTTGGGCTAATTGCGACCCTGGGAGGGTGCAAATTGGAGAGGTGGGTGAATCCCTCCATGGAAACAGGCTAACCAGAAGTCTCCTCTCGCTCGTAACCAGTGAGGCTGCAGTTTCCTGCCTCTAATGCACCCAACAGTGACACAGGTGCAGTGGAAGTGCCCGGGGGGGGGCACAGGTGTCTGGACCTTGGCCCCATCCCTGTTCACCACACAGCACCTCCCAGGCCTGCCCCTGCACTGATCATCTCCCTGAGGCCTTGCCCTCACACCGTTCCTTTGCCCTGACCCCACACCATCCATCCTCCCCAACGCCACACCCCCACTACTTCTTCCTCTGAGGCCCTGCTCTCATACTGCCCTGCCCCATATCCCCCCCGGCCTTGCCCTTCTCATCCCCTTTCCTCTGTTGCTCTCCCTTACAGCTAGCGTAAAGTGGGATGGCATAGCTTTAAAAGGGGAGCATCCTGGCTCCTGGGCCCTCTTGTTCTGGTGCCCCTCCTGTGACAGAAAGGCACAGGGAACGTAAGCAAATAACGTCCATGCTGGATGACACAGAGGAGGCAGCCATGGTTCAAGGCCCCCCTGGGAATGACACTCCAGATACGTAACCTGCCTACAGGAGCTGATCTGGAAAAGTCATTAGTAAATTAAAATAGATCGGGACTTTGCCAAACCTGCAGAGATTATTCCGTCTTCATTTGATGGCTTGAGCAGGCAATAAAAGAATTTCAGTCATTGTCTACATAGGCAAAAATGGGTCCCATCACCAGTGGCAGAAAGAGGGGAAGGTGTAGTGAAAACAGGGCTCAGGGGTTTGAACAAGGTTCGTCAACAGTGATGGCAAGAGACCCTGAGCCCTGCCTCTGCTATAACACTGTGATTGGTAGCTCGGGCAGCCACCAGTCATGAATTAGGTCTCATTGCTGCCAGTGCAGTTGCAACCTAAAACCCTGAGGACCTGGTTCTTCCACACTTTCACCACTTTTACGCCGTCGTAATACGACTTCAGTGGATCTATTCCCAGGTTAGGTTGGTGTCATCAGCGCAGAATTAGGCTCTCTATGTTGCTGGATGCTCAAGCCAGCTAAACCAATGTGTGCTGTCATTAACAGGTCTGCAGAATTCCAATATATTTCTGTCCAAAAGGAAGGAGTTGCAAAACCAACCGTCTATTGAAGTAGAAGGGGGTGAAGCTAATTAGCATCTCACAGCACTGCAATGTTTCTCCCCACTGGCATGAAGCGTGTCCACTTTTTGACATGCACAATTTCTCTGGGTGCCAGAACCTTTGTAAATTGCCTATTGATAGAGCATGACACAAGAAAGCAATTGTTTCCATTCACTCTAAATGCTTCTCACTTCCTTTAATTGCAGGCAAGGTCCACATGGTGGTGGCTGGAGCTGGCACAGGGGGCACCGTCACTGGCATTGGCAGAAAGCTGAAGGAGAAGTGCCCAGGATGCAAAGTAGGTAGAAAGACTGAACCGTAGCTACTAAGCTACCTTTTGTTTTTCTGCCCTTTCCTCCAACTGGTGAAATGCCCTTGAAGTCACTGCAGAGCAATGCCAGTGACTGACTGCTAGCATATCTGCTGCTGATAGAACCTGATTATTAGAAATCTGCTTTGCTGCTTTTTCACTACTATGAAGTGAACAGATACAGCTCACTGTTGATGGTAACAGCTTCCAGCTACTGTCAACAGGAAGTGGATTCAAATGAATGATGTAGAGCTAAAGGGTTCTGTACGCTGTTCTCTATCAGCTGTGAGCTTGTGCAGCCACTCAGGAGAGATTCAGAAGCACCCCAGCTGACTAGCAGAGCATCCATAGCTAGGTTTTGTGTTTCTACTGGTGACGCACTTTCAGACATGCTTCGGTGCACATACAAATTTATTCTGAGTATGAATGGAAAAGGCTAGTGGGAACATTGCTCCACAGCCCCATTGCTCCAGACTTTCAGTTCCCTACTACACATCTAAGATTAAATTGTGAAGTTGATCAGATGGAAAACTTCCAGGAGAAAAGGCACCAGTGGACAGGAATGTTCGTACATCCTGTGGGAAGTAACAGGTGTTGCGGCCAAATATGGTTATCTAACCACAGGTCATTTTTTTCACTGTTGATGTTTCTGCTTCACTTTTCCTACTTTTTGGTGTGGCTAGCAAGTGCTTCTTCCCTCTCAGATTGTTGGTGTAGATCCCGAAGGCTCGATTGTCGCTCTGCCCAGTGAGCTGAACACAGCCCAGGATGCCACGATGGAAGTAGAGGGCATTGGACATGACTTTATCCCAACTGTGCTTGACAGATCAGTACGTAGCATTGTGACATGAAATGGGCTCTGGGAAGCGGGGTGTCCTGGCTCTTGGACCAAAGTATCCCCACGTTCAGAAGTGTTCAGCTCCAAGGCCCAGTTCAGGCCCATCTCTAGCTGTTGAAAGTTATCTGAATTAGTTTCCAAGGCAAAAGAAGCTAGAGATGGCGACTCTGGACCCACAAAGATGTTGCGTCATTCCTCATAAATCTCACCTAAATGGACTTCAGGGAGGACCAGAAATGTGCTGCAGCTTTACAAACTTTTAGGCAGTTTTTACAGCCTTATTAATAATAGTCATGGATGGGTTGCAATGGTGCTTTTCATTAGGATTGTTGTTTAGCATCTGAATCCTAGTGCAGCCTAAAGCTCTCACCAGGGCTAGGAGCCGATAGTGCTAGGCACTATATCCATGGAGTTAGGGTTAGGGCAGCCAGTGTTGGAGCCCATGATGCTACAACTTACCTGCCACTGGTGCTAAGACTAGGCCTACACCAAAGAGGAAGGTCGAATTAAGTTACACAATTCCAGTTACGTTAATTAAGTAGCTGGAATCGACCTACTTTCATTTGAGTTTACACACGGCCCCGAAGGGGCAGAGGCGCCCCATGAGTTTGGTTTAGCACATCCCTACCAGACATGCTAAATTGAATTCCGAAAGATTGACCATGACAGTGTGGATCTTCCCCGTAGTGAAGACATACCCTGCGTTAACTTTATTGTAGCTATCGTGGGCATGTCTTCACAAGCTGCACTCCCACCCCTGCCATGCCAGAGTAGCTGCACCTATGGACTAGTCATTGATCTAGCCCAGGAGAGTGTACAGTCTAAAAGACACAGCAGACAAACAGAGACCATTATAAACAAATTGCCAAAAGTACAACATAACCTCATCTCACTTCCTCCTTCACACAGCAACTCCCTTGCCTGCCAGTCTGACCTGTATCCAGCTGCCAGTCAAAATTCATCACAAATTCTTCTCTTAGCTGAATGTCCTCCTTCCCCACCTCCCACAGGAAACCATTCAGGCTTGTTTTCCAAGTGGCACACAAAACCAGAACCTCAGGTGTGAAGCCCTTCACGTTTAAATGTGGTTGAGCAACAGCCCTTGAATTTGAGTCCATGCCTAGGGCTTTAGCCGGAAATCTCCACAAAAGTACTTGGCGTCACAGGCACCTCTGATTCTCCCCAGGAACCTTAGCTTAATTCTGACCCAGACTAGGATCTAAACACCGCTTCCTCAGCCCACCCCCACTCAAACCACATCAGACACTAGCAAGTTTACTTCTGCCGAGTTTGCAGGAGTATACGAGGCATTAATACGGGTAAAATTCATGACACCAGATGCCGAGGATGAAGCCTACTGGGGTTTTGTCATACGTATTCATTTTCAAGCCCAGCAGAAAGCAATTTGACACCAGCGGGGTTGACAGCTGCCGCAGGCCCAGGGGCAAGGTGGGAAGGGGGCCCAGCTCCACACCCGAGAAGAGGGGGTGGGGACAGGGCAGGGGCTAATGAACTCAGCCCTCCGCACTGCCAGGACAGCTGTGTTGCCTTTCCCCAACCCCACTCCCTCACAGCTGTGCAAAGCAGAACTGCCACAGCACATCAAATGTGCCTGGAGCTCCAGCCACCACCACAGCCAACGTAGCACTGGCAGCCAGAGCTCCAGGGCCCTTTGAAACACAAGGCCCCAGGCAACTGCCCCCGTTGCCTCTCCCCCATCAGTGGCTCTGTGTGACAGTGATAGAAGCTGCAGGTGCTCAGCACCTCATAAAAGCAGGCAGCAGAATGCACCCAAGACATGGAGCCCAACCTAACGTTTCTAGGACCCTAAAATCGTTCTGTTCCCTCCTTTCAGGTGGTGGATCAGTGGTACAAGTCCAATGACACGGAGTCCTTTCTCATGGCTCGCAGGCTGATTAGAGAGGAAGGGTTATTGTGTGGTAAGTTATTGAGGACTCTTGTACCTATTCATACACAATTTTAATACTATCCTGCAATCATTTTAGACTAGAAATCTCTCCAGGGCAGGTAGTGTCTGTGTGTTGTTTCTTGCACGGTTCTGAGCACAGCCTCAGTGAGATACTGCTGGGGCTGGATCCTGAGCTGGTGTGAGTTGCTTTCAGTGGAGCAACAATGATTTATAGAAGCCCTGCATCTGACTCATGCTAGCTAATTGTAATTTCATTTCACGGTCACATTTTTGTAGAAAGATGTAGCTGGGGCTACCTCTTTTGGGGTGCAGTGTCACATAAACTAAGTGGAAAGACCAGTGGAGTTCAGAGCAAGGCATATGGACTAAAACTGCAGCTCCACTAAGGGCTTGTTTGAGCCAAGGGGTAGGATGACGTTCTGGAAATTTGATTTCTCGGAGCTCGATTTAGCAGGTCTAGTAGGGGCAGACTAAATCAACTGCTGCTTGCACTCTTGTTGTCCCCAGTACTCCACAGGGTCCCTAGGAGTAAGGGAAACTGACAGGAGAGTTTCTCTCATCAACCCCCTGCACTCATAAGTCAGACTAACTTATGTCAACTCCAGCTAACGTAGCTGGAGTTGCATGACATAGTTTGACTTTGTCCCCTAGTGTAGACCTGCACTACGTCTGCTGTAGGAGGTTATATTAGCTACCTTTGAACAGTTGCCATATGATGTTGTTGGTGCAAGGGTTGAGGCAGGATGTTTCAACAGGTACTATTCAAGCATGCTGCTCTTAACAGCTTTCTGGTTAAAGTTCTTAGGAGAAACTGAGCTTTCCAAAAAGAGCAGTTGTCCTTGTGCAAATGCTGCTTACAGATGTACTTCAGGGCCTCAGTGCAACTCTCCGCCCTGACCCAGGAGCTCACAGGTGAAAATCCGTGCTGGCCAGTACATGGGCTCATGCTGATAGCTAAAGAAGAGGAAGAGAAATCACGATTGCCATTGAAGTCACAGGAACTGCAGGGGCTCGGCACCTTTGAAAAATGATGTCTAAGTAAGGATTTAGGTGCTTAATTTTAGGCACTGAAATCTGAAAATATTACGTTGGTGTATATAAAACAAACCAGTGTTCATAGAACACTTTAAAGACTAACAAAATAATTCATTAGGTGATGAGCTTTTGTGGAGCAGACCCACTTTTTCAGGTCAGATGAGGAAGTGGGTCTGTCCCATGAAAGCTCATCACCTAATAAATTATTGTGTTAGTCTTTGAAGTGTGACAGGACTTCTGGTTTGGTTTGGTTTGTTAGAATACAGGCTAACATGGCTACCTCTCTGTTGCTATTGGTGTATATGTAATACAAGTGTGTATGTAATACTAGTGTGTAAGGAGCATATATTAAACGGTATTTTGGCCCCTGACTCCCATTGATTCCAGTGAGCGATGGGCACATTCGTACCTTTAAAAAGCTGGCCGTAAGTGTCTTCTGACACTCAGGGTTGTCTTAAGAGAGAGATTTCTGCCTTTTTAAGGGACAGGGTTGGCAAATCAAAAGAAGATTGCCACATAAACGATAAAATAACAACCTGTGACTTGACTTACCTCTTAGTGTCTGAGATTTTAGGTAGTATGCAACCATATAAGCACCTTTTTTTGTACTTGCTAGAGCATAGCTAGCTCACAAAACTGAATTACTGCAACTCAGACATGCACAAATTGTCACTTACTCTCGTTACTCCCAAGTATCACATTCCCTACTATAACTCCTTTTGAGGCCAATGGAGTTATAGCAAGACCTAATTGGTTCAGAAATCCAAAGTGCAGATGGGCTGAGGACTATTATCACCCTTAGTCCTTTCTATCTTGATATATTAGTAGGTAGGCCTTTTTTCAGTTACAGACAGGCAAACAAATACATACACTCTATCTCTGTCTCTCCTTCTTGGGTGGCCCCCAGATGCCATCCCTGGCTGTTATCTCAGGTATCACTGCCATTTTAATTTTCCATTTTTTTCTACCATTAATTTAAAGTGCATTAAGCAGCCGTACAATGCGTTAGCTCAGCCGCGCTGGTGTGCGACATGTTCTCTGGCCTGACACAACAGGGACAGCAGCAGTGCAAGTTTCTCCCAGCCACCCTGCCCCTCACCTGAAAAGGCCACTTCAAAGGTTGGAAGGGAGTTGGTCTCACTGGCTAGACTCTCACAGACAGGAAACCAGTGGGAGTTTGCCAGTTTTGAGGAACGGGGGTTATGCCCTACCAATCCGTGTCCTCCCTATAGACATTGCTCACAAAATGAAGATGGTGACATTTGTGATGTGGACATTAGCTGGACTAGGATCACTGCTCACGTAGTCCGTTCAACAGCCCTTGCCTGCATGTTCTCCTTTGGTCACTGCCTCCTCTCCTGTACAATGCAGTGGTTTCCTTACTGGAGTTATGACTGATCCCAGTCAGAGGAGGATCACTCTTGAAAAGTTCAGCTTCCCATTACCAAACCCCGATCCCCAACTATGCCCTGCCTGTCACTGCCGGGGCATTAGCCTAGGCTGCTCTGTGATGATATGTTATGGTCGCCTGTACTGCTAGCTCTTGTGTGTGTCTATTTGTTGTCCCTGTGTCAGGTGGCAGCTCCGGCAGCGCGATGTCAGTTGCTGTGAAGGCTGCCAAGGAGCTGAAGGAGGGTCAATGCTGTGTTGTCATCTTACCCGACTCTGTCAGGAACTACATGTAAGACTCTTCTTCTGTAGTACTTCCTACCTGCTGTGCTCCCAGAGTTGAGAGCATGGCAGAGTTTAGTTGTAGCAATGTCAAGGACAGTCGTGGACCAAATGAATAAGGTGGCCATACAAAAGCTTTGCTGTCGCAATGCCAGTTATTCTCTGTGGCAGTGGGGAAATTACCTGTCAGTCGTCAGTAGAGGAGGAAATATTATGGACCTGTTTCACTGCTCTGTTTTGTCAGTGTAACACCACTGAAAGCAGGTAAAAGTTAATCGACAGTTATACTACTGTAAAGCTGGAGTGGTGAATGAGACCAATGAGTTGGTTTTGCTTCCTCGTGGGGGCCGTTGGAGTCCTCAAATGGATATGAACATAGGAGCGTAAAATGTTACAGTGTAGTGGTAAAAGTCAGAACACGTGGATTTTATTGTACCCGTCACTAACGTGCTCCAGGAAAAATCATCTAGGCTAAAATTTTCAAACTTGGTGCTTCAGCTTTGGTACCTAAATAATTGGGGTAAATTCACCTGCACCTCCCATTCTCTTCCAAAAGGGTCAGTAGCAGCTGATTAGGAGCCCTGGTGAAAAGCTAAGACCCAATGCATTTTTTTTGAAAATCCCACAGTTTCTTGCTGGGGGCATTACAGACTTCTCCCTTGTTCTTTGCTTATGATTTCTAGGTCCAAGTTCTTGAATGACAAGTGGATGAGCAAGAATGGATTTCTAAAAAATGTCCAGGAGCACAAGCCTTGGTAAGGTTATACTCCCTTCTACACAAACTGCACCCATCAACAGGGAAATCTTGACTTCAGTGAGGCTTTTGCTATATCTCACACAACCTACTCATAAGCAAAATAGGGAAATACAATCTAGATGGAGCTACTATCAGGTAGAAAACCGTCATCTGAGAGGAGCTATCAATGGTTCACAGTCAAACTGGGCGTGCATAACAAGCGTGGTCCCACAGGCATCAGTTCTGGATCCAGTTCTGTTTAATATCTTCATCACTGATCTAGGTAATGGCATAAACAGTATAATTAAGAAGTTTGCAGAGGACAACAAGCTTGGAGGGGTTGCATGTGCTTTGGAGGATAGGCTTATAATTCAAACTGGAGAAGCAGTCTGAAGTAATAGGTTGAAATTCAATAAGGATGAATGTGAAGTACTCCCCTTAGGAGGGAACAATCAGTTATACATGTGCAAAATAGGAAATAATTGCCTAGGAAGTAGTTCTACAGAAAGGGATGTGGATGTGGAAAGGGATATTGGATCACAAGCTAAATATGAGTCAGCAGTGTAACACTGTTGAGGGAAAAAAAAGGCAAAACGTTATTTTGGGATGCGTTAAAAGGAGTGTTGTAAGCAAAACATTCTTCCTCTTTCTGCTCTGTGTGATCATCTGAACTGAAGTATTATGTCCAGTTCTGGGTGCCACACTTCAGAAAAACAGGGACAAGTTGGAGAAGGTCCAGAGATAAGCAACAACAATTATTAAAGGTCTAGAAAATATGACCTATGAGGGAAGATTGAAGAATTGGGTTTGTCACAGGTGAAAATAGTCCTAGACAATACCACCATTTCTAGTCAGGCAGGAGACATAATGTTGCAATATTAGACTAATAGATCTTAAAGGCACAAGGCATTGCTATGATCCTCTTGTCTGACCTCCTGCATGACTCAGGCCATAGAATTTCTCCAAGTGATTCTTGCAGTGGAGGCAATGAAGTCTTCCCCACTATGTCAGCAAATATGATTGAGCCCAATGACCCGTAATTGTACATCACCTTTTTTGGTAATCCCTTTAATCTCAGTTTTTAGAGATTCTGGGTGGTGATGAATTTACCACATCCTTTGGGATGTTGCTCCAAAGGTTAATTAACCTCATTGTTGAAAGAGGTGCATCTGATTTCCAGATGGGAGTTTTCTGCTTTCAGCTGTCCTGTCTTGCTTTGCCTTTATGTGCTAAATTGAAGGGCCTTTTAATGTCAGATGGTTTATGACATGCAGATTTCCTTCTATTCAAAGAGAATAGGAATATTCAAACCTCCTTCCAGAAGTCACACCTGCTGTGGTGCAGGACTCTTTTTTTGTGCTCAAGTTACAAGCTCAAGAAACAGAGGTACAAATGAAAGAAGTGAAGACACCTTCTCCCAGTTACTTATTTAAGAGCTTTAGTAGCTCAGAGACAGTGTGCTCAGCACCACAGGCTCACGCCCTGAGTCAGGGGTCACACTTGCCCAAGTACACTGTTGAAGCACAAGACTTCTCTGTGTTTAGGCGGCTAACATTCAGCTTTATTGAATTCAATAAGGCAACAGATGAGCCAGACTGGACACCTAGTAAAACCAGGTCCAGCAAGGCTGCTTGATGCAGCTAACTCTGGTATTTTATACCCTTACACAAACAAGCCCAGTGTCAGAGGCAATTAGTTAGAGAATCGTAAATCACTTTCCAAAGAGAAACTGTTATCAGCAAGGAAAAACAGGTACAAGGGAGCTGGATCCCCAACTCCAAACAGTTAATTAACACATTCCATAGAGCTCATCCTCCCAGCCACTCCAAAAAAGGTCAAGGAAAGGACAGGCTCCTGTGTGCCTGCAGAAGCAAGGGATGTGAAATGGCTTCTATAAAAGATGGCTTCCACAACACTAATGTCAAGTATGACTAAATCTTCCTGTATTTCCATACAGTGTTAAACTTTTCGAGACCCTGGAACACCACCCAATAATATTTTTTATGCAGAATACCTATGAAAATTTTCTTTAAAAATTGTTGTCAGCACAAAAAAACCAAACCAAAACAAAAAAAACCCAACATAGACAGCAAAAGCAAAATGAAGTAAGTTATTGAGGTATCACAGCAATGTAGTGTAACACCAACAGACCTAGGTCACCAGCGATTGAACCTGCAAACTTTAGGGGCTAAAGCGCTGTACTGTACCAGGTGAGCTAAAGGCCAATTGCCTCTCAGCTGAGGCTGTAGAGCAGAGATTTGACTTACCCTAGTAAGAGGTCTCAGTGCCTCTGGGTACTACAGAAGTAACATTGGTTTTTAACAACAGAAAACATATACTTTGAATTATTTTCCCAAATGCTCGTGGCACACCTGTGAGTTGCTCACAGCATGCTTGTGTTCCGTGGAACACCGTGTAAGCAGCACTGTTTTAGTGTGTCTCAGAGTGGCCTCTCTCTGAACAAGGCAAAGAACAGCTCACATGTAGCCCCACAAATGCCTCTGGCTTGTAAATAACAACAAATTATGGTCATTGCCCAACAGGTGGTGGAATGTCAAGGTGCAGAAGTTGAATCTCTTGGCCCCTTTGCTTCTTCTCCCAGATGTCAACTGTCAAACAGCCATCAAAATCCTCAAGGATAAGGGCTACGACCAGGCGCCAGTGGTTACTGAATCTGGGTAACTCTTTTACGGGTTGTGTGGGTGATTATGTCAATGCATAACAGCAATGAGGAAACAAATGGCACAAGATTTTTATTGCACTGTTATAACCTGATTCATTCAGTCCAGTCACTATGCTTTCAAACGTACTACTGTACAGCCTGTATGGTAAAGTGAAAAATATTGACACAGGCCTAATCCTGAGAGATGCTGAGCCCCAGTAAGTGGCATGGGAATTGCCCAAGCTCAGCCCCTTCGAGGATCAGCAACATATATTGTTTCAAATCCTTATTTTTGCTCTGGACAATAATAACAGATGTGACCTATCAAGAAAGTGTTGTCTACATTAGCAAAGAGGAGAATTGGCCAGGTCCATCAGCCACTGAATTCCCGCGATATAGGGTCAGGCCCCTGATTGGCAAAGTGTACAGTAAAGGAAAGGAATAGGTATGAAACACGCTGACAAATGACAGCAAGTGCCCATTAGCTGACTCTTCTTCAAATGTTAAATCCTAAGCTGCAAATTTCAGACAATTGCTGTGAAAACTCTTTACTGGGGAGAGAATTCTCCTCTTGAGAGAATGTAGGTTTTAATGGAACAGCTACAGCAGCAGCTGGGGGTATACAATGGAGTCCCTCACCAGCTAAACAAGTTGAGCTATTTCAACAGCACAGTGTGTCTCAGCTAATAATGATCTGGCCCCAGGCTTTGGCTTAGAGATGGAAAGTTCCCAGACTGAACTTATATCCTCATCTCTCTGTATTAGCATCTAAATGTTGTGCTGTTATTTTTCCTTACGATGTACTTTGCTTGGCTGCTTCCTTCCATGCCAGATGGTACACACTAGTCAGACATACATTCTCGTGTGGTGGAAACTGATGATGATAGAAGAGAAAAGGCTTATCCCATAACCCAGGAAGGAGGAAAGAAAGAAGTGACTCAGTAGCGAGCTGGTTTTTCTCAGCCTTGTTTTTATGGTTGGACACCAACAAATGACCAACTGGAAGAGAAGCACCTGCAAAAAAAATGCTTGGATGAACTAAGGGCCACCTCCTTCTCACATTGAAGACAATGGATAGTTTGTTACTGACATAAGAGGGAGCAGGACTGGCCCCTAAAAGCTTAACTGTTTAACCATTTGATCATCTCAAGCCTGACCCTTTGCAAACCCCCTATTCTCTTCCAGTCACATTATGGGAATGGTCACTCTTAGCCACATCCTCTCCTCAGTGCTGGCTGGAACCGCTCAGTTCTCAGACCCAGTCATCAAAGTCACCTCTGATGAGTTCTTAAAGGTATCGCAGTTGTTACTGATTTGTTTCTGAGCCTGCTAATGGAGGTGGGGGGAGGGCCAAGGCGGCAGCTGCTCCATTCAAAAAGGCCCGCAGGAGTGGCGATGGCTGGAGCTAGGGGCTCTTTAAATCGTCGCCAGTGCACTGTGCTGTGCGCTCCAGGAGGCTCTGAGGGCTGGGGGTGGCCCAGCGTGGTGTGTTCCGGGCAGCTGTGAGAGCTGGAGGGCAGGGGCAGTGTGGTGCAGTCGGGGCAGTGCTGAGGGCTGGGAGGAGGTCCCCCTGTGGCGCGCTCTAGGAGGCGCTGAGGACTGGAGGTGGCCCAAGGTGGTGCGCTCTGCGCATTGTCTGCTCCCAGCCCTGCCTCTTCCATCTGAAGCATCCCTGCTTCTGGGAATACAGAGCAGCCCCCCACCCCGCCCCCCACCGCGGCTAGGAGCCAGGCAAGTCTGTCAGCTTCCCTTTTGTTTCAAATGGAGCCCAGAAGTGAGCTAGTCGGGGGGAGGGATAGCTCAGTGGTTTGAGCATTGGCCTGCTAAACCCAGGGTTCTGAGCTCCATCCTTGAGGAGGCCATTTAGGAACTGGGGCAAATAGATGTCAGGGGTGGTGCTTGATCCTGCTAAGAGAGCAGGGGACTGGACTAGATGGCCTCCCAAGGTCCCTTCCAGTTCTAGGAGATGTGTATCTCCAATTTAAAAAAAAAAAGTCAGCTCCCCCAACAGAAGGAAGGTGTGCTCCCCCCACCGAGGAACCAGAGGGGAGAGAAGAGATGGGACAAGCAAGAGGGAGAGGGATGAGGGATGGTGGGACAGGAGAGAGAAGGGGGAAGTGGAAATGAGCACAAAGAGGGGAGATGAGGGAGATTGAGGGGTAGGTGAGAAAGAATGAAGGAAAGGACCCTAGAGACATGAGGCAAAGCCAGTCTGTCATCTGAGTGATCTGGGCAAGGAAATAGGAAAGGATAATGTCTGGCTTGGAGGAACATGAATGCTCCATGGGAACCTGCTTCTGGCCAGTGGCTGAAGTGGTGGAATTCTGTACTTGGCAGAACAGGTTCTGCAGCTTTCCTCTTTACAATGTGTCTAATTTAAATTAGATTATGCCTGGGGCTTTCTGCAGCTTGCACAGGAGGGAGAATGTTTTCTCTGCTCCCATGCAAGGTCTGGGGATGACTCCTGTCATTAGACCAGGTCCTCAGGTGGTGTAGACTGACATAGCTAAGGAGGATTTATGGAGCTACTCCAAACTATATGAGGTGGGGACCTTTGTGCTTGTTTTTGTGTATTCCCTGCACCTCCGGAAAGTCCTGCATCTGTACTAGTGCACCAGTGCTTTCTGATATTCCCTTCTTCCATCTCCGTCCTGCCCCCAGCACAGGAATATGGTTTAAAGATAAGAACTGAGTCCCTGTTGCTGCAACAAAAGTGGAGTGTTTGAATGTCTTTTATTTTTGGTCCCTTCTTTTTAGATTAGCCTGGATGACAACCTCGGAAAACTTTCTCGCATCCTAGAGAATGATCGTTTTGCTATAGTTGTACATGACCAGATGCAATGTAAGTATCTTTTATTGAAGAAAAGCTGTTTTAAAAGTCCAGTTCTGACCTGTGCACTGGCCACATTATATGTACTTTGCACAGGCATTCTCTGGGGGGCGGGATGGGGATGGAACCCTCACCATGGGGTCAGAAAGGTAGCATCAGAGCAGCTGGGCAGCAGCACCTGCAACCCTTTGCTCCTGCAGGAGGGATTTTTTCCCCCGTGACCCAGGAATCATGGGCCCACCAGCCGTACATCCCCTCTCCAAAGCCCTAGCCCATGGCAGCATGAAGAGAGGCAGGGCAGCTGGAAACACTCAGGCTCCTCTTTGTGATTGTTTACATAGTCTAACAGCTGGACACCACCAGATTTATTTTAGCGAGGCCCTTATGGCGTTTACATGCACCTTGTGGTGATCACAAGAGGAAGCCTGGTCTATGGTAAAAAGACACCAGACTGAGCCTCAGTAAGTCAGAGCTCAAGTCCTACTTCCACCGCAGACTGTGTGTATAATCTGGGGCTAGTCATACAGTCCCCGTGCCTCAGTTTCCCATCCCTAAAACTGCCTTAGTCTCACTTGTTTGCTGGCTGGATTGCAAGCTTTTCACAAGCTTCCTTCCTTACCAGTCACATACAGCTGTAACTGCCCACAGGCAGACTCAAAGGCGGGACCTCAGCACAGGAGCCTCTACGGTTCGAGCTAGAAGCCAGCTGCTGCTCAGCTGAGGCTGCAGAGGAGATCCATTCTTTCTCCGTGCAAGAGGTCTCGGTGCCACCCCATGGGACAGTGAACCACGCGGGGCTGGGGGGGTTACACAGCACCTACCACATTAATGTCTTGACCTCAGCTGGGGCCTTTAGACATGACTGTAGTAACACAGCCACTACGGAAGCCAGGGCTGAGTCCCCCCATCTCTGCGCAGCAGCCGCTGCAGGAAGGAGATTACACATGTTACTGCCGTTGAGAAAGGTGTTAATACGCCAAACAGGAGACCTGAGGCCGAGCAAAGGGAATGGAGGAGCTGCCACAAAGTGCTGGAGCAGCCCTGGGCTCGGACCTGAGAGCTCCCATATGGCTGTGTGCATGGAAGAGCAAGAGCTCTCCCATCCCTTACTCTTTCGGGTAGCAGGGGTTGTGCGAGGCAGCTGGCCAAGCTGTGAGGAGGAGGGGATCCTTTAGAGCACTTCCTAGGGAGACTTTTGGCCAACTCATGAATGACACTGGTGGGCTGCACATTGGATATGTGTCTGTGGCAAAGAACCACCCAGGGCTGGCCCGTGCCTCCTGACTCAGGCTCCCAGGGCTTGGGCTGCCGTGAGGCTGTTTCATTGCCATGTGTGGGCTGCTGCCGAAACCTAAGCTCCGGGACCCTCCCACCTCCACAGGTCCTTGAGCCTGGGCTCCAGCCTGAGCCCGAATGTCTGCACAGCAATGACACAGCCCCGCGAGCCTGCATAGGCTAGCACAGTCCAGCTATGGGGGTCTAGTTACAGTGTAGACAGAGCCTGAGAGTCCCTTTCACATCTCCTCAGCTGAGACCTGGCCTCAGAAGGGTGGGGTGAAGTGAGCTGAGTCAGGTCGGCACAAGCTAGCTTTGTTGTTCTTTACACGTATTGCAACTGCTGCCAGAGGCTCCAGGAGGCTAGTGCACAGGCATAAAGTAAATGACAGCACCTGCCCTGGACAGCCTCTGTGACCGGCAGTCAGGTTGTCAGGCTAGGTACACACTACACCGTAGGTTGGTATGAGATATGTTGCTCGGGGGTGAGAACAAGCCACCCCCTGAGTGAGGTGAGCTACACCAACCTGGGCAGCAGCATGGACAGCAGGAGAACTTCTGCTGACCAAGCTGCCGCCTCTCCCAGGGGCTGGGGCAATAAAGCCAACCGGAGAGCTCTCTCCAGTCAGCTTAGAGCAGCTGCATCAGAGGAGCTGGGCTGCGGTAAGCGCTATAGTATAACTGTTCAGCAAACAGTTTTTACAAAGGGGATTGGTTCATAGGCCTTGCTCACACTTAAAAGTTTTGCTACTTTGCCTATGCTGCCACAGAGCAAGGAAGCTTCCTGGGGTAGATTCAGCTATACCCGGCTACCAGTGCTGATCCTGGAATATCTTCTTCTGGCTCAGGGAGAGAAAAAAGTTATACTAGAATAACTGCATCCACACTAGGGCTTTTGGAGGCATCCTGGTCGTGGCAAAACTAACACCCCTTGCCACACAGTTATGTGGTAAAAAAAAATTAAGTATAGATGATGCCTTATCTTAAAAGAAGTGCTTTGTTTAAGATTTCACTGCCACGGAACAGTCAAGATAAGTGTGTTCTGGGTTACATTAGCCCTTCAGGGTGTAACTAGGCTGATTTTTATGGGAGAAAAATGTTAAATGTACAGCCTGCTCCTGTACATGAGCTAGAGAAATAGCACACCAGGATGGCTCGTTCACCTGCAAGTGGTCTTCAGGTTTTAGGGTCAGGCCAATAGGCTGAACTCATCCTCCAAATTCATATGTACCTCCCAACATGAGCAAATCAAACAATGGCTTGGTGAATCCCTCTGTGATTGTACCTGTTTTTGTTTTGTTTTGTTTTGTTTTTGTTTTTGTTTTTCGGAGGGGAGGAGGAAAGGAAGGGCAATGACAAGAGGAAAGGAAAGGCAAGCCTGGCCATCGATATCAGCTCTCAAGTGTTGAAAACAAACAGCTATATTTCTACAAAATATTAAGAACAATTTGATTCAAAATCTGTCATGGAAGATTTTGATTTTTTTTCCCCACACGCACAAAATGAAGCCCTAACATTTTTGTTTAAATTCTTTTGTCAAAAATCAAAAAAATTCTTCAAAATCAATGTCTTATTAAATATTTTGATTTTGACAAAATTGCATTTTTCACGGTAGAAAAGGCACTAGAAAAATTTGGACTCACCTTGTCTCACCTCACTTTTTAAACACTTTTTCTAGTCCACAAGTCTTACAAGTTGAACCTCTCTATTCCAGAACACACTCATCTAGCAACACACGTAATCCAGAATGATTTCAGTTAGCCAGCCGACCACTTACTATGGGAACGGCCAAGTTGCCCATGGTCCCATAAAGTTTGTTTACAGCCACCAGTCCTGGCTCCTAGTGTTCTGTGCTGTTGTTTATCTGAACTGATCCCTAAATGACTTCTAAGAACCCAATAAGCAGTGGAAGTCTTGTTTGTATTGCTAGACAATATTGACTTCCCATAGTACAGGAAATTTTCTCATCCAGCACTGGTCTGTTCCTGAGTGTGCTGGATTAGAGTGGTTCAACCTGTATTTTATTCTGACCACAGTTCACCTCATATTTATTGCTTTCCTCCCATCCCTCCGAACACGTACTTTATTCTTTGGTTTCGACACCCGCACCTGATTTTTATTTGTTTGCTTCTACGATGACATTTTTTAAAAAGTTACGCTTTATTGTACTTTATATTGTTTGATATATGGTACAGCACTATATAAATGGGTGTGGGGCAGAAGGGTTGTTTATAAATTTAAGTATCACTACCGCTATTAAAGATTATCATTGAACCGGGATGAGGATGCAAGAGTCAGTGGAACAAAAGTCTCGTAAGATCAAGTGATACATTAGGTAAAGGATTTGCTGTTGCCCAATATGACCTTGATGTAACTCATCTCCCTGCTGGTGGGGTTGTGCCTACAATCACTTTTAGAAGAATCATATAAAGGATAAACCTGCCCTGTTTGAAATCTTATCTCTATAAAGTCACAGCCATTTCTAGATTGCTTTTTCAGATACCTTAGTAATGTAGTTTGCTGTGTGCTTACAGACGTTGGAGATGGCAGTTACTCAAAGAAACAGATGGTATTTGGAGTGGTCACAGCCATGGATCTCCTGAACTTCATCACCCAAAAAGACAAGCATCAGCTACAAAAAGTTGTTTCATCCAGAAGATCTATTGCCTCAGATGAATCTGAAATAAGCCACTGAAGATTTTTCAAAATCACGAAGCTAAGATTTTTATTTACTAATCCTTGCTCCCACAAGTTTGATCTCGTCCAAAATGACATCAGGGAAATCAGTGGATCAGGATGATCTGATTTAAAGAACAAAGTTTAATTAAAATGAGCAGTTATACTGAGGTAACATTGCAACACAACGTTGACGGGAATGATGCGGGGGTTAATACAGAGGTCTTATTGCACAGGTTTTAGCAGAAGTTATCTCTTGCCGTTTTCATGGTTAACACCTTCTAAATATCAGTTAAAATCTTTGTACGTACTCATGAGGTGAACGATTTTGGCTCGGGCTGGAGCCATAATGGGAGTAGCTCCAGCCCTCTACCAAATTTCACCCTTGCCTGGGAGAAATCCCTGTTGACTGGGTGCCTTCCCCACTCACCACCCTTTTGGGAAGAACACCAATCAGAGCTACTGCTGGTGGAGCTCTCTCCTTTCCCCCTCATGGGCAGACCCCCTTTTTACAGGAGGGGAGTATGGAGCAGGTAGAACCCAGCAGGTCAGGGCAGCTCTGTCCCTTTTACCCCCTCACTTCCATTGTACAATGGGAAGGGCTCCTCTGCTCCTGCACTGTCTCCTCTCCATCCCTGCTACATCCGACCAGGGAAGGAGAAGAGGGGGCCTGCAGCAGCCTGGACCTGGGAGCGAGGCATGAAGTCTCATGGAGCACTAACTGTCACCCAGACACCCTGGGATGGGCAGGGGGAGTCCAAAACTCAAAAGACAATCCAAAACCACTATGTAACCTGTTCTGTTGTTAAAGTAACATGATTTTTGGGGCTTCACATGACTGGAAACTTTGGAGTCCGTTCCAAGAGGTGTTAGCAGAGCGCAGAAGAGCCACTTTTAAAAAGCTGCATAAACAGTGAAGGAATTAAGTGCACAGCAAGAGAAGAGTAAACCAACAGTCACTTTTACAGCCCAGTTTCAGGGAACAGGCATAATTGCTTCAGGCATGTGCTGTGAGCAGTTTGAGAGAGGAGCAATAGCTTTCGGTTTTAGCTTTCGTAAGCAAGAAGTCTGGTTTTTAATCTAATCTAGTATGTATCAAGGTTTTGATAAATTATAAAGTATTTATGGTTAGGAATTGTCTGCTGCTTTTTGCACACAGTTATACACAATACGTCAACTCTTTGCACGTATTTGGTGTTTGTTCATGTCTGGTTTATGGCCAGAAAAGCAGGCCACTCCAAGAAACAGGCCTCTTAATATTTTCCACTAGGGCTACAACTGTTCTGAATTTTCCAGCTTACCTTTGCAGATTCAAGAAGTTCAAATAGGTGGGCAATGGCCGCACATCAACCCCAAGCTGTTCACTATCACTAAGGGAAAACCATGGGGCTGGGGCAGTGAAGAGGAAGAGACCGGTAACATTTCAAACAGGGATGCAGAGATGGGAGTATGACATCAATGTTGATGTACCCCTGTTACATCCTTTTAAAGTGCCACCAGACTCCTGGTTGTTTGTTTTTGATTTTCTTGCTGTATTCCTCACTGGTGGATATTTTTAATGATGCTCTCTCTCAAACACATCCAGAAACTGGTTTAATAAATTGAGAGAAAAAAACCCCCAAATTAATCACAAGAACTTTTCAAGAGTAAAAAGTGCAGCTGGCTGCGTGCATGCAAGTGAAAGAGAGAGGTGGTATTTTCCATTTCCTGTTTGTCTAGCTGCACACGAGGCTCCAATAGCTGCAAGAAATTATATATCTGAAGGAAAATCATTGTACTTCATATGACAGTGTACTCAAATAAAAAGCTAAAACACTATTTGAAACAACTATATTGTTATTTATTTTAAGGACGTTAGTTGTGAGGAGGGATAGCTCAGTGATCTGAGCATTGACTTACTAAACTCAAGGTTGTGAGCTCAATCCTTGAGGAGGCCATTTAGGGAACTGGGGCAAATAAGTTTAAAAAAAAGGGATGGTGGTTGGCCCTGCCCAGAGGGCAGGGGACTGGACTCAATGACCTTGCAAGGTCCCTTCCAGTTCTATGAACTGCATGTGTCTCTGAAACAGATCTCAGAGACTTGAGTCGCTGTTGGTCATTGAAGAACCCATGGAATGCTTTGCAAGAGTAACAAGTGTGTTGGTGATAATCCAATTGTGTTTAGTTAACTTTCTCCCTGCACTGTGCAGTAGTCTTTCTGTCCTAAACTACTGTAGTGTTGCTGTGCCCCGTTTGATATATGTCACATTCCACTCTGCAGGAAGCTGCATTTGAATGCAGAGGTTACTGATACCTGTATCTTAACCAAATTTCTGCAGTGACTTAAGCATGGGATCCACAGTGACAATTAAGATGATGATGATTTTATTTGTATTACTACAGCACATAGGAGGCCCAAGTCACACTGCTTAAATCGGTGCAGGGTTGAGCAAATAGTTTTTGTAAAATGTTTCGGGCTCCTTCTGAGTGAGAGACTCTTTGTCAACGTAAGTCATATTTGTTCTTGCATAACTGCAGGCCAAGTGTGCACTGCAGCAAATCACCTACAACCACTGGCACAGCACCTTGCTTTCTTAGCAGCTGGTTTCCTTTCTGCACAAGAGGCATATTGATTCAAATGATTCAGAGACACAATACTGTTAGCCACCAAAAAGCTGGTGACTTTATCCCATGTGCCCTCTTCCCTCCTGTCTGTTACAACCCATCTTGTTTGGTTTTAGATTGCAAAACCCTCAGGGCAGGTGCCGTGAAATGGGTTATACAATCATGACTAAGCAGAATCACAATACACTTTCTAAGGCAGACCACAAATTCTGCAGTAACAGGTATCAGGGAGTAGCCATGCATCTGGCGAGTGAGTCTTTGCCCATGAAAGCTTATGCTCCAAAAAAATCTGTTCTCCTATAAGGTGCCACAGGACTTCTTGTTAATTCTGTGCTAGACACTGCTAAGATGTAAATAAAGGATTGAATGAAATATGAAGTGAACAACTATACCCCAAACAAAATTCCTTGTGCCATTTGTTTTTATACCACATTTGATTCTTTACATTTTCACTTTGGTACAGATTTTTGTAGAGACAAAGCAAAACTGTCTTGTAGATGTCATCAGTGGGAAGAAGGCAGCTTAAATTAGGTAGTAGTAGTAGTAGTAGGCATCCTTCAGTCTGCATAGACTATGGATCGCGCCCTTTATAGTTTCAGTTGAGGACTTTGTGGGCAGGGATTTTATTTGCTTGGATGGTATGTGAGGAATTTGGGATTGTGTGACAGAAACATAGTGACAACACTTAGCACTTTCACAGTATGGCGTCTCTGTAGCTCTCAAAGGGCTTTACAAAGGAGGTGAAGTATCATTGTTCCCACACGCAAAAAGTCTGGGTGGTCATTGAACAAACAAAATTCACCAATCCAGCCTTTCCCTCAGCTACTTTTCCCCATGGCTTGAAGCCAATGTACTGAAATTCTATCACTAAATAACAAATCCTGTGATGCAACAGGTCTTTCCATCTATTTTCTCTTCTGCTCTGATTGACAGCTTATATATATTTGTATTGCAGCAAAGAGGTTCTAAACAGAGAGAGAGAGTTCTTTGTATAATGATCACTTACAGCGGTGGTGTAGTCCTGTCTGTCCCAGGATATTAGAAACAGGGGGGTGACATAATAGCTTTCATTGGGCCAATTTCTGTTGGTGAAAGCAAGGAGGTTTCAAGTTACACAGAGCTCTTCTGTGCAGCCTGTCAGCTTGTCTCTCCTCCTGCCAACAGAAGTTGGTCCAATAAAATAAATTATCTCACTCACCTTGTCTGTCTCGTATAGCCCTTGAACAGTAACAGAGAGGTGGCCGTGTTAGTCTGCCCTCCAACAAAACAAAGCAGCAGAAATGTAGCACTGTTAAGACTTAACAAAATGATTTATTCAGCGATGAGCTTTCGTGGGGACAGACCCACTTCGTTAGAGCCCAAATGATGAAAATAGCATCTGGTCCGTCAAGTTGGGAATCCTGGCAACTTTGGGTGTGGGGGAGGGTGGAGGCACACACACAGCCCCCAGAGGGGGCGAAGGGGAAGTCGCAGAGACTCCCTGATGGAGAAGGAGGGGAGAGTGGCGTGCAGCATCTGAAGAAGTGGGTCTGTCCCGCAAAAGCTCATCACGGAATAAATCATTTTGTTAGTGTTTAAAGTGCGACATTTCTGCTGCTTTGCTTTGTCGTATAACCCTTGTCACTCTGCCTCCTTTCTCCAGGGCAGGGTGTGTGGCAGCTGGGGGATGGGACTGGAGATGGGGGAAGGCAGACTAGGAACACTGTTGATAGCTGAAAGGGGATTTTCTAGTAAGGTTGTCCTGCCTAGTACATGCTGCCTGTGCTAATTCTGCCTGTGCCACTTGCACATTGTCTGCCAGTCAGGGTGAGTTACCACTGCCATTTCTCTTATTTCGCTGCGACTTTGGCCTTTTTCTTTCCCGTTGACCATCACGGGAATTTTAAAGTTTGTAACTTTTGGCTAGTGCTCAGGTGGGAGCACATTTATAATGCCACAGAGGTGGCATCAGACAGGAACAAGGTGAAGTGGAATTTGAAATTTACAGGGTGGGTGAAGCGATGAGATGTATTTTTCATTCTTCTCTGTTAGCAAAGTTCAATTTAGAGACCGTATAGGGACTGTGGCTAAAAACTGACCAGTCTTGCAAACAAATGCTTCTGCATTTCATTACTAGGAGGAGTCACAGCAAAATTATAGGAAGAACATGGATAATTCCTGGCAACATCAGGCCCTAAATTCACGCCCTCAGTGGGCCCATGCCTACAAATACCCCTGCTTGCAAATGGCCTCTGGGATTAGGAAGGCTAATTCAAATAAAACCACACCTACTTGAATGCCAGAGTAACTAGAAGCTTTCATGGTTCCTTGCTCATTTAGGCCAAGTGCTGGGAAGTGCAAAGTACTTTCCAGGTTCAAAAGGCGCACCTGAGAAGGCAGGCAAGAGACAAAGGCTTAGTTTGGCTGATTCCCCGGAAACTGGGCCTGTTGCTCCGGAAGCTGAGGCTGGAAGAGTTGTGATACTAATGAATTAGAAAAGAATGGAGGGTAGGGTTGGGAAACTGTTTAACCTTGCAAGGCTGAGAGCTAAGATTAAGGTGCAAGAAGTCCTCATCAGAGACATGCTGTTCGCAGACGATGCTGCTGTAGTGTCTCACACAGAAGACCAGCTTCAAAAACTGCTGGATCGGTTCTCCAAAGCGTGCAAGGACTTTGGGCTTACCATCAGCCTAAAGAAGACAAATGTACTTGGTCAAGATGTTGCTGAATCCCCATCAATCAGCATTGACAACTATACGTTAGAAGTTGTCCACGAGTTCGTTTACCTCGGGTCCACCATCACTGACACCCTGTCATTGGACACCGAGCTAAATAGGAGGATCGGAAAAGCGGCCACAACTCTGTCCAGACTCAGCAAGAGAGTGTGGAATAACAACAAGCTGTACACTCACACCAAAATGCAAGTCTACAGAGCCTGCATCCTCAGCACCCTCCTTTATGGCAGCGAGACTTGGACCCTGTATGCCCGCCAGGAAAAGAGGCTGAACGTCTTCCACTTGCGCTGCCTCAGGCGCATCCTTGGAATATCATGGAAGGACAGAGTGACCAACACAGCCGTCCTCGAGCAAGCTGGAATCCCAACGATGCACACCCTCCTCAGGCAGCGGCGGCTTCTCTGGCTTGGCCACGTCCACAGGATGAATGATGGAAGGATTCCAAAAGACATCATGTATGGTGAGCTAGCCTCTGGCAAAAGACCCCCCGGACGCCCCCAGTTGCGTTACAAAGATGTCTGCAAGAGAGACCTCAGAGAGGTAGACATCGAGCTGGACAACTGGGAAGAACTAGCAGACGACCGCGGCAGATGGAGGCAGGGGTTACACAAGGGCCTTCAGAAGGGCAAGTTGAAGATCAGATAGCTAGCTGAGGAGAAGCGAGCGCACAGAAAGCACAATAAGGACTTGCCAGACACCCACTACATCTGCAAGAGATGCAGCAAGGACTGTCACTCTCGTGTGGGTCTTTATAGTCACAATAGATGCTGTAAATGAAGTCTTAAATTGAAACTTTAAAGGGCGCGATCCATAGTCTGTGCAGACTGAAGGATGCCTACTACTACTACTAGAAAAGAATGGCCAAAGTTTTGTCCCAACTCATAGACGTCAGAGATGCAATTAGGAGCCCTGGAAAGCAGTTGGCTGAACAGAAATCCCACCGAGAGGGGAAAGAGAGGTATCAGAGAGGTAGCTGAGTTAGTCTGAATCTTCAAAAACAAGAAGTCCTATGGCACCTTATAGACTAACAGATAATTTGGAGCATAAGCTTTCGTGGGTCTTTGCCAAATTATCCAAACTATCTGTTAGGCTGTAAGGTACCACAGGACTTCTTGTTGTTTCTGGATGGAAATAAAATGGACCCTAGGAATGGGGAACCTGGCTGTGGAGTTGTGGGCAAATGAGGGTAACATGCAACCTCTGGCAAGGTGGAGATTGACAGTGAATGGGGAGCATGGAGGGAATGGCAGAAAAACCACATCCCCTGCCATGGGGACCAAGGTGGTTGAATGGTATAGGAGCAAGCGGAGTGTTCTCAGCCTCTGGATATGGGGGCAGGGAGGTGGGGACTATGGGAGCCTGGCAGGAGCCGGGGGCAGCGGGGAGGGGGCTCAAGGGGCTAGGGTTTTCAACTTTCCTGACCAGATGGATCAGACACTATGAAAATAGCATCTGGTCCATCATGTTGGGAATCCTGGCAATTTTGGGGGTGGGGGAGGGTGGAGGGGCATGCAGAGCCCCTGGTGGTAAGAGGAGGGAAAGTTGCAGGGACTCCCTGATGGAGAAGGGTGGGAGAGTGGTACACAGGGAGCTCGGGGAACGGGGGGAGGAGGTGGGGGGAAATGAAGAGATGCCCGAAGCCCCTGAAATGGGCAATGCACTCAGTCTCTGGAAGCCACCAGCTGTGCAAGTCTGAGTTCGTTATTCCCCAGCACTGTCTGCGTTCCAGCAGTGCTGGATGTTTGTAGCTTTCGAATCGCTTCTGTAATGTCTTTTCCTTGCGCTAGCCTCAGTCACAGTTTAAAGCAGGGCAAGGGGTGGGTAGTGTTGCACCACAATCCGGAATAGACTTCACACATGCACAGATCCCCAAAGGAGATCTAGGAGTAACTGAAGCCATTAGCAAGATAAACATCTTTCTGGCCACTCCCAGCCATGTATTTTGTGATGCAAAAGGCTTTTTTCCGCCATTTGTAGTGCATCAAGGCTCAGCTAGCCACTGCATATAAATAGGTGACCTTGGAGCTGGACTGGTAGGGTTATGCTACGAGAAAAATCAAAAGACTGATCCCCGTTCCTGGGCCCAACCATCTGTCACATCTGGCATCAAGGCTATCCAGGTAATTTAAACTGTTTTATATTTTAGAGCACAGTCACATATTTGATTTTGAACAAAGGATCCCTTTTCCAATTCTGAAATATAAAACTACAAGCAGTTAATGAAATTAAAGCTTTTTCCAAGAGTGTGTAATAGCTGGAGACTGGGTCCGGAGATTAGGTCAGGAGACATAGGGCATCTTAAGGAAAACTGTACTGATCTGAGCAGAACCTGCATCCCTGATGTGATTAATAACCAAGAAATTAATGTGGAATCTTCTTCACTCAGCGCATAGTTAACCTGTGGAACTCCTTGCCAGAGGAGACTGTGAGGGCTAGGACTGTAACAGAATTTAAGAAAGAGCTGGATAAATTCCTGGAGGTTAGGTCCATAAAAGGCTATTAGCCAAGGGTAGGAATGGTGTCCCTGGCCTCTGATTGTCAGAGGCTGGAGGTGGATGGCAGGAGACAAATCGCTTGATCATTGTCTTCGGTCCACCCCCTCTGGAGCACCTGGCACTGGCCACGGTTGGCAGACAGGCTACTGGGCTGGATGGACCTTTGGTCTGACCTGGTATGGCCGTTCTAATGTTATGTTCTTAATCTTTATGGAAAATTGGCCTTCTCAACTAAACTAAACCTGTTTTTTTTTTTTTTTTTTAAGAGTACAAGTTTGATTGACAAAGCAGACTGCACTGATGAAATATACTTAGGCTTTTTGTAAGGCATATGACTAAGTGCTCCACAGCATTCTGATTAAAAGTTTAGCACTGTGCAATAGTAATAAATTAAAAGGATTAAGAACAGGCTAACTGACAGATCTCAAAAAGTAGATGGTGATTTTCCACTGACAGCTAATGGAAGTGTCTCCAGTGATGTTCTGCCAGGATTGGTTCTAAATCTGGTGCCCTTTTTATCAAAAATGTGGAAGCCAATGTAAAAAAATTACTGCTTAGCAAACCTGTGGGTGAAACAAAGATTGGCTGAATGACAAATAACAATGAGGGCAGGGTAGAGCAGTATTGCCTCTGGTAAGCATTCAGACATTAAAAGGTTGGCTTAAAAAATCACGCAAACTTAAAAATACAATACCTTTTGCATTGTTATTTGCCTTTTGCTTTCAGAACCTTTAAAGGTGCATTTGGTAAATGTTTTCAAGCTTCTCTTTGCAAACACGAAGCCTAGATAATTTCATGTAAAAAAAGAAAAAAGCTGAGATTCTTGCACATTCACTTAACTCCAGGAGCTGGACCGTTAAGAAACGTGCCAAGTATCACAAGACTTGTGCTAAATCAGTAGAAGTGGTGGCAACAGTGGGTAGACTCAGTGATTTTGATTACTTGGTAAGCTGGGCCTATTCTAAAATGCTTGTAATACAGGCCACATGTATGGAATGTGGGACTATATCCTGGCAAGCAGCATCTCTGGAAAGGATTTAGCATCATAACAGATAAACAACTCTGCATGAATACACCCAGCGTGATGCTGGGGTGGAAAAGGCCAATGCAATCTTTGGCTGTACAAAGACTGGCACAGTGGGTACAAGCAGACAGGTGGTTTGACCTCTGTTTATGGAGTGGGTGAGACTGGCAGTAAAAGACTGTAGATAGTTCTGGTGTCTTTATTTTAAAAAGGATAATGAAGAACTGGAGGAGAGAAGAGCCACAGAATAATCTGAGAGATGAAAAACAGGTCTTACACCATGAGCCTTAGAGCTCACTATGTTTAGTTTATCCCAAAGGGAGGTCAGGCACTGCCGTGATAACAGTACACAAGGTGATAACCCCACAGAGACAGCACTGCAGGGCTCTTTAATTCTAGTAGATAAAGGCGTAACAGCCAGTACTGGCTGGAAGCTGAAGCCTGACCTTAAAACTGGGCCTTTCTTAAAGGTACTGACTTCAGTACCTCTCCCCACGCAGTCAGTCACTCTATCAGCACGCCCCCATCCCCTCCCGCCCAACCAGTGCCTCCAACTTGCCACAAGCAGCTATTCTGTACATGCAGGAGGTGCTGCGGGGTGGGGGCGGGCAGAGGGGAGGCATAAGGGCCAGGTGCGCTAGGGGGAGGGGATGGGAAAAGGCAGGAAAGGGATGGGAGTGGGAGGCAAAGAGGGGAGCCGGAAAAGGCAGGGCAGGGGTGTGGAGCCTTGGGTAAGAAGTGGAGTGGTGGGGGGGCAGAGCCCGAGGCAGAGTAGGAGAGGGGAGCACCCCCGGCCCATTAGAAACTCTGCCTGTATGGTCGTGCTAATCAGAAACACGGTGAGGGTGATGAGCGACCTTTGAAACAAACAGCCAGTGCTAGGCGTGTGCAGACTGAGCAACAGCTTACGGTCTTGAGCAGTACTAGGAAACCCAAATCCCCCCTTCCAGTTGCTTGTTATCATAGGGACTCACCTGTTTCGGGGTTGGGGTGGGGCTGTTCCTGCTCCAAATGGACTAGCATCAGCTCTGGGAACCAACTTCAGCTCAAGACTGGCTGCCTTTCTAGAAGACCTGTTTTAGCCAAAGGCCCAGGCATGGGTTCCATAGAGGGGTAACTGGGAGAAATTCTATGCCCTGTGCTGTGCAGATGGTCAGAGTAGATAATCTGATGAGCCCTCCTGGCCTAAACAAGATCTACAGAGCCTGGAGCACTACACTTGCTTGAGGCAGGCAGGGTTACATGCATTAAATACAGCATTTAAAAGAGTGAGCTATAGGTGGGCCTTAAAGTGCCTTACTGCCCTTTATTCTCTGTTTCACTCATCTAAAACAGGTAAGTGAATTCACTGCCACTTTATAGATTGTGAAGCCGAGGCACTGGGTTTAAGTAATATGCCCCAGGTTATCGGGTGTAAGTGGCAAGGCCAGCGTGAGTGCACAAGGGCCCTGGCTGCCAGGTCACTCATCAGTCTGTTACAGCACATAATGCTGTTTGAGCCCACTGGCAGACACACCCAGGACTGCAACACTGGCCTGTCCAGGTAAGTAAAGGAAGAGCTAATTTAAGCTCGCTGGTGCAGGGGTTTCATGTTGGTTGGTATTTGTAAAGGAGCTTTCCCTTCTCTCACCCAAGCGGCTCGTTCCTGGCCAATTTTTATTTTGCTCGTGCACAAACATTGCAATCCAAGCACGTGGGTGTGACTGCCATCCGGTGGACTGGAACCACTGATGCTTAGTGCAGGAGCCTTTGCAGCTGGAGCTAAGAGCCAGCTGTAGTTAGCAAGGTTGGCCTGAGCCTGGAGGTGCTTTTACTATACAATTTATTCTTACAATGCTAAAGCCGATTCATGAGTAACTATTTTACAGTCACATGACTCTCTGATTTCAGCACAGGCTGAATTTGTCTAATCCAGCACACGCTCATCTGGCAACATCTGTAATATCCAGCACGATATTAGTTAGCTGGATGACCGCTTGTCATGGGCATGGCCAAGTTTCCAGTGGGCCCATTAAGTTTGTTTCCCACCACCAGTCCTGGCTCTCAGTGTTCTGTGCTGTTATTTAGCTGTAAGTTACCCTGAAATGTCTTCTGAGAGCCCAGGAAGCAGTGGAAGTGTTGGTGATGTGCTAGACAATATTGACCTCCTGTCATCAGGCAATTCTGTCGTTTGGCACCGGTCAGGTCCTGAAGATGCCAGATGACAGAGGGTCCACCTTTACCACCATTTCTCTCACAAGGCTTATCTCAACAATTGTATAAATGACAGGTGTGTCTGAGCCAGAAAGGGCTGTGCTAGTTCTTTGCCTTTCTCTTTCTAAAAAAATAGACTAAAATGGAGCCTCAACGCTTGCTTTACCTGCTCCTGAGCTGCTTTCCCCTCCACAAAGCTGCCAGCAAACCCTTGAAACCAGCCTGCACTCTTGGACAATGTAGCCCATGCCTGGATGACGACACACTGAAGGATAACTGCTGTGCTCCATGTGCCCCTCCCTGCTCCTGCCCAGATTACCACCAGTTTGAATGTGCCATGCAAGGCTACGAGGACGGAAACATCCCTGTGGGAAAATCTTTCTACATCGACTTTGCCACCCAAGTCTGCACCTGCGTTTCAACAGGGAATATCTCCTGCACTTCAATTTGCCCCACAGTTTCACCAACGTGCAAGGAGACAGGCAGCCCTCCGGATGGCTGTCCCCAGTGCGTCTGTCACATTGACCAGAAGAGAATCGTAACGGCTGGCACCACCATCCCCAGGGGAAGGGAGATTTGTGTGTGTCCCCCAGATGGTGGGAAACTGCTCTGCACCCCAACCACCCCTCAGCCCCCCAACGGCACTACAGAGCACCCTGTGCCCTCCTTAAAGAGTTCCAATGTACCCTGAACTCCCCCCACCCTTACATAGGCCTCATCCTTACCCCTACCCACATCCATCATGAGGGTGGTGCAGTGCACTGGAGAGCCCCTCTCTGCTCAGGCCCTGCCCCCACACCACTTCTACCTCTGCTCTGCCCCCCTCCCCCCCAAGCCCTCCGACTCACCTGACGGTGGAAGTGGGCTGGGAGCTGTGGTCTTCTGCTTCCTGTTGCTGCTGGTGAGTGCAGAGACAGGCCCAACCCCTGCTGCCAGCCCCCCTCCCCACCCCCCCCCAAGCCCCGGGGCCGCATTCGGCCCTGCATTTCTGCAGCCCTCTGAGGATTCCACCCAGGCATGGGAACCCAGGTGCTTGCACTGAATGGTACTATGATAAGGATCACGCACGCACGCGCACGCACGCACACTGAGCCCCACGGCTGGCATACGGTGGCCATTACGGTTTGACACGCGACTGGACAGAACTGTGTACTCCCTTCCCAGTACCAGGGTGCCGGCCTTGTTAATGTGGGGGAAAACGCTGCTCAACAGGGCCAACATTTTTTTTTTTTTTTGGCTGCGCATAGTTTTGCCCACTCAATACATTTTTATTTTTGGAGAATCAAATTAACTGCTGTCAGCCCCATCCCCTACTGAACACTGCCCAGCTGTATGCAACGCAGCCCGTACCTGCACACCCAGCGCCTCACAAAGCCTCACGTCAGGAAGCTTCCCTGTCACATTCATAACTCTACACCAGCCTGAGGGCCAGAGCCCATGACTGTGCCTGACCTTTAAGTGCGCTTTGAGAGCCGCCCTCAGTCACAGCACAGCATGTGCAAGGCCCCTTGTGGCTGACTGTACCAAGACACCAGGCAGCTCTTTCATGGCTGCACTGGGGCAATTTTTCTCACTGAGAGCCACCTGTTCCTTCAGGCTACCAAACGCCTTCAGGGGCCAGGCTGCGCCTGTGGTGCTGGTAAATGGCGCGTTCTGCGGTGGTGTCAAGCAGCATCCCCTGTAAGCTGAGTGCTTGGGCAGTCACCCAGGAGAGATTCAGGCACCGCCCAGCTGACAGCATGTGTGTTTTGTGGTGCTCATTGCATGTTTAGCAGGGAGCTGATGCTGGGATACGCCAGCATCACTGGTTTCTAATCTGTAAGGCACACTTTGGCCTGGCCGACTCCTCAAGAGGTGCCTGTTCAGGAAGAAGCCCTACTGGTGTGTGAGGGATTTGTTGTGCATGTCAGCAGTAGCAATCTTTTCGTTGGCTGAAATTAACCCAGTAATGCCCAAATCTAGGGACCCCAGCAGTGTTCACAATCGCTGCTCAGACTAGAGCACAAAACACAACCACTTCGTCAGGTCGGCATCCAGCCAGCCGCTGTGCATAGAGCAGACATAGAACACATCGTGCGTACGATGTGAGCCAGGTGGGACAGCACAAACCAAAGTAGCTGGGGGGGGGGGGGGCGTGGAGACCAGTCACTGCTTCAGCCAGGAGCCATGCAATAAGGATGTGAGCTGGAAGAAGAAAAAAAAAAAATACGCCAGGGCTTTGTTGAGTGCATGGAGCAAACTTGTAATTTCGCCTCAAGCATCTCCACCACTAGTTCTTTTGCATTTGTACTGAAGGCATTTGTCTCTTCGTTCACCAGAGAAGCAAAGCGCATCCTTCTCATAGACCAGTGGGTCTCAACTGGGGGGTGGGGGGGTCCACAAAGCCTTCGAGGGTGGGGACGGGGTGTGAGGCTGCAGGGCTCTTTGGATGAAGCCCATGTTCCCCCACTGCTGGCACACAACCCCACAAACCATGGAGCAGAGTGGCATGGAGGGCCTGATGCCAGGTGTGCCAGGGGCCTCCACCCATCCCCCCACTCCAGTTGGGAGCCTTAGTGCCCCCTACCCAGTATGAAGCTGGAAGCAGCACAGGACTGAAAACATGGGGTCTGGCACCACCCCTCCCTCCCACTGACCCTGGCAGTGGATCCTGACTCTCCCCCACCCCCCGCCATGGTCTGAAGCCTAGAGCGGCATGGGCCGGAGGCTAGGAGCCCATTGCTACCCCCTTCCCCTCCCCATCAGAAGCTGGGAGCAGCGTGAAGCTGAAGCCCTGATGCTCCCCACACACAGAGGCCCTGAGCTCATGGGCAGAGTTGCGGGGGGCACAAGGGTGCTCCCCAGACTGCAGTGTCTTACCCAGAGTGACCGCTTGAGTCCCCATCTCTCCGGTTTCCCTCAGGCCTCACCCGCTGGCCAGGTTGTAGGTGAGAAGCCAGTGCCAGGAAGCAGTTTCTCTGGCTGGTGGTGGCATGGCTCAGGCAGATGTGGCACTTCCCCATCTACTGGTGGGACCACAGGGTGCTGCTGCTCCTCTGCTCTCAGCCCCCTTTGACTGCTCATGCAGCCCATAAGAGCTACCCAGGCAGGGGGAACCAGCTCTGAGGCAGCAGAGGCCTCTGGAAGCAGCCACCATGGGGGAAGCCTCCCTACACATTTCCCATAGCTAGCCCCTCCTTGCCCCCGGCCACATACAGGCCCCAGCTCTCCCCCCGCCCCACAAGCTCCTGAGCTACCCCCCCCCACAGCACACGGCCCCTAGCTACCCCCTCCTTGCACCCCAACGGTTTCACAAACTGTTTGAACTGAGATCTCCACCCTGCCCTCCCACCCTTTGAGTTTCGTTTTTGGTTGTGTCCCCAATGGGTGGTCTGTTAAGTTGGCTCAGGGCGAAGAGGTGGCACTGTCTCTCTGGACTCTGCTGTGCAGAACTGTCCTGTGCCCCACTCGCCTTGGTCTCTTACCCCCCAAATAAGAGTCAAACGACATCTGTGACCAAGAGCGCCCACCCTGCGGGCCTGGAGCCCTGTGTCTCACTCCTCCTGCCCCCAAGCCTCACTGTTTTCATAGAAAATGGGGGAGGGGTGGGGAAGGACTCAGAGAGAGAATGGTTGAGAACATTATAACCCAGCTATCAGAGAAGGGTGCCTCCCCCAACAACTCCCCCATCTTATCTGATCCATCCTAGAGTGAACTGTGGTACAAATACCCAAACTACTGCAGACTTCTTTTGTTAGTATTTAATGTCTGAAGCAGCAGAACCATTACCATATGACTGGTCTTACCTGCTGTGCAGGTATCTAAAATAACACAAATGGAACTCACAGCCTGTGCATTATTTCAAGTTTGAATGTATTAGCCACTGCCATTAGCTGTCATTCTGCAGCTCATTCGAGCCAATCATGCTCAGCTTGCAAATACGTTATATAGATGTACACGAAATACTTTGTGCAAACAAATTTCTGTCAATAGGGGTCACATGATGCTGTGTCTAGCCTTTGACTGCATAATGAACTTCTAAAATAGAATGATTTGACAAAAGTAAACATACAATGTTTGTATGAGCACAAGAAACAGCCCCTCTCTTTTGAGCTCTGGGTGTGTATATATATATACACATACACACACACACACACTTCACTTACTAGAGTGCATTACAAGAAACCCTCGCCATTTGCCGTAGATACGTTTCTGACTGTGAATAGTGAAATCCACAAATACTGTGGGTTGTGTGAGTGCAGGGCTAACCTCCCCCATTCTGCAGGCCCCACCCATCCCATGCTCTGGCACCACCCTGTTCCCTTCCTCCCCCCCACAAGCCCCAGGCAATGGGACCCAGGGATTACTTGGCTGAGGACCAGGTGGGGTAGAGGCTGCAGGGGTTGCCTCCCCTCCACACAGGCAGCAAAGCAGGATGCTATTTCCGCCCCCCATGTGGCAAGTGTGGAGGGAGGCAACCCCTGCAACCTTCATCTCCTGACCTTCAGCCCCAGGTAACCTCCTATCTTGGGGCAGGGAGCCTGACAGCTGCTGTGGCCTCACAACAGGCCCCATACCCTTGTTTCTACCCCCGGCAGGCCAGGGAATAGGCTGCAATGAGGAAGGTATAAGACGGTGGTGGCAGGAAGGGCAAGGCTTGGGGAACAGGAGACCTCCACGAACATGCAAAATTGTAAATAAATAGCGATTTACATATTGCAAGGGTCTCCTGTAGTTCATGTGACTCCTTCTTAGATCAACTGTATTTTTCTTACATGGTTTTCCCCTTAATAAAATAATGCAAATTCACGATAAAGCTTCACTTGAATTGTTGACAGAATGCATTCACTTGAAAACAAAAGAACGTGTCCCAACTGCATATGATTCACAGTTTCATGCAGAAGGGAGAGTATTTTAGTTACAGTGGTTCCGTCCTGTACCATTTTTTGTTGTTTGTATTTTCTTCCTTGTATTTGTGTATAAATTTATTGTGAGGCTCAGATTTTCAGCTGTGCAACCACATCCGCAGGTACTCAATTTGCATATGCACTAAGGTCATTCAGCATCATATACAAGTATGTCTATGCAAGTCAGAATTTACATGGGCTCATTAGCTTGTACCTATGCAAAACTGCACCTATATGGGAGGGTGTGCCCCCCCCACCCTGAAACGCTGGTTAAAATGTTGGAAAACATTCAATGAAAACACACAAACATTTTTTTGTGCTTTTAAAAATAGTTTTTACACACACACACAAACACATCAAATGATGGCTTTTGCTTGAGCTGTGTGATAACTCTGCAAAGCATTCTCACCTATTATTTTTCGTAGCCATAGATAGATTTGATGGGGGTTTCTTTATTAGATTGCAACAATATCAAGGTATTTCACGCGTTGAACCTATACTACTTGTCACTCTTCTTTGAACATAACCCGCCCCCCCCCACGGCCCAGTTACATAAAACCATGGAACACTAACATTAAATAGGTGGAAACTGATGTGTTCTTCTGGCATGCCCATGCCGGCAGTCAAAGCTACCTGCAAAAAATTACTTAAATGTGATTTCTGGAAATGTTTTGGAGCACGTATACATGGCACTGCAAGTGCTTGTGTTCCCAATACATTCAAGTCAGACTTTGGCCAGCAGTACCGCAAGGGGGTGCATGTGCTCCTGCTCTCCTGGTGCTCTCAGGCGAGAGCAAAGCAGATGAGTTCCTGCCACCTACCAGTCCCTCTTTGTTCCTTTACTTCAAAAAGGTACAGACTGTAGTGCAATGTGAAAGGTGGGAGAGTTACGAAATGTGTATAGGCACAATGCAGCTCAAACAACCTAAAGGTTTCCAGGCAGATTGTTCAGATTAGTCTCACCAAATGTCTAGCATCTCTGAGCCATGTTTTTCCCATCTGAACACCTGTTAAACCTTTATGCTTATAGCTGTGACTGCTGCCAGTCTTTTCCAGATACTACATTCTTTGATGAAAGGACCTGACCCTGAGATAGGCTCTGCATCCACAACTTCTATTCATGCAGACACATCTTAAGATCAGATCTATAGCATTCTAAACCTTTTTGATTAAGATGTTCAAGGCTGACTACACAATTTAGCTATATCACACCCCCTGACTTGAAGAGAAGTGATGCAGATGAAAAATCCCCTGCCCATCTTTAAAATTGGATGTCTTTAAAAATTTGGAAGAAAAGGTATTATTTTGTCAAAATGCTTAAGACAGCTCTAGAAGACACTATGCTTGCTCTAGCGCAGTAGCTGAATTAGTCAACATGGCAGAGGTGTATTATGTTCCTAAGTGTATACAGGTTTTGGAGGGAGCCATGTTAATCTGTTTGAGCAAAACCAACAAGGAGTCCAGTGGCACCTTAATACTAACAACTGTATTATGGAGTTAGTGTTCATGAGTTACAACTCACCTCAGCAGATGCATGAAGTGAATTGCAACTAGCAAAAGCTTATGCCATAGTAAAAATGATAGTTTTTAAAGTATATATTGAACAATGATAAATAATCTGTTCACTTGGGATAATTTAAGGAGAGAAACAGTGTGACCATAAAATTGATCTGTAGAATTTTTTTTAATGGGATCTTGTTACCATTCTGGTATCATTTAATTAGATATTAATCATAGTCAGAAAAACTATCAAAACAAAAAGCAGCCAAGTAGCACTTTAAAAACTAGCAAAGAAAGCTCACCTAATAAACTATTTTGCTAGTCAGAAAAACTGTTTATGTTATTTTATATTTTAAAGCAAAATAAAAAATCTTGTGCCAAAAAGTAGAAAATCACAATTATGAGGCATACATTATCCGTATAAGAAATGAAAAATGAATTAAATTTTATTTTAAAAAATTGAGGAAAAATAAGTCCACTTTCAGAGTTGGTATATAAAATCAATATTCTAGCTCTGTAGTAACAGTTAAATTTATGTTTGGAGAGCATTAGTCAAGATTATAGAAGGATTGGTGTACTGAGACAAAAGATTCATCTGTCACAAATTCCCAGGCTAATACACATTATAAAAATATACTTGATTAACTACACATTTTTCATCGTTTTCCAAAAATTTAAAATGGCAATGGATTCATCCAATCATTTACTATGTGTATAAATGCAATGAAGTTCTCCAAATTAGGTTCTGCATGATTTAACAAATTTACTTTTTGCATCATCTTTCCCTAACCACTGCACATTTTGCTAGGCAAAGGAAGTGTTAAAATACACATACTTCTGCATCTAATACCTAATACTAGCAGAAATACAATCTAAAACATTATAACACATATATATTACAAAAAGTGTCATACATTTATTTTGGGAAACTATATACAATTTTTTCTAGTTTTAAAGTGAGCTAGTTGTAAAGTTGTGCATGATCAGCTAACAGGAGCTTCACTGTTTATTATTCTCTCTCATACTGCATTAAAAATAGTCCATACCTATTTTTTTTTAAATTGCTGGTAATAAGTCACTTAGAGATGAGAATTTTTAAAATTAGGCATGTTTTGAATCCTACAGAGATTTGTGCTGGCATGTTCAAAACTCTGAATTTCAAACCAATAGTAGAAGCCAGGAATGCAAAAGGGCTACTTTGACACAAAGTTTATATCCTTATGATAATTTTACTAATTCTGCCTCAGGTTAAAGTTTTCTATGTTTAAAAATAAGTCACAAGTATCCTTTTAAAGAGTATTTGAAAAATATAAAACAGTTAACTGCATTTATTATTTAACAAAGATCCTTAAAGTCTTACTTAATGAGGCTATTTTAAACATGTCTGGGATTTTTAGGTCTTACGTGTAGTAGAGATGTTACCTAGTTTACAGTTTTAGACTGGGAAAAGTTAATAAAAAATTAACTCTGCAAAACATGTTTCTAAATCCTCCATGTATCAGGAAATCAGTCTCATCACATTCAATGCACAAAACTTAAAAAAAAAAAAAAACACACACAAAAAAAATCAGTAAAAGCTGAATCATGGGCTTGATTTGGATTTCATCCATGTGGCCACATATTCCCAAGCATACAGGCTATATGTGCAGTACAATACACCCCTGACTTATGCCTAGGTTGTGTTTCTGGGCAACCATGCATAAGTCAAATTTCGTGTATGTCAGGACCAGGGGAGAAAGTGGCCCTGCTGCCTTTGGGTCCCCGGTCCTGGCTGCATCTGGCTCCCTGATTCCATGAGTGGCAGGGAGTCCAGAGACAGGCGCAGCAGTGCTGGTCAGTTTCCTGGCTTCTGCAAGTGGAGGGGAGCCGGGAGCCAAGCTGCCACCTAGTTCCAATCTGCCCGCCACCCATGATTTTGACTTGTGTTATTGCAAGAAACACATATGTTGAAATTGTGCAAGTCGGGCGTCTAGTGCAGCTGATTTTACAAAAAGATGGGAGTATGCATCTATCTGTGTCTATCCTGTCACGTTGACATGTTCACCCACATGGAAATTAAGGGAGGTTAAGAACTGCAAGACCAGCCAAGGCTCATAACAGAATTGTATTCCACATTAGAAGTGTGTATATTTTATGAACATTAAAACAAAGTGCAGAATCTGGTTGATTTCCCCCTATGATAAAATGCAGTTCAGTTTCTCTTGCAGATTAAGTAAGAAATCCCCAGTGTCTCCAGGGGTCATTAGTATAATCTACACACTTTCCACACAAGTAATAAACCCCATAAAGCAGAAAGACTTTTGTCTTGTTCCAAATATCCTTTCCACTGTGACATTTCTATTTTAATACTAATGTCATACAAATGTTATGCAACATTCAGCAACTTCCAGAAACTAACTCTACAGAAAGAAGGCCAGAGACTGATTCCAGGGGCCTAATCTCCTGGGTTTTGTGTGACTTGCCCAATTAAAGTCAAGGGAACAATAGGCCTAATCCAACATCCAGTTAAGTCGGTGGGAATATTTTCAGTGACTTCAATGGGCTTTGAATCGTGCCTTATTTTCATTAGTGATGTTTCAAGAAGTAAAATTTGGAATCTGTCGCATTACTCCATGGACTCTAGGTTTTGCAGTGGTTTTCCACCAGTAGGTGATTAGTGGAGGACAGGCCTGGATCCTGTATTCCTTGCACACTTAAAATGCCCACTGACTTCAGTAGGATTTTGAGTATGCCAGGAATACAGTACTGGGCACTTGCATTGTCCTGCAAAACCCTCAGCACTATTACATGGGGGATGCACCGAGCACTTGGCAGAGCTCTGATTTTATGGCTTGTGTCAGTTTAAGTTAGAGGGTTATACAGTAAACTCTTTCATATTTGGCATTCTATCATCCAGAACACTCAAATAACCAGCATTTTAACCATAAGTAAATTTTAGTTACCTTTTCATAAGTATAGTACAGTGAAAGTAAATACAAATATATACAGCAAATACAGTGTAAGTGTACAATATACAATACTACTGCTGTTGGTAAATAAAGTACTCTGCATACATTTTTGTTTGTTTCTTAATATCTAATCATGTTTTTCTTTAGTGTTATGCATTGCTAAGTATACCCCTCTCTCATCCAGAATATTTGAACATCCAGCAACCTCCCAGTCCCAGTGATGATGGATATGAAAGAGTTCACTGTATTAACCTTTTTGCGTGCGCGTGTGTGTATTTCCTTTTTTAATGTGTAGGGTTTTTTTTTTAAATTCTCACGTTATATTTATAAACTGTTTACAAAGGGATTAATAAAGACTTACTGGATATTGTAATAACAAGTTAATCAATTCTTTTGTTATCAATAAAAGAAACAGGCTGCTTAGAGCCATCACTACCACTTTCTAGTAAAGCAATTTATAAGCTTTTTGGGGGGGAAGGATGAAGATATAAATTCATGATATATAGTCAAAAACTTTTTCCAGAGGGTTTAGGTTTTTTTGACTTGGTAGTCTTCAGCTGATGTACATCATTACCTGACCTATATGAGGGGAGTTAGCTGATTTGTAATTACAACATGCTGCAAGATTACACTGTGCTGTAAGTTTCATATTGCCAGGACATCTTTGAATCTATGGTTTCAGGTCATATTAGACACATCAGTATTCTATTAAGTCTTTAAAACCAACTATAAACATACTACTCAGCTGGGTCTACACTAGAAAGTTTTGTCAACAGAAGGGGCCTTCTGCCAACATAACTCAGGGAGCATCTAAACACATAAAGCATTCTGTCAACAAAGTCTCAACAGAATGCTGCATTTTCCTCAAGAGTATTATCCCTCAAAAATTTGAAGCATAACAACCTCCGGACAGAATACTGTCAACGAAAGTGCAGTACAGACACTTTTGTCGACAGAGAGGACTTCTGGTTGCCAGACAGCCCTCTTTGCAGAGCTGTCATCCTGCTTTCTGGCACCAGAGGTCAGTGCAGTCTCAAAGTTCTCTGTCGACAGAGCAGGTTGTGTGCAGATGCAATCTGTTCACAGATGTTCTGTCGAGATTACCCTGTCGACAGTAACATCTGTTGACAGATGCTTCTAGTGTAGACATAGCCGTCATGTCTATTACATTTATTATAATAAACAGCTCTTTATTATTTATAAATGTATTCCCAGAACAAAGTTTGGCCAACCTCTCTCTCGCTTTCTCACATGAACACATACCAGAGTTGCAGAGTAATCATAAAACTTTTGTTTTCCTTTAAAATATTTTTATGAACTTATAATTACCCAGTAGAATGATAACTCCAGCATAGGAATAGTTAATTATTTTCTGTCCTGGTCCAAATTTCTCTGCGAAGGTAAAGTCAAAGTGCAGACTCCAGAGAAAATAATTTTATAATGGTAAGTAAATACACTCATCCCTTGCTTTACGAGCACAATTGGTTCCCAACTTTCTGCTCATAGGCAGAAACTCGTGATAGGGACATTAAATTCCTATTAAATTACATGTAAAAGTCTCTGATTAGTTCCTAGGGCTCCCAACTTGGGCAAGGAGTGGCAGCAGGTGACGCTGCTTTTGAAAGGTGAGTGAACCTTGGGTTGGGGAGGGTTAAAGGCTGAGGGTAGTTTAGGGCTGTGAGCAGGAGGGAGGGTTAAAATCCGGTGGTGGGTTTGGGAGGGTTCAGGCTAATGGGGTTTGGGGAGGTGGGGGTTGGGCTGCGGGGTCACAGGGTTCAGGCAGCAGGAGGGGTCTGGCTGCGGGCTGGTAAGGGGAACTGGCTGCCGCAGTTTGGGGTTGCGGGGGTCTGGCCATGGGGTCATGGGGGTTACAGGCGGTGGGGCGGGGGGTCTGGCCGCAGGGGATTACAGGAGCTGTGGGGGGGTGGTCTCTGGCCACGGGAGGTACAGGCGGCCATGGAGCAGTCTGGCCACAGGGGATACAGGTGGCAGTGGGGTCTGGCTGCGGAGCCAGCAGGGGTGTTGGGTTGCAGGTCTGTGCAGGGAAGTACAGGCAGCTGTGGAAGGGTCTGGCCGCGGCGGGTACAAATGGCGGTGGGGGGGTCTGGCTGTGGGGTGGTACAGGCAGCCGTGAGGCTGGCAGGGGTGTCAGGCTGCAGGGCATACAGGCTGCTGTGGGGTCTGGCTGCAGGGCCAGCAGGGGGTACAGGCGGCAGGAAGTTAAGGCTGTTGGGGCAGTGTGGTTTAGGGCGGTGGGGGGGGTACTGGCTGCAGGGCTGCCAGGGGCATCAGGCTACCACGGTTTGGGGCTGCGGGGCCGCGGGGAGTACACATGGCAGTAGGGTGTCAGGCTGCGGGGCCAGCAGGGGGGTCAGGCTGCAGCGGGTTGGGGCTGCAGGGCTGGTGGGGGGGGCAGCCTAGGGGGATTGGAGCCACGGAGAGTGGGATAAGGCTCCTATGAGCGGACAAAGTTGATTCATAGCGTGAACTAGGGTAGGTAGGTGAGTCCCTCGTTTAAGCGAGTACTCCTAAATGAAGTACTCATTTAACGAGGGATGAGTATACAAAGATTTCACAGTCCATGCAAAAGCATCTGGCAGTCTGGATGTGGCCTATGGTCTGCCTGTTGACTATCTCTTCTCCAGAGGCAATGCAACTGTAATCACATAAAAAGCTCATGTACTTTATAAAGTGAGGATTTCTGATTTAATAGAGCGTGATTGTAAAGGATTTTCAGAGTAGACTATCTGCCTTTGAAGAAAAAAGTTCACATAGAACTTGCACTGCATTGCACAAGAAAAAAAATCCTTCTAAGTTTTGAAAAAGCACTTACTCTACAAAACTGGAAGCCACTTTTTGGCAGTTCAACATCCATGCCATTTTAATCAACAATTTCAGAGCAACAAAAAACAAAGAACACATGTCATAGATTTACTACCTGCTAAGACTTCCATTTCTCAAAACTGCATCTGCATAGCAAAGCCCTCACCCACTCCAAAATATTAAGACCCAGTGAATTATTTTTTCTCCATTTGTGTAAACAAAAAAGGCCAAAAATAGTGCCAGCAAAAGATTTTGAGTAACTAGTTGGATATATTTTCCAGCTACATTACAGATTCCTGAAAATGCAACTGATGTTGAACTAAATAACGCTGACATAATTAAAGCAACACAAAGGCTTTATAATCAACAAGAAGTCCAGTGGCACCTTACAGACTAACAAATTTTGGAGCATTAGCTTTTGTGGGCAAACACCCACTTTCACGCATCTGACGAAGCGGGTTTTTGACCACGAAAGCTTATGCTCCAAAATTTCTGTTAGTCTATAAGGTGCCACAGGACTTCTCGTTGTTTTTGAAGATATAGACTAACATGGCTACCTCTCTGATGAATGCTTTATGTTTAAAGACAAGGCATGCTTTTTCCATTTTGAGAAACTAGTCATGTAAAAGTCCATCATCCATGAAGCATGTTTTCATTTTTAATTTTTCTTTGATAACTCAGTTGCTCTACAATCTCTCTTAAAAGACAACTATCAAAGAAAAAACTAAATTTACAGTGTTCACATTTGAAAGATTGTCAATTTTATAGAGCAAAGGTTGCTAAAACAGTGGAAGATTGTTGGATCATTTATGTCACTACTGAAAACATGGGTATAACAACATCATAAAGGTAAATATTTTGACAGTAGATTATAAGGTTAGTAAATTTGCAGAAAGGTGCTCCCAAAGCTTTCTCACACAGTCAAAAAAAGTGTTCATTCAGCAGATCCCACAGAACTAAACAACATTTATATTTTCTTGTTGCACAAGTAGCCAAATGACATGGGTAGGATGCTTTTACCAGCATTCTGGCACTTTCATCAGACTTCATGCTGGATGATTAAGTAAAATTATTTTGTAATGTGAAAAATAATACACTTGAAAAGAGTTTTTGCAACTCTAGAAAAATCCAGCGTAGCTTATTCAGTCTACAGTGAAACAATAACAGAATATTTCCAGGAGTACTCTTCAGCAATACATTTAAAAATTCAGAAGTGATACCTGTTTAGATTTTAATTTGTTTATTTGAATATTAGTTAAACTTGCATTCTCACTGATTTTTCTTGGTTAGCTTTGCTTTTGGGGAAAGAGTGATTACAGTCTGAATGCATTCTATTGACTATGGTAGAGGGAAGAATTGTTTTGAAATAGAAGTGTCTCACTATGTAGAAATTTAAGTGTTTTAACCTCTCAGATTTTCATGAGGGAATGAAGGTCACTTGTATTTTTAACAGGCTTACCAAATTATATTTTTTTGTAGTCAACTTTAAACCCAACTGAATTTTTGGTGGAAGGTTTATTGGATGATTATCAAAATTAAGAGAAGGCCAAAGTACAACAATAGAGTACATGTGAATCATACTTGTAGGGGGTGGAGTTAACTCTCATCTTGCATAGACTGAGTAATTAGAATTATTCATTAATTGTTCTTGAGCAGGCATGATACTGAAAATTAGATCATTAGTAACTATTACAATGAAGTGCATCTGTTTTAAATGTTGTAGAGTTTCCATGATTTCTTTTTAAATGTTTGAGTTTTACAGCCCTTGAAAAAAATTGAGTGCCATAGTCTGAATACCTGTGATTATTAAAAAATCAAAGTAATTTTATGAAATATTATTTAGTTCTCAATACCATTTACTTTGTGTGGTTTTCTTGAGACTAACATTTAAAATGAAGTATTCCATTTTCTAGTAACGTTTAAAATGGATTACTCCATTGACTCATAACTTTCCAGTCAAATTTCACTTTCCAGGTACTTATGCACTAGAGAAGTGCTGCAAAAAACACTGAAAATGCTAACTTATTCTATTGAATACAAATATATATATATATATATATTTCCATTAGACTCAAGGAAAAAAATCCAAGGAAACACTTAACTGGTGTAGTATCAGAGGGGTAGCCGTGTTAGTCTGGATCTGTAGAGCAACGAAGGGTCCTGTGGCACCTTATAGACTAACAGAAAAGTTTAGAGCATGAGCTTTCGTGAGTTAACTCACCAGCATCTGAAGAAGTGAGTTAACTCACGAAAGCTCATGCTCTAAACTTTTCTGTTAGTCTATAAGGTGCCACAGGACCCTTCGTTAACTGGTGTAGTAATTTCTACAAGCTTCTTTTATAAAATTTAAAGGGACATCTTCAACCCGAAGTCTCATTATTGTCAAACAAGTTAAAAGTTTCAGGTCCTACAATTGCTCAAGTCCCCCTGCTGATTATATATTATATATATATATATATTTAAAAACAAAACAAAACACACTTTCTTTCTTTCTGTTCTTTTCCTTTTTCTTTTCTTTCTTGAGGAGTCAGTTCTACCAGTCTTACTCATATTGCGCAGTACATTATTCTGCTCACGTACGTAAGCAGCACTGCGAATTTAACTGCTATTACACATGAACAAAGCTGGCTGCATCTAGCTCAGTGGTGCGCAACCTACAGCCCGCAGGCTGCATATGGTCTACCAGGTAATCAGATTGAGGATGAGCATCTGCAGGCACTTCCCTCAATTCCCACTGGGCAGAGCAGAGAGTTGAAGCCATTGGGAGCAATGGGAAGCATGGGGACCTCTGGGTTGCAGGTGGCCCACTACTGATCTAGACCTATAAAAATATTTTTCCTCTTACTTTCTGTTGTGGGAAACACATACACAGACACAGAGACACACACACACACACAGACACACACGGAAACACTGAAATAAAGGACTGACCAAAGCAAACTGTAAACAAATTGGAAAGGCAGAGAAAAGTATTTTTGCTTCCTTTCTCTGTCAGTTGTATTCATTTTAGGTGGTGGTTGTAAGAATAGTATGTAAAATATTTTCAGATAGGAATCTGATGTTTGAAGTTGACTGTGCCATTTTAATTTTTGGGTCAAACTGAACTTGTCAACATGCCTTAAATCAGTTACAGTGTACTAGTTCTCATAATTAAATCTTTCATTAAACACTCATAGCATTTTCTTTAAACTGCTCAGTATATATTGAATGGTATTAGTGGCAAAAACAGAGACACAGGATTTAAACTAACATTCTAAAAACTTCCCTTTAATAATTCTAACCATAATACCTCATTACTGCACTCATGTCAACAGGCCCAATTCATCACAAACATAAGTGGATGCTACAGTAGCGAAGTCAGCTGTTTGTGCTAGTGTGGAGTGTAGCCCAATGCTGGTAAAACAATTATTTTTTAGTGAACAACAAGAAGGCCTGTGGCACCTTATAGACTAACAGATATTTTGGAACATGCATGAGTGGTGGTCGGGGGGTGCGGTTGCAGAGAAGGATTTAAAAGAGGGGCTCTCAGTAAAGGGGAGGGCCAGAGCTGACAAGGTCTATTCAGTCAGGGTGGAAATGGCCCATTATCAGCAGTAATGTGGAGTTGTGAACATCAAGAGAAGAGAAAACAAGTCAGTTCATCGTGGGGGGGGGGGGGGGGGTTGTGGCCCACTGTCAGATGCTAATGTGGAAGTGTGAACATCCAGGTTTAGCATTACTGTGTTGTAGTCTGTAGTTCACCAGCAACACAGTAACTCTAAACCTGGAACCAACCACTGCAACAAACCTCCCTGCCAACTCTGCTCACATATCTACACCAGCGATATCATCACAGGACCTAACATCAACGACACCATCAGGGGCTCCTTTACCTGCACATCTACTAATATAGGCCGTCATGTGCCAGCAATGCCCCACTGCAATTTACACTGGCCAAACTGGATAGTCTCTAAGTAAAACAATAAGTGGACATAAATCAGACATCAGGAACGGTAGCATATAAAAACCTGTAGGAGAACACTTCAATCTCCCTGGACACTCAGTAACAGATTTAAAAGTAGTGGTCCTGCAACAAAAAAAATTCAGAAATAAAATGGAAAGAGAAATCTCTTAGTTGCAATTCATTGGCATATTTGACTCCATCAGTCAAGGACTGAACAGAGCCTGGGAGTGGTTGGCCCATTACAAAAGCTTTTTATATTTTCTCTGCTCTTGATGTTCACAACTCCACATTAGCAACTGATAATAGGCCACATTCCCCGCCCCCACCCCCATTGAACTAACTTGTTTTCTCCTCTCTTGATGTTCACAACTCCACATTACTGCTGATAATGGGCCATTTCCACCCTGACTGAACAGATCTTGTCAGCTCTGGCCCTCCCCTTTACTGAGACACCCCTCTTTAAATCCTCCTCTGAAACCCCCTCACTCATGCATCTGATGAAGCAGGTCTTTGCCCATGAAAGCTTATGTTCCAAAATTTCTGTTAGTCTATAAGGTGCCAGAGGCCTTCTTGTTATTTTTGAAGATACAGACTAACACAGATACCTCTCTGATATTTTTTAGTGGTAGCCTCTGAAAAATAAATTTGTCCTCTCTTTGTATGTACCAATTTTTTCGCAACTTGTGTCAAGGTTTCCATTCATGCTGCCTATAAATTGCTCAGTAAGGCAGCTTTTAAGGCTTCCCTTCAACAAAGCACCTAATCCTTAACTTCAAGTGTATGGTTAAATCCCACTGTAGTCAACGGAATCTAAGTACGTACTTGGGTATTTTGTGGAACAGGAATGGATTTAAACAGGTGCTTACAGTTAAGCACATAATTAAGTGCTTTACTCAATCAGTGGTTAAGATTTGAAGGCCCCCTCCTTTTCATGCTGTCCTGCTAAAAGACTTCTTGAATCTGCTATTATTTTTACTTAACAATGGGGAATGGCCAACTTTTTCAGCATCAATTGTTCATAACAGGTATCCAGAATTAATACACAAACATAACATCTGGGGACAAACTGAAATGAATCATTATCACAGATAAATCTGTTTTCATTGTTAGTTCTGAGTTTGTTTAAAGACACAAAAGGATTTGTTTACAAGACTCTTGTATATTCTGGTAGTGTTTTGTGTTTGAAGAGTTTCTTTATATAACCCATAAATTATATTTTTTCATATTTAAAAAGAATGTCAAACTTCAATGACTTAACTGAGGTGGAAAAACTAACCAGACAGACAGTTTTTCATTTTTCAAAAAATCAGACTGTAAAACCTTGATCTGCTAAATATTTTTCTTGATTGCTAGAAATATTGTGAACAATTGTACTTACTTACCTGAATACTTATTTTCCAAATATCTTCAGATCCAAGTTTACATACACAGATAAATGTAATCGGAGCATCAGTTTATGCATGTATAAAACAAAGAGTCTGACAATATCAAAATGCCATCAAACTGTTGGCCCGTCTTTATGCTATTATCAAATATATTCTACCATTATGGGATAGCAGAGAACCATGGCGCATTAGCACTAGGCATGTTTATTAAATCTGGTCAGTTTTCAGAACCTTCCATATAGGAATACTAACATTTATTTTCCCCTTCTGGAAATTTTTTTCTCATGCTCAATATAGTAGTCATCCCGATTCCTACTGAATTTATAAAAATATTTTTTTTTATCCAATAATCCCACCAAGGTAAAAATAGGAGTTTTTATAGCAAATGATAAACAAAGCTCAGTGACTATGAGAGAAATTAAACTTATTTAAACTGTCATACATTCGCTAATGATTCACACATTTCTATTTCCTTTGTGTGTTGTTGCCCACCTCAGACTGGCAGTTTTTAAGGTGCAGCAGTATCTTTCAAATGTATGTCTAATTTAATGATCAAATTCCACATGCTGTTGCCACATGCTTTGAATGTACATCATTAGCCAACCATGAGCTGTATTGAACAACAGGTCTAACTGAAACTGCTTAATTCCTTAGAAATTGTAGCACTTTCAACCTAATGAGCGAACAAAAGGGGTATTTATGTCGTTCATTATATTACTAGATGCAATTTTTAAATTAAAAAAACAAAAACACACAAACCATCTCCAAAATTCAAAAAAACACATTTGAAAGAAGTTGCTGCACCTGCAAAGATACTCTTTAAGCTTACCATGAAATACAAAAAGTGCACCCTTCTATATCTACATATAAAACATATTAGAAATAAAACTTGTGTAAAATGTTTGCTGTGCAAACTGTAAAAACAGTCACTCCATTCGTTTTCCTAAATATTCTCTTGCTTCCTACTGCAGAGAATCACTGTTATCCAAAACAAGCTCACTGATGTTAGTAGTTGAGAGGTCTGCTCCATCATCTTCACCACTATCCACAGATTCATCCTCACTTTGTCCTGCCATCATAACTTGCTGAACAGCCAAAGTAGCACCATCAGATGACAAAGACTGGAGGCTGTCTACATTCATGTTGACTGGAGCTGTAATTGTTACAACAGCTCCTGGAGAGGGGAAAACATGCATACAATTAGTAAAAGAAAAATAATGACCAAATAATTTAGTTTTATAAGTTACACAAGAGAATCTGTGGGTTTTTTTTTATAAGATGCCCAGGAAATTACATATAAGAACCATCTATACTATTTAGATTGCTAAGTTGAACATTCAGAGGTTAAGAAACATCAGAATTAAGGTTTCAGGACTCTTAATTTGGTCCCTCTGTGTGCACGCATTTGAATGTTGCATAGCATCCAGCTTTCCACTGGAACATCCTGTCAAAAAGGGACCTGGTGGCTCTGGTTAACACTGGGCTACTAAAAGTCAGGTTAACCACAGCAGCTGTCTCCATGCAAATACCCGAAGTAGTAGTCATTTCCTTAGCAAGGAACTGGTGCCAATGAGAGCTGTGGGGGCAACGCCAACAGGCAGGAGGATATGAAGTGTCTTCTTGGCACACCCTGTGTCTAAGAGCTGGAGGGACATGTCAACTGCTTCCAGGAGCTGCAGCTGCCTGAAGCCCACACCCCAAACCCTTTCCTGCACTTCAAGCCCCTCAGTTCCTGCCTGTAGCCCCCCTTCTATGCTCCTAACCTTTTATTAGGGATGTTAAAGTTTAACTGGTTAGCCAAATGGATGAGGCCTACCAGTTATGGCTAACTGCTACTAGCTGGAACAGACCCCTGCACACCACAGACAAGGGGTTGCTCCCACCACAAAGGGCTGCCATGGATGGGGATGCTCCAGCCAGGCTGTAGTAGCCCCATTTGCTGTGGCCTGGGGAGGCCACTCCCGCCCAGCATGGACAGAGGCTGCTCCTTCCAGGCTGAAGCATCCCCCACAGCATGCCAGGACCCAGGCTGCTCCAGTCCCGCTAGAGCACACCCACCCACAGCGCGCCCAGGCTGGGCTGCTGTGGACAGGGCAGTGGGCCCTGAGAGCAGGGGGTGCTCCAGCCTGGCTGGAGTAGCCTCTGTTCAAGGTAGGGGGCCACTCCAGCCACGGGGCAGGAGCAGCCTCCCCAGTCACACCCCTTGCCATTTAATCAGGTAACTGACTAAACCTAGAGTTTAACCAGTTAGCCAATTAAACAGGATTTTACATCCCTACCCCTCATCCCCAGCTCTTCCTCAGAGTCTGCAGTCACAGCTGGAGCCCTTACCACTTCCTGCCCCGCAATACCCTGGGTTAGCCTGGAGCCCGTTGGTGTACCCTGAGCCCCTCACTTCTGGCTCCTCCCCACACCCGGCACCCGCAGCCTAGAGCCTTAACCTTTCCAACCTACTGCCCCAAACTAGTAGAAATGAGTGAGTGGGGATAGAATGTGCAGGGATGGGGCCTCGGGAAAGCAGCGGGGAAGAGTGTTCAGTTTTCTACAAATCAGAAAGTTGGCAACCCAAATGCACTATGATACGAGCTTTAATTACACAATCACATCTGAGTATTTTGCAGTGTTTCTCTATCTCATTCAGTGCAGCCTGGAAGATGTTTAGGCAGTGAATTAGGGTTACTTAAATGGATGAGATAGCTGCCTTATTTAGCTCCCATTTATGTCAAAAATTAATTGCAGCGTTTTATTCATGGTGCTACCGATATATTAGAGAGTCCAACAAAAGACACCTTCTCATCCACTCTACCAACAATTAATGGCAGCTTTCCTGTTAACTTCAATGGGAGTAAAATCAGGTCCTCGGTGTGGAAGCTGTAAGGTGTGGGGTAGCCTGATGCAGGGGACTGCAGGAAGGGAAAGCCTGGTCCTATGGTTGAGACAGTTAGATGACACACAGGAAAGATAATTGGATCTATTCCTGCCTCTGCCACAAAGTTCTTATGTGACATTAGCCAAGTCTTTTAAACCAAAAATGCAACAGGTGCTTACTAATTATAGTGTTCAGTGTGAAACTGTTGGTGCCTGATTTGCAGCACTGAGCACACAACAAGTGAATTCAATGAGAGCTGCAGACACCCAGTACCTGGGGCAGTAAGGGAGTGTGGCCTGCAGGAATGAGAACTGCGTGGAGAGTCGGGAGGCTCCATGTAACAAGGCTGTCTTTTCCATGCTTGGAAAAATAATACATGGTCATGTAACTAAAAGCTCTACCATAGTATGTATGCACAAGGGAAAAGAATTAAGATTGCATGGGAAACTTTAATTCTGACATTTTCTAACTTCCAGGTGCTTTACTTGGAGAAATTTAAACAAAATTCTAGAAACAATTTATATGTATAAAATTATACCACAACCCCAAGTATTTAGCTAAAATTCTCACAGAGAAATTTCTGTCAATTCTTTCCATACTATCAACACAGTGTTTTAGCTACATCAGGACATGCCCCAAAACATAACAAAAGCCACTTTTTATTTCTAGTTAACAAAGATATTTCAATAAGGGATTCATTTTACTATACACACTCCAGCCAACTTTCCTTACCATCTGACATCGTAAGTTCATTAGATTGCTGCTGAGCAACTCCTGATGCAATGGAATCAGGCCAGAACCTCTGAACTGGTCTGTTTTGAGCTGTTTTTTTCTTGGTTTTTGGAGTTTCAGAACAGCTGGAATCCAGCATTGGCTGAAGAATTCGTCTTCTAGCATTAATAAACCTAAACATAACCAACAAAAACCCCCCACAACTTATGACCAAAAAACTGTGAACACATGCACACCATGAACTCAATGTTGTATCCAGAAATACAAAAATTAAACAGAAATTAATGTTAAAACAGCAACATGCTGGTTTCACACTGCAAGTTCGGCACAGATCCACTCCTTTGAATGAGGAGACCAGAGCTCTATATCAGATATGACAAATTGCTGGATTGTTGGATCGGTCATTAAACCTGTTTAAGCCTCAATTCCTTTGCCAGCAAAATATTAGGCATACCATATCTCTTGGGCTGTAAGCTGAAAGCTGTAAGCTGAAAGTCCTCAGCGCCTGTAGAGTCCCTGGGTGCTTTCTGTGCTGAGTATTTTTACATGTAAGGCTATATTCATTGTTTGAAGACAGATTTAGGGTAGAACTGTAGATTTAACTCTAGGTGTTTATGATTTTTTCAGTATAAGTTAGAATCCTGTTATTTCTAGGCACTGTACGTATGTGCATGGCACTCACATACACAGAACGTACCTCTATACCTGTGGCCCACTTTGAGCAAGCCCCTAGCAGGCCCGCAAGCTTTCTTTACCTACAGGGTCCACAGCCATGGAACCTTGTGGCTTCCATTGGCTCTGGTTTGCCATTTCCAGCCAATGGGAGCTCCGTGGTTACAACCCTTTAGGTAAACAAAGTGGCGTGGGTCTGCTTCCCACCTTTGAGAAACATTGCTCTATGCCTATACTGCCCTTCTGGACATTAAGCCAAAGTTGCAGATCTTACCAGTTGTTAACTTGCAGTAGTGTCAGATTTGTCTGGGCTGCAATCTGCTTTTTCTCATCTTCTGTTGGGTATGGATGCTGAGAACAAAAAGGTATGTAAGTTTGGCTTTTTACTTTCCTTAAAAGAAAATGAAACTTTTTTCATTACTATTGATTAAAAATTGTTATAATAAAAAAAATCTGTTTCATTAGCAAAATATCAGTAAAAGTTTGTTTTAAAAATGTAATGATTCTTTAACTAGTACAACCTTACTAAACAAAAGATTATGTTATCCTTACAAAGTGTATACACCATTTAATTGCCCCATCAAACTCAGAAAAATATGTTTCTCACAGCTGCCAGAATCCTTGCTAGACAATGTGATCCTTCGCCAGCACAGCATGTGATAAGATTTGATTAGTTATACTGTCTGAAGGCTCTGTCACATGAGTGTGCTGATTAGCTTTTGGCGGTTAAATAAAACCCCCATGAATTAAACAGGGCAAGGAAACTGTATGTAACATAAGAAATGCATATGTGATTTTCATGCATAATTTATTTGTTATAACATCAGATGGCAAAAACAGAAGATAGTCCATTAATTTACAGCACTTTATTTAGTATTAACAGAGACTTATATTCCTCTTCCAGCAAAAGTATGCATGCACAGGGAAGACACTGTCGAAAAACACGGTGCTGAAGGCTCACAGCAATGGCTGGAAGGTTTAGTTAAATTCAGTTCCCTACACATATAATTTATGCATTATTGCTCTTGACTGAGCTATGGCTTGGAAAGTACCTGGCCCTAAATCCTTGGCACACTGAAATACAGAATAACAACTTCAAGACAATTTAATAAATTCTTCTGGTTCAAATGTTTAAATATATACAAATTTAGAGCTTCACCCAACTCAGATTAGAGGCAATGGAACAACCGTAACGAACTACTGTAGAAGTTGAATTGGACCCTTAATGCATACAAAGTAAGGCCAAAACATCATGAAGCAAATCCAAACAGACTTTACAGAAAGCCTTCTCTGAATATTTGCTTAGCCCTTACCCCTATGTGCTGAAAGAGCCAAGATCTCATCACATTAGTAGCATGCTTTGGAAGAACCCCTCTCTTATTTTTTGATGAGCCGTCATCTTGATGCAAGATACTCAGATCTTGGTTTAATTGCAACTGAAGCTACACGAATAATTTAAGAAAGAAGTAGAAAGGTATAAAGTTACTTAATGAATAAAGGTACTGCACAAAAATTGTTATTCATCATTTTAAAAAAATATATATATATTTATAAAAACAATGAAAATAGTTAGCGCCATAATCTGTGTTAAAAAGGGTACTTTATTTACCTGCAGTGGTAGTGATGGAAGTTCTCTTGCAGTATTATCCTAAAGAAATCCATACTCTGGGTTACATATCAGGTTTCTGATGCTTTAGCATTTTCTAGAATCTCTTTCAACAATTGCTGTAGTTGCCAGGAGGCTGTGTTCATTAAATCAAGTGCCAGCTTATTTTCACTTATAGTAAAATTCATTCCAGTGCAAGGGGTCAGACATAAGAACCTCCTTACCCTATAAACACCATACTGAGAATATGATTCTCCACTGACTTGTGATTTGTGTAGCCTTTTACAAATGGTGCATTTACAGTGTAGCTTGCCGCGATAATGTGGTAGTATTTTGTGCTCATTTTACAGAGGTGTTACTGCGTAAGATACAAGGCTGTGAAGAATCAAGACCTAGAGGCTTAACAATGGAGCTTAAATAGCGTTAGACACCATGTGCAGGTCTTCTGCACTGAGGTGACTCTAACTCCAACCTAAACAATATAACGAACCTCTCAAAGCACCATAAAGTCTGTGTGTGTCCTTAAATCCACATCATCATCTAAGATGACAATAATGACAGGTATAAAAAGCAGCTCTTACTACTTAATGTTCCTCCCCACCTCCAACCTGTGGAAAGACAGAATGCTGAACCAGTTAGAGGTGCTCACATCAGCTCCTTAAAGGAGTATATTAGGGTGGTGGGTGGAGTTGAGTCAGGGTCGTGCGGGGCGGGGGGGGGGGGGGCGGTGTTTGAACCAGGGCAGAGGGGTGTTGAGCTAGAGCCACGCACGGGGTGGTGAGCCAGAGTCATGCTGGGGTTGTGAGCGGAGCTGTGGGGGTTTGAACTTGGGTGGGGGGGTTCAACCGGAGCTGTACAGGGAGGGGTTGAGCTAGAGCCACACACAAGGGTGATGAACTGGAGCCGTGCTCGGGTGGTGTTTGAACCAGGAACGGGGGTGCGGGGGAGGGTTGAGCCAGAGCCGCATGTGAGGGGTGGTGAGCGGGAGCCTGGGGTGGGGAGAGAGCCAGAGCCGTGTGTGGGTGTTGAGAGGGCTGGGGGCAGTGGGTGGTTGGACTGGGTGGGGGGCAGAGGTGTTAAGCCAGGGCCAGGAGGGGTTGAGCCAGAGCTGTGCATAGGTGGTGAGTAGGGCCTGGGGGGTGGGGGTGTTGAACCAGGGCCGCGTGGGGCTGGGGACTCAGGGGCAGGGTTGAGCTAGGGCCGGGGGGAGCGAGATTTTGAGTTGTGCTTAACTGGCATTTAAGCACAACTTGAACTCATGCATTTCAAGGGTTTACTCTGTGTGTGTGTAAACAAAAAATATATGACAACTAACTTTGTACAATGAAAAACTGACACCAGCTCCACTTTCAAGGGGCAAATCGGCTAAGCTCTGTCCTTGGAGCATGTATGCAGTTTTTTGGGCACCGCACGCATGCACAGTTAAGTTGATTTCGGCCTGATAAATTTTAATTATCGCAACAATAAGTTCAAAAGAGCATGAGAACGGGGTAAAATAAATTGCATAGTTTGACTGCAGTGCAAATTCAGCAGCTCCTTTAGAAAGAATGTAACTGTGCATAGTCACGTAACTGTAACTGTGTAAAAGGAGAATCTATTTTTTAAATGTAAGTGCTTCGAATACCAATTGATGACATTTTCCTCGTATATCTCTATGTGCACATACATTATTAAAAATACTGTACACTAAAGCAAAATTAACTTTTAAAGTTTAAATGCACAAAAATCAGGAGATTCTGAATGAAAATTTCTACGCAAATTCTAACTCTATTCAATCAATAACCAAAGCTAAATGCACTTGATTTATATTTATGCTCTACCTTTCCTAAAGCTGCAGAGGCACATACATAGTGTATTATTTTACCAACAGTCGTTGGATCCCCTGAGGCTGCATTATATTCTTCACATCCCCTCAGCTACAGAGCATAACCAATTGGCACCAGCTGTTTTAGAAAGGGCTGACTGGCTTCCAAGGTAAATGTTCTTGGTCCCCCAAACCTGGTAGGCCACAGCATGATTAAAAGGAGCACAGCATACAGACTTGAAACAAGACAGTCCTCTCAGTCAGCTGCAATCCTCTGAAACCGAAGTCAGCAGTATTTGAAAAGTCTGCACTTGGGATAGAGAACATGAAACAGATTCAAAGTCTGGTGGCCAGATCTCCCAAAGGCCCCCAAGATATCTGGAAAAAAAGAGTTGTACTCTATTGTATCTCTAGTGTGTGATATTTTAATGGAAGACCCTAATATAATGCCTACAAGGAGAAGAGTTCAGGCAACTGTAGGCTCCGTAACAGTGAGGAGCGTAATTGTTGCATTATTAAAAGCTATACCTTAAGGATTTTTAACATAGAGATATGAAACCTTCATAAAGTATTGATCTTTTCCTCTTTTGTCTCCTTTTTCACCCTCAACTGATGTATCTAGATGTTCCCACATTAAAAAACATCTCCACCTATGGACATTTGGAGAGATGCTCTTCAGTGTTTATCCAAACCTAATAGGGAAGAGCACAGAGTTCACATATAATATATAATTTCAAAACCAAGTTTCTCCAAATAAGACTGCACTGGTTCATCACCAAGCACTGTGTATATGCTCAGTGTCTCTTTATTTTAAAAAACTGTTCTTGAGCTAAATGTAAAGTACCATATGAAAAAATCCCAAACATACATTTCCCTGGGCCCCAAATACATTCAAAACTAACACACACAGAGCCTTGAGAACAACAAGAAGTTCTGTGGCACCTTATAGACTAACAGATATTTTGGAGCATAAGCTTTCATGGGCAAAGGGGATGAAGTAGGTCTTTGCCCACGAAAGCTTATGCTCCAAAATATCCGTTAATCTATAAGGTGCCACAGGACTTCTTGTTCTCAAAGCTACAGCCTAACATGGCAACCTCTCTGATACACAGGGACCATATTTTAAAAAATATAACACAATTAGCTTCTCTGCAGAGGTTCACTATTGCCTTTTTCGACTCCCACAGGACAATTTCTTCTCCAGCCCCTCAGAAAGTTATGAAATACTAGAAACGGGAATTTAGGAAGTTCTATTTCAAGACAATGGGTTACAGAGGAATATAGGGTCAAAATCAATACACCGATGGATGTGAGAGTTCCAAATGAAGTCAGAGAAAGCTACAGATATACTTGTGCCTAAATCAAGCTTAGTGTTTCTCACTGGATACCACACTTTTCCCACTCAACAGGGCAATAGTTTTCCCATCCAACATTCCAGTCTAAAGGACCAATTGCAAAGGTCAGAGGCATATATGCAATTCTTATTAACTCAGACGTATATGTATCTGAGGGCAGAATTTGCTATTACAAAGGATAAGTGAATTTTAAATATATTCTTTCATGAAAGAAAATCAGTCATTGTTAATGGAGTTTATACCATGTAGATGAATCTTCCCGTTCAATTGTGCAAAAAATTATTCCACTCTAAATTCTTTTTCCTGGATGACTTGCTTTGCCACTTTCTGATAACAGGGATCATTACCTTGATATCTGATTTGAAACTGTCAACCTATTGTCATATATTTTTCACTCCTGTAATGCAAATTTCATTGGACTTTCCCACTGTAAAGGGCTTCCCAGCAAAAGAAGGTTCACTTTTCTCTTTCTTGAATTTGATGTAATGCACACCATTTGACTTTCACCCAATTAGTTCTACACAGCATTCTGAAAGTTTGTGTAGTGAAAAACAGTGTAAACTCTGAAATACATAAAAATAAAGTTTCAAATTTCTGGTGGTGTCAACCTTCTTTCAAAGGGACACATCTGACATCAGTGGTATGGCATCATATATCTGTTCATATAAATCCATCCTGCCATAATGCTAGCTCAGTTAGAAAGACATTAAAATATTTAATGTTTACTCAGTAACTATTATTTTCCTATACAAATACATCTCTGCTATCACCAAGAAGAAAAGAGCTGAAAATTTATGTCATGATGCTCTGTCCTGCCAGGTGAGAGTTTGAAAAAAAGAAAAAATCTCTGAAATCCTAAGCCTTACTAAAAATGTGGGATTTTTACCATAATATTTTTTTTCTGGAATGAAGGTAATTAATTCTATATTAATTAATGTTTATTTGTGAAATGCTAAGTCTGGCAATATATCATGCTGTATATGTTACTACTACTTTAAAAATAGTGTATTTTTTTAAACACGCCTTGAGAGACTATTCAATGAAGACCATGGAACAAACCTGTGAATTCTGGATTCTAATTGTCCCAGGTGACAGTGCTTGTGTCACTACTTGACCTTGTGGTGTGACTACAGTGACTGGCTGATACACTGCACCCCCTTTAAAAACAAATAAAAAATTATTATCATTCTGATTATAAAGTGGTTAAAATGAATTTTTGAAAAATATGCATTTCAACCTTAAGTGAACACCTTGGTGGGAGTTAGGTTACTGACAAAAATAATTCCGTAACATGTCTAATTGTAAAGAGAGACAAATTATCATTCTATTTAATTACTTCAATATCATTGCTGCCTAACAGAAATGCATTTTAGATACCTCATGTCAACTATATTTTATTACAACTTCTCTAATACATTAAGGCTACGTCTACACGTGAAGCCAACATCGAAATAGGCTATTTCGATGAATAACGTCTACACGTCCTCCAGGGCTGGCAACGTCGATGTTCAACTTCGACGTTGCGCGGCACCACATCGAAATAGGCGCTGCGAGGGTACGTCTACACGCCAAAGTAGCACACATCGAAATAAGGGTGCCAGGCACAGCTGCAGACAGGGTCACAGGGCGGACTCAACAGCAAGCCGCTCCCTTAAAGGGCCCCTCCCAGACACAGTTGCACTAAACAACACAAGATCCACAGAGCCGACAACTGGTTGCAGACCCTGTGCATGCAGCATGGATCCCCAGCTGCGGCAGCAGCAGCCAGAAGCCCTAGGCTAAGGGCTGCTGCCCACGGTGACCATAGAGCCCCGCAGGGGCTGGAGAGAGAGCATCTCTCAACCCCCCAGCTGATGGCCGCCATGGAGGACCCGGCAATTTCGACGTTGCGGGACGCGGCTCATCTACACGGTCCCTACTTCGACGTTGAACGTCGAAGTAGGGCGCTATTCCGATCCCCACATGAGGTTAGCGACTTCGACGTCTCACCGCCTAACGTCGAAGTTAACTTCGAAATAGCGCCCGAAGCATGTAGCCGTGATGGGCGCTATTTCGAAGTTAGTGCCGCTACTTCGAAGTAGCATGCATGTGTAGACACAGCTTAAGATGCACGCTTTGATGTTAAAGTTTTATTCACAAAAAATCTTAAATTTGATCGAATTGCTGTCCATTTCAGATATGCCAGACCAGATGCTCTCAGTGGCAAGACATTTAAAGTGTATTTCATCTTGACTGCAACCCAACTCAGCAGTGAAGTTTGGGTTGCCAGGATCTCACTGACTTCTGTTATCAAACTATATAAAGAGATGAACGACTCTAAAGCACAGCATTTTAATAATACACATCTTTTGCCTAATAGTAGTTTGAAAAACAGGTAGAAAACACATGATCTTTACAATAGTGGATTAAATAATTTTTCCATTAAAAAAGGACATTGTCTAGAAATATATCTGAAGGGTTTGAGGAGGAGGGTAGTGATAGAAACTCCAGATATGTTTTTGTGCCATGTCCTTTTTTAAGCTGTATACATATATTATACTTAATAGACAAAACATAAGAAAACAATATTCAAAAACTATGAGGGTGTATAAAACATTTGGAAAATTACTATTATAGGAGATATTATTAAGAAATATCCCTATCTCTGTTCATTTCTTAACTTAAAAGAAACCAAAATAAAGAGCAATATGTCAGTTTTTCTTTTCTTTGTCATACCTGCTACTGTTGTCATAGTTACATTTCCCTGCTGCAATGCTGATGCAGGCACCATAATCCCTTGGGGACTGAGTGTGCCTGCAATGGCACTTTGAATTTGCTAGAAAAAAATAGTTTTTAAAATTAAGTATGCTTACATAATGTTTAGTTGCAACAAATCTGGGGCTTTAAAAAGAGGATCATTTTCAGGACAAAGACTATCATTCAAAGAGTATTACTGCAAAATAAGCAACGTGAAACATTAGTTATGAAATAAGACATTTATGACACTGACATGAAAGACCTGGACATATCTGGGGAGAATAAAGATTTTGGAAACATAACAAAATCAGAAGTGAAATAATTTCCAGACACAGAAGATAAAGGGTAGATACAATGATGAGGTAAAATTACAAGTGAGAGGAGGTCTAATAAATAATTTAATTCCTTCTGTAGCCTTCTGACTTAAAAATACAATAGGTACATGATACCTTAATATTGTTTTAATCTAGCTGCACCATGTTATGTAATCTAAATTATGTTGGTAAACCCTGATCCTGCAAATACTTGTTCATATCCTTAACTTTGCCTGTGAATAGTCCCATTAACATCAAAGAAAATGCACGTATAAAGTTAAGCAAACGTTTGTGTGCAGGACTGAGTCCTAGTAATCATACCATCAACAACTGTTTATAATAACCAGTTTCAAACGCTCCTGTCCATGTTTCAATGTACCAAAAAAGAGTTTTACAAACTGAAATTTTAACCATTAGGAATATGCACAGTGCACAAATTTAAACACGCATGTAAACATTTGCAAAATCAGCACCCAAGACTGAGGTGCTATTAGGTATCATTGTTCATAGTTAGGGAAAGAATAGTAGTAGTACCAAAAAGAGTAACTATGCAATCATCACCACTCAGATTATTTTATAAAATAGATTCAGTATTGAAACTAGATAGATCAACCACCTAGCAAATTCAGTGTCCATATATAAGAATACAAAAGTAGACAGAACAGACACGTCTCTAAAATATTATTATTAAAAATGGATAAACTTTGACTGTTCTGTAAGATTTGGATCAATTTGTATATTCAGTTTATATACACATGTGCAGCTAAACTGTGTCAACAACTTTGGTGATGCAGATAAACCTGGCAACTGGGTCAAAGCTAGGGAGACATTGCCAAAGAGAAACAAGGTATATTATGACCATTTTTTCTTGTGTCCCTTCTCTTTTCTAACATCTGTTCTTATGAAAGCAGAATCTCCAGAAAATTCAAGTTTTTTTCTTTTTTTAATTTAGAAATATCTGGACTGAGGAAAGAAGTAAAAGGAATGCAGGCGAACAATAATTATGACAAAGGTTATATCTACACAGCGCGTGCTATTTTAGGTTCCCATTTCTGTATCCCTGACTTTCTTTCACTTCATGCATCAGAAGAAGTGATTTGTATCTCACAAAAGCTTATGCCCAAATAAATTTGTTAGTCTTATTGTGCCCCTGTACTCCTTGTTGTTTTTGCTGAAACTAACACAGCTCCCTCTCTGAAACTGATAATTATGACATGTCTCTAAGTGGTGCCACTTTTCAACAAACTTGCCCACTAAGCAGTTGCTGAGAAGAGGGTTGTTAATCTTATTATACACTCAATTACAAAGAACAAAGCAAGCAGCATAAAAGAGGAATTCTTACAAAGTGCAGCAAAAATCTATTAATAAATTTTGCAGTATTTTTAATCAAAAGCCCATTTATGCTAGCTTGAAATGTACCTGTGATGGTGCAGGTGAATAAGGACTTCCAGGTTCTCCACTTAGTAGAGTTTCACTGTTCATTTTAGTTTTTAGACAGGCAATGTAACGACTACAGAAATCCTTGCAGAGCTCATTAACTTTTTCTAGCTCAAGCAGGTGAATACGCAGAACCTGGATTGCCTTTACCATCTAGAAAGAAAGACAGAAAAAAGATTTAGAAACAAAAAAATACTATTACTTGCATGAATAATTAATGTAGGGAAAATTTTAAATGCATGTAAGAATTTACTATTTCAATTCCTAGAAGACAGAATTATTGATGCAAAAAGCAGCTCACAGTACTTTTGCCTAGGCTGTATTTTACTGGAGTGTGAAAAGTATGTGTTTAGAACAATATCTTGTACAGTAGGCTCTCAACATTTGTGAACCTACGGTTCACAAATTCAATTATTTTCTCGGTGCTCTGGGGCGGGGAGTGCTGGCAGCTGCCGCTTCCCCTGGGGACCTGGGCACGGAGCACCGGCAGCCGCCGCTTCCCCTGGGGCTCCGTGCAGGGAGCGCCAGCAACCGCCAGTTCCCCCAGGGCTCCAGGCTTTGGGCTCTGGGCAGGGAGCGCTGGCAGCCACTGCTTTCCCCTGGGCTCTGGGCAGGGAGCACTGGCTACCACTTCTCCCTGGGCCCCGCGTAGGGAGCGCTGGCAGCCACCACTTCCCCTGGGGCTCTGGGTACACAGCTCCAACAGCTGGGCTCCAGGTGGAGCCACTGCCATATTCACGAATTTCAACATTTGCAAGGGTTCTCAACATGGAATCCTCACAAATGTTGAGACCCTACTGTATTGCTCTACTGCATAGGTAAACTGCCATGCAAGACAGAACAACCCCAAATGAAGCATAGGATTTATTCTTGTCTTGGCCAGTCTATATTTCTGAATAATTTTTTAAAAAATGCATGGGGTAAGCATGGTGAACAGTAGTACCCAGAACTATACCCAAAACAATGGGTTCAATTATTCAATCCCATTCCCTCACTCCCTAGGCCAGAAGAAACTGTTAAGTGCTATGGACACCTTGCTAAGGCAGAGTGTTACCCCACTCCTTGTCAACTCCCAGGACCAATTAATGTCAACCTATGATCTAAAGAAACATTAGCAGCAACATAAGTGCTCAAGGACAGAGATGTGATAGTGAAAAAGTGGGAGGGGAATCTTTGGCTCTTAGACAAGAATAAAGCATTTCAGCAAGGAAATAAATAAGCATTCCTGCCTTTGAATACAAACATACTTGTAATCATATGCTTTGAATTGCAATTCTGTTCCAAACAGAGATTACATAAAACTAAAGGCATCTTACTCAACATATCTGGTCCTATGTGTATTCAGCCACATTCGCTGACTTTGGTAACTACAATGCATTGTTGTTCTGCTTTTTATGCAAATTTGCAGAGGTAATACATCTAAGAAAGAATCCACACTTCAGCTCATGCTATTTCACCTTGGACTTGTCTACTGTACCACCTTCCTTCAAAGGAGGTATGCTAATGAGGGTGTTGGGAGTTTACTAATGAAGTGCTGCTGTGCATAGGCAGCACTTCATTAAGCAAATTCCAACACACCCCCACCCCCACCCACCCCCCCGGCAACTGCGAAGCACCAGCACGAGTCTAGCCGCGGCTCACCAGCAGGTACTTTGAAGGGGGAGGGGTGGAATTTGCTAAATGAAGTGCTGCCTAGTGCGGCACCCTAATTACCATCATTCCTTCGAAGGAAGGTGGTAGAGTAGACAAGCCCAAGGTGAAATAGCATGAGTTGAAGTGTGGATTCTTTCTTAGATGTATTACCTCTGCAAATTTCCATAAAAAGCAGAACAGCAATGCATTGTAGTTACCAAAGTCAGTGAATGTGGCTGAATACACATAGGACCTAATTACCATCCTTCCTTCGAAGGAAGGTGGTAGTGTAGACAAGCCCCTTGTGTATCAACAGGACTGCTTAAAAAGCTACAGTCTGTTATCCCAGTACAAACTCACTGAAGGTGACAGGATTGCACTGGTGTCACTGAGGGGATGATTTAAAACAAGTGGAAATACATGTGTAATTTTATTTGGCCTACAGAGCTTTATTACTTACAAACTGCGTCTACACGAGCTGGCTACTTCAAAGTAGCCGTGCCAACTTCGAAATAGCACCTTCCACGTCTACACGTGGCGAGCGCTATTTTGAAGTTGAAATCGACGTAAGGCAGCAAGACATCGAAGTCGCTATCCCCAACAGGAGATGGGAATAGCGCCCTACTTCGACGTTCAACATCGAAGTAGGGCACGTGCAGACGATCTGCGTCCTGCAACATCGAAATAGCAGGGTCCGCCACGGCAGCCATCAGCTGAGGGGTTGAGAGATGCTCTCTCCAGCCCCTGAGCTCTATGGTTGCCACGTGCAGCAGCCCCTTAAAGCTCCCCGCCCCCTGCGTTCCTATGCAGGAAGCTGAGAGCGCGTGCAGGCAGCAGCACTGCCACGCGGTCAACCTGCACAGACCTCAGCAGCCCCAGCCCGCACCCTGAACCTCATGGCAGCCAGCCAGCCCCCCAAGCGCCCACAGGGCAGCCCCCCCAAGGGGACCCAGGGCTCCCAGCCTGCCAGCCAGATGGGGAAGAGGGCCCCTCCTGGACGGAGGCCGAGATCCGGGACCTGCTGGGACTCTGGGGCGAGGAGGAGGTGCTCCAGGTAGTAGGGAGCAAGAGGCGGAACTCGGATGCGTTCGTTCGACTGGCCGACGGCCTGGCTGCCCGGGGTCACCCTGCCCGCACTCCTGACTACTACGTCAGGAGTAAGGTTAAAGAGCTGCGGCAGGGTTACGCCTGGGCCCAGGATGCAGCCAGCCGATCTAGGGCCGCCCCCATCACTTGCCCCTTTTACAGGGAGCTCAGGGCCATCCTGGGCCCCCAGCACACATCCTCCCTCCCAGCCACTCTTGACACATCGGCCGACGAGCCCCAGCAGGCCCCAGAGACGGAGTCCGCCCCGGAGGCAAGCCCTGCACCCCAGGGGCCCCCCAGGAGCCCACCCCTGGGATGCCGGAGGAGGAGGAGGAGGGAGACTCCTCCAGCGACGGGGGGCTCCGCATTGCCCTCCCGTCCTGGAGCTCCAGCAGGGCATCCGCCCAGTGGGTGTCCCCCGACCGTGGGAGCGGACCATCAGATATGTACCCCCCAGTGCACACCCCCGGGGTTAAGGGGCGGGGGCAACAGACATGACCAGGGCCCTCCACATGCCCAGATGACCATGGCCCCAAGGACAGCAGTGGCATGTCCCTCAGAAGAGTGCATCAGCCCCTGCCCCCACAGCACGACAGTGCCATGCCCCATCCCTGGGGATGGGGGGAGCGGAACCTAGGGTCCCCTGTGGGGAGCGGGGGGGGGGGGGACACCCATCATCATCATCAGCATCTCCTGGGGATGGGGATGGGAAACCAACAGCAGAGGGGTGGGGGGACAAGGGCCACGGGTCAGGGCCCACACTAACGGCTGTCTCCACTCTTCTTTCCCCGTGTTCCGCAGCTGCACCATCAGAGGGCCCAGAGAGCGCCGGCGAGGTGTCCGTCATCCCAGAGAGCCCACCAGGGCCATCCCAGCAGGTCAGCCCCTCGGCAGAGCACCGACCAGCCCCAGGATGAGGCCGACGGCGGAGCCACCCGCAGACGGCCACGGACCCCCAGCTGCTCGCGACCCTTCGGCGTCAGCTGGAGGTGTTGGAGTGGCGCCTGTGGGTGGAGGAGCGGCAGCTGGAGCTCCAAGAGCAAGCGGTGGCCTGGCGCCAGGAGGCTTGGGGGGCCTTCATGTGCACCTTTGAGTGCATAGCGCAACAGCTGGCCCCCCCGCTGCGCCACCCGCCACTCCACCTGCCGCCCCTCCACCGTCAGCCACCCTGGGGCCTGCTGCCGAGGGGGGCCGGGGGCCTGCGGACACTGGCTGGCCGTATTTTCCGGTTCTCCCGGCCCCCACCCAGACTCGCCCAGGGCTCCGGCCAAGATGTGGGTCGCGCCCCCCAACACCGGGCGCTGGACATTAGGGTGCGGGGCCGAGGACGTGGCCCCCCCTCCTTTGTACATATCCCCCATTTGTATATAGTTTTTGTTGGACCCCTGTTTTGTTAGCTGCCCCCCCATGTAAATAGTTTCCCCCTTTTTTTCTATGTTATTAATAAGAGGTTGCACTGTTTGGTTTGAAACAACATTTCCATTTATTTCAAAGAAAAGTGTGGGGGGGTGCTCTCGGGTGCTCTGTGGTGTGGGCGTGGGGGCAGGGAGTGTTGTGGAGGATGGGGGGATGCAGTGGGTGGCTCACCCGCACCTGGCCCTGCCAGCGTTCACCCCGCAGCCTGGTCAAAATGGGCCCGCAGGGCCTCCCATACCTGGATCCCCTGAGGGTCGACCTGGCGACTGGGGGCAGCGGGTGGCTGGACGTTGGCCCTGCCAGCCTCCACAGCCCAGCCCTGGAAGAAGGCCTCTCCCTTGCTCTCCACCAGGATGTGGAGCGCGCTGCACGCGCCCAAAACCTGGGGGATGTTGGTGAGGCCTGCATCCAGGCGGGTGAGGAAACACCTCCAGCGCCCTTTGAGGCGGCCGAAAGTGCACTCGACCACCTGGCGTGCATGGTTCAACCGCGTGTTGAACCGGTCCTGGCTGGCTGTGAGATGGCCCAGGTAAGGGTGCATGAGCCAGGGCCAGAGGGGGTACGCCGCGTTTGCGACGACGCAAAGGGGCATGGTGGTGTCCCCAACAGGGATCTCCTGCTGGGATATGTAAGTCCCCGCCTCCAGCCGGCGGCACAGGCCTGAATTTCTGAATACCCAAGCGTCGCGGGTGCTGCCAGGCCAGCCAACATAAATGTCCAGGAAGCGGCCCCGGCTGTCCACCAAGGCCTGGAGGACCACGGAATGGTATCCCTTCCTATTGAGGAAGCGTCCTCCGCTGTGCTCCGGGGCACAGATGGGGATATGGGTCCCATCCAGAGCCCCAAAGCAATTTGGGAAGCCCAGGCTGGCAAACCCCGCGATGGCAGCATCCGGGTCCCCAAGCCGCACGAGCCTGTGGAGGAGCAGGGCATTGATTGCACGGACGACCTGCAGGGGAAGGACATGAGAGAGCACCAGTAAGGGGTGTGCAGGGTGTGTCTGGCCCTCCACCCCCGGGCTCCCCCCCACCCCCCGGGTCCTCTTACCTCCATGAGGACAGCCCTGACGGTGGCCTTGCCCACGCCGAACTGCTGACCTATGGATCGGTAGCTGTCTGGAGTGGCCAGCTTCCAGACAGCGATGCCAACCCGTTTCTCGATGGTGAGGGCACGTCGCATGGAGGTGTCCTGGTGCCATAAGGCAGGGGTGAGCCACTGGCAGAGCTCCAGGAATGTCTGCCGGCTCATCTGGAAATTCTGGAGCCAGCGGTCGTCCCACTTGCTGAGCACCAGCCGGTCCCACCCGTCCGTGCTCGTGGGGTAGCTTCACAGCTGGCGGCGTGTGCGGCGGGGGAGGGGGGAGCGTCGGAGGGCAGCAAGGTCTGGGGCTGCTTCCTCATGCCCTGGGGGCAGCTCCTCTTCCACAAATGAAAGATGATCAGCTGCCTCCTGCATGGCACTAAGCAGGGCAAGCACTGCTCCTGCAGGGGCAGGTGTGTGGACCTCTGGCTGCTGCTGCTGCTGCTGCTGCTGGGGGTCCATACTGCTTCCACGGGGTGTGCATGCCTATGGCTCTGCAGACCGCATGCTGTGCAGGCTGAGTGTGTCTGGGAGGGGCCCTTTAAGGGAGCGGCTAGCTGTTGCCCCGGAAGTGCTAGTCCGCCCTGTGACCCTGTCTGCAGCTGTTCCTGGCACCCTTATTTCGATGTGGGCCGCTTTGGTGTGTAGACGCTCCCCTGCAGCGCCTACTTCGATGTGGTGCTGCCCAATGTCGACGTTGAACGTCGACGGCACCAGCCCTGGAGGACGTGTAGACGCTATTCATCGAAATAGCTTATTTCAATTTCACTACATCGAAATAAGCTATTTCAATGTGGCATCCCCGTGTAGACGTAGCTACAATGTCCAAAATACAAAAAGTCCAGTGTCAAGCAGGGGAAGAAACCTATCGCCCATAAGCCTTAAACAAGTTGATACTTGAACCAGAACAGCAAACAAGAACATTAGGGGAGCCAGAATGACAGAGTACTATAGACCATAGTCAGAGGATAAAGTGGATGGAGGAGACTGGTGAAAGGAGAACAGAAAGAAAGAGGTTACTCACTTCGTGCAGTAATGATGGTTCTTTGAGATGTGTGTCCCCATGAGTGCTCCATGGTACCACAGCACCGAGATTTTACAAGCAGCACTCATTGGGGCTGTGCATGCATGATCCCAGCACACGCCATTTGTGCCACTGGGGATCCTGTGCAGCCCCACTCTCTCCTCAGTTACTTCACTGACACCCTAACTACATATATTGCACCAAATGGTGGGGAGGAGGACAAGACATGGAGCACCCATGGGGGAGACACATCACGAAGAACCATGGTTACCGCACAAAGTGAATAACTTCTCTTTTTTCTTCGAGTGCTGTCCCTGTGGGTGCTCCATGGTAGGTGACTGTAAAACGGTACACCTCCTACTTGGATGGTAGGTTTTGATTCAGTGCAACTATTCAAGACAGTACTGCTTTAGCTACTGCCATATCTTTGTCTGCATGAGACTGTATCCCATAGTGTGTCATGAACCCCGTTACAGGACCATGTGGCTGCACAACATATGTCCTGTAATGGCACTCCCTTTAGGAAGGCTGTATGTCGCCACTGATCTTGTAGAGTGGGCTCTTGGAGCTGCTGAAAGGGGCTTATTTCTAAGGGAATATCATTGCACTATGCATGCAGATATGTCTCAATATGACCTTTCAGTGATGGATAAGAATAGTCTTTGCAATTTTCTACACAACCTTGTCCAATCTACACAGAAGGATATAACCCTTTTGACATTCAGCATGTGCTGTTTGGCTTCCGTATGGGAAACATGAGGCTTAGGGTAAAAGGTAGGAAGTATTATAGGTTCATTGATATGGAATTGAGAGCATACTTTCAGTAAAAAGGAGGGATGGGGTCGTGGAACCATTCTGTGTTTGTGGAAAATTATTTATGGGGGAGAGTCAGTCAAAGCAGCTATCTTGCTCATTTTTCAAGCCGATGTTATAGCCTCTAGAAACAGGGTTTTCATTGATAACATAGCTAGTGAACATGTGGCTAATGACTTGAATGGTGGTCCCATTAAGATATGAAGGACCAGTTCCAAATCCCAAGCCGGAGATATAAGTTTGTGTGAAATCATGATATTTTGTAGGCCTTTCCAGAATCTCTTTACTATTGGATGAGTGAATACTAAGGCACCTTCTACTGCTGGATGGAAGACTATAATTGCCGATAGGTGGAGTCAGAGTAAAGACGGTGATAGGTGAAGTATCAGAGGAGTAGCCAAATTAGTTTGGATCTCCAAAAACACAAAGAAATCCTATGGCACCTTATAGACTAACAGATATTTTGGAGCATAAGTTTTCATGGGAAAAGACCAAAGCGGGTCTTTGCCCACCTAAACTTATGCTCCAAAATATCTGTTAGTCTTTTAGGTGCCACAGGACTTCTTATTGTTTTAGTGATAGGTGAGTATCTTTTAGTTAAAGAAAGTGGTTAAGGATCGCGTGCAACAGGGCTTTTTTCGGTTTTATGCTCCTTCAGAGCACCAGGACGAGATGAGATGCCACTTGGAGAGGTAAGTTTTGCGTGTTGTTTCTTGTCTGCTTTCTAACAGCATCTCTCTCCCTTGTTGGGAGTAGTGGTGCTTGTCTTCTGGAAGCCACACAGAAACCAGGCCGTCAGATGTAGGGTATGCAGTCTGGGGTGAAGCGTGGAACCCCTGCTCTGAAAGAGTAGGTCCAGATGTCTGGGAAGGAGGATGAAGAGATAGATGGGAAAGTAAGGAAAACCAGATCTGGCTGGGCCAAGCTGGAGCTATGAGGATGATTTATGCTCCATCTGTCTGGATCTTCTTGAGGACTCTGGTGTTCATGCCTAGCAGGTATGAAACTGTGAGAAGGATGTTGTGCACAATACACCAGTTCCATAATTTTATGGCCTCTCTACAAAGCGACTGTGAAAAGGCCCCTCCCTGAAAATTGACATAAAACATCATTGTGGTATTGTCCGTAAGAATCTGGACGGTCTTGCTTTGAACATGCAGGAGAAAGTGCTTGCAAGCACTGAAGACAGTACATAGCTTGAGAAGACTGATATGTAGTTTCTATTCGTCCTTGGTCCATCAACCTTGGACGTGATACTGCTGGCAATGCAATCCCCAACCAATGAGCGATGCAGCTGTTGTAATTTGATGAGCTGGTTGAGCACAGTGAAACTGGATCCCTACCAGAATGGTTTGTAATTGGGTCCACCAGCAGAGATTTGATTATATTCCAAGGTGTTGTCACCTGTCTGTGTATGTGATGTCTGGCAGGGATGTATATTGACACCAGCCAACGCTGAAGACAGTGAAAATGTAGCTGAGCATTGGGAACAACATAAGTAGCGGTCACCATGTGACTGGGGAGGTGAATGCATGTAAGAGCAGGAACTGCAGAGCTGATGACAAGTGGTGGTATAAGGCTCTTTATAGCTTCGTAACATTGCATAGGGAGATAAACACGAGCAGTCGTGGAGTTGAGCTGAGCTCCTATGAAGTCGATACGTGTGGTAGGTTCCAGTGTTGATTTGGCACTGTTGATGAGGAAACCTAGAGATTGTAGGAGTTGTCTCGTGGATTGTATCATGGCACTTGTGGAGTCTTGTGAAGCACCTCAAAGAAGACAAATCATTGAGATACAGGAATATGGTGATACCTTCCCATCTGACATGCATAGCTGCTGGTGCCAGAATTTTGGTGAATACCCTGGGGGCAGCTGAAAGGCTGAAGGGAAGGACTGTGTATTGATAATGTTGTGATCTGAGGGCAAAGCGCAAGAAATGCCTGTGAGTGGGTGAATGGTGATGTGGAAGTAAGCATTTTGAAGGTTAAGGGCTGCAAAACAGTCCCCTTCATCCAGTGGAGGGATTACAGAAGATAGCATGGTCATTTTGAAACACTGTTTGAGAATGTACTTGTCCAACCACTGTAGATCTAGGAGGGGGCTCCAATCCTGTTTTCTGTTAGGAAATAGTTTGAATAAAATCCTTTCCCTTGATGTTGTTTCAGAACTTGTTCTATGGTTCCGATTTGTCACAGGCGCTATATTTTGAGATGCAGTAAGATCTTGTGGGAAGGGTCCCTGCAGAGGGATGGTTACGGAGGGGAATGTTGGAGGGATAGAGAGTAGAAGGATAGTATATCCTTGAGCAATGATGTCTAAAACCCATCTGTCCATGGTTATTGGCATCCACCAGTGGTAAAAGGGATGTAGGCAGTGACGGAATATTTGAGAGTCCTCGTGCACTGGAGGATGTTGGAGGTTTGAAGAGCCCTCAACCAAATTTTCAAACCTGCTGCTTGGAGGCAGTTGATGCTGTTGAGTTATTACTCAGGGCTCTGTGCCTCTGACTTCGTAGCCTATTAGCATTTATGTTGATATGGCCTGTAAGACTGCCTAGGGAAATATTAATCTTTGAATCTGTGATATGGGGTGTATCTACTTTTGTGGAATGGAGGAGTGAACACTCCCAAAGTGCGCAAAGCAGTACATGCACCTTTGCGGGAATGCAAAATCTCATCAGTATTTGCTGCAAAGAGTCTGATCTTATCAAACGTTAAATACTCCACCTTTGCCTGGAGGTCTTTTGGAACACCCACTGCTTGCAGCCATAATGTTCTTCTCTTGACTATGGCTGCAGCTATAGGTCTGTCTGCCATGTCAGCTGCATCTAGTGCCATTTGCATGGGTGTTTTAGATGCCGTATATCCTTCTTGGATTATGGATCTTAGGATAGGTCTTTTATCCTCAAGGAGACATTGAATCAGGTGATTAAGTTTTGAACAGTTATTGAAATCATGGTTAGCCAGGAGTGCTGTGTAATTGGCTATACATAACTGGAGTGCGGAAGATGAGTACTGCTTTTTCCCAAATAATTCTGAACGCCTGTGGCTCCTTATCGGCAAGAGAATTGGGCTGCAGATTATGAAATAGGAAATCTATGCCCTTTGTGGAAACAAAATATTTTTTTATCAGCACGCTTATTCGTAGGTATAGCTGTGGCTGGATTTTGCCAGACTTCATCTGCTGCCTCCTTAATAGCTTCGTCTAGTGGTAAAGCCACTCTAGCAGAAGTAGGCGGATGTAGATTTTTTTAGACATTTGTATTGGTTCTCTGGCATTTCTGATAGTGCGATCTCTTGACTACTAGCTACCCTCTTAAAGAGCTCTTGAAATTGTTTTAGGTCACCAGGAGAAGGATGGTCCATGGGGTTGATAGCTTTGGCTTGTAAGATAGAAGATTTAACCGTGGGTGAATCTGGAGGTGACTGCCACTCAAGATCATCTGACATGTAAGTATCATGTATATCTGTCTCTTGTTGTAGTGAATGGAAACTGATGTAATAGGGGACGGGTGGCACTGTGTCATGAAAGGAGATACTCTTGAGTGGTCACGAACAGGATCGCAACAATGGCAGGGTGACCAATTTGAAATAATAGGACTCATGAGGATGTTCTCCATAGTACTGCTGATGATAATCATGGTAGTCATGGGAAACATGGACTGCACTGAATGACGAATGCTATGAGGAAAGAACACTCCTATGTTTGTAGTATCCGTTGGCCTTAGCGTGCACTGAAGAATGAGATCAATACATATCATTATAAAGAGGGCAATGTGACTGGTCAAACTTCGATGCCCCATAGAGAGAATTGTCTTTGCCTCCTTCATGTTGAAAGGGCAGCATAGGGGATGATGAGTGATAAGCAGGCACTGGTGATCCAATGGTGGAGACGGGGCTGTGGTCCTGTGAAACCACTCTATTGGATTTTGCTCTGGCTTTCTGTGGTGAAGTATGTGATTGTACTCATTGATCCCTCAGCGCCAAGACATAACACAGTACCATGTGCTGCTCCAGCACTGGGAAGGATGCTTGTGGGGTTGGCACCACTTGAGCACTCGGCACCGGAGCTGCTGCTGCTGCCGGTGACAAAGAGAGTACACCCATCTGCAGCACTATCAGTGATGCTGAGGTGGAAGTTGGCACCACTTTATGAGGAGCATGGCTTTTATGTGAAGAGACCAGGGCAACTTTAGGCTTTTGTATGCCTGATGTGCCTGGCTTATCACCGGTGCTCACCCTAGATAGAAGGGAGTAGGGGGGAAGGCTTGGATTTTGCCTTAGTGCTCACACAGGAGGAAGTGGAGTCCCTGTCAGAGAGGATTTTCACCACCTTATTTTGATCCTCCTGTGGTGGCTCAAGAGCCTTGTCAAAGTGGAGCATTTTTAAGTGTAGCTTCCTGTCCTTCCTGGCTCGAGTTGTGAGGCTCTTACATTGAGAACGCTTCTGTGGGACATGTGCCTCTCTGAGGCAGTGTATACACTCGGAACGGCCATATGAGGCAGGCATGGGCTCACAACACTTAGAACCTTTCTTCAACCCAGGTGAGGCAGACATCATGAAATGGAGAATTTGTTGCTTGGCTTCTTCCTCTTTCTATTCCTTTCTTTCTTTTTTTTAAAGTAAATAGTCTCAGAGAACTATGTACAGTATAGAAGATGACTAAAGAAGTAAATCCCAGCTAAGAGAGAAAAAAATTAGTCTCCAAATAAGTTAACTAAGAAATTCATGAAGAAACCACTAACTCTAAAATGAATTCTTTCTATTCTATAGGGCTGAGGAGAGAGGGGAGTGGATCTCCAGCCAAAGCCCAGAGCAGCGATGAAGGAACTGAAGAGAGAGTGGGGCTGTACATGATCCTCAGTGGTGCACACAGTGCAGCCCCACTGACTACTGCTTAGAAAATCTCCATACTGTGGTGCCGGGCAAGCCCAACACCTACTGTGAAGCACCCACAGGGACAGCATTCAAAGAATTTAAGGTGCCTTAAGAACTGGGGCAGAAAGGAACAGTAATTCTGAGCTATCCGTGAGAGTGTAGGGGAGGAGATGCTGGGCAGAGGGATGGACCTAACTGCTCGTAGCCTGATATGTGATGCTCTGGGAGAAGGAGCTGATACAAGAGAGAAAAAAACCCAAACACACTACTGAGCACATCTGAGGATAACGTGGTGGATGTAAGTGCACCAATAAGAGGCCTGTGCTGCAGTCAGGTATAGGGTTGCCAACATTCAACTTGCCCAAAACCACTCTTGCCACGCAATCTCCTCCAAGGTCCTGCGCATGCCCTGCCCCTTCTCTAACATCCTGCTCCCACTCACTTCATCCCTATTCCGCAACACGCTCTCCATTGCTTGCTCTTCCCACTCACTCATTTTCACCAGGCTGGCTCGGGGGCTAGAACATGACAGAGTACAGCAACTCTGGCTTGAAGGTGTGGGCTCTAGGGTAGGGCCAAGGATGAAGGGCTTGGAGTGTATGAAGGGGCTCTGGACAGAGACTGAGGGGTTTGGAGTCTAAGAGGGAGATCAGGGCTGGGCTCCAGCTGAGGTGGCAGAAGGGTGCTCCTGTTTTCCAACAATGGCCAATGTCAAATGACCCAGAGGGAATAAACAGAACAGGTGATTCAAGTGATTCATCCATTATCACTCTCTTCCAGCTTCTGGCAAACAGAGGCCTATCTTGGCTAATTGCCATTGACCAAATTTATTAGCCCAATGATTCATATATTTGAGACAATCAGTGAAAAGATGTGGTTATTCTGAATTTAAGATATTCTAACCAGGAGTGATTTGAAATTTGGTTTTATGCTGAATCAAAACAAGAAAAAGAGTCCAATTTCCATTCAACAAAGATTTCAAAAACTTTGTGTTATGGGACAATCAAAATATTCCACTCTAATATCACTCTTCTCCTAGGAAGTATTCATATGTCTAATTCTCCCCGCCTCAAAAACACTTTGATTAAATTCCCACAAAATAAAACTATCACTCATGATTCAGAGTATGGCAACCTTTAGGCAGTCAATTCAAACTCCCTTTTCATTTATGTGGGGGTTTGTGATTAATTAATCCTTAGATATGTTAATTGAAGGGTGAGTTCACAAGTATCAAAAGGTCCCTGATTCATTCCATCATCAGTTCCTCTTAGTTTGATGTTGATATGGCAGCAAAATGAGGACAGACACATGCATGGAATTAAGCTCTTTTGTCTCAGCCAAGCTCATGGCTCTTTTGTAGGGATTGAAATACATGATTACAATCAATACTGGACTGCCTGGCTCTTCCTAGTTCAACTCTTGTTCCAAGATGGAAGTGTACTATTGAGCTGGTATTTACCCCCCAACATGTTTATAAGTCTTAGGAAATGCAATGGGGCCTGGAATGGAAGGAAGGCAGCCTTGCCATTTTCTGGCCCAGACCGAGTCTTTCTGGGCTGTCGTGATAAGATCCAGGCTGGTGCCTGCTTTCTTTGCCTTGATGAGCTGAGGCAAAAGACAGAAGAAGGGGCAGAGGGAGGAGGAAAACTCAACCTTGTAATTAAGATTCCTGCCTGCTCCACCTGGACATATAAATATATATATTTTTAATTTATGAGAGGAAAGGCTGCCTTTGCAACCAGTGGCAATCTTCCCTTGTGGGAGCACTCATAATTCAAGGATGGTTGACATAAGAATCTCATCTTTGATTAACTTGTGGGGACTCTCTGCTGTTCATCTATCTAGTGCACTTGACTCACTGGACAGTACGTTGATGTGTGAGCAGTCCATTACGTCTAGTAATACCAACACACTGGGGAAGAAATTACACTGGTCAGAGCCGTTATTTCTTAACTATCTCATTGCAGAAAGCTCCCAAATAGAGGAGGAAAATGGCTGACAGAGGATACTCTAGAGAACTTACCTAAGGTATTAGGAGTGAGACATAAGCAAGTCCACATGATCTATGGGCAAATGAACTTTAAAGATTTTGATTATTCCTCTTGACAAAAAAAACAGGAAGGGGGACAAAGGAAAACAGTGTCTTTGTGTATTATTTTAAAAGTTAAAAATACCTTGAGGCAGAATCATCTGATCTGCTTCATGCAGAATAAAATTACTTTCATTTTTATTTATTTTGATGGTAGAATCTAAGGCAGATTAATAGAAGTCGTGGGGGGAGGGGGACAACACAGGAAATGTTAAGATGCCAGTCAAAAACTGTGGCTGATACAGTTGCAACAGCAAGTCAGGCACTCCATTGCTGTCAGCGTGGAGGCACTAAAGGCTAATAAACTGGCAGAAATGAGGGAAGAAAAGAGCTGCCCCTCAATTCTAAAGCTAGGAGAATTCCTGGCAGTCAATATAGCAAGATCATGGACTTGGACTCTAACAAACCTGGTCTGCTTAAGGGAATTCTGCTTACAGTGCTGTCATGCTAGCAAGTGACAGATGCACAAGATCATGTACTATATAACTCATGACATCCCAGATGACTGAATCTAAAACAACAGCTGCAATCCTTCTCAGAAAGAAATTGTTATGACTATTTAAAGACATTAGATGTTTTCCTTTTTGAAGATAAATATCATATTCAAACATGATATTTTAACTGCAAACAATCTGAAGATGTGCAATGTTGCAGGAGAGTCTTTCCTTTTCACGGAGAACCTAAAATGATGACGTCATGGAAAAATCTAAAGTGATGACTGTTACAGAACATCAGCAAACCTAAAGTGTTTTCCATTTGCTCTGCTACACTTTTCACATGATACGTGATAATATCTCATTATAGCCATTAACAAAAGCTTATGCTACAGTGTCAGGGTGGGGAACCTTTTTTGGGGCAGGGTCCACTGACCCACATTAAAATCATTTGCGGGGCAGAAACCCCCATAGATGCCACAGATCCCAGGGCTAACTGGCAGGGATGTCTGCTTCAACACCCCAGAAGGGGTGGGGCCAAAGGCAGCCTGCTCTCAGAGCCACCCAGATTATGGCACCAGCCGTCCTCCCCACACTCCGTTACAGCTGTGTGCATCCAGAGCAGTGTTGCTGTGGCACTTCAAAGAGGTCCGGAGCTCTGGCCGCTGCTACTGCCAAAGTAGCAGCAGTGGTGGCAGGTGTTCTGGACTGCTCTGAAACACCGAGCCAAAAAGGGTAACTGCCCTGTTTCCCTGCACCCCCCCTTTTCCCCATGGGCCTGGTCAGGGGGCCACACTGGTGAGAAGCAAAAACAAAACTAACAAAACCCCCCTCACTTACCTGGCCCCAAATAAAAACAAAAAACCAAACCCTTCATAGATGTGGCCCCCAGATGAGAAGCAGGCAAAAGAGATACTCTTCTCAAGCTCCCCACCATGGGGAGGAAGAGGACACGAAGGTTCAGAGCTTACCTCCAGGGGCAGATTACACTAGCTTTAAGCCCTCAGAAGAATTATTTTCTGGGGTCCCACTAGGCTTTGGGGTGGGCCAAAAATGAGGGGCTCAGTGCGTGGGAGGGGTCTGTCAGGACTGAGATGAGGATATGAAAGTGTGGGGTCTGAGCAGAAGATAGGGTTCAGAAGCAGGCGAGAGCGTGGGGTCTGGGAGAAAGGTAGAGTGCAGGCGCCAAGTGAAAGTGTGGGTTCTGGGAGGGAGGGTGCAAGAGTGGGCTGGAAGTGGGGGGTTCGGGTTCTAGAAGGGACAGAATGCAGGAGCAGGGAGGGGATGCAGGGTCTGGGCAGGAGGGGGTGCAGGAACAGAGATGGGGCAGATGCGGGGAGTCTAGGAGGGTGTTGGAGGTAGGGTGCCTAACCTGGCACAGATCCAGGGCAGGGCACAAGTGGTTGCACGTGGCTCTGCACACTGCAGGGAAGTGCTCCCTGCAGGCACCGCACCCCTGCAGTTCCCATTGGCTGAGATCCCCAACCAATGGGAACGATGGGAGTCAGTCCCTGCAGGAAGCATTTCCTACACAGAAGCAGAGCTGCTTCCTCCCCACAACAGATAGAGACCATAGGTTGAATCCAGCCCTGGCGTGCTTGGATCAGGCCCATGAGTCTTAGGTCTTCCTCTCTCCCCCTGCACTTCCTCCACAGCAGGGGGACGCAGCACTGGCACTCCAGCCACAGCACTCAACAACATGGAGCACCAGTGCTAGCCTCATCCAGCTGCCAAGGAGCAGGGGAGTCCTGAGCCTCATGGGCTGGATCAAAGCAAGCTACAGCCAGATCCTGCCTGAGGGCAGTGAATTCCCTGCCTCTTCTATAATGGTATCACCACTTCACAAGGCTCCACTAAGTCATTAACATTCCAGTTAAAATGAACAGGCCACAGGTGCCTCAGCCAATTGCAGCTTTCAAAAAGCCTATGGGAGGACCTGGTTTATTTCTGTCTTCCACATCCTGTCCATTACTTTTGTCTATACTGCTAACAGCCACTCTGCTAGAGGACTTAGCCACACAACTATTACAGCAGGGATGGGGAACCTATGGGCCACAGGCCACATCCAGCCCACAACTTGCCTTGATCTGGCCCATGATGCTTGGAGTTTGCCCCACTGCAGTGGAGTGGGCAGGTGCTCCAGCTACAAAGTGAGTCTCTGAGACTCAGCACCCCTCTGCATGGCTGGGGTGCCAATGCTGCCTCTCTGCTGCAGGGAGGAGAAGTCCCAAGGCTCACAAGCTGGGTAAAGGGAAGCCACTGGCAGCACGAGGCCTGAGGGCTCTGTCTAGCAGGGAGAGGAGGAAGTGTCTCTGAGCGATGAGGGGAATGGCAGTTCAGGGAAACTCTATCCCTATGCTCGCTTGCAGGCTCCACCCCTCTTGCTCCCATTAGCTGGACATCACAGCCAATGGGCACAGCAGGGGGAATTGCCTGCAAGTATAGGGTGGTGCAGAGCCTCCTGTGCCAGGTATGCGTCCCAGTCTGTGCCTCCTCACACACCCTTGCTGCCTCCCAGACCCCACAACCCTACCACTTGCCTGCTTCTGCTCTGACTTGGTTCCCCAGTTTCTCCCAATTCAGTTAAATTAATAAAATGAACCACATTCACCGACTCTTCATGATTGCTAAAAATGATAGCGCCAGCCTTTACAGGCATTCCAATAGACACCATTCTGAATTCAATCTATCGCGATTTATCATTAATCTAAAACATACTTCTGTGCAACCTTTTAGAAAACTAACTACAGGAAACTCTCTTCTCTACAAAGATACAGAATAACTCCCTACTCTGAGCCTTTAGAGCTCCAAGGCTGTGTTTGTAAAAATACAAACCTTGCAACAAGATCGGAGGAATATAAATATACTGTAGCAGAGTGCAAAACAAAGTAAAATATAACTTGATCAAAAAGCAATACAATAATCTTTTCTTTGCCTGATCTCAGTAGGTTGAATGGGGCTGGCTTCAAGCAATAGTGCTTTGTAAAAATATGGGATCTATGGCATCCGCACAGATTTCCAGACTAATATCCTTTTGATCCACATAGCTTGAAAAACACTGAAATTATACGCCTGCCAAGAAGTAGCAATGCAAGATGTACTAAGATTTCTAATGCTGAATTTATGGAGCAGGGCCTTTGATGAACTTGAATTTATGGAGAAGTTAACAGAACTCAGTGATGTAGGTAGAATACAGAGAAAAGGTATCTCACTCTAACATAACAACAAGGTATTCAAACTTTATTGTATAGTGCATGCCAAAAGGTCCATGTGGGCCTTTGTGGACGAGACGGCCAGCAATTTTTGTGTAAACTGGCATGCTCTTTAGATAGCCTTCCTCTGAGCAACTGGGACTTCAGAGGTACTAAATCTGTGATTCTCTATTGCAAGTACCCATTTTGACGAGTTTGGTTGCTGGTACTCCCTTTAGGGCTGTCACTTGCCATGCTTTTTTCTTTTTAAAGAAAAACAGAAAAAAAAAAAAACCCACAACTCTGGCTCTGCACTGCCATGGGGCTGAAAAAGGCCACCAGCTCCTGGCCCCGTGCCGCCTAAGGGGATCTGGCTCCTGGCCCCCTCTGGCTGAGGAAAAGATTGGTATGGAGGTGCCAGCATACAGTACTAGCATGTACCACCAGAAAAAAGAAACCCTGGTCACTTGCTATGCAGAATTACCACAGAGCCCACTTCCTGTCCTCATGAGCACCCCTCAACTCTTTCCTGCTGAGCCAGGCCCTTAGGCCTCTTCCAGCACTGACACAGAGATAGGGTCACAGAACTCTGCAATATAATACAGACGCTGAAATCAGTTCAGCTCTGGGAGGGCCCAGCTAAAGGGGCTTGCCTCACCACCCAAATGCACTGCCTCAGTGGGACCTGAACTCAAAATAAATCCATATTACTCCATATAAAGTTTTATGCAGGATAAATGCAGATGCACAATTATTTACACGGGATTTATTGATAAACAGAAGCCATTTCATTAAGTATAAAAGGAAGTCAAAAGTGGTCATAAGAAGCAGCAGACAGAACAAAGGAGATTACTAAACAAACTAAAACAAAGCATGTCAAATAAGCTTTATACGCTAAAGAGACTAATTATATGCAATATTTTAGAGTTGTTCAAGTAAGCTTCTTTCGCAGACTGGAAAGCCTTCCAGCCCAGGCCCAGTTCCGTCCCCCAGTTCAGTCTCAGATGTTTCCCACAGTCATCTTGGGTAGGGTAGCCAGAAAGAACTGCTGACCAAGCTTACCTCACTCATCACACTTAACCAGGATTTGCATAAAGTGAGAGGCCTCCATTTCAGTTTGACCCCCTTCACAGCTACTCACAGAAAAGCACATTGTTTAAGATGGATTCCATATCAGGTGACATGGTCACATGTCTCTGCAAGATTCCTGTCTCCATACTTCACGGGCTGGCCACATGTCTGCAGGAAGGCTAAGCTTCATTGTCTTATTGCTAATAGCCCTAAAGTACCATTAATAGCTCTCATTTAGCACGACTACATTAATAGCACAGGTGTATACTCCTTATTCCTAACTAATCTACAAAGATGATGCATGCACACAAATGGAAAAATCATATTCAGTAGATCAGGGTGGACAATAAGAGTGTCATCCGACCAGGGTTAGTCCTTGTGGACTGCCACCATTATCTTTACCTGCATCTTTGCAGGTATTGGTTGATTGCAGCTCTCTTTGGCTCTGGATCACCAATGGGAGAGGCAGGAAGAAGCACTGGGCACAAACAGTGGACCACCACCAAAGAGAACTGCAATTGCATGATACCTGCACAGGTGCAAGTAAGTACAGAGGTGGGGGCCCGCTAGGGACTAACCCTCGTGGACCAGATTCTGACCACGGGTCAGTATTTGCCCATCCCTGCAGCACATTACAACTTTTCCAATGATAACTTACAGGAAGTATTTTGCATAAAGCATATTCCAGTTATGTCATATTCCTAAACAGATATTTATAGAGCGTGTAGAGTGCCCTCTCACACTCAGCAGCCTAATGTGAAGTTCCTTCTCTACTCTTTGTCTAAAATGGAAGAATTCCCTGTATTGCTGCAAACCAAACACAACCATATAGGACTCTACATTTGAACAGATTTTTACCAGAATATCAAACTGAGCTATCACTTTGAAATGCTGTCACAAGCTACTGTACCATTCAACACAAACTGTTCTACTTTATTTGAAGAAAGAAAAAAAGGAGTAAGATATGCTTATATTTCTATATGATGCCATACCTCAGACTTACTTGTAAGTATTAGTGGGTAAATTTTCTAACCTTTCTTCCCTCACACAATGCAAATTTATCAGGGCACAGAACGTACAATAGGAAAATCTGACAAAATAATTATTTGCTTCACTGTTCTATACACCCTTTGGCTTCATCTATACTAGAAAGTTCTTTCTAAAAGGTTTTTTGAGAGAAGGGGGCTCTTTCAAAAGATCCAGCAGCACGTCTACACACAAAAAACATTCTTTCAAAAGAATGTGCTGCTCCTTTTGAAATCACTCTTCCTTTCCCATTTCAGGAAGAGGGCCCTCTTTTGAAAGAAAACTTGTGTGGATGCTCCGCAGGCCTGTTTTTCAAAAGACCAGTCCTCATGGAGCCTGATTTTTCGATCCCTGGCCCGTTCTTTCGAAAGAGTTGGGAATGTGTGGATGCTAATCTTTAGAAAGAGCAGATTACTCTTTTGATGTGCTTTTTGTGTGTGGATGCACTCTTTCGAAAGAAGTACTTTCAAAATTCAGGTCTGAATAATTATTTTTACTCTATAATGTTAGCTATCCAGCCTACTGCATACTAAAAATCTAACCACCTATCCAACAGTACTTTCAAAAGAAGTTCTTTCAAAAGAGATCTTCTGGAAGAGCTTCTTTCCAAAGATCACTGTAGTGTAGACGAAGCCTTTCTGATTGTCTTCGGAGAAATTACTCAGTATAGTCTAATGGACTGTTTTGAGTATGTGTTTTATTTCATCTCTGAATATCATGTCAGCTTCAGTTGTTTGAAGAGCACATACTGGAAACACTATTGAAAGATGCCAGGCAGGTGATCAAATTGAAGAGTATTTATAGATATGACAAAAACCCCAATGTTTACAGACCTTTTCTAACCTTTAGTCTCAGAATTCAGTACTTGTCATATTAACAATACACTATTGTAGGATTGGACGATTTGGGACCAAGAACAACAAAAAGCTGAAATAAGTAATTGGAAATAAGAAAGAGAAGTGTTATTTGCTTCATAAAAAAAGCTTTATACTTACTAAATTATCAGTTTCTGGATCTTCACAAAAAAAGGGCTTTCCTTCCTTTTCCTGCTTCCTTACAAAATTTTCAATATCTACATCAAAACTAGCAGACGTAGTGCCTTCTGAGCCTTGTGTAGACTGTTCACATTTTTCAAACAACAGTGCTAACAATGGAAACAGGGGATGCCTAGGAATAAATAAATAAAAATAATAAATTCACATCTGAATAATTATTTTACTCTACAATGTTCGCTACCCGCCCTAGTACACACTAAAAATCTAGCCACCTTTGAAACAGAAAAGCAATTCTGTATGTTTTATGAACTGATTATATACAACACAATTGACAATATTAATCAAAAAATACACGAGTCATTTAAAAAATGAGTACAACTATATAATATTTAGATAACTAACATTGTACAGGTTGAACCTCTCTACTCTAATCTGGCACCATCTCATCTGGTCAACATCCATGGTCTGGCATGATTTTAGTTAGCCAGATGCCCACTTATTGTGGGTGTGGCCAAGTTTCCCGCGGTCCCATAAAGTTTGTTTCCAGCCACAAGTCCTGGCTCTCAGTGTTCTTTGCTGTTATTTAGCTGTAATGACCCCTAAATGTCTTCTAAGAGCCCAGTAAGCACTGGAAGTGTTGCTAATGCTGCTAGACAATATTGACTTCCTGTGGTTCAGCAAATTCTCTCGTTTGGCACCAGTCCAGTCCCAAGGGTGCCAGACTAGAGAGGTTTAATCTATACAATAAAGCATGACTATTTAATTGGACCAGAATAAGTAGTAATCATTCTTACATTTATGAAGCTATGAAATGCCTTTCATTAATTCTAATTTAGTAGAAGATGGTATATCAGCATAATGGATTAGCACTGGCAAACAGGATCAAAGCAGATTTAAATTAAGAAAACAAACATACATACAAAACAAAACAAAAAGAAAACAAAACCCAAAGCACCAAGCCTGAGAACATCCAGCTGGTCTCCAATATATGCCCTGTTTGAATATCACAAAATCATCTTACAGTTTGGTACAATTGAGAACCGGCTGTATTATGAGGCTCACTGTGAAGTTTGCTAGCTCGGTTCAGGTCATTACAAAGATAATTCTCCAATTGATGCATTTTGTGATCTTGGCCAAGTCACTTACCCTTTTTACGTGTCAGTTTTCCCTATGTGTAAACTGGCAATAACAGTGCTTCTGGAAAGCACTTTTGGTGTGTCTACATTGCGAAGTGAAGGTGTGAGTGTAGTATGGGTAGACATACCTGTGCTAGTTTTAATGTCGCTAGCACAGGTCACAAAAGCAGTGCACACATAGTAGCAGCACAGGTTTCAGAATGGGCTAGCAACCCATCTACAAGCCTAGGGTGCCTGAAGGGCTTGTGTTCTGGTTATTAGCCCATATTAAAGTCCATGCCACTCTGTGTGCATCGCTATTGTTACCAGTGTTCCCTCTAACGTTCTCCATTCTTGGGCAGAATAAATTTTGTTATGTGCACCAACTTGTGTGCAGATGCACACCATCAATAGAAACACATGCTAATTAGCTGGGTAGCACCTGGATCTCTCCTGGGCAGCCACGCAACCCCTCCGCTTACAAGCAACCCTGATTGTTATGTACACTAGCTGGATTAAAAAGTTAACCACTGTTACGCTTACCTATGCTACAATTACATCCCCACTTTGCAGTTCAGACATACTGATTAATATCTTCAAATGAAAAGGGGTACAGATTTGGTCAATCACAAAAATAAAATAAAAGGCCTCAGATACTACTGAAGCTAATTCTACTACATAGAAGATAATGGGACAGTGTGATTGAAAATTACTATTTCTCAATGCTTAAACAAAATATTGCCAACTTAAAGCATGAGGTTTACTGCCCATTATAGCTATAGCAATAGCTCTTTTTAATAACTGACATATGTGCATTGCATAATAACCAGACCTCAAGATCATGCCAAAAAACAAACAAAAACAAACAAAACCCACTACATTTGGAGATTTTTTTGCCTTAAAGAATTTGAAAATGAAATTATGTTAATTGAACTTACTCATTGTTTGTTTGTTTATTTGTAAACTACCACTCATCTGATTTTCATCTGCCTAGTTAAAAGGGAAAAATAAAACAAAAACAAAACCATCTTTTTTATCCTTCCAAGACACAACCAAAGTCCATAATACTACCTGTAAATGGCCTGCTTATCTGCGTCCATTGGTGTCTGAGATTCTACAGGGCCAGGACTCACTCCTTCTGCATCAGTTTCAGAGCAGTTTGGGTCTTGTTCAGTTTTTAACTCAGTTACTACTTGCATCTGTAAAGAAAGGGAGGATAAGTTACTTTACGTCACCAAGCACAAAGATTTATTAGTAAGTATGCTGTTTTCTAAGTAAATAGCAATGCAAAAAGCTCATAAATTGCCAGAAGGTTGGTATGATTTGGCAATTATACAAAAAGCAAAAGCCGTAACAAGAAACTCATTTAATCCTTGACACTTTTTGTTGCATAGTGTATCGGTCATTTTAAGTTTCGGCACTCAGCTTTAAAATAAGAATAATACTAGTAAAATGCTAAAGCATTTTGTCCCTCACAAGCAGCTATTTTTGGAACAGGATAGACATATTTTTCTCCAAAAATTAGTTTATAAAAAGGCATAGATTAGCTGCCTTTTGTGGTGAAACTACAATAAAAACGTTATCCTCCTATTGATTTCCTTCTCCCTTGCCACAGAGACACTGATTCAAATGTGGACTCTGGAGCTAGTTTCCTCGTTCATTAAAATTTACGCTTTGTTATACAAAATTGAAATATAGCTCTTGTTGCCATCTTTGACTAATCAGGAATGCAATTTTGCCTTACAATTTACTTCTAAACTTTTACATATGCAGATGATTTTAAAAATAGAGGAATACCTATTCAATGTAAAAAGCAACAGAAAATAATATTTGTACTTAAAATAATATCTACTAGATATTCAGCAGACTGAAGCATCAAATTAATGGTCATTAAAATATTTTAAGAAGGCACTTTTTGTCAGTTCAACTAAATGGAGATTATCTTCATATCCATGCAGCACAACAACTAATTAAAATCAAGTTAAGTGAAAGATAGACTAAAAAGCAGGGCCTTACCAAATTAATGGCCATGAAAAATGCATCACAGACTGTGAAATCTGGTCTCCCCACCATGAAATCTGGTCTTTGTATGGTTTTATCTGTATTATATAGATTTCACAGGGGAGACCAGTATTTCTCAGATTGGTGCTGCTGACCCAAAAGAGACTTGTGGTGGGGGGAAAAGTGGGGTATCACAGTGTTACCACCCTTACTTCTATTATGCCTTAAGAGCTGGGTGGCTGCACAGTGGCAACAGTAGGCTGATCACCCAGCTTTGAAGTAAGTGCCCTACCCACAGGTGTGTAGGTGTAAGGAAGATAACAACATACCATGCCACCCTTACTTCTGCACTGCTGCCTCCAGATCTGGGTGGCCAAATAGAGGCAGCTGCTGAATGAGGGCTCATGTCTGCTTTCAGAGCTGGGCTCCATGCCAGCAGCCACCATTCTCCAGCTGCCCAGCTCCAAAGATATGTTGCTGCCAGCAAAAGCTCAGAAGGGTAGCAGCACCGCAGTCCTGCCCTATAATAACCTTGCAATCCCACCTCTTTCTCCTTCCCTCCCCTGGGCACTTGCAATTATAATACTGTAAAATTTCTTGATATAAAGAGCTGAAATCACAAAATTTACTACTTTTAAAATCCTGTGATAGTGAAATTGACAAAAATGGATGATGAATTTGGTCAAGTCTTATTAAAAAGGCATTCAATATTGTACGTTAGAGAGATACTATCAGCCTGAACTGATATTCTGCAGTTTTGTGGAAGTAAGGGGCACAGGTAAGAGATGCAATATTAAGAGGAAAGAAAAAGATGTAAAAACAGGAAAGCAGCAAATCACCTTAAAAGATAAATCTAAAGAGTCATAATTTTAACATTAATAACAGGATACAAAGTCCTGTAACTATCATTTGGGTAGTTTTACGTTATTTCATGATCATTTTGGATATATTATAGCTCCGTGAGAACATTGTTAGAACTACTCAATCTGCACATCCTGAATGGCACCTATGGACTGGAAATGCCTTTGAGACTTTCTGGTAACTTTCTAAAAATGGAACGCCCATGCTTTTCACCTATAGGAAGATATCTTTAGATTACAAGCCTGCTTAAGGGGGACAAAGAGGTCTTCCCACTTGAATTTATCCACCATGGAACCAATCTTTCCATCAAAAAGGATTGCATTTTTCTTTCTGTTTGAGCATTAGTTATGTCCCTAAGGGGACATGGGACCAATGGAACAGGAAGATTCTTATTTTGCTTGAACCATGCCAGTTTGCGTTGTAAGCAAGAAAGATAAGTTGCATTAAGCACAACCATTACCAGGAGTTTGCAACCTACAACTCCAGAGCCGCATGTGGCTCTTTGAGGAGGCACTTGTGGCTCCGAGTGCTGCTGCCGCCGCTGACTCCAGTTGCAGATCTGGAGACCATCACTGCTTAAATAAAAAAACTAAATTCAGTTGCTCACTGTTAGACCAGCTGAATTTAGTTCAAGTGGTGGCAGGCTGTTGAGCAGTCAGCCACGGCAGAGCAGGGAGCTCCAGAAGTGAAAGCTGGCAGGGCAGGGAGCTGCCCCACGTGTGCAGAAGTCTAAGCAAGCAGGAGAGCTGAGGTGGCAGGGCAGCCGCGCCTGCCCCGTCGGAACCATGCAGCCACACCAAGAAGATGGCGAAGACCAGCAGAGCGGAAGCAAAGGAACTGCACGTGCTGAGATGAGTTAATCCTGGCGATGGGTGGGGGCAGAGTTTGGGGCTCAGAGAGGTTAAGCCTGTGAGCAGGGGCAGAGGTTGAGGCTCAGAGCAGTTAAACTGGGGGTGGGGGATGAGTTTTTGGGGTGGGGGGGTAAAGCTTGAGTATAGGGGGTGAATTTGGGGGCTGAGACAGGTAAACTCTGGAGATGGGGTAAATTAGCTTTCTAACTTGTACAAATCATTATGTGTACACTGTTCTTAAAATAAGGGTGACAAAAAGCATGGTTTGACATTCTTTATTAAGGACTGTCTCGTATTTATGTGCATTGTGGCTCTTGAAGGATTGATTTTGTAACTAAATTTGAAAAAAATGGCTTTTCTCGCTATTTTGGTTGCAGACCCCTGACCGTTACACCAGGATTGAGGTCTGAAAAAGAAAATTAAAAAGCACCGGAGGAACCAGCCTCATAAGAGTTGTCACCATCTTGTTCTATCAGCAATAATTTGAAAGAAGAGTAAGCCACTAAGTAATTATTAGAGTAACCACTTCAGATGTCATTTAGAGACAAAGCTGAACCTTATTCAACGCACAATGAGCAAAAGGAATTTAAGATGCTATCTTGGAGTGCATATCGCTTAGGTTGTTCGTACTTTGTTTTTGGTCAAGGCTGAGCTCTCTTCTATTAGCTCAACAGGAAGTATGGAGAAAGTGGAAGAACTTTGTGACTCTCAAGAAGTTCTCTCTAACAGGTTACCTGATTTGGAAACCACTATGCCCAGAGAAAGACATAACCTATGGACTCATTTTTGGGCTAAAAAAGGAAGGCGAGGCAATGGGAAAACAGACTCATAGATATAAATAATTAAAGTTGGGCAATATTTTTGCAGAGTCTGTTAGTGGCGGGATTTTCCCCTTGAGTCACTGGAAATTAAGAAGTTCCCTAAAACTGGGGATTACAGAAGACGCACAAAACACCAGAACTCTACCCTTGTTGCAGAGTGCTCCAAAGGAGCAAAATAAACAAACAAAAGAATTGCCATTCTGCTCCTGGGGGAATTCTGTGCCACTGTGCGTGGACATAATTCATGTGCCATGGAGAATCTTTTTTCCTCAGCACAATACATATTGGCCCTATCTACACTTAGGCAAAATTTCGAAAGGGCCATGCTAATGGCCAAATCAGAGAACACTAATGAGGCGCTGAAATGAATATTCATGCCATGACACTTCGAAAGTGCTGCGTTTTGACTGCGCGTGGCTGGTCTACATGGGGCCCTTTTCAAAAGGACTCCACAAACGTCAAAATCCCCTTATTCCTATCAGGGCCCCATGTAGATGAACCGCGCATGCTAATAAGGCGCTGAATATTCATTTCAGCGCCTCAACACTAATAATGCCTCTTTGGAAATAAAAGACAACTGGCTGTTTAGCTAGGCATGCTTCTTTGTAGGGAAAGCAACAAGTCAATTTTTCTGTTTATAGTTCAACACTGTCTCCATGTGCTGACACGAAGACTTGTACCTACTGCTCAGGCTGGCATACGGCAATAACAGAGAACAGATCTTCGGAATCTGCATCAGTGGCATGACTTGCCCCCAAACTAACGTTAACATGAATGCAGTTTTAAGAACCACTGCTCAAAGATGCAACCTCAGAAACCATACATTGTATAGTGTCTAACCTAAAACAAAAGGCAATTTTTCACTTGCTGAAAGTAATACAGTACACAGAGGAGAAAAAATGCTCTCACTTGTTGTCCATCTTGATAGTTGTCTATACTTAATGTCTGTGTTGCCATCATGGTTAATGAAGGGTTTATAATGTCAAATCATCACAAGTGAGAATACATATTCTAGAAAAGAGTAAAAGATGTCAGTTACAAAAATGATCTTTTTAAAATGGATTCTACACAATGCAAAAACATAAGATTTCTGTGTTCAATAGCAAACTGAGTTATTTTATTGATAATGCAATTATACTAATTTTCTAAGGCAGCCATCACCACAGCAAACAAAACATGTCAGTTCATTGACCCATAGCAATTTAAACTTAGTCTCAGCTCTATGGGAAATGCTTTTGTTTGCATTTATATGGCACCTAGTGAGATCCTATTCTGATTGAGACCTCTTGGAACTACTGTCAAATCTTCAGACATTTTAAGACCAGGAAGGCCTTAATCATTTAGTCCGATCTTCTGAGTAATGGAAGCCATAGAACAGTACCTAGAAATTCCTAAATCAAGCCTTTATCCTGTGGTTGAGGCTAGAGCATAATTTTTAGAAAGACATCCAATTTTGTAGAGAAAAAAAATTGTATTTACATTCCCAGATCTTTTAAACCTTTGCTTACACTATTAAATGACAAAAATAGGAGAAGGCTATTTTCTAGTTCTAGTATATAGGCAGCAAAGATCTCAGGAGATTAGGCATTCTTACAATATTTCAGTTCAAGATGGTAGAAGCTTCACAAGAGCACCTGATCTTGACAAAACTTATACAACTCCAAGTCAAAAACCTGGCAAAAGCAGATAATGAGATTCTGTCTTTCAGTAACTGAAACCTAGTCCTGATTTGTGTGTTTTTGGCCCATTTCCATTTAAAATGCAACTTTCCTGAGATACAAGAAATGTTAAGACTATGCTGCAGTCTCATTATTCTGTATGGATAAGGGTGGGCAGAGGTGCTGGAACAATTTTTATAGTGGAAACCTCAGTCCAGCACCAAATGTGGGTGGATCGGATATTGACAATCTCCTTCGTGAAAACTTTTCCATTGTAACAATCTTTCTTACATAAAATTCTCACGACAAAAGGTACCTTGCTGCATGGCCATGAACAAACTTACACACATTAATAATGGGATAAATATCAAAAGATATTTTGTATCTGGATATTACCCCACTAGACTTGCATAACATCTTCCAAGAAAAAAAGGGATCTGTAAATTTATTTGTCCGTATTTATTGACATCCAGGCATATTAAAATAAACATAAGCAGTGGCCAAAGGCCTGATTCATAGTCAGTATTTGCCCCTCTTGTGAGGAAGTTCCCTCAACTAAATTTCACAATTATTGCTTGTTTGGTATCAGCTGCGATGCTGAGGACTTGCTTTGAAATGCTTTACGCCTCTGATATTCTTGCCTGTGTCTGTTGGATTCATATTTTCATTGCTGCCGATGCTGGCATTGGGTGTCTCTGCTGCGTTGGTATACCTGTCAATGCCGCCATTTCATTCCAAGTGCATCTATCCTAAGAGTATGAAGAGTCACCAGGGAAATATTAATCAAATGAAGGATCTCACTGGATTTGAAAGATTTTTTCCTACCGCATGGGAGATTTTCTCCTTTTATTTGGAGGCCTTTTAGAATTCCTGAGAATTGCAGCTCTGATGCTCTGTGCAATACTACAGCTGTGGTTGTTCTTACTACTATCTCTGTCATGCCAAGGGCTACTTGCACTGCTGTTCTGGTGACCAGCTGTCCCTCAGTTAGTATGGCTTTAAAATGTGCATACGTCTCCTCTGGGAGATCATTAATAAATTCAATCTGCCATAATTACTAATATTTGGCCATGAGCACACTGTAATTTTTAACTCAGAACTCTAGGGTCAAAGACTAGACCTTTCACTCAAAGAGGGTGAGTCTCTTGCTCTCCTTGTCCTGTGGAGTGGACCTATTTTGTGATTTGCTGAATTCATTTGTGACCTTTAGTACTTGGAAATTGGGCAAGGGGTAAGAAAAAAAGTCAGTCTATAAACCTGGAAGTATTAGATGCCCACCAGTCTACCCTCGTACATGTCAGGGGGATAGTAGATGGTGTTTGCCAAATGGTTTCCTCCTAATCTCACATATAGGCAGCATTATTTTAGAAGTTGCACAGTGTCTGGAGGATCTGAGGAGTTTATGCTGGATGAACGTGATCTTCTGCCTCTCTGCTACCCTTCTGAACAGTTCTTGAAACAGTCTAAAATCTTCTTCCATGGTAGGAAGTGGGGACATTATGGCTCTGTGTGGCATCGAAGAAGAGTTATGCACAGGTGATGTTATGTCCTACTCCATATTCCTCTTCCCTCTCATCCCATATTTCCTCCTGGGCTTCTGAAGTCTCCAGTATGTGGTACTGTGGATAATGCCAATAACTTGTGGCCTAACCTACTTGGTATGCATGGTATCATCTTGGCTTTGTCCAGTGTTAATGGGTTCACCAGAATCAGTTGTGGAGGCATAGTCACTGGTGAGGGTCTCAGTGCTGGTTCTTTTAACACAGCGGTAAGTGCTACAGAAGGAGGAAGCAGTGCTAAATATATGCCACAACTCTTTGTCCTTCCAGGAGAATTCGGTAGAGGTCCTAGTGTGGACACTGCTGAAAGTGACAGTGACTGGCAGGAGTCAGTTTCTTTTCATTCAGCTGTCTCTGCAGGGAGTTTGTGGCTCTTTTCCTCAATCTCTTCGAGAAGAAAGCATCTTCACTGCCCGACAACTGCAAGAGAAATGTTGTGAACACAACCAAGCCTTATATATGAGTTTCATCAACTTGACCAAAGCATTCGACTCAGTCATTCATAGCGCCCTGTGGACTATCCTCTCAAAGATCGGCTGCCCTAAAAAATTCCATCAGCATTTAAGACAGCTTCATGACAACAACATGACTGCCACGGTACTGAGCAACAAAGGATCCCAAAGCGACCCCTTTGGAGGTCAAAACAGGAGTCAAGCAAGGCTGAGTTATAGCCCAGTTGCTGTTCTGCTTCCTCATCACCATGACCCTTCACCTCATTGATGGCAAGCTTCCAGATGGTATGAAGATTGTCTATAGAGTGAAAGGGAAGTTTTTCAGTCTCAGGAAACTGAAGGCTAAAAGCAAGACCTCCACAACCTTGATCATGTAGCTCCAGTACACGGATGACAATATGGTTGTTGCTCTTTTTCCCACAGCCCTTCAGACCATCTTAAGTGCCGTTGCTGAAGCATAGAGAATCTTGGTCTCGTACTGAACATCAAAAAGACTAAGGTACTCCACCAGCCTTCACCAGCTGGACAATTTCATGCACCTTTTATTGAAGTCAATAGAAAACTGCTGGCAAATGTGGAGCACTTCCCCTACTTTGGAAGTCATCTTTCTGCTAAAATTGACATAGCTGCGGAAGTCCAGCATTGTCTGAGCTCTGCAAGCGCTGCTTTTGCCCACCTAAGACAAAGGGTCTTTGAGAACCAGGACATTTACCCTAAGACAAAGCTCGTATACCATGCAGTGGTTGTCCCAGCGCTATGGTATGTATGTGAAACCTGGACAACATACAGACATCATTTAAATGCACTTGAACAATATCATCCACGCTGTCTAAGGAGAATCCTAAGTATCTCTTGGCAGGATAGGCGCACGAACACTAGCATCCTGGAAGAGTCAAACATGACCAGCATTGTAGCCATTATCATTCATCAGCAAGTTTGTTGGACTGGTCACGTGGTTTGCATGGTTGATCAGCACCTCCCAAACCAGATTCTGTTTTCCAAATAGAAGGAAGGACAGAGGAGCATTGGGGGCCAGTGGAAGTGATATAAGGACATGCTGAAGGCACCTATGAAAAAGTGCAGCATTGGAGTCAACACTTGGGACAACCTTGCCCAAGACTGTCCCCAGTGGAGCAAGGTAATCTGTGAGGGGGTGGCGCAACTTGAGAGGTCACACCACAGCGCAGATGAGAAGTGGGGAAGAAAAAAAGAGCTTCAAAAACTGCCCTCCTCCCCTCCAACAGCTCCCAACATCCACCTTTTCTGTGATAAGATCTATGGTTGCAAAATTGGGCTGATCAGCCATCAACACACTCACACATAGGAGGGTGACATGAAGATGTCCCACTCATTACCGAGTGACCGCCAAGAAAGAAGAAAAAAGATCTAGGAAGTTACTGTAAAAGAAGTCTAGTGCCCCAGATCAGAGGCCCGTCAGAGATTTCGCCACCTAAATAAACTTTATTCAGAGGTGTTGATGATGCCTGATCCTTGTTTTCAAGTGGCTGCCACGAGTGAACTTCTGGGAAACATGCAACTCACCAAGACAGCAAAATGCAGAGAGAAATGCCGTCTGAGATGGGCATAGCTTTATGGAATGAGCTCCATCTTTTAAAACCTGGAAAAGCAGGTATTGTTGATTGGGGTTAAGTGGACTCTTCTTTAAGATTTGTTGTTTTTGTCGTCGTTGTAGTAACTATGACTAACCAAACACTATTAGGATAAAACAAAAAATTTCTACTTTTATTTCTTTAGGCTTGCAAGCAACATTGGGGCCCTGCCACAGAGCTCTGTTTGGTGGCCGAGAATGAACTGAGATATTCATGTCACGTGCGCATGAAATTACACACCAATTGCACCACAAGACAACTACTGAACATATGCAGCCCAGATGGACTCAGCTACTGAAGATGTCTGATCAATGGCATTGGAATGCACTGACGCATTTGAAGAAAGTATTATTTCCCTTTTACAGATTAAAATCTGAGCCATGAGGCTGTTTTAGTGACTTCGCACCTCAATCCAAGATCATAATTCTAGCTGATGCATCGAAGGAGACACTGCTCTACAATCACCTAACACACAGCACCTATACGGACACTACTCCAAGAAGAAGAAAATGTTACTTACCCTGTACAGCAACTGAACTTCCCTGAAAGGCGCGTCCTTAATGGTGCTCCACCTTAGATGTATCGGTGTCCCTGCATGCAGGATTGGAGATTTTCAGTAGCAGTGCCCATTAGACCACACATGCTCGCCCCCCTTCCCCCAGCCACTCATCCCTGGGCTCTAAAATCTTGTGATGGGGCTAAAGCTATATTGCACTGGACAGTGCAAGCACTAATCAGTTCTTCTATACTGCAGAGTCCATGTTTGAACTCCAAAGCAATGGGGCAGAGAGCAGGTAATGGAGCATCAGTATCTTAAAGAATCTCTGTTATTGCACAAAATGAATACCCTTCTCTTTTTATTTGCGTAGTGTTCCTATAGATGCTCTACCTTGGGTGAATGTAGAGCAGCCACTATAGTTGGAAGGTCAAGGCTTCACAGTTGGCTGTGTTACTGATGACAGTCAGCCCTAACAGAACATCTGATACTGAGTCCTGCTCAACTGCATAGTGCACTGACTATTAGACTGCTGCTCTACAAATCTCTGTCATTGGTATATTGTTCAGGAAAGCTACAGAGGCCAAAATCAATCTTGTGGTCTGTGTTAAAAGTCCTCAGTGGTAGCTGCAAGGTGTGTTGATCACAGCAAAAGTGAATGCGCTCAGAAATCCATTTTGAGAGTCTGGTTAGATACAGTGGATCCGCTTGATGGTTCTGCCAGAAACAAAAATATCATGGTAATTTTTTTAATGGTTTCGTTCTTTCAAAGTAGAAGGCCAGTGCCCTACAGACATCTAGTGTGCGGAATAGGGCCTCTTGTGTATTTCCATGTTGCTAAAAGGAAGAAAGACAGAAGGGAACAAGGAGGAACCTTTGATGGGAACTTTGGTTTGGGCTCTTACTGTGACACTATCTTGAAGATAACTGTTAGGATGGGTACACCATAAGGGGATTTGATTGCTACAAGAAAGGCCATCTTCATTGACAGATGAATGTTGGAACAAAAAGTCCTTGATTTCAATTAGAATCAAAAAAATTTGGTTCAGGCTGTGCTGGTGCAGGACATACGCTGTCTGAAGCCAGCCTGATAGCTATTGCATATATAGTCTGACACATTTTATCACAATAGTGGTCATCGCCACATGCCCTAGCAGTTGTGAACAGGTTCTGGCTGTTATCTCAGACTAGCTCATCTTGTAGCAATCGAATGTGCTAGGTGGTGAACCAGTACACTGATAAGAAAACTGTTCTCCACCATGGCAAGTAGGCCCCCAATGAATTTCAGGTGTTGTATGTGTGTCAGTGTTGATTTTTGAGCATTTATTTCTACACCACGTTGTGAGAGAAGGTCCAAAGCCATCTCTGCAGTCATGATTCCGTTGTCTCAAGAGGTGGCTTTGATTAGATAATCATCCAAATATGGGAATACCTTAATTCTGTGCTTTTGATGGCATACCACCAGTACTTTGTAGAACACCCTGGGTGCTGTAGACAGGCCAATGGCCTTGTATTGATAGTGATCTGGATCCAGGATTAATTTTAGATTTCTCCTGTGAGAAGGATGTGTAGTAGCATGGAACCATGTCTTGGTATTCAGGGGCTGAGAACCAGTCCCCTGCAATTATTGTAGAGAGTGTGACCATCATGAATCATTGTAGTTGACAAATCTGTTGAGGTTCCTTAAGTCTAGACTGGATCTCCAGATTCCATTCTTTTTCTGGATTAAGAAATATCTGGAATGAAATTCCTTCCCTCTGCAATGGGTTGTGAGAGGTTCTACTGCACCAAATGGTTTATTTTCCCCTGTGGAAGGAGCTTGTGAGAGATCTCCCTGAAGACAGGGGACAGAAGGGAGAGAAATAGAATCAAGTACATTTTGTGGATAAATTTTCAAAACCCACTTATCCAAGGTGATAGTCTGCCATTCTTTATAGAACAGAAACCAACAGCCTCTCAGAGCCTCCATTAAATTCTAAGAATCATTGTTCTGAGCTGAGTGAGGGAGACACCATAGATTGTGTTGGAGGCTGTCTCCGTGTAGGTGGTTCCTGCTGAAGAAGTGGCAGTGAGGTCAACATCCAGATTGTGAAATAGGATGTGATCTACCTTGTCTTCTTTGGGCCAATCTATAAACGCCAAGTGATCTCACTGTCATTCTCAAACCCTTTAGGGAAATGAAGGGATTCACCAGTACGTACAGCAAATAAGTTAACAATAACATAAATACTTGAGTAATTAGTATGATTGTATTTTGATGTAGGTGCCTCACAATAAGCAATTCCAAATTAGAGTCACTAATGTGTGCGCCTTTTGTCCAGAGATAGCCTCTTCCAGTCCTTGTGGCAGAGGCCACCGGTGGATTAACGTATATTGGGGTCCTAGACACAAAAGACATTTGGGGTCCCTAAATCTTTCCCACAACAGGATGCTTCTCCCTGCACCTGCCCATTACTCCTCCTGGCCTGGCCAGAAACTGAGCCATGGAAAGACGTGTCCAGGGAGCTGTGCTTCTGTGGGGAGTCCCAGACCCTCAGCCTGTCCTGGGTAGCACACTGGCTGGCACTGTCCCATTTTTAAGACCTGTCTCAGACATCCTGACAGGACAAATGCTGATTTTTGCCAAAAATGGCCTTTGTGAGGAGGGAGAGAGCTTGTGTCAGCTCTGCTGGAGGGGGGTGGAGAAAATATGCCCATTCTACTACAGCCAGATTCCAAAGGACCAGAGAGGGACTTCCACGGAAGAGGAGGAGCAATGTGGCAAGGCCTGGAGAAAGAGGAAGAGCAGGGGGCAGAGCCAGAGTTCCAGAGCTGCTGCAGGGCTGCCCAAATTGGCTGGAGCCCCTGGGCATGGGTGCCATCAGCCTGTGCAATAGGGGGTTATCTTGGAGTGATATTTCATTTGCTGCACTGAACACCAGAGAATTTGATGTGAGATGAGTGAAAAAGAAGTCTATGTCCTTGAAGGTGATATAAATACTTTTTATTGGTTCTCTTACATATGGGAGGCATCATGGCTGGAGTCTGCCAGACAACCTTGACTGGATCTGAAAGGGCGTCATTGAAAAAAAGTGCTCTCTTTGCAGAGGTGGAGGTTCACATTACATCCAGCAACTTGTACTGTGATTCTCTCACTTCTGCCTCTGGGATCTGAAGTGTGTGTAATAACGCATACACCTAGGGATGTGGGTCACTGTCCCATGAAGTGGCAGGTATACCATTTACAGAGAGAAAAGAATGAGTCTGCTCCACCGCCTTAGCTGAGAGGCAGCTGGCTTTTAGCTCAAACCATACAGGCTCCTGCACTTGGCTCCAGAGGTCCTACCTGTAGGCAGGTGCATCTACAATTTATTGGAACAGCTCCTGAAACTGTGTGAAGTCACCCAATATTGGGGCAGGGGAAGGAAGAGTATGTGGCATAACTGCCTGGTCTGATGATGATAAAAAGATGTTGCTCAGAAGTGTAGTTTCTTCTATTCTTTCCCCCTGCTCCTCAAAAGATTGCCCTTCAGGCTGAAGAGATATAGATACCAAGGGAGGCTGGGGTGTGTCTATGTCTCTCCCTCAGTGTACTTTCCCTCTTGGAGAATATTGCCTAAAGGCAGCCTGTGAAACCAACAGGGCCATTGCATGGGCACAAGAATGGGGGAGGAGGCAACCATGGGAGCACAATGCCCCTACCAAGGCCCTGGGTCTCCTAGTATCTAGGACATGTGGCAGGTTCATACTGTGTAGTCCCGTGATACGAGGGGAGGTACGCAATATATCTGAATACAGAGCTTCATCATCCTCTTCATCTTGAGGAAGAGGTAGCAGTCGCAGATGGTGATGGTGAACAATGTGGTACCTACTGCACCATTGGGAGAGAGGTACAAACCACTGGGAGCTCATGTGAAGCCAGGGTGATTCCAGAGTCTTAGAGATTAGCAGGTCTTGTGGGAATCTGAAGTCCTGTAGTACTGGCATCAATACGATTGGTAGCAGGGAGAGTATTTGAATTAGTACTATGGGAGGCATGCATTTCAATGTCAGTACTGTTGGTGTTGATGTTGCTGAGATAACTATGCACTCTGTCGATTGTGAAGTAAGTGGCAGCGAAGTTCTTGACAATGCTGAAGTGCTTGTCACTGTTTAGATGGCACACTTTGTGCAGTCTGAGTCTGGGCTTTTTTTTTTTCCCCTTCATTTTGGCATCCATCATATTGCAGTGCCATCTTGCCCAGTCTGGCCCTCCTGGGGTCCTTGAACTTAGCAGCAGTGTTGGTAGTAGAGGACTTGGAGAAATCAAAGATATTGTGATTAATACCCAAGGGTGGGGAGGCTACCAACCTTGTCAGGGAACTCTCTCTAGTAGTTGAACTTGGCGCCCTTTTCCCAGTTTTTTTGTGACGAGAGAGGCAACAGACTTTCACGGATAGTGGAGAGTATGAGGCTGCAAATAGCTCTGTTGTTGGTGACTGCTGCTCTGGAGGAGTGCCAGGAAAGGAGCTGGTCACAGCAAACTCTCTGCCGTTAAAAGCTTCAGCTTCAATTCATGGGGTTTTTAGACCCAAGTTTTAAGCTTGAAACAGAGCGTGCATATTTGGGGGGCATGCCCATCTCCAAAACAACAATGCACCAAGAATGCCCATCACTCATGAAGATGGCCTCCTGACAGAAGAGGCACTTTTTGAAGCTGGGGTATCAGGAACAACCCCATGTAGGGATAACTCCTGTGAAGGGAAGAATGTAAGGAAATACCAATATGACTTAAAAGGTAGGTAATAAGAAGGAAGAAAAAAAATGAAATGAGAAGAAGAGAAAGAAAATAGACATAATTACTAACTAAATCTTAAAGAAAACATATTATAACAGTCACTAAAAGCATTTGCTTAGAAAGGACTCTTCAGGGGACTCTGTCTCTGGCCAAGGGCAGTTTAAAAGGAACTTGTGATACAAAAGGAGCTATATAGCTGCTGCTCACAATGGCTACGTCTACACAAGCCCCAAACTTCAAAATGGCCACGCAAATGGCCATTTCGAAGTTTACTAATGAAGCGCTGAAATGCATAGTCAGCGCTTCATTAGCATGCGGGCGGACGCGGCACTTCGAAATTGACACACCTCGCGGCTCGTCCCGATGGGGCACCTTTTCGAAAGGACCCCGCCTACTTCGAAGTCCCCTTATTCCCATGAGCTGATGGGAATAAGGGGACTTCGAAGTAGGCAGGGTCCTTTCGAAAAGGAGCCCCATCGGGACAAGCCGCGCGGCGGCGAGGCGTGTCAATTTCGAAGTGCCGCGTCCGCCCGCATGCTAATGAAGCGCTGACTATGCATTTCAGCGCTTCATTAGTAAACTTCGAAATGGCCATTTGCGTGGCCATTTCGAAGTCTGGGGCTCGTGTAGACACGGCCAATGTGAGATAGCAGCTGAGGAGGCTCATGTGTGATCCAGTGGGCACTGCTACCAAAAATTTCACATCCTAGGTACAGAGATGCAGACACACCTATGGTGAGATACCAATAGGGACTCTACTCAAAACAACTTGCCTGTTTAATTGCCATCTGGAATTGATTCTTTTAACTTTTAATTATCTTGTAACATTATTAGCATATTGGAATGATAACTCTCCTCACATACCATTCGATTACCATGTTTTATTCTTAAGAATGTAGGAATAATCATACTGGGTCAAACCAATGATCTGTCTACCCCAGTATTCTGTCTTCCAAGAGTAGTTAATGCCAGATGCTTCAGAGGTAACGAGCAGGACATCTATAAAGTGATCAGACTACTGTCATCAACTCCCAGCTTCTTGCAGTTAGAGCCTGAGAAGACCCAGAATGTGGGACTACATCCCTGACCATTTACGCCAAACATCCTGATGGACTGGTCCTCCATTAATTAACATAATTCTCTTTTGAACCCAGTTATTGTTTTTACCTTTGGAACATCTGGCAATGATTTCCACTGGTTGACAATGCATTGTGTGAAGTAGTACTTCCTTTTGTTTTAAGCCTGCTTCCTAATAATTTCTCCATCAGTCCCACCTCTTGCCATATAAAAGTAATTGTCCTCACATACAAGTGCTTACATAATCCGTCTGCCACTTAAATCATTGCTTTCATTTTTCCTTTTCCCCTCATTTTCCTGTGCTTCCCATGTGCCCCCACCCCGAACCACTGCCTTATTCCTTCGTCTCGCTCAGATCTGTCTTATAGAATACCACCAACTTACCTCTCCAACAATATTCTTGGCTTCCTCTCAGTAGTTCTCACTCTTCCCTCCTTCAGATAAATCCAGCTATCCTATGTCTTCTGTTTATCTGACCTTATTAAAACTATTCTCTTCAGGATGGTGAGAGTACTTATGTTCTCTAGAAGTTTTATATTACTAAGAAACATCTTTATTTTAATACATTTAATTTCTTAAATGTGATGCTAAATATTGTCTCTGGCATCAACCACTAATGTAACAAGAACTAATAAAAGTTTCATATTTCATACTACTTTACAAACACCACCTTAGGCAAGGCCAATAAAAATATGAACAGGATAACTCACTTATAAAGTATTTAACTGAAGGTTTCAGATGCAAAATTTTCATTTATTTTCTTGGGAATTATTTATTTATTTTTTCAAATTCTTAGATACTTGGAGGTTTCTTTCTTGTAACCCACATTTATTGAGTAATGACTATTAGGTTAGTGTCATTCCACTTTTATGGAATGGAAAGAATTAGGAACTTTTCAGAAGTTCTTGTTACATTTATCTTGGGTTTATGGTTTAAATTCCACTGTCCTTTACATTTACCAGAGGAGCATATTTAGCTTTAAGGGTATCAGTTAACTCTTAATCCAGCTCCATAAAACTTTGGATTCTGTATCTGTGTTTTGGAATCCTGAGATATTAGAAACTTCTGCACTACACAAGTTAGAAAAAGGGAGAAGGTGAGAAGAAAAGAAATGAATGCACTTACTAATAACAATACTTGTAGTATTATTTTGTTACTGTACTCTCTCACATGATTGTAAAGACTAAGCAGTCTTGGGATGTACAGTGCTTATCTTAGATAAAATGAAGATCTTCAGCAAAATCTGTGTAATTCTGAAGGGACAGATTCTAAAACATCAGCTTTTTCAGAATTTCATCATACCTTCAGGATCTCTTTCTGTGTTTCATCTGATAGTTTATGCTTGGGGAAACCATGCAGATGTCTTCACTTGTACATGGAGTGAGGAGAACTATGCATTTTCCCTACTCTGTAGGCTGCATTTCATTTCTTATGGTAATATCCGATGAACAAACCATCATAGCTCTATAAATTAACATTGTGCCTCTCATTTGAATAAATGAAATTAATGTGTAAAAGAGAACCAGAAGACAATTTGGTGAAATCCCTCTGAAAGTTCTTATTAAGTCTCTCACAGAAGTCTTTTATGGCAACTGTGTAGTCACAGAATGAGAGAGGATGCTCTGTTCTTAGCAAGAAACTAGTTGAGAGAGAAAACTGAAAGCAGGAATAAATGATCAATTTTAAATGTTTAAAAAGGTTAATAAGGTATCTGTCCAAAGGATCCTTCATCTCAGATGAAGGTAATTTCATACAATTATTACATGACCTAAAGAGAATGTGAACAGTATGGTGGAAAAATGTGCAAGTGATAAATTACATAAACGAGCCAACACTACAGAAGACCATGAGGCACTTAACAGGGACCTAACAATGATCTGGATGAGCTTGTCATGTTTAATCCTGACACAGTCTCTCATTTGTAATACAATGAGCAATAGTAGTCAGCAAAAATTTAATTCAATTAACAAAAGATAGGGCAGAAATAGAGAAAGTTCACAGAAGAGGCATGGAAAATCTTCCTTCTATGAATAAGGAGGTCTACACAGTTTAGACAGAAGATCAATAGGTCATTTGAATTAGGCAAGTCAATTGCTTTATGGTGTTCAGGTCAATCATGTGCTCCTACTTACTCTCTCATAATAAAGTAAGAAAGTGGACACTCAGTGATGTTAAGTCAAGCTACAACTCCCTTGTGGGATTCATTGGTGCAAGATGTGCCTAAGAGAGATTTGAAGGATTCAAGAAACTGATATTTACAGTATATACACAATGTCATCTGCAGTAAGGCTAGATATGGCAGATAGTTAGAAGACATATAAAACCTCATTCTTCACAGTATAAATCAGTTGTGGGCTACCTGGGGCCCCTCAAGGTTCTATGTGTGGCCCAGGAGCCATTTTGTTTAGCATTGCCCTCACGCAGGGTTACCAGATTCCACTGTTTTCTGTCCATGTAGGTTTTTTCCCCTACCAGTATTACTAAAGTGACATATATGGAAAGCAAGGGCACATGAAGTGAGGTGTGTGCTGACTGCAAACAACACAGACTGTGAGAGCCGTGGGCTCCCTCTGCACCCAATCAAAGTGTTACTGTGGTTCAACTGGCACACCCACAAATTCTAGTGACAAGCATGGTTAGCAAAACTACCCTATCCTGGGAAACCACCTTGGTTAGGACAACCTTTGGCCCACTGAAATGAAGGAGGGCTGAAGCCAATTTACTAGCCTAGTTGCTCATTGCTGGTACAAACCAATCACTACTTGTCTGAGGTCATGAATAAATTTTTCTGATGGACCTATTAGTGCACAAATGTTCCTTATAGGATTTTTCCTCTGAAGCATTTTGTTCTGGCCACAGTTAGACAGAGGTGGGCTGCCAACCTAATACAGTATGTCTAGTAGTAGTACCAATATACTGTATAGAACAATCAATGTTTTTGTATTCATACACAGCGACATAAATAGCTAGCCTGCCTTAAGCAGGAGAAAGAGGAATATACTCAACTTTTCATTAAAATATAATGAAATTTGCCTTCATCTGCACACTGCCTTTTAAAGGAATTAACATGGTACCAGCTGCAAGGAAGCTGCTCACTCCTCTATTTCAACCGGATGTAGAGGCCATTGTATTATTCCAGCAGATTGAATTCCAGGCTCTTTGCCACACAAGATAGCACATATACACCTAGGAATCAACAAGGAAAAAATTCAGACTGAAATAAAAATTTGTCAAATAGCTTATCAGCTGGAAATGGGAAAAAATCTTCTAGAAAACAGAATAATAAAAAGACAGGTTATAAAAAAAATAATGCTTGAGATTTTTTTCCCCTACCACTTTGATTGGGGCGGGGAGAGGGGAAGGGAGGAAGGATCTATAGCGATGAACTGTTCAGCCTTCACTGTTGACTTGCCCACATCTTATAATCTCCACTGTTGCTTTTGCTAGTGCTAGCAAAAGAAAGCAAATACTGTGACTGCTGATTTTCTTTCCATTGTATGTGGAATCTTTGTATTTTACTCTCAATCAACATTCATCTGCTGGGGCAATGCAAGGCAAATTCCAAAATAAATCTAGTGGTGGCAAATCTAGTAGTACAACTGAGTACTCTCTTAAAAGAAACTCTTCCATATAAAATCAAAACAGCCAAGAACTATTAATCAGCTTTTTCATCCCTGTCTTAATTGTACTTTCTCAACATAAATTCAAAAATTGTTAGTGAAAATAAGTGATCTGCTATATGAAAAATATAAGCAGAATGTCAGGAATTATTCATCTCATATGCAGAGAGCTGGTAGGTAATAGTGTAGGTTTACAAAGCAATTTTATGAACCTTCTTTAAATTACCACTCAAAATTTATGTATGTTTGACATATTAAATGCTAGTTTTAAAGAGCAGGAATGCAGAAATTATGAAAATGTACTCAAGAATATATGGTTATTGAAAACACTATTGAAAAAAGGCAGTTTACACAGCAATAAAGTTTATGTTCAATGCAACTATCTCAGGGGAATGGTGAATCTGCTAACACCATACAGATGTCAAGCAGTGAAACAACAGCTAAAATACACCAGTCTGACCTAAAATTATTCAGGACTCCATGTTTCTAACAGGCACGTTTCCCAAAATTCTCATTTGGGAGTTTGTCCTTTCTCATTCTAACTAAGATTTACAAAGAAACAAGACAAACCCCAAACTATAATGAAGACAATGGCTCATGGTATTTCCTTCCTTTATCCACCAAAGCTCCAACTTCCAAAAGAGCTGGATGCCCAGCCTCAGTCCTACAAGCACATGCTGTATATCTGGGGACTATTACACTAGTTTTATTAAAAGTTACCTCTACATGTTGTACGTACTGTTGTAGGATAGGGATTGTTTTCTACTCTATGGGGGAAGCAAAAACACCATGGAATCCCATGGTACATTAAAGACTAAACAGGTTTATTCGGGCATAAGCTTTTGTGGGTAAAACCCCACAAAAGGTTTGTGCCCACGAAAGCTTATGCCCAAATAAATCAGTTAAGTCTTCAAGGTGTCACAGGACTTCTCACTGTTTATGCAGATACAGACAAAACACACCCACCTTTTTGATACTTGTCTGTATGAAGCAGAATTAACACTGCCCCACTAGGGATTAAAAACAGTCCTTTGAAATCTCCCTTATGTAAAACAAGTGTGAACTGGGAAAGGTGCCTAAGGAGAACAAAGCACAGCTGGAAGGGTGCTACGAAGCCTGGAGACTAGAGGGAAAAGGATGCGCTGGGAGGAAATGGTGTTAGTTTGGGTGGGAAGGTCATCATATGGGGTTGTGGGTATAAAGTCCTTCCTGTGAAGATACTTGAGGCATACAGCAGACTTTAGGGTTTCCTTCAGAAGACATGAGATGAGAAAGTGAGGGGCTGGAGGAGGTTTGCATGTGACGTACTATTAAGTGGCTTTCTTAAGATAAAAGGAGTAGAGGGAAGATGGGGTAGACTGGAGTGCCACAGGAAATTGCAGGACTTCCAAAGGTTGGGACAATGTTAAGCTTGGGTTTGAGTCTAATATTGCCAATAATTTTTAATTAATTTTATTCCGCATGTAGTCCTAGAAATAGGACAAGATATCAAATGGATAAAAAGAGAAAAATATACGAGCACTCATTTAGCTTAGACAAGATTAAAGGAACCCCAGGGACATAAAGAGAAGAAATTCTTTAACTGCCTAAACACCAGTGCTATGCCCCTTGGCAACAGGTGCAGTTGCTCAGTTTTTTAGCATAAATTCAGTATAGTGGGTATTACTGAAACCTGCCAGGATGACTCACATAATTAAAATGTTAAAATCTATGGCAAAAGTGGGCAAAACAGGAGCAGGAGTGGCGTTCTATGGCTGCATCTACACTACATTCACCTTTTGGGGGAGGAATGTAAATGAGGGAGATTGAAAATACAAATGAAACACTGATTTACAAATCTCACACTTTATTTGCATAATCTTCTGTGAATGCGTTTCCAGAAGAGACTTTTCTGAAAACAAAACCGGCTGTGTAGATGAGGTTCCTTTGGGGAAAAAACATGATTTTGAAAGGACCCTGTACACCTCATTTTATGGTTTTTTTTTCTGAATTTTATAGATGACACAAAAATTAGTGGAGTATTAAATAATGAAGATAACAGGTAAATTGGATTTAAGCACACAATGTGCATTTTAATATGACTAAATATACATGTATACAACTAGGAACAAAGAATGTAAGCCATACTTACAGGAAAGAAATTCTATCTTGGGAAATAGCAACCCTGGAAAAAACTGGGGTCATGGTGTATAATCAACACAACATGAGTTTCTAGTGAGACACTATGGCTAAAAGAATTAATTCAATCTTCAGCTGCAAGAATAGGGGAATCTTGAGAAGAAGTAGAGAGGTTATTTTACCTCATATATGGCACTGTTGAGACTGCTGCTGGAATACTGTGTCCAGTTCTGGTGTCCACAATTCAGAAAGGACGTTGATAAACTGGAAAGGGTTCAGAGAGCCATGAGAATCAAAGGAGTAGAAAACTCACCATACAGCAATAAACTCAAGGAATTCCATCTATTTAGTTCAGAAAGAGATGGTTAAGGGGTGACTTGATTACAGTCTGCAAGTACCTACAAGAGGAACAAATATTTCAAAATGGGTTCCTTAATCTATTGAAAAAAGTATAAGGCAATCCAATGGCCAGAAGATGAAGCTAGACAAACTCAGGCTATGCCTACACTGGAGGGTTTTGTCGACAAAGCCCAGGGAGCGTCCAGATTCCCTAGGTATTCTGTTAGCAGTAAACTGACAGAATGCGTCACTTTTGTTGTCATTCTCATCCCCCTCCTCCATGAGGCATAATGCCTCTGTCGACAGAGATCTATTGACAAACAGCCGGTCTGGACGTTCCGGGGGGCCTCTGTCAAAAGACAGGGATTCTGGGCCACTGGGCAGCCTTGTCTGCTGTGCTTCCAGGTGGACATTTTGTTGAGAGAGCAGCTGGGCAGTCCAGCTGCTCTCTGTTGAGAGAGCGGATCACTCTTGCAATCCGCTTGGTAATTTGGCTGTGATCTGTTGACAGAGTTTTGTCAGAGGATATCTTCAGATAACAACGTCTGTCAACAAATCGCTGTAATCTAGACATAGCCTCAGATTGGAAAAAGACTCTTTTTTAACAAAAACAATGACAGTAATTAACAATTGGAACAATTTACAAGAGTCATGGTTGATTCTCTATCACTAGCAATTTTTAAAACAAGATTAGATTTTTTCTAAAAGCTATGTTCTAGGATGTATTTGGGGAAAGTTAAGTCCCATGCCGCACAGGAAGTCCAACTAGATGATCACAAAGGCCATGAAAGATATGAGAGCCAAAATGGAGATGATTTTAGCTTGATTATTTCAGAGAGTGCAGTAACGGCAAATGTAAAATTCAGTACTCCATATCCCTATAGATTAGAAAGTCAGAATCAAAGGCAGTTTGTTTTTGTCACTTGAAAGGTGTAAAGCACAACTGAGGTTATGCTTAAAGGGGGAAAAAAAACCCAAACACAAGGTAACTAGAGCCCAGCTGCCCTTTTCTAAAAAAGTATACAGAAGAATACCCTACCATCTTAATTGGGTGTGCAATATAAATTCTTCATTCTCTCAATGCCTGCTTCATCGATTAAAAGCACAAAGACCTGTGCATACCTTAACAGATGCAGGAAGATATTGTTTAAGTCTATGAACTTACTAATGCAATAATACAGCTACATAGTGTATAACAGGGACTCATTCACTCTTTTCAATCACTTGTCCCTGACTTACCTAAGCACTACTGAACATGTACTAAACACATTCTCTCTTTGCTGTTTATTGGATAGCTAATAATATTGCAATCTTTGTCGAGAGGATTATACTCGCATGTATATGGGATTCCCAGAGCACATCAGCTTGCAGAAAAGAGCTAGTCTATATAGTGAAACTGACTAACATATCTATAGCAGAATAAGGATTTAACTGTAGCTAAACTGGTGTGACTTTGCAGCATTGACATTCTGTTCCAAAGAAAAATCATGTTTATTCCAGAATAGCAGACCCACACAAGGGACTATAACAGTTTAGCTATAGCAGAATCATTACTCTGCTACAGTGAAAAAGTTATTCCATTATAGCTGTACTAGTCAATTTCCCCATGTAAACAAGTCCAAAAGAAGTTGCTGATGTGTTTTTCTGTTGCAGGTAAGAGGAAAATCTGACTTGATATACTTTTGTGCTCTTGACTGGTTTGGGATCCAATGAAGCCACTACCCCCATGCAGAAGTGGAAAAGATTGTAAGGTAAAGTTTAGGTTTCAATGCATCTTACTTTTCAAGAATATGTAATTGAAAATCCAATAAATATGGAGTTAAGGTTGGATTTCTCAAACAAAACACTCAAAAACTCTGCCTATGCAGAGACAAAAGCCTACCTTCATCATTTCTTTTGCATGTCAAGTATTAAAGACAAGCATTACATAAATCCAGTGTTATGTTTCATAGGCTGCGTCTACACGTGCACGCTACTTCGAAGTAGCGGCAGTAACTTCGAAATAGCGCCCGTCACGTCTACACGTGTTGGGCGCTATTTCGAAGTTGAAATCGACGTTAGGCGGCGAGACGTCGAAGTCGCTAACCCCATGAGCGGATGGGAATAGCGCCCTACTTCGACGTTCAACATCGAAGTAGGGACGTGTAGACGATCCGCGTCCCGCAACATCGAAATAGCGAGGTCCTCCATGGCGGCCATCAGCTGGGGGGTTGAGAGATACTCTCTCTCCAGCCCTTGCGGGGCTCTGTGGTCACCGTGGGCAGCAGCCCTTAGCCCAGGGCTTCTGGCTGCTGCTGCTGCAGCTGGGGGTCCGTGCTGCATATACAGGGTCTGCAACTAGTTGTTGGCTCTGTGTATCTTGCACTGTTTAATGAAAGTGTGTCTGGGAGGGGCCCTTTAAGGGAGCGACTTGCTGTTGAGTCCGCCCCGTGACCCTGTCTGCAGCTGTGCCTGGCTCCCTTATTTCGATGTGTGCTACTTTGCCGTGTAGACGTTCCCTCGCTGCGCCTATTTCGATGTTGGGCTGAGCAACGTCGAAGTTGAACATCGACGTTGCCAGCCCTGGAGGACGTGTAGACGTTATTCATCGAAATAGCCTATTTCGATGTCGCAACATCGAAATAAGCTATTTCGAAGTTGGGTGCACGTGTAGACGTAGCCCTCGAGACACATCTCTACTTGTGCTTTATTACATTTATCTTTGCTCTGTTCATGTGACAGAGACAACAATTACCTCATGCATTACAAGGACTGCTTCCCTTCCTTTGATGCTCATAATTATCTCAGGCAAGACACTTAACATCCCCCCTCCCTCAGTCCCATGTACTTGATTTGTCAGTTTTTATTTCCATTTTTTTTTGGACCTCTGTACTTACAAATGCTAGTCTGTATTGGAAATACAATTGATGTGATGAAGCGGGTCTGTCCCACAAAAACTCATCACTGTACAAATAATTTTGTTAGTCTTTGGCTACGTCTACACGTGCCCCAAACTTCAAAATGGCCACGCAAATGGCCATTTCGAAGTTTACTAATGAAGCGCTGAAATGCATATTCAGCGCTTCCGTTAGCATGCAGGCAGCCGCAGCACTTCGAAATTGACGCGCCTCGCGTCTCGTCCAGACAGGGCTCCTTTTCAAGAGGATGCCGCCTACTTTGAAATCCCCTTATTCCCATGGGCTGGGGACTTCAAAGTAGGCGGCGTCCTTTCAAAAAGGAGCCCCGTCTGGATGAGACGCGTGGTGGCGAGGCACGTCAATTTCAAAGTGCGGTGGCCGCCCGCATGCTAACGAAGCGCTGAATATGCATTTCAGCGCTTCATTAGCAAACTTCGAAATGGCCATTTGCATGGCCATTTAGAAGTTTGGGGCACGTGTAGACATGGCCTTTAAAATGCTACATTTCTGCTGTTTTGTTCTGTTCATGTGAGTAATCTAATTATGAGGGCATGCTAAATCTGTGTATGGATCATTGTGTGTGTAGTGACACTTGGAAAATTGATGGCCACAAGCCATCAGAGAAATTGAGCCTATTAGTCACTGTGCATTTCATATGAAGTATTATGTGTCCTCAGCATTTGACAGGAGTAGACCTTTAATGACAAGTGAGTAAAGACTGCCTTCCACATACAGTTTGTCATACTGGGAGTTTGTAACGTTATTTTACATATGCTACTTACAAATACAATGTTGTAAAGTGGAACAAGCAATGTACAATTAAGTGAATTTTGTTTTTATGGTAACTATTAAAATGAAAATTTAGTATGGATGGATAAGAATGTTTTTAATTTGCTAAACGAGTAACTATGTAGGCAGAATTAAACAAGTTAGCATACATCATTTACGAAGTGTATCTTCTTGTTTTGAGAATAGCATTCTTGAAGTAATATTCACTTAACCCAAAAATATATGTCTGCAATCTCCAATTTACCTTAAAGAGTCATTTTTTTAAAAAGAGAGAGAGAGAGAGAGAGAGAGAAACCATAAGCTTGCTGGAGGAAGGCTCCATTATTCCTATGAGCTGAAGGAGATACAAAGACTGGAAAGTTTCCTAGAGGTCCACAGTGAATGTCACCTGGGTCTGGTGGCTACAAAGTTGCCAGACAACCAGCATCATCTTCACCAGAGGAGGAGGACAAGTCCTGTGACTCAGGACACCAGAGGGGGTTGGGAAGGCCTGTGACTTGCCATAGGTACTCAGTCAGGGATCCTCTTTTACCGAATACAACAGTTCCTGTTCTCTCAGCTTCCTACTTACACAGGATTTGGGCTGTCCTAAATTCTGCAGGAATGCTGATGAGGAGTAAAGTCAACTGGAAGGAGCACTGAAGTTTAGAAGTGGAGAGTGGGGAGCTGGGAGGGGTGGGAAGAAATCCCTTTATACCCCTCCATTTTCTCATGAAAGGGATCTTAAACCTACAACTGCCTTTCCTCAGTTCCGCACTGGCCCCCGGGACCCATTTAGGGATTTCTGGTGAATGAAGATTCCCTCACCTGCTCATGTTGACTTCTTTACATCACAAACCTTAGAAAGCTTGTTGCCTCCTGCCAGTGAACCATGAGGATGCTCACCACAGTCCCCTATTACCACTGGTTTTAGCAGCTACACTTGGCCTTCAATTAGCCAAATTAGGTTCACATGGGATTAACACTACAGACAGCGCTTCCTGAAAGCATATCTATTCAATACTTAATTTTGGCATCATAATTCAGTGTGTGGCCCATGCATCATTTATTGTTCTTCATCCAAAGCTAGCCCAGAAGAATAAACTACTGACATTCCTAAGGCTTTTCAGTAGCCCTTTCACTGTAATACCTTAGTTCTTTACAAACAATGATTTACCAAAACCATTTTCTGGTGAGATTTGATGATATTCTCATTTTAGACATGGTACGCTAAGGGATAAAGACCAAGGATAAAAATGTCAAAAGTGCATACTAATTTTGGATACCCAACTTGAGAAAGTACTTAATATTTTATAGCACTGTATATGTTCAGACTGGACTTCCCACTAACATCACTTGTCACCACAAGCTCTCCAAACTTCCACAAATTTGGCCCAATGGGTCTCTTGTTGGGCACTGAGAAAACAAAGCATACACAGTGAGAGACAAACTGTGAAAATGTTGGTTTTACTGACTCGCCCGCAATCACACAGGAACTCTGTGACTAAGGCAGGGACAGAATCCAATTCTATAGTGAGACATTCAATTGCCTCAACTACAAGACCATCCTTCCATTTTCCTTCAGTCCCCTGCCTTATTCTCAAAACACCTTTCAACTTTTGCAACAAATGAAGCAAGGGTCCTACATATCACAACCTAATTCACTACAAAACCCACATTCACCTCTAGAGCACAATCTACTGTGTGCATTAAATAAAAATCAGGATTTCTGCAGGCTTATGATCTTCAGATCCACAGCAGTCCTCTGCCATATAACAGAATAACTATGTTGTATGAGACAAATTTCACCAGTGGCTTTATGATTTGGCATACAGCAAAAGGAATGTAAAAAATAATGGATTAATTCCAGCATGCTGCTTTTCTGTTCTTGTACCCCAGCCTCTCCCTGTCCCCTTCTACTCTTTTGGGCTAAGTCTACACAGCAGCTTTATTTCAAAATAAGCTATTCCAGAATAGGTATTCTAAGATAGCTATTTCCAAATACACAGCCTGTACACAGAGTGCCTATTTTGAAATAGGTGCTGTTAAGACAGTGAATAATTTATTCTGAAACAAGAGCTATTCCACATCTTAACAGCACCTATTTCAAAAGTTACTTTAAAATAGGTGCTATTCCTCCTGCAATGAGGTTTATAGATTTTGAAATAACGCACTTGCTATTTCGAGTTTATTTTGAAATAGCATGTGCTCAGTGTAGACAATACCAAAGTAATTTCAAAATAACAGCTATCTCAAAATAACTTGGCTGTGTGGCCATAGCCTTACTGTGCCCTCCTCTACTGCCCTGACACCCAGCTCCTGTCCCACTCCTTAATTCTCTCTGCTCTTTTCCCTTTATCCCAACTACTTCATATCCAATGTTCCCTGTAAGGGGGTTATTGTGCAGCCGCTCATGAGAAATTCAAATGCTGCCCAGCTAATTAACAGAGCACCCACAGCTAGGTTTCTGTTTCTATGGGTGGTGCACATTCACGTTTCAGTGCCCATAAAAACAGTATTTCACATCTGAATGGAAAAAATCTGCACATGCATATAAAAGATTAGTAAGAACATTGTTCATGTCCCTCCATTCCCTTCCCCCCTCATTTTGTGTCCTGTTGAACTATACCCCGGTTAACATGTCCTGGCTTCCGTCCCCTCCCTGCCTGGTTTGTATCCTCATTTCCAATCCTTCTGCTCTTTCCCATTCTGCATTTTACTCAGGCTCCTTGTTCTCCAAGCACCAGTAGGAGGAGCATGTAACAGTTCCTGTACCTAGCACCCTATCAGATATTGGTAACTGGGAGGAGCAATTGCATGGAAGAGCATGCTCAGCCCCTACAGACCTGGTACGATGCATGGCCAGTACGGAAGGAATCTTTGTGGTTGCATGTACATTTTTTTTCAGGGGCTTATGAATCAAATAAATTTGGACAAGTACTCACAGGGGCCACACAAAAAAAAAACAACCTGACACAAATGCATTCATCCTACCAAATTTCAAGTCCCTGTTCCAGAGCATGGGGGTGACTGAACTTCTTGAAACAAAAGATGCAAGATTTCCTTTTACTGGCAAAATGTTTTTTTCCCTAAAGTCATTCTCAGAAATTGAACTGTTTTATCTGAAGCTTTCAAAAATCCAGATTAAGACAGCCCAAATGGTTTGCGAGAACCAAGTGAAAACAGGATTTTATAATGGAGCGTGGCAGGCAACCTTACTATTGCTACCTTCAGCACTTGGAACATATATGAATGTAGTGGTTATGAACGGACTTACCTGAAACCATGAGTTCTTTAACTTAACAAGTACAAGCAAACACACATGCACTCACACACCTCTGTCTCCCCTACAGTCTACACCGGGGTGGGCAAAATACCACCTGTGGACCAGATCCAGCAGGAGCTTCAGACAGGCTCCCTGACTGTTCTGCCCCCTTGCACTGTTCAAAGCAGATGGCTGCAAGGCCATGTGCTCTGAGCACTGCTGTGAGCCTTGTGGGCGTGGAGGAGTCACACACTGCCCTCCTACCCTGTACATTCTCTCAGATCTCATTGACCAGTAGCCAGCCAATGGAAACTGTGAAACTGTCTTGGGGTCAGGAGCAGTACACAAAGCCTGTCCTGCCCCCACACCCTCCCCAGACTCCCAGGGGAACTCAGAGAAGAACATGCATGGCCCCTACAGCTAGCCACTGTGAGTGGCATGTGGGGCAGGGCAGGCAGGGAGCCTGCCTGAGGGACATGCTGGGCTGCTGTACAGCTGTCACCTAGGTAAGCACCTCCTGGCTAGATCTAGCCTCTGGCACCCTGCCTCATCCCTGCCTCCTGCCAACCCTGTGCTCCCTCCCTTCCTGCACCCCTGCCCCAGGCCACAACCCTAACCCTCTGCACACCTGCTCCAGCATTGATACCCTTCACCCCAATCCTCTGCCCCAGGTCACAACCTCTTCCTGCCCTAGACCACAACCCAAACCCTGGCACCCTCTTCCCCAAGTCACAGCCCCCTGCCAGATCCTGCACTCCCTCTTACATCCATCCTCCAGGTCAGAACCCTCTCCTGTACCCATAACCTAAACCCCTGCCCCATCACAACTCCCTCCTTCACCCAAACCCCAATCTCCTGCCATGAGCTCCATTCTTCGGCCAACCTCTATCCCAAACCCCACACTCCTCCATTACTACCATGCAAGAGTGTGGCCCTTGACCACATATCAAATGTTTGTAGTATCCCTGCATCAAAGATTATTGCCCACTCCTGGTCTAGCTACACATTATGTACAGTAAACCCTCGATTTAACGGACCAACTGCGGGAGAGGGTTGTTCATTGTTCCCAAAGGTCCATTAAATGTGAGGGTTTACTGCCCCTGCCAGGCTCCCTATCTCAAAGTCTGCCCCCCGCCCCGCCCCCGATAAAAAAAGCCTGACTTACTAGACCTGCCACTGGAGGAGCTGCTGGACCCCCATGTGGCTGGCCTCTCACTGTGCTCAGCTGGAAGTGTCTCGCTGCACGCAGCTAGAGGTACCCCATCGGTGCAGCTGGAGCAGCTCTGCCATGCGTGGCTGGAAGTGCCTCGCTAGGCACAGCTGTAAGCAGGACGCCTCTAACCACATGCTGGGAGGCACTTCCAGCTGTGCGTGGCAGGGCTGCTTTAGCCACAACAGCAAGGCTTCCAGCTGCACACAGTGAGGTGCCAGACATGTGAGGGTCCAGAAGCCTGGAGGAGCTGCCGCCACCAGGGTGGGGCATAAGTGCTATCTGCACACATATGCCCCCCACCCTTGGTGGGAGGGCTGCACAGCAGTTCCGGAAGAAGTGGCAGCTCCTTGAGGCCATGGCAGAGTTAAGTCCCTTTACTCTTTTTTTTCCCCCCGGGGCAGTTGGGGGGATGGGGGGACCACAAAGGGAATTAGGATTTTACTGATCCCAGGGGACTTTGGGAAAAACAGGGGGACATCCATTTTTCCCCCGAAGTATGCTAAATCGGGATCCATTTAAAAAAAAAAGCTGTACTTAAGCTTCATCTTCTACTTCAGAATCCTTCCTGTTTCTTGAATAGCATATATATTTGAAAGACTATGCCTCCCTTCGCACTTCTGTCTGTAAAACTTCTGTTGGTCAGTGATATGAAAAAAACCCACACGCTGACCAACAGAAGCTTCACTGTAAAAAGTGCTATGCCAGCGAGAGACACTTTTTTGCCACTCACTTGTTAGGCATGACAATTATTCCAACAGGAGAACTCTCACCATTTTGATAGAGGCCTACCAAATACATTGCCGGTGAAATCTAGTATCCTCCTATAAAATCTGGCCTTCTGTGTGCTTTTAGCCATACAGTACACAGATTTGACAGAGAAGACCAATGTTCCTCAAATTGGGAGTCCAGACCGAAATAGCAACTGCAAGGAGAATCACAAAGTTATTTTAAAAGGATCACTGTACTGCCATCCTTAATTTCTGTGCTGCCTTCAGAGTTGAGTGGCTGAAGAGCAGTGGTTGTAATGTTGGCCAGGTGCCCAGCTGTAAAGCACAGAAGTAAAGGATGGCAACACTATACCCATCACCCTTACTTCTGTATTGCCCTTGCTTCTGTACACCCTGCTGCTTTCAGAGTTGGGTTGCAGGAGAGTGGCAAGACCACTGAGGGCCCAGCTCTGCAGGCAGCAGTGCAGAAGTAAAGATTATGCCATCCTTATTTCTGTTCTGCTATTGCTGATGGTGGCTCTCCCCTTCACAGCTCAATACCTGGCCAGCAGCTGCCATTCTGAAGTCATAGAGCTCTGAAGGAAATGCAGCTGCCAACAGCTGCGCACAATAAGGGTAGCAATACCACAGCCCCATACCATAATCTCGTACCCCTTATAAAATTCATTTTTGGGTCTGGATCCTTACAATTACACCACCACGACAGTTCAGATTTAAGTAGCTGAAAAAACAAAATTTACCATTTTTTAAAATCCTATACCCATGAAATTGACCAAAATGAACCATGAATTTGGTAGATGCCTACCCAATGGCATAGAGCAGCTACATGAGAGACATTACACCAATGCAGCTGTGCTGCTGTAAGGTCTCTGGCATAGACAGTCTCAGTATCCCCTTTCTACAGAGGAAGAAACTGAATTATTACTATTTATTTACCTCGCGGGAGTGTTTTAAGGCTTACTTAGCTAAAATTTGACACTGTCAGCTGATAGTTACTTGTATTTTCTACTCCCCAATTTCCACTTCATTCTGTGGTATCAACTTTCCATGTTTATGCATCAAAATCACTTTCATGATGGTGAAATGTGAGATCACAAATAAGCAATGTCAGTGAATTAACTGAGTAAAAGGAACATTTGCTTACATGTGAAAATATTTTAGTATTCAGTAATCACGGGAAAGGATACAATAGCTTTTGATAAATTAATACTTGACTGGGTCCAACCACAGGAAAGACTGAAATCTTCACCTCTTTCTTTAACGTGCTTTTTTGAAAGCCCTACAACACTTACAAAGCAGCGAGTGTCTGTACAGATTAAGACAATAAAAATGGAGTAAGATAATTCCTTGAGAGATTTACTCTTTTTAACAGTATACATCCCATTAACAAATTAGGTAAAAGGCACCAGCTACTGCAAGAGATGCATAATACACCTGGATTTTAAAACTACAATAAAACAGCTCCAACTGTTTCACTTACAACACCAAGATAAAGACATAAATCTGATTTACTGCAGTAAAGCAATTTTGTAAACTCAGGTACACATGACAATTTTGCAGAAATGCCTCGACCACTAAATGTCTGTGGGAATTGTATTTCTGATCCACACTCTTTGGTAATAAGGACATTAAAAGAACCATTACAACAGACAATTCCATGAATGCAGTGGTACTGTGGGTCATTCATATTTGGTTGTATGTTATTAGTCCATTCAGTACCGTATAAATCCAATGGTTATGTAAGGCAGGGATGTGCAAAGTAGGTGGCAGTCCCCTCAGAATGGCGTGAAGTTTCATAAGGTGGTAGGCACAGCATGATTAGCTGCTGGGTTTCAGGCTCATCCATCTCATTTAAAAAATTGCAGCAGGTTACTGTTTTTAAGTGTATGTGTATTTACATTTATATACTGATAAAGTTTTCGTATTCTACATATTTAAAACATGCCACAAGGGTTTTCATTTTCCTATTACCATAGCCAAAATTTCCATTGGTTTGGATTACATTAGACTGGTTGGGGCGGCCCTGCTAACTGCAGGGACAAACAGTAGAGCCAGACAAAGAGTTTGCTCACCCCTGAAGTTTCCTACTCCATTTCCAGTTTACTTATATAATCAGCCATCATTAAAACCTTTGTGATTTTAATATACCATTGTATTTGCTGTGTGGGTAAAACAATATGCTGTATACAAACTGGTTCTTACCTAATAGCTTTTTTGTTTTTGTTTTAAGAGAAAAAGCACAGCAATTAAAACTAGCAAAAGACACTGTTAGAATCTGAAAAATCTGCAATTCAACATGCACTTCTAGTATACCACCCAATTCTTATTAACAAGTAGTAGTAGCATCCTTCAGTCTACATAGACTATGGAACTATGGGAACCACCCAATTCTTATAATCAATTCAAATGGGAGTATAGTGAATGCAGCATAAGGACTCAAACAGACCACCTCAAACAAGTACCCAGGCATCTACTACTAACGATATTTGACGTGGAAAACAATACAAATAATAAAAATCTAAAAGTTAGCCCTTTAACTATAAAGAAAATTCATGTAAACCAACAACTTGTATGCCAAACCGGCCTTTCCAAAGGTGGGTCACGAGGTCCATTGTAACACACCATGCAGAATTCTTAAGCTTCCATAAAGGATATAGCAAATGGTAACTAGTTACTGTTCTAGTTCAGCAAAGCACTTAAAGCAAGTAACATCTATCTCACAGATTAAAAGAAGTAGATGTAATTAATCTGTATTACAAATGGAGAAACAAGTAAAGTGGAGCGCCCAAGGTCACTCAACAGATCAGTGACAGACCTGGGAACAGAACTGCAGCGTTTCTAACTTTACAGCATCTACACTGGGGTGAGCAAAAAGTGCACATACGTTAGCCATGTCCACCCAAACACTTTACCTGTGTTCCCACAAGAAGTTTCCGTGGGCCGTGGTTTGCCATTCCCATCTAATGGGAGCTGCAAGAAGCAGTGGTCCCGCCCACCCACTCCCCGCAGCCCCCATTGGCTAGGAATTGCAAACTGTGGCCAACAAGAGCTGTGAGCAGCCATACCTCTGGACATGCAGGTAAATAAAGTGTCTGATGGCCTGCCAGGGACTAACCTTGGTCAACTGCATCAGCAGGCTGCTTATTGCCTATCCTCCCCTGCACCACCCTGCCAGTGAAGTCACTTTAAGCATGTGACTATTTTCATTATGTCCTTAAATTACACACACATCTCATAGAGCTGGAAGGGACCTTGGGAGGTCATTGAGACCAGTCCCCCGACCTCTTGGCAGGACCAAGCACCATCCCTGACAGAGTAAGGATTAAATTAAGAATTTGCCATGAAACGTACATATTTATGCTGACATTTGTGCCCTTTATTATAAATCGGGGCAAGGTAATATCTTACATTGAACGTATTCATGATGAAAGACTAAACTGAAGATATGTTTGGAATCCAAACTGAGCACAGAAGTTATTCCTATGTGTGACAAAAAATAAAGCAGCACTAATTTTAACCTTAGTAAAAGCAAAGAAAAACCTCATAAGACACACTGTACTATTTCACCAAACTAAATTTCTCAGCTATTTTCAATAATTTAAGACAGTTCATTATACCTTTTTGTACTTACTAATTTACACACATTCTGCAATTTTTGGCAAAGGTATTAAGAAAATGTGTTCAAAATATATTTTTATTATCTGCTATGCTGGTGATCGCGGGTTTGGATCAGGAAATGTCTGATGCTCTTGTGGTCATTAGTTATCTGGCATGCAATAAAACCTGAGAAATTAAAAGTATCCTGTAGGCAAAATTAACATTCCTGAAATAAATTTTAGGGCTTGTCCATCCCTCCCGTCTGCCCCGCCCCCGACACACCACTTTGACTATACATGTATAGTTAAAGAGATACAACTCCTTTATGTAGGCTTGTTTATGCCAGTGTAGTTTATATCAATAAATAAATAATTCCTATATGAGAATAACTGTATTCCCAAACTCTGTATAAATAGGTATTCTGTTGTTTATAAATCCTTCATGTAAATATCACAGATGTTAGAATAAGCAAGCTACAGAATTAGGATCAGTGTACAAGAAATTTTTTTAATCATTTAAATTGGGTATTTTAAATTAGATGATCCTTTTACAATAGACATTGAGCTTCAGGAACAATTAAAAAACCTGAAAAAACAAAAAGCTAATTGAGGGTCTATTTCAGTATCCAGATAAAATTCATTATTACCATGAATATGTAGTACAATAGTGGGCACACATGCCCATCAAGCTTTGGGCCCAAGTTGTTCTATGGGCTGTGCAAATAGGAAGGAAATCATGCTCCACGTTTCAAATTACTTATAAACTGAAACAAGCTGCAACAAGAATAACACAGCGAGCCAGAGTGGAAAGGGAGAAGAAATGTAGACCTAATTCACTGCACCTAATACACTTACCAACCAGCACCTAGCTTAGCTATGAGCACAACTAGCAATTTTTCAGTCACTTTAAGTTGAGCATTGCCCACCGCTATTGAAGAGAATCGCCCTTAAAGGGCAGGCTGGTTGTCCTGGCCAAAGTGGAATTCAAGATAGGATGAGGGGACGGGGGGCTGTGAACGACACAGTATCCTTGAGGTTCAGGTCGGTGCCTAGTGACCCATTTCTGCAGGTCCGGTACAGCAGCGCCCCGCTCGCGTGCTGTGAGTGGGAGCTCCTCGGGGCCGGAGCCGGGCGGGCACAGTTCCCCGCCCCGCCTAGAGGGAGCCGCGGCGGACGACGGCAGACGCTAGGGAGCTCAGACCACTCAGGTCGGGTGTGGCCTGCCTGTAACTCAACGGCTCTCGACACGAGCCCGAAGCTGCGCGGCAGTGGCTGGCCGGGCTCGCCGGGGAGCTAGCGGCGTTGACTCCCGAGATGCTCTGGCCCGGGGGAAGCTCCCGCCCGCGCTGGGCCCGGCGGCTGCCAGAGACCAAGCAGCAGCAGCTGCCTTATCTCAGCCAGACACAGCCGCGGGCCAGGCGGGGCCGCAGCCACCTCCCCCTAGAGCGGGGGAGAAGGGGGCAGCGCCCCCGCGGTCACCTCCCACCCAGCCGCCCCGCCAGGGCCCGAGACTATCTGAATCCTTGTGAAGGCCCTTTAAATACGCCCCCCCGGCCGCGCGGCGCGAACAGCTGTTATCCGGCCTCTTCCTGGCGCGCCGCCTCCCTCGCGCGCCCACAAAGGCAACGGTTAGTCGGCGGCTGTTCCAGAAATTTCCTCGCTCCCCCTCCCCTCCCCGCGCCTTCCCGCCGCCGCCGCCGCCCCTCTCCACCCCCCCCCCCCCCCCGTTGAGTACAACGCGGATGCCCCCCGCCCCGCTGCTCCGTGTGGCGGGCTCTCGCTTCCGCCAGCCCCGGTCTGCCTGTGTGTCTGGGCCCGGCCAGCCGGCGGCGGCGGGCGCGCCGTGATGGATGGCTGGCTGGGAGCGGGTTTGAGTGACAGCGCTTACCTGGGTGCCAATCTTCGTCACACTGACAAGCGGCTGCAGCAATCGGGACCCGCACCGCCGCGACTCGCGTCACCGCGCACACACACACCCGACCAATCGCTGGCCGCGCCTCACTATACGACAGCACGCCGCGCAACACGCCTCATGAATATTCACTAAAAGGGCGGGGTACGCGCCGGTCTTGGACACGCCTATCAAAACGCTCGCCTTAAGGGGGTGGTGCGCGTCCTCGCGTCTTAATGAATATTCATGAGGGAGGCGGGCGCTTTCTCTGTCACACCCCTTTGCCCGCCTTTTCTGTGTGGTCGGGGTGACAGGGAGGTGAAACCAATCCCCAGGGGCAGCGCGCGGTGGGGGGAAGAGAGGGGCGGAACATACCAAGTGAGGCCCTCCCTCCCTCTGACTGGAGCCCGGATCGGTGCGGGAGAGGATGTCCCATCCCCCCAGGGGCGGGATAGCGGTTGCTCAGCTGTCCCTTGCAGTGCTGCCCTGAGCTGGAGGCCTGCATTTGGGTCACGTGCTTTGCTTCCCCAGTTCACCAGTGCCCTTGCTGCCCGGAGACCCCTCCCTCCTGACCCTGGCAGCTGTGGGGTCGCCGCAGACCCTTGGGTGTGTGGCATTGTCACTCCCCATGTCCCCATCACTGCCCTGACCCCCAGCACGCAAGGACTTTCTGCTCATTCCGCACTAGCCAGCCCATTGCTGCCTGCTGTCACGGGTGCAAATAAAGGCAGGGGCGAGGGGAGCAGCCTGGGGAGCCTGGCAGGGCCTGTCTCAGCAGAGCAATTGGTGTTACACAAAGGGGCACTCCTGCATGCTGTTTGCCACTCTTCTGCAGAGCCAGACAGTGGGAAGAGCTCTGGCCCTCTGAGCTGCTGAAATTGACATCAGGCTAGCAACACACAAGCCAGACCTATAGCCCCTAAATGTGGCCCCACTTCACCCCATCTATTGAAGTCTTGCTTTGTCCCCACCTGCTATCAGGCTTCAGACACTGGCACTGAATTTCAAACCTTCCTAGGGGTGCTCCCCTGGGCTATGCCCAGGCCTGCCCCTACTCTACGTCTTCTCCCGAAGTCCCACCTTTTCTCTGCTTCTTCCCACCTGTGCTGTGTCCCCACCCAGTCTCTTCCTCATCCAATTCCACCCCTCCTCCAACCACACTTCGCTCCTCACCCCTCTAATTTTTAACCACCCATACACAAGGGAGATCTCTGCCCAGCTTTTCTCCCTGGGAATTTGGTCAGCCTACGTCTCCTAGCCAGTCATATATGGTCATTTTTACCTTTTTGCTTGAGGCGGCCTACAAGGCTTAGTCTATACCTAAACTTGGGTAGACCTAACTACATTGCTCAGGGCTCTAAAAATTTCAACCCTGTGCAACATAGTTAGGTTAACCTAACCCCTACTGCAGACACAGCTAGGTCAACCTCAGCTTTTTCAAGTGACCTAGGTACTACCTGTCAGATGGATGAACTACATCAAAGACACACCCCTTCTGTAGATGCAGGAAGTGTCTATATTACAGTCTTACTGCTGCAGCACCCTTGCTGCCCTAGTGTGGTGTGTAGACTATACTCAGTGGGGCCAAAAGACACCATGGATCCTGAGGTACAGTGAGAGGATGGCACAGGTCCATGCCCCACGGAAGAAGTGAGGCCCAGGGTGGTAAGGGTAGGGCCTAGGGCAATGAGCCCTCAGCACCCCACGAATCACAGTGCCAGCCCCTCCCCGGCCCCACTTCCCTCAGAGCCACATGCAGTAGTGCTGCTACAGCACTTCAAAGGGGCCTTGACCCCCCAGCTGCCAACACAGCAGTAGCAACCAGAGCCTTGGGCTTGTTTGAATTTCCCACCCCCCACCCTTCTTTTGCCACTTCTCCAGACATTCGAATCCACATGAAATTAGAGATTTTGAATGTGATAAAGAATTAATAACATTTTATATTTTTATTTATTTGCCTTCTTACTTTTGAGCCTTTTAGAATTCATGTCATGCTTTAATCTGCAATCACTGGGGCTAGAAACTTCCTCTTTAAAATGAAACCTGACTCCAGAATATAAGGCTTTAAGAAAAAACACCAAAATAACAAGAGACCTGCATTAAAATTGCAAGGGGTGGCAACAGCTGGAAGGAACAAACTGGGCGGGGGAGGGGGAAGAGAGAGGGAAATGTAGAAAATTAGATGAAAGAATATGCATGCTTTTCTGTTGCAACCCCTAGCTGCCAAACACTCATGTGCTCACTCCTACTTCTCCCCACCTCCCAGGACCGTAAAGGGTCCCAGACAGGGAAAATAACAGAGGAGAGCCATAATGTAGGGTATGAGTGAACTCATACCTGCACTCTGTAGAGTCCCCTAACAGTGAGAACACACAATATAACCCAATGGTGAGAATGATATACAAGTCTCCTTTTTGACTTACAAAATACTATGCAAGGTGAATACAAAACCCTTTTTGAATGAAATGGTTGTCATAGCTCAACTCCCCTCCTTGGCTCAGCAAGGGAACCCATCCTAGGCTCACTGCACCTCTCACTTCTGACTGAGGCATTGCCAGGCTGAACAGTCACCTACTTCCACTGTGTTATGCCCCAAACATAGAGACTATGGTTACACTAGTGAGTTTTGCCAACAAAACCGGTGGAACGTCCACACACAAAATGCATTTTGTCAGTAGTTTGTTGACAAAACGCAGTGCTTTCACTGGCAGTGTTCTGCCCCTCTGCCACTAGGGATAACACAGCTGTCAAGAGATTCTGTCAACCAAAAAACTGTCTGCTATGCTTCTGGGTGCCTGTTTTGTTGAGAGCAGCCAGGCGGTCCAGCCGCTCTGATGACAGAGCAGAGTGCTCTTCCGATTGTCTTGTGTGTGTGGCCACACTCTGTCAACAGAAGTTTTGTCAGGAAATCTCTTCCAACAGTGACTTCTGTCAACAGATCGCTGTAGTGTAGCCATAGCCATACATAGTAAGGCTACCTTTAATGGTGTAAGCCCCAATCCTGCCAACACTCACACTTAAGCTTAATATTATTATCATGAGAAACCCTGAGGATTTTCATAAGACTGCTCATGATTGTAAATTTGGGCAGATGTATAAGTTTTAGCAGGATCAGAACCCAAGTTATTAAAGATACCCTTAACATATAACAAGCCCAATTCAATTCTGTTATCAGGGATACAAATATGATTACAATTTTCTGAAATTGGACTTGTACAGCTGTGTCTCAGGGCAAAACTGGATCCTTTATATATACACACAGCATACCTGTTAGAGTTCTCTGATAGCTTTAACTTATGCAGTTCATAAGTTCTAAGGCTGCGTCTACAGTAGCAAGTTCTTTCGAAAGACCCCATGAAGTGACTACACACAAAGTGTTCTTTTGAAAGGAAAAGAATGCGGTGCTCCTTCTGAAAGCTTCTTTTGAAAGAAAACGTGTCTAGACACTCCTCAGGGCCCTTCATTTGAAAGAGCAGTCCTCATGGCACCTGATGTTTCAATGTTTGGCCTGTTCTTTCAAAAGAGGAGGGACTGTGTGGACGCTGTCTTTCGAACGAGGAGATCATTCTTTTGATCCACTTTCTTGTGTGCGGCCGTGCTCTTTTGAAAGAAGTCTTCCGGAAGAGCTTCCTTCAAAAGATCTCGGTAGTGTAGACGTAGCCTAAATGTCATAGGCCATGTCTACACTAGCCCCAAACTTCGAAATGGCCACGCAAATGGCCATTTCGAAGTTTACTAATGAACCGCTGAAATGCATATTCAGTGCTTCATTAGCATGCGGGCGGCCGCGGCACTTCAAAATTGACGCGCCTCGCCGCCGCGCATCTCGTCCAGACGGGGCTCCTTTTCAAAAGGACCCCGCCTACTTTGAAGTCCCCTTATTCCCATCAGCTCATGGGAATAAGGGGACTTTGAAGTAGGTGGGGTCCTTTCGAAAAGGAGCCCCGTCGGGACGAGCCGTGCGGCAGCGAGGCGCGTCAATTTCAAAGTGCCGCAGCCGCCCGCATGCTAATGAAGCGCTGAATATGCATTTCAGAGCTTCATTAGTAAACTTCAAAATGGCCATTTGCGTGGCCATTTCGAAGTTTGGGGCTAGTGTAGACATAGCCATAGTGATGTAAGTTTTGTACTTAACATATTCAAAGAAAAAAGGAAACGTTTCATTTAGGATATTTGTCAATTTGCTATGAATAATTTGCTAAGAATAATTTGTCTTTGCTGTGTACTTTGAAGCTTTTTGAGGTGTAAGCATTAAAGCTATGTTTTAAAAGTTATGTTGGGATGGGAAAATCCCACACACAATGTGTATAACATGCTGAAAAAAACTTTAGTTCCAATGATCAAGTTGAGATGCTGCTGCCATAATAGCATTTTCCACAGATTTCCATCACAATGAGGTCAGTTTCTTAAGAGCTGAGTTTTAACAAAGTGCTGCTCAAGTACTGCTCTTTTGTTAATAATGAAAAAAGAACAGTTAAACAATACAAGATACATATTAAATATGTTTATCCTGTGGCTATTTGGAGCGCATCTAGAAAAATCAGCCTTTGTACATCCTGTTCATGTATGCTGAGCACTCATATAGTCTACTAGCAGTTTTAAAGGGCATAGTAACAGTAATGAAAACATTGTAATTTACAGTAGACATCAGCTACACTTTAATGTTAATAATAATCTGCTCAAGTTAATATTAATTATTTAACTGAGAACAAGTAGATGTTAAGTCCCTAACATTCCCTCTAGGCAAAAAAGTTAAGATATCATATTCCACAGCCAGTTTGGGCTCATACCAAATGCTGGTACTGCAGTGCAGTATGGCTCAAAGGGAATTCTGCACCCTGAGCAAGATGCAATCCTTTGGATGAGACATCATGCAGTAGTTTTCTTTTATCTGTCTTTGTTCAAGATTAAAAATAAAGACCTCAGGGCATTTCCCAAAAGGAGAAAGAAAGAAATCCTACGTCCTGTTTGGCATCCCTCTCTCATAAAAACAAGTTCTAATTTCCAGGGCTGTATGTTAGCTGAATCACTGGCTGCATTATAGTTATTCCATCTGTTTATACAGTTGAGTCATTGCATTACCAGTATTTAATGCGTTATCTGGAAAGCATGTTAGGCTATCATGAGTATAAAAGCATTATATATGTTTCATTCTATATGTTCTACAGTACCTTAACACACTTCATTCCCTTGAAAACATCTGAGGCGATCATAATTTTAAACACACAGCTGAAAAGTTAGCTCAGAGTATTAGCATAACAAATGCAGCAGAGTATTCTGAAAATTCCACCCACACAATTCTATATTGCCATCCTGCCTTCAACACTCTTTACTGCAGGAATTTAGTGGTAATTGAATTAAATTATTTCGTAACTCAGCACATTTATTTTCCATTTGAGATACCAAACATATTTATACATACAGAGTTTGAGGGGAATGACCTGTTTTTATTGGTGTCAAGGAATTGTACATATCTGGTCACTTGACAGCAAACTTTTTTCCCAAGATGTAAACTGTTTAAAAAGACACAGTAAATTTTAAACCTACATTCCCCCCTGCTTTTTTTGTGGATGGGGCACAAAAAGGGGGCATTCCTTAGATGTACAATCACGTTGATTTAAATACAAAAATGAAATGAGAACATATTGTTTAACTATTACCCTGTAGTGTCGCAAATGCAAACAGTAGTGTTATAACCAATGTATAAGAACCTAATGACACTGACCAGAAATAAAAGTAAAAAACAATTAGTCTACTTTCACTTTCCAATATATGGGCCAAATCCATCTCCCGAGTGTCAAGTCAGTTGAAAGACTCCTGTTGACTTACCATGGGAGATGGACTGGATCCTACAGGAAACACAATGACAAGTCAAAAGAAATCAGAGGTTCTCAAACTACAGTCCACAGAACACTTGCTTTCTCCTCAAACTATAGTCCACAAAACACCATCTTTACTCTTCATATCCAGCTGCTTTTATAGGTCTCTCTTCAGGGGTTTTACAGCACAAGAGAATTGAAAGGCTTTCAAAAAGCATCTGGGAATGAGGTGAAAAAGGCAGCAGCCCTGCTTACGCTGTATAAATGGAACAGGAGGGGAATCGAGTTATGCTGAGCAACTGGAATAAAAAATAGAAGCACTGTGTCCAAGGGAAGCAGAACAAAACAAAACAAGGCTGCTTGGTGGTATGTCCAAAAGATCTGGTGGCTGCTGGAGATTTGTCCAGGAGAAAATAGAATCAAGCTCTGGGAAAATGCATGCAGAGAAACAGGGGGACTGTCTAGGAAGAAGCTAGTCCAGTGAAAGAAAGATGGCAAGACAATACAGAAGCATGAACAGAGAGAAACAGAACAAATGGGAGGGGAAAATGAAAGGAAGAGGAAAAGTAGAGAATATTATTAACTTTTAAGAAAAGACATAACAAATTCTATTAAGGGAATTAAAATACATATTTTCCTGATAATACTGTTCAGTACAAATAACTGCTGTAGTTCCCAGTTTGATACTGTATGATTATGAAGAACCTCTATGAAGATGTGGTCTATACTATCAACCTATTTGAGAATTCCAGGAATATAAAAAAAAGTAAACAGTATTTTTAAAATATTTTCTTTGAAATATGTAAAATGCTAGTAGCGGTGCTAAGGATATTTCAAGATAGTGTACTTTTATGTTGATTATGTACCTTTTATAAAATTTCAATACACTTAGGTAAACTATACACTTATAAATATCACACAGAGTTGTGTCCAGAATTCAAATGTCGCCATCATCACCTCAAGTACTTTGTGTCTCAGAAATTCTATGTGACTTTGCCACTTTCACAGAGACTACAACAGCCCTCTGAGTTACTGTAAATGAACCTTTCATACCTATAGATGGACACACACTATAAAACATTATGAAATATCAGAAGTTCCTGCAATAAAATACCCTCTTCACAGATGCTTTCTGACATTATCCACAGTAAAGATTTCAGATGTCCAACTCAGCTTTCTGTCTCAAGGGACTGTTCCACATAACCTGATTTATGAATACTACCAGCAAACACCATCAGGTTCATTCACTTCTTGCCAAGCTGCTTCCTGCAAATGAAAATTTCTGCTGACAAAAATGAACATGTTTCTATTTCCCATATATTTTTGATACCAAAAGATTGAAACAAACCTACTCAGTGTCTATTTCAGTGTGACATCATTCATATAAATACTCTGCATACCTATTTGAACTTTTAATTAACATTTTTTAATAAAAAAGGCGCCCAGTGATAGCTGCTCCAGAAGCCATAAAAACTATACATTTCTGAATTTGCACTATTACAATTTTTTGCCTTTATTGTAGTAATGTGATTAGAAGATAAATCAGAAACTGAACCTATTTGTGTGGAAAACATAATGATTACATGAGTTCCACATTACCCACCAATGGATAGTACTGTGGTGGGACATTATTTGTGTAGCTAAGAGAGAAAGGTTTCAAAATTTTTGTTTCCCTGTCAAGCTTTGGTTCAGGCTCTCCTCATCATCCCTATTGTTGATAAGGGTTTTCTCAATGGGAATATAACTGTAGTCATTGCCAGGATCCATTGACTCAGAATTACTTCCCTGCCCAATACCTCATCCCTCCACACATTTAGCACCCTCCTCTCACTGGAACACAAAATGAGAGGAGGAAGGCCAGAGAGAGCCCAGCTTCCTAGCCCCAAAACCTCAACATGCACCAGAAGACTAACCTTTGACTAACCATGACCTTAGTACCCTTTTTTGCCAATACCCACCCCCCCACTCTTCCTTTACAGCCCTCTAAATAAATAAAATAAAAACATTATATTTTGGAAAAAGTTTCATTTATTGGTTAACAAGCTTCAGGGTTTGATGGGTAGAGATGGTTGTGTCACAGTTTATGGGGGGATACATAAAGGGCAAGGAAATAGCATGGTTGGTGGGGTGCCAGTTGATGTGCTTCACGCTTATTCACAAACATGGTTTTCAAGGCATCCCTTATTTTTAGTGTGTCTTTCAGGGCTTTCCTGTTTTCCCTTGAGGTTGATTGCTGATAATTTTTTGATAAGACCACTGCCTCACCCCCCCACAGAGGCATGACACTTCCCCCCTTGCCTGGCAAATGTTATGAAGAATACAGCAGGCCCAAATCAGAAGGGTAGTGTTCACTTCACTGAGGTCTAAGTGGATCAGAAGGCACCTAAACCTTGCTTTTAAACAGCCAAAGGCCCATTCTACCACCATTCTGCACCTGCTCAGCCTGTAGTTAAACAGCTCCTCACTAAAATCCAGGGCACCTGTGTAGGGCTTCATGAGCCAAGGGAACAAAGGGTAAGCAGGGTCACCCAAAACCACTATGGGCAATTCCACTCCCTCAGTGTTAATTTTCTAGTCTGGGAAGAAAGTAGCACTGTGGATCCTTCTAAACAGACCAGAATTCCTAAAGATTCATGCATCATGCACCCTTCCCAATCAGCCCACGTTGATGTCAGTGAAACAACCTTTGTGATCCACCAATGCCTCCAACACCATAGAGAAGTACTCCTTCTACTGATGTCTGAGGTCCAGTGCCAGGATGGAGATGTGTGTTCCACCTATGGCCCCACTGTAGTTAGGGAACCCCATGACAGCAAATCCATCCACTACCTCTTGCACATTCCCCAGAGTCACTTTCTTCTGCAGAAGCAGCAGGCTGATCACCTTGGCTACCTGGATGACAATAGCCTCCACCGTAGATTTGCCCACTCCAAATTGATTGCCCATTGACACAGAGCTGTCTGGCACTGCAAACTTCCAAAGAGTAATTACAACATGCTTTTTAACTGTCAAAGCAGGTCTCAGTCTGGCATCACTGCACTTCAGTGCAGGAGACAGCAGTACACAAAGGTCCTTGAAAGTGGCCTTATGCATGTGGAAGTTTTGCAGCCACTGCTGATCACACCACGACTGCAAAATGATGTGATCCCACCAGTCTGTGCTGGTTTTGTGGCTCCAGAACCTTTACTCCATGCTGTACAGTGACTCCAGTGCTGCCAGAAAATCCACAGTAGTTCTCTCCAGAGATTCATGTCTGTCAATGGCCCAGGCAATACTGAGCTTGTTATGCACTATGTTCAGAAGATACTACATCACAGTGTGTGCATTAAGCACAAAATACTGCATCAAACTTTGAAACGTATTGGGATCCATGTTCATATCTGGAATGGCAGCTGACAGTCAAGATGAAAAGTGTGCAAAAATTTAATTTTTTTGCAGGCAGAAGCGGGAGGTCAGGAAAATGCATTCTGGGATGGTGACATCAGAACCCCAGAAATATTTGTGGTCACTTTTGGTATACTGTATACCTCTCTAGCTGCAGTAAGATACCTATAATTTACTATATGGTGTAGCAATCCCTACATAGTGTTACCTAATCGAGTCTACCTATTTTAAACAAAACAAAGGATATTAAAAAAAGAAGGGGGGGTGGAATATAAAGCTATACATTTTATAATGCAAAAGGGGACCATTCATCACATGACACTGAGTGAATAATATATTGAAAAAAATAAGGTGAATATTGAAGAACAATATAAAATATGAACTTTATACAGTTATGAGGTTTTGGTAAGATCTCATGGGATCTCTAACACACTCCAGTGCCCTTAGTCTGCAATCTGATACTTGATAGTATAGCCAAGATTTGAAAAAATAAAAGCTTGATATAATGAAATGGGTGGGGCAGGTTAAGGTAAAGAAAAGGGGGCTAAAAGTAACAAAGATTTTTGAAAATAATAAAAAGGGAACAATGAGCATTGATGGAAGGAAATGTATACACACCCATAACCTTTCGAAAGGTGTTGAAGCTGTTAATTTAGGAGTTTGTCCACAACTCAGTATCTTGCAGGAATGGGCCTCATGAGTGGAAAACCACCAAAATTTTACTCTATATTTATCTAAACAGTACAAATAAATTAGACACGGAGTACTTTCACCATGATAACTATGTAGTGACAAGGAAAAATCCTGGCACCACTGAAATTAATGGGAATTTTGCCATTGACTTCAGTGGAGCCAGAATTTTACCCATAATCTCAACATTACGTAGAATATTTCATTTTGCTTAAACTTTTATTACCTATTGTTTGAAAATTCCTATAACAAACTCTGTATTTTTGCATATCACTATCGTGTCTCTCTCATTACTATAGCTCAGGAAACAGGATTTGCTAATCACTTGTATTTCCAGTCTGGCTATCTGTGCAAGAGCAAGTCACACCATGGTTTAGTTCCTATATAAACAAAGTAATATTAAAATGATGTTTGAAATGCGACTGTGAAAATGCTGTCTTTTTTCAACAGACCTTTTTCTTATGTGCATTCAGAGATTCAAGAGCTTACTTTACTAAAACTGTAGTAAGCTTTCATTGGTTACTTATAAAAATATCTGTTTTGTGATCTAAAACCAACTGAGAAAATCCACATTGTAAAAATGAAAAGTCTGTTAACACCATGAATGGCTTATTTGGAACAGCATTCTTAGTTTGACATAGCTGTTTCAAAATCTTGTGTTGTATTTCAAAGGTGAAAAATTTTCTTGTAAGTGATGTGGCCCAAGCACTTTATGCCACCTGGCAGAAGGCTCAGGGATATGTAGAGGTGCAGAGATCCCTTGACCTCACCAAAAGACTGTTATGCAAATTCTCTAATGAAAGCTTATGTCACATTGTTCGTCCTAATCACCGTGAGATGTATATATGGGAAGCACGAGTATTTACGTGTATATTCTGAAAATTACCGGCTGTATTCCTTGTTGCTAAATGCATGTCATTCAAACTGAAAAAAGCTTCTGCAGCTTGGAAGTCAGACACACCTATCTCCTTTGTGGACCACTGTGTCTTGTGTTTTAAACTAGCATAATGAATAATATGTTGATGAAAAGCTTGCAGAGACTTCAGAAGGAAATTAACAGGCAAGGTAAACAGGGTGTAGGGGGGACCCCTATTTTGAGGTGAAGATAAAAAGTCTGGTCTAGTAAATCTGGGGTGCAGTCATGTTTCCTGCAATCCTTTAGTCTGTGAAGACTCAGTGCCAACTGGCATGACTATGAAAGGAGGATCTGTCACCCTGGTTGAAAATGCTTGGAAAAGGACATAGGGTAAGTTATTCAGCAGGAAACAGGAATGACTTGTGAGTTGTTTCAGCTCTACAAGGCATGCTAGGATTTTGGCTTTACATAATCATTTATTTCCAATATTCTTACTATCATTGGAACCTCTGTTCTTTGATAAAACTTTCTTTCTCCCCACTATAAATATATCTAAGTGCTGTCTGTTAAGCAGAGTGGATCCTGAGTTAAAATTAGTGAAGTCATCTGTCCTATTCCTTTGGGAGCAATGAATCATTGAGTTGTGTGAGCATTCAGTATTTGTTATCAGAGTTGAGCACTCCAGCCAGACATGGGAGTAACTAACGCGCAGAGATAGCAAGGCTACTAAAGGCTAGGCAAGCAGTGATTGTGTTGCCAACAGCTGGCAGAATCATGGAGCTGATCCATAGCAGACACAGGCAAGATTTCCTCAATCTCAGGTCAAGTGGGAATTAGGTGCCTCACAATCCTGGGCGGCATACTACTGGTGCTTTCAGAGCCGACAGCTCGCTGCTTTTGCTGCTGCTCTCAACTTTTCCATGATACAGCAGAGTAAAATAGATCAAACTGGCCAGGTTCACAGAACACCCAAACAAATGTGAAACTGACAGTAAACAGATTTTCACTTCTTGCTTCATCACAGTATGCCAACTCTGAATTTTATCATGAGTTTCATTAAATGCAATGTTTTATTTAAGGCTCCAGTTGCCAGAACCATGTTATTACCTGAGAAACTCAACTTCCATTAAAAAACCCTCAATTTCTTCGTCCCTCATAGTTTCAAGGAAAAACTTAAAAATGCAAACAGTTAAGGCTCCAAGAGCAGCAAACAAATAAAAACAATACGTCCTTTCTTAGTAACACTCATAATTTTTAAGCCATTGTAATGATTTTTTGGGAACACCTCATGATTTTCAACGCTCAGCTGCAATAATCGGGAAAGCGCTATATGATAGCCAACGCAAATAGTGAAGTGATCCATTAAGAAGGGATACCCAGGCATAAGGAGCATGGGGCAGATGGGTTAAGTCCCTCACCGCAGATAGCAGCAACCACAAGGCCGTGGAAAGTGTGGCCAAGCAGATCCCTTTATGCCCTTTGGTATCCACAAAGATGCTGGAGAAGTTCAGAGCGCTGTAGATTATGCTTGCTTCACACAGCCAAACAGTGAAGCAACAGAGTGTGGTGGTGGAGTTGGGAGAAAACACTCCTCTCTTCCAGCAGATGAATGGAAGGAGGTTAGAAATAAGGCTTCAGTTTTATCAGATACCTGCTAAGAAGGGGTTGATATAAAGCCCATGGAGCAGGATCCAACGACCTAGTAGGAATCACCATTTTTCCTTTACACCTCTGATAATAGGCCATGGACTGGTAAAGAAAGGTTACTTACCATAGTAACAGTGGTTCTTCGAGATGTGTCCCCGTGGGTGCTCCACATTAGGTGTCGGGCTCGCCTGGCACTGCAGATCGGATCTTCCAAGCAGTTTCTGCCGGACCGTGCATGCGCCGGTGCGCGCCACTCCCCCGCGCGCTCCTGGCCACGTGCGCGATCCAGTCCCCACCAGCTCCTTGACCAACCGCCTAGGATGCTCCTGCAAAACACTAAACAGAGATCCGAAGCGGGGAGGATGGGCGGGTAGTGGAGCACCCACGGGGACACATCTCGAAGAACCACCGTTACTACGGTGAGTAACCTTTCCTTCTTCTTCGAGTGTCCCTGTGGGTGCTCCACATTAGGTGACTACCCAGCAGTAACCCAAGATAGGAGGTGGGTAATCGGATTATGTCAGCTTGTCCCCGAGAGGACCGCTGTCGAGAGACGGGTATCCTCTTGGAATACCCTGTGAAGGGCGTAATGTTTGGCGAAGGTGTCATAGGATGACCAGGTCGCCGCTCTGCAAATGTCTTTTAGCGCAACGCCCTTGAAAAAGGCTGTTGATGCCGCCACCGCCCTAGTGGAATGAGCCCTGGGCGGGGCCAGTAAAGGAGTCTTTTTGAGTTCGTAGCACATTTTTATGCAGGATACGATGTGCTTCAAGATTCTCTGCGAAGAGAGACCTTCTCCTTTCGATTTGGGAGCGAGAGAGACTAGGAGTCTATCCGTTTTCCGGGAGGACTTGGTCCTGTCTATATAGGAGGCTAGTGCCCTCCTCACATCCAGGAGGTGTAGGCACGCCTCTTTGTTAGAGTTATGAGGCTTTGGATAAAACGAGGGTAAAACAATAGGTTCGTTAATGTGAAACTCAGAAGAAACTTTAGGAACAAAGGCTGGATGCAGCTGTATGGTTACCGCCTCCTTGGAAAAAACAGTGCAGGGTGGCGTTGCCATAACTGCCGCAAGCTCGCTCACCCTGCGAGCTGACGTGATTGCGAGAAGAAAGGTCGTCTTTATCGTAAGGAGGAGGAGGGAAACCGTGGCCAAAGGCTCGAACGGTGGTCCCGTTAGTGCATTAAGCACCAGGTCCAAGTTCCACGAAGGTGGAAGCGGTTTCCGAGGGGGGTATAGGTTTACCAACCCTTTGAGGAACCTGGTAACCATGGGATGGGCAAACACCGTTTGGTAGAACACCATGCCGGGAAGCGAGTCCATTTCTGCTTGTAGGTCTTCCTGGTGGAAGTCCTCCTGCTACTTTCTAAGACTTGTTGCACTTCTTCCGTACATGTGCTCTCTAGGGAGCTGAGCCATGGATTAACCACGCTTGTAGTCGCAGGCCTTGGGGGTGCGGATGCACTGTGGACCCCTGGGCTTGCGTGAGCAGATCCGGTGCCACCGGAAGGGGCATCGGTGGATGGTCCGACATGCGCAGGAGTAGGGGGAACCATTCCTGTCGATCGCACGTTGGGACTATCAGGATCATTCGGGCTCCTTCCCTCCTGGCTTTCTGCAAGATTTTGTGGATCAGCACTGTGGGAAGAAAGGCGTAAAGCAGGGGGCCCCTCCAGGAGATCGCGAATGCGTCCCCCAGGGACCCCCGTCCTAGTCCTGCCCTGGAGCAGAATCGTGGGCATTTCTTGTTGTGTTGAGATTATATTGTTGGCAATGCACCAGTTCCATAACCGGACTGCTTCCGCACATAAGGCACGGGACCGAGCTCCTCCTTGCCGATTTATATAAAACATGGTGGAGGTATTGTCTGTACTGATCCCGACTACTTTGGAGGACAAATCAGAAAAAAGATAATCAAGGTGAGCAAACCCTTGCTTACTGTTTTTGGTTCTCTGTGCCTTAAATATTGAGTCTGTTCTGGTCTGGCTATGGTCTGAAGAAGTGGGTCTGTCCCACGAAAGCTCACCTAATAAACTATTTTGCTAGTCTTTAACGTGCTACTTGACGGCTTTTTGTTTTCATAGGTAAATAAAGCTTCTTGCAGCCCCCAGGCTACCCTTTGTGAACTGTGTCAGGCCTGCAAGTGACTTATTGCCCACACCTTGCGTACAGTTTGATGCTACAGATCAACACATGCATCAGACTAGACAGTCACTTGCCATACTCCCCCGCCCCCCTCCCCTCTTCCCCTACAGTGCGTGGAACTGGCATTGTTTTTCCCCTACTATTATATATTGTAGAAGTGCTTCATAGCACAGGCAAAAGATTTAATTTCCAAAATAAATGACTAAGGCAGAACACATATTTTTAGCAGATCTATTAAACGATGTATAAAATTCACCTCTTTCTCAGGCGGTGTGCTTAGTACAGAAGAGCATGCAAAATGGAGAGTGTTGGGCCCAAAGAGTTTGTAGTCTACTACAACACTGATTGTGAACCTATGATCCATATTATTAGACTGTACTTAATTTTCACTTTTATACTCTATGCAAATAACATCAGATGGGATCTACATACTCCTTTTATAATTACAAAACCAATAACATGGCTTACAGATATTTCAGCACTGGAGTAGCTATATTACAGCCCTGACACAAAGTGCATTTAGGATTCAATCTGCTCCCATTTCAGTGACAAAAACTCTCATTGATTTTGCTGATGTAAGACAGGGCTCTTAAATAGGAAAGTTCACAAGGCTACTTTTGAAAACACGCATGTTCATTTTTATGTTTGTTAGCAACAGCACAATCATTTTCATCTTACACACGCAGCATGTATGGTTTCAGAATAGGACTTGCTGTCCTAGTGAACTCTGATGTTTCATTTATGTTAGTGTCAACATTAGTATAAATGTGTGTGAAGAGTAAACACATGGCTTCCTGTTTTCCATTTTCTGCTTGTTAAATTTCACAGCTCTAAGACTAGTTAATGGAGCATTAATATAAATCTTACATTCATTTCATGAGCAAAGAAAAAAGTGTTCTCTTGGTACCTAACTTAAAATGCCAAGGAACACATTCATGTGGGCCTCTTGTTCACTTTTATATCTGTTCTAAAATGTTTTTTAAATTAGTTTTGGTGGGCAAAGATATAAATAACTGCTCTATTAATGGCAACCAGGGGTTTATGGGCAATATTCAGATTGCCCACTGGCTGACTTCATTTTTCTTCTGACCAAACTTTGTTCTACTGTTTGTAAAAGAAAAAGCAGGTAATGGAAAATTCTGAGTTTGCTGCAAGGACACTGCTTGAAGGCCAATTAATTTTTAAAGGAGAAAAAACTAGAAAATAAGAGTGGAACTATATGTACATAAGCTGGTAACATCAAAGTAGTTTTTCCTCAGATGGAAAACGGTTACGAACAGCATAAACATATACATTTGAGGAACAGTGTAGCCACTAATACAGGCTTCTTGAATTGAAAACTACATTTCTCCCATTACAGCACATATTATACAGTTAAGTGAGAGCCAACAGCTGCTTTTATACTTTTATTCTAAACAAACACTGGCAATTTAAACATGGTCCCAGTGTTATGCACCAAAGCTATCAGCCCAGAGTTATTTACACTACCACTGTTGAATAGTCAATGCTCATACAGATTGAGACAATATCGCAAAGCTTTAAATTGATGCAATGCAACGCACCTGATTAAAAATTGCCCATCTGACATTCCTTTTAACATTAAACAACTTGGTGTTTTTTTTTGTTTTTTTTTTCAGAGAACCAACCAAAAATCAACTGAATCTGTAGTTAATCATTTGGCCTATTACAAGTTATACAAAAAGATAAGGAAAAAAAAAATCTATAGCCACAGGCTTCGGCCAACAAGAATATTCTTTAACACAGCCCCTTCTTCAACCAAACATTTTAGCTCTCTCCAGATATACAGCATGGATCAACGCTTAAGAACAGTGATTATCTTCTTTGAATGTGCGACAGGGAAGGGATCACTTGATAACATTCTATTCATTCCTCCCGGGGCACCTGGTTCTGGCCACTGTTGGAAGACAGGATAATGGGCTAGATAGTGGTATCCAATAGAAATTTAAGGATCGCCACAGCCTCCCCGCCACCACCCCCACTGCAATCTGAGGGCAACTCACCAAAGCTGGAGCCACCGCCACCACACAAGTTGCACGAGCCGCACCTGGAGCCATGCCACAGTGGACCGCAGCTGCTGGGTTTGCCGGAGCCACAGGGGGAGCGGCTGCCGCCACCACACACTTGTACTGCCAAGTGGTGGGAAACGTGTGGAACAGGCGGCAGGCACTCCATGTGTGTGGCTCTGAGGAGCCATATTTTAGTAGACACCACTGAGCTAGACGGCCTTTTGTCTGACCCAGTATGACTGTTTTTATGTTCTTTACATGAAGAGACTAATACGATATGAATACTAGCAAAACAGAAGTAAATGATAATACAGAGGTGTACAATAGACCAACACGCACATTCAGTAACATCCTTCAAAGTAGTTACTGCTCAGAGAGGTAGCCATGTTAGTGTGTAGCTTCACAAACAACAAGCAGTCCTGGAGCACCTTAAGGACTAAAAAAATCTATGAGGTCATGAGCTTTCATGTGAGAAACCCACTTAAAGTGCTACAGGAGTGCTGTGAATGAGAGAGTGGGATAAAGGGCAAAGTTTAGAATCAGATACCTAACTTTTGATATGTAGTCTACTTAGACTATATTTCCTGTCAATATGCACTGAGATCTAAAAAGAGTTAATTATGAAAAGTCAGGGTAACAAATTTGTAACTCACTAAAGGACTAACATTAAGTGACTCAGGTAGAGAAGAAGGCATCAAAGCCATCAGCATAAATTACTGCAAGTTTATTTATTTATTTATTTTACAGTACAGATAATGCAACAGTGTCACTGCAATTCATTCAAACAGACTTCAACATTTCTTTTCATCGTCTTTTAGTGCCTTGGTGACAGCCTTCCAGAAGATGGCTGAGGCTGTCTGAATTTTGAAAGCTCCACATCAAAATCCACAAAGGTATACATATTATACTCATGATGCTGGAGGTTCTTGTAGGTAGAATTATCAAATTCCTCCTGTGCCGATTCAGCAGCTGTTTTGGTCTCTGTGGAAAAAAAAAAAAGACTAGTGAACCTAGTGATGCCTGAAAACCAGCAACTGTCTGACTGTCTCAGTTCCCTACAGTTGGGAGGCTCCTCATTCATTTAATGGGGGGGGGGGGGGGGAGGAGGAGAAATCAGCAGCTACAGTGTAAGGATAAAGTTGGTAAACTTTTGTTATCTTAGACAATAACAAGGAAAAATGTTTAACTGAATAAATAAGTAAATAAACAAACTGAAGAGATTATTTGAACCAAGTACCACAGCATTACAAATATATGGCTCCCTTACAGCAGAAAACATTAGCAACAGTGTTTGTATTTCAACACACAAATGATTTACTACTGATGGAAAGGACTCTGTCTCTCTTGCATGTTGCCTTGTGTGTACTTTATATATTTATCTTTACTACCTGGTGTTCCTGGAACAGTAGTGATGCTCTCAGCAAGCCAAGACAAAAAAAGAGCCTTAATTACACATGTATATCATGTCAGACCACAATATAAAGGACATTACATCAAGTTAAGCTGATGTTCAACTGGAGCTGTACCAGAAAATCTAGTAAGGCCTTTATATATTAATTACACCAGCTTTTCAACACTATGAAGTTATGTACCCTTTCTTTCCATTCCTTTTTTCAAAACCTCACACTGGCTCTTGTTTCTTGAGAGAATTCTGAATGAATCATAAAATAAATTTCTGTTATTACATATACCAAAGCTGACAATTTCTGTACTTCAAAACTACATCATTTAAGAGCATTTGTAACATTAGTGTTCAATTCATTTCACAACACAGGACAACTGTGAGAAATACATTTTTAGAGCGAAAAGAAAAGCTAAACAGTACTTTTGATGTTAGTCTGTATTTTAAAAGGGACAACAGAGTTAAGTGCCATCTAGCAATAAAAGTTTGCGCCACATGTATGCAGTGGTTTGTGCTGGTTTATTTTATATTATATAAAAGCAAAACCTTTACCTTCTGCAATTATGTTTTTGGGCAATGCAACTGTCTTCCAGAAAAACAAATAAGCAAGCAATAGCATATTGTGTTTTCTTCTTTATCCTTCAACACTGGTACAGTGGTATCATGTGTTTCAACACATGTATCTGTGGCATTTGATAACTGAGACCCTTGCAAATGTAACAAAGCACAATATTGTTTAAATGACAGGTAGAACTATGAGCCCAACAATGTAGTGCCTTCTGTTCAGTCCCTAGCAGGACTCATCTCACAACAGAAACCACTACATATATAATTGAACCAGGTGTTGCAATCTTTGGTGGAAAGAGTGCCAAGAATAAGCAAGCTTAGGAAATCGTGCAGTCAGCCTGCAAGGCAAGAAACAGATGCTCAGGAAGAAGTGCAGATAATCTCATTTCATCCTTCCCACAACACACTGCACTTGGTTAATCAAAAGAAGACCTTATCCCTGAACTCATTCCCCATACTTTAAACTTCATAAGTATGCTCTCTCAAGCAGAATGAGATTCTCCCATGCAGCAAGACAGCTACGGGGTTTGTTGGCAGAAGTTAGATAGGAAGAAAAGGGGAAGAATCCAAAGGTTAGGCAGAGGTGTCCAGTTATCTTCCATGTGGTCGTACTGAAATGAAAAAACATCCTGATTTCATGACAACAGGCTATGACTAGAACAGTCCCTGAAAACAAGAACAAGCTCAGATGACGCCGATTTAAGAAAAAAGTAAGTACATTGAAATAAATCATATGTCTCCTTTCACCATCGTAATTAGAAGCTGCACATTTAAAAGTAAGGTTTTTCAACATAAGTACGTGACATCAAGAATTTAATCACCACAGTGTGACTGTTTCCTCCAGAATGCTACACCAGCTACCTTTAGAATAGAATATGGAGAATCCACAAGGGGTTGATAGTGTAGATATAACTAAAACATTATCTCAAGCCCCAGCCCCAGAAGAATCAATACAGTTCAAACAATTTAAAGCTGTACCCGGTATAGTGCCTTGCTGTTCAGCCTGAGCTCCTGCCTCTTGAATGATCTCCTCCTCTGTGGTAGTGTTTACCCTGAATGGCATGTCCTTCAAACACTCCTCTTGAAGTTTAGGAGCAGTTCCTTCTTTTGTCTCACTCTCCTGCACCTCCCTTTTCTTGGCTTCCTCCCATCTCAACAGCTCTTTTTCCACCTCTTGCTGGGGCCCTGGTGGAACTTTTGGCTGTGCTGCTGCTGCTGCCTGTGGGGTTCCAATGGGCGCCTCTGCCAGGTGCCTGGGTTTCTTAAGTGTGATGGCTGCCAGATGTTGGCTTTCTTCGGACACTGTTTTTGTTGTAGACTTCTGCACATCTGTCCCATTTGGGCTTTGTTTTATGGAAGGCTCTCTTCTTTCTGATTTAATTTTTTTACTTTTGGCTGTTGGTGTTTTACCAGACTCCATGTGCTTGACGTGAGGCATCTCAGTTCCTGCCTTCTTCGTAGGTATAGATTCATCATCTCTTACCTGAGACAAGCTCTCTTCCGCCAATGTCCTTATCTTCATGGTTCTGTTCTCCAAAAAGAAGGGATCTCGTCTTGGAAATGCTACTCTGGTTTTAGAGGCAACTTCTGAGGCACTATCTTCTTCATCAGAATCAGAGCTAGAATCCGATTCAGAGCTGGAAGACGACTCTTCCTCTGCCAACTTCTTGCTCAAGCCTCCACTTTTTGTTGTGACAGAAGCCTTTCCCGCAAGTGAATGACGTGTTACTCGTTCAGGAAATGCTACCAATGTTTTTCTTGACAAGAATTTTCTCACATCTTCATCTGTTAGTTTTAAAGCTTCATCAGGGCTAGTACTAGCTACAGTCTTGGTCTCATCTTTATTTGCGGGTGGTAGGTGAGAATTAGTGAACAACTTTTTAGGAAATTCAACTGCTGTTTTGGTGGCCAGCAGCTTGGTGCTCTCCTGAGGTGCCACCACATCTAGGAAATGGCATAAAGAGGCATATTATCATTCTGACGCTTCTTTTAAGTTGGAGTTCCTAACACCCAACTTCAAGTTTCTGAACTGCTATTTCACTAATCACATAAACCTCAAACAACTACATTTTCTACATTGTGCATACATCTGAAGTGGTAAACATAAGAGCTCTACTTAGTATCGTATTTTTGCTGCTAAGGCTGGAACTTGAGTGATCTAGCTTTCGTTCCATATTGTGTCTGAATTCTTATGAGAGCTTTGCAATATAATTTCCTTAGTGCTTCAGGTCCCCATCAGTGAAAAAGGGGACAAAAAGATCCTCTTATTTCACACGAGAATTAGAATAAATCCATTACTTCATGTAAGGAGCTCAGCGATAGCGATAAATATTATTCGTAAGCCTAAATCCAAGACAACAAGGATATGCCCTTGTTTAAGGCTTCATATACATTATATAGTAATTGATTGTATAAATGTCCCCATAATTTATCTTGTGAATTGTTACATAAAACCCTTGTTTGTATGATACACAGCCACAAATGTTGCCCCATCCTGTCCTTGAGCTTCTCCACTTACTATTTTGCCTTCTTTCTCTGTCTGTTTTTCTGTTCTGGGTTTTCTCCACATGAACATTTCAGTGGTTTTACTGACCCTGCCATAGGCTCTCCGATTATTCCATTCTGAAGACAGTAGAAAGCAAAGAGAAACCGCCAGCTTGCCTGCCCTCTAACTACCGCCACTAAACTTTACTGTCCAGATTAGGTGTTGTTGCTCTCTTTACAGGTCTCTAAGCTGCTACTCAGCGGCGGGCCTTAAATATTCAAGGCTGATTGTGTGGCCTGCTGGAGGAGTGGAAGACCAGGGAGAGAGACTATATTCTTTTGAGGACAGGGAGATACAAGAGGTGGCAGCTGCCACGCAGCACTACTAAAGTGTGCAACTATTCCCATAAACAGCCGCATAAGTCCCACTTCGGTGTTTAGTGCAGCTCTGCCACAAAACTTTGAAACCCACGCTGCATAACTTGGAACTAACGTACCACGTAGTTCACAGGGTACTGTCTCCTCATATACTTTTTCCGCCAGTTTCATAATTATGGAGATTAATTAGGCAGTATGAAAAACAAGTGATTCTGAGCACAGTTAAGCCTTTAGCAACATGTAAGTTAAGCCATCAGTGAAGTCACAGATGCATGAAATTAAAAATATGTCATGCAGAGAAAAATGCTTCTTGTATTTATATCTTGAAAACAGTAGTGTAAGGTAAACACTGATTTATTATACGGGTACTATTTACTTAAAATAATTTCAGAGATACAAAATTTATGTAAGCCACAATAAAAATAAAATAATGGGTCATCAACCTAGACACCAAGGTCAACAGACATTGGTGACTATAATCAGAGAGAGAAAGTTTATTTAAATCTAAAAAGAGCTTTACTGAATACACAGCAAGTGGCAAGATCAACACAAGTGTCAGGGAGGGGTGATACCAACAGCACAAGCAGGAGTTGTGTTCATGCTGGGAAGTCTTTAGAAACTGAAGAAAAGAAGGCAGTAGCAATACTGAAATCACTCAAATGGAACATTAATACTGGGAATCAAAGACTGGAAAAAGAATATGACAAAATTCCATGACTAGTGGAATATTACATTCGTCAGCCATGCAAAGTTTAGTAAGGGGCACTGAGAAGAAGAGCATTTTCTCAACATCAGAGGTTATATTAAACTTTTTTGACCAGCAACACTGAAGTGCTTTGAAATACAGGATGCACTCAACTAACATTGAAATGAGTAGACCCTGCTGGAACAATAGCAAGTCCCTTTCAGTAGCAGAGTGACTTAAAAGAGAAACATATCAAAAGTGGCAGCGGGGTAGCGGAGTTAGTCTGTATCTTCAAAAACAACAAGAAGTCCTGTGGAACCTTATACACTAACAGCTATTTTGGAGCATAAGCTTTTGCGAAGGCCCAACAAAAGTGGTATCATTCACAAAGGTTCTAACACTGATAAAAAACAGCAACTAGAAGGACTGGTAGAACCAGTTTAAAGTGGGTTCATTGTCAGAACCGTAGACTACAGAAATACCATTTCTGTTCCTGGTCCCTGAGTCCCACAACAAATTAGATAATTTCATCAAAGCAAAGAAGATTTTCACAGTCTCCTCAGTCTGGAATTTGAAAAGTCAGGCCATGTTCTATGTACTTTACTATCAATAAAATACAACACTAGATGGAATAATCATGTACTCAGAAGATGATGTCCTCATTGGTCTATTCTACGCAATCCAGAGAACTACAAATGTTAAAGAGATTCCAGAAACTGACGCCAAGATACTATAGTGATGACAGCCCTAAACGTGCACTAGATAATTGTTTTATGCATATTTTTACCAAAACCATGCATTAAAACAAACATACCATACAAACCAGTAACTGGCAGCAGCTATTGGTTTAAAATATTTTAAGTTTGTATTTCTCTGAATATTATCAATAATGACTAGAGGGCAGCAAAGACCCAAAAGAAGGATATCCAACCTTTTCCCCAACTTTTTCCAGAGACCAACGTTAAGAGATCGGGAGAGTTTGTTTTGGAGAAATCTTTTCAAACAGCTTGTTTAAAAACCTGTGACATATTTGATTAGTAACTTATTTAAATTTTGCATACCCTAGAAAATAACTTACAGATACAACGTACAAGTATGAACAAATAACAATCTGTTATTTTCTAACAAGATAGGTTCAGCTCTAACTCTTTGAAGACGACACACTAGCACTCACTCTTGAAGTCAAGGCCAAAATGCTTTGGAGTAAAGGCTCAAGATTTTGAATGATTTTTATAGTATTAGGGCCTTCTTTAGTCTGATCAATGTCTATTTACAAACATATATCAAAAGTTGTTGCTTAAATTTCTAATTAAGCAACAACTAATTAGAACTAATTAACTAATTCAAGTGATTAAAATATGACACAATCTAGGCATTACAGGAGTTTATTTTTTTTTATTCCACAATGGCTAATGTTTCATTTAAAAAAACAAACCATTTTTGTTTAATTTCAATACAGGTTTATTTTAAAAAGGATTTAAAATTAAATTTGATATTGTGCCAACCTACATTAAAAGCTCAACTGTCTATAATCTATAAAATCATTTAAATAATATTAAGTTGTACATTTGCTGCCAAGTTTTAAAGAAAGCCAAACTACTGAATTGGTGGAAGTTACTGGCTAGGAAAGAATTTGAAGAGCTAAACCAACTTTTGACAGCAGTAACCTCTTCTGCAAGTGCAGAGAGAACATATTTGTTTCAGTTTATTCAGATAATTCAGTTAAGTGATTAATTCATTCAATGCTAACACACCAATTAGGAGTTTGAAAAATAGGGAGGGTTGTTTCTCTCTTCTAATCCAAAAACAAGGTGTGAGGGGATGAGAACTACTAGTTCTAAAATCTTGGATGACTGATACCCTTGGAAATAATCAACTGAATACAGCAACTACAGATAATGCATCCTTTGTTTAATAAGGAAGTTAGTTTTACTTGTAAAACATGTTTTGATACACAAGGGGAAAAGTTTATCAGATACAGTTTTATGGAATAAAAACTACTGAAAAGTTTTGAGAATTTTTAATTTAATTTTAATTTCCTTCCAAATACAAATCAAAACTAAAAAATAATAATTTAAGAAACACATCACAAATGATCTGAATACCTTCTGAGGCTTTTGAGTATTTCAAAATCCCCACCCAGATCTGTACTCTACTTGATTTGCAAGCTCTTTAGGGGGAGGGAAGAAGAACTGCTTTTTGTTCCTTGTTTCTACAGCATCCAGCAAAACAGGACCCTGACCCACAACTAGGGACTCATGGTGTTAGCAAAATACCTATATTATCTTGCACATAGTATGTTTCTTTGTAATGGGCTACACTAAACCACCAGAGGCCAACGTCCAGGGCTATGATGGGAATGTCTGAAGTACAGATCCAAGTTACATATGAAAAGTGAATGTGGGAGACTTACCCCAGTCACTTTTGTTCACTTGACAAAGCCACTTCATACCGAGACCACTGGTACCTGCTAAATGGAGGCCAAAAAGTCTAACCACATAGCTATTGTAGGAGAAAAGTAAGGTGTATTGGCTACACTGGAGTCGCAGGAAAGAAATGTTTAGCAACATTACTTAATTCTACATTTTGTCTGGTATAAATTAATTGTCATTAGTCTTTGCTAACATGGACACGTGTCAAAGCCGAATCTGTTTGATAAGCACTGGTGCAGGTGGAGACAGTTGAGAGTTGAATTTCCACACGGTGAGGGGTTTAAGTTTTATTGATTTACTGATTGACAATAAAACGAAGTGTGGTGGGAAGCTGTTGTTTTGGACAGTCTGTTTCATAAGCTCTTAAATTGCTGTGTTTTTAAATGTATGTCAAAGGTGTCCAGAGTGAGGGACCCCTTTGGTGTGGATCATATTTAAGCTGAAAATCAAAATCAATAAAATTGCCCTGTCCCTAAAGGCATATAAGTAGCTATTCGACATAAAAGACATATACCACAAATTTAATTTAGGTTCAAATTTGTCTGGACAGTCAAAACAACTAAAAAGCCATTTTTTTCTTGTTAAATACCAAATGATAAACGATGCTGCTGTTAGCTGTGGACCTATTTTAATGTGCCTATATATCTAACAAATGAACAAAACCATCAATATAAGAAAAATAGATGTCTTAGTCTTTTTACCTTTTGCAGAGCTGTCTGATTTGGTACAGAGAGAAACAGATGGAGAGAGGCTTCGGAGTCCCCATGTTTCTAGCTGCAAACTCTGAAAAATTAAGATCAAACAAATCTTACTTTTTGATTAGCTAAACCTTTTCACCTGCAGTGTTAATTTACTGTTAACTACTGATTTGCATAAGGTGGAAGCAGGGAGACTGGTATGAATTCCCTGGAAGCAGTACAACTATGATGATGGCATTGTTATTTTATTGGGATTTCTCTCAAACTTATTGTCTATACAAGAGCAGAAATTAGAATCAGAAATTTCTGTTCCTTAATTATACAGATAAAATACTGTTGCTATGTATACCATTTATATCATGGAATTATACAGTTAAAGTAAACAAACATGGCTGTGTGGAAGGAAAGAGATAAATTTAAACAAACACACTGGATTCATATGTTTTTTTAGACCAGAAACCCTCATGTCACCTACTCACCCTACACAAAAAAAATATTAAAAGAACATTAGTTAGGTTACGAAGCCAAACACTCAAACTTTGGGAACGGCTAGATTTTCCTGTTATCTAGCCTCCTTGCACATTCAAGCTGTACACTGAAGAGACAAGGGCCGAAAGAAAAGACATTGGGCAAACATGCACCTGCAAGATCCGAAGACATATGGACAAGGAAGCCAAGTTAAGGTTGCAGGAAGAACCATAAATCTTTATGCAGTGTTGAAGCCATGTTGATCCAATGATTTTAGAGAGGCAAGGTAGGTAAGCTAATATCTTTTATTGGTCCAGCTTTTGCTGGTGAGATACGCTTTCAAACTAGGGAGAGCTCTTCTTCACAGAAGCCCCGCATACGGTTAATGGTTTGAACGGAGCCAAGTCTGGCTCTTTTTCCTCACCTTGGAGGTAAAGAGGCTCCTTTAACACATGGGCCGTGTCTACACTAGCCAAAAACTTCGAAATGGCCATGCAAATGGCCATTTTGAAGTTTACCAATGAAGCGCTGAAATACATATTCAGCGCCTCATTAGCATGCGGGCGGCCGCGGCACTTCGAAATTGACGCGGCTCGCCACTGCGCGGCTCATCCAGACGGGGCTCCTTTTTTAAAGGACCCCGGCTACCTCGAAGTCCCCTTATTCCCATCTGCTCATAGGAATAAGGGGACTTCGAGGTAGCTGGGGTCCTTTCAAAAAGGAGCCCCGTCTGGACGAGCTGCGTCAATTTCGAAGTGCTGTGGCCACCCGCATGCTAATGAGGCGCTGAATATGTATTTCAGCGCTTTATTAGTAAACTTCAAAATGGCCATTTGCATGGCCATTTCGAAGTTTTTGGCTAGTGCAGATGTAGCCACGGTGTCCCTAACAGACTATGCGGGATGAGACACTGGAACCACAAGCTGGTTCTGGAGAGGATTTATGGAGGAAACCCAGCTCAACTCTCTCTCCATTGCTGTGACAGTACAGCGAGATCCTGTCTGGCATGGTGCCCCAAAACAGGGGTGGGAGAGGTGCAAGCTCTGGAACTGAGGGTTTGGTAGGAAAAGCAGCCAAATCCAGCTATTTCCTCCTGCTCTGATACTTTGCTGCCAGAGCAGTTATTATCTGCTGCTTCTTCAGAACTCAGGCCAGGTACTTCATAATAGTGGGGATTTCTAGTAGGTTGCCAAGAAGGATCCATTTACATTTTCTATAATGAAAAGCATTAGGCAACTTAAATATAGGGGTTTCTACCAGCTCCCTCTCATGAAGTACCAATGCAGGCTACAAACTCTACTATTAAGACTCAAATCTCCTGCTTCACACAGTCTGAAGTCCCCTTCAGCCCCCACAACATTATTAGCCAAACACAACAAAATTGCTTCCCCCCGCCCACATTATATAGGCCTGAAAACATTCCTCCATCCCACTCACATTTTACTGGTTATTCTCAATACACATACTAGAAACACTGTATAGAATATTAGATGGAATTAGTGTAGGGAAAATTGAACTCCTCCCCCAATCAATTGATGCTTTTTATAAGAATTACAAATCCCATTGCATCATCCCCATTTTGAACTGGAGACCCATACCTATCACTCATACACACGCAGGCCTACAGACAGGGAGAAGGAAGCAAAGGGACAGTTGTTGCAGGCCCCTTTGAAGCACTGCGGCAGTGCTGCTCTGCAGCTGTGCACAGCTGTGAGTGAGTTGGGGAGGCAGCATCACAGTCTGGGAGGTGCTGAGAGCTGAACTGCCCGAGGCCCCCCTCTTTCCACCCTTGGCCCCGCCCTTCCAGGGCACGGAGCTGCCTGCCCACACCTGGGCCTGACATTCGCTCTGGACCCCAAGGCAAATGTGCACATCCAAGCAACTCTATACAAACATCCCAACCATCCATCCAGAATATTACTCTCAGAATAGAAGAGTTTTTCCAACGTATCCGTAAAACGTACTATATTTTCCATTTGTAAACAACTATTGCAAAAATTTCTCAGAAGTTATGATTATGAAATACGTGTATCAAAACTGGATACAGGCAGTTATGACTGTTCTGAGGCAGGGCAATGTGATTTTACACATTTATATTTAAGACTCCATGAACTGTGAACGCATTTAAGTATGTAGTTACTTACCCTTTGCTGTTTGCTTCTTTCCTTTTAAAATATATAGGAATTTTAGGGTGTGAGGCTGATGGTGAACTAGGAATTTTAAAAAGCTGGTAGAGTTCCTTGTCTTACACAGTAGAAAGCTTCATTTTCTTTAAAAAGTAAACAGTTATAGAACACTTAAAATTGAAAAAATTCCTATGTTCATGGGTTCCTATAGCTCACTCTGCAAATTTTAAATCCTGTTGTAAAACCAGGGCAACTATTTTATTACCAGAATCTCTGACTCACGTATGTATCACAGACAGAGCTAAAATGCTCTTCCAAAACTAACATTATTGGCATTAACCCCAGTTGTGAGGCCAAAGAAAACACCTCTAAGTTCTACTCCTTTTCTGATCAAAAAGCAAAGCATGCAAAAAACACAACCTTTTGCACTTACACTTCAGGTGAGTATATCAGAAAAATAGTAATCCAGTAAAAGCCTGGTTATTCATCACCCCGATAACCAGCATATTTGGCTGACTGGCATGCTGAGGAGCCAGTTGCTGAGGAGCCAGTTAAGCTGGGGCCAGCTGCCTGCTTGCCTGGCTGAGGTGGGGAGAAAAGGAGGGCTGCTGGTCTAAGCTCAAATAACCAGCAAATTTATTATCTGGCATCCCTAGTTTTGGACAATAAAGCTTATATTGTAACCATACTGTAGCAGCTGGCCAACAACGCTTAGAAACAAGTTTCATTAAACGCTGATAAAAATGCCTTGTGAGTACAAAACTGAAGCTGCTTGGGGCAGCTGCTGTAACACAGGTACTGATTTTTTTCTAGTTTACGCTAAACTAAACAGTCTGTGCTAGAAAGTTTGCAAGGGCTTTCCCCACTCCCTGCAACCAACTAACTAATTGGGTCACCAGATATCCAGTTGTTAAAGGGACAGTCCCATATTTAACCCCTTCTGCAGGTGTTCCAACTTCTTAAAAATGGGAAAATTTTCCTGTATTTTCTGTCTCTGCCCTCCCATCAGAAATGGTAGGTCCTGCTGCTGGCTGGATCCTTGTTCACCAGCTGCCTACCCACCAGCAATGAGTGGTGTGGGTTCAGCACAGGTCCAGTTCCAGCACATCAACAGCCTGGACAATAGAGTGGGTATGCAAGGCTGGTGGTTAGGCAAAGCAACAGTACGCAGAACCAGTCAGATCCCCTGCTGATCTATCAGTGCAGTCCCTGCTGCGTGCCCCACATTTGAGAGCAGGCTCATCTCACCCCACATCCCATTTCCAACCAGTACTGGCTGTTTGCTGCAGAGGTTGGTGAGTACAGGCAGGGAGTGGCTGGTTACGTCATGTCTGCTGTGCACCCATCGTCCCTTTATATGCTCACACCCTCACTGTCCTCTCCCAACTGTGCCCCTTTACCCCATCAGCTGTGCTGCTCCTCCATAGTACCCTCAGCAGGGTGTGTCCTGCTCCGATCATTCAGCTCATCAACAGCCTGGCTCACATGTTCTTTCCTGCCTCTGGCTGGGCTGGCAGTGAAGGAAAGCTCAAGAGCCTCTGGCCCAGCATGCTGGCCAGGAGGCAAGTCCTGCATATGCCAAAGCTCCTCACCGTGCTAACACAGGAAAGCTTCTCTGCCACTCACCTAAGCTCTGCAGTGGTGCAGAGGAAGCTTCTTCCAAACTGGCTGAACCCCAACCCTGCAGGCTCCATAGCAGCCCCCAGACAGTAGTTTAGCACCCCTCTGTATATTCTGCCCCAGCCCTAGACCCTGCCCCCAGGCATGGCAGGGCTTCTCTGTTCCTCCCCTAGAGCCCCCCCCCCCCCACTGCTGGGCCACCTCTCTGGCCTGATAAACTGAAGCCCCTGCAGTGAGGTGCGCTGGTGCACAAGGCATCCTTAGGGATTAACCTCGTCCTGTCCACACTGTAGTCAGATGACAGGAGGTGGCTGGGTTATAGATTCGTGGCCAGCTTCAAGGTGTTAGCTGACTTTCTATGGGCAGGAAGGGATAAGATGCTCCTAGCTAGAGGGGAGATGGGCAGGTGAGAAAGGGCGTGCAAACTCTGCAAAGACATGGGTCAAGTCATCCCTACTGCCCACCCCAACCCCAGTGGTTAGAAGCAGTTCCCATCCTTTCCCCCCTGCACAGTGCAGAAAGGTTTCTGCTAGCCAGGTTCTGGTGTGAACTCTGATAAAAAACTTGGGAACAGGGGTATGGACCCCCCCAGCCACCATGTTGCCTCTCAAAGATGCAGCACCAGATCCCAGGAGAAGGGGGTCCATCCCCAGGGCCCAGCCAAGCACGGACGGTGAAGAGCCCTGGGCAGGGAGGACTGGGTCAAGTCAGTCAGCCACCCCATCCTCATGTGGGAGTATGTGTTACCTCTCCCTATGCAAATATTAAAAATGAGAAGTTAAATTAGACACAAGCCACTCAGTTTTTTTTTAAATGGGGTCTCAGTCAACCTGATATTTATTTGAATATTTGTACTACATAGATCTCATTGATTACTAATGAACCTGCTTGATTATAAGTAATTTTACCAGGTGTTCCAAATTCATCACAGGAAAATACAGTTACCCTACCAATTAAACTGTTTTTCCAGAAGAGTCAGAGTAATGCTGCCCAGTATGAAAACAAGCAATCTAGTCTTAGTCTGTAGAGCAATTATTTGTTATTTACACTATTTCCTTCCAGAATGACATTTTAGGTCATGCTGGTTCATGCTGTATATTCTGCCATACTGTGTCCTGGTTCATATTATCCTGTGCTAAAGAAAAAACAAAGCAAAAGCAAACAGCAAGAAAGGTGAAAATATCTGTTGGCACACGGGACTATATTCTTAAAGTATGCAGTGTTGAACAATCCTGCCCTGGCTTAGCAGAAAACATTTTAAAAAAAATAATTTTGACATATTATTGTTAAACTTTTTTTCCATTTTTATCTATTTAAATTGTCATGGTAATGGAAATTGTGAGGGATGTCAAACAATAAATATTTAAGTATAGTATTCAGAAAGTTAAAACATTATAATTTTCAGAACACAAATTGTCAACATTGCACACCAAAATACACAAAATATTTCCTTAAACTAATAAAGCATTTAACTTTTTTTTTTTTTTTTTACTTTGCCTATCTGTACATTTCTATTACATAGGAAATATTTTATCAGTTCATGCAGGCACACTAAAACTGACATTCACTGATAAAAATCCAATCTTTCCAAGCCTAAATTTACACAGGTTTTTTTGGGGGTTGTAGGGGGGGTCACCTCTATCTCTGAGGAACATGGAATTTGAGATCTGGGAATGGCCAGCATCAGGCAGTAGCCATTACCTGCTAGAGAGAGGCAAAAATCACTTTAAATATACACACAAATACAAAATGAGCCACATTATGCATATGTAGGATTTCCCTCCTAATGCCAATTTTATAAAGTATGAGATATGTTTTCATCCCTTTATCTGTTTCTTGGATTATTCTGCAGAGATACTGAAGACTCATTGCACAGAAGCCCTCACATATTAGAGCTTCTAATTAGGCTTGACAATTTTTTTTAATAAAATTTAGAAATGACTGATGTTTATAAATAAGCACTATTTATTTTTATTATTGATTTAATTTTGCAGTAGTACAAAACTATTTTGTATTGGTTTAATTTTTCAGTTGCAAGAAACAATGACTACAGATACTGAGTGCAGAAATGTAAAGTTTTATAACCATTAAAAGACAAATTGTCCTCATGTATACTTCATTTTACTGAATGGCAGAGAAGCAATATCCTTAAATCAATAAATCGTACCTGTTTACTATTCATTCATTAGTCCTTTTGTAACAAGCCTAATTTAAAAGTCTAAATCATTGGATTTTTGACTGAAATATGTTCTCAGCAGGGGTAATGTGTGGAGAGGTGAGAATGAGGAATGTCTCCTCCCCAAGGTGGGAAGAACCAGCCAGCAGCAGGGCAGGGGGACTAGCAAGGCCTAAGGGCCAGTGCTATCAGCAGAAGTCTGTGCCCATGACTCACCAGCAGCAACAGGGAAGGCACAGTAAGTTGCCTCCAGCTCACACTACTTTCTAGCTGCACTGCTCTGCGAAAGAAATGAAGCAGTGCATGCTGAGGCTGTCTTGCTATGCCTTCTCTGCCATTGCTGGAGAGTGCAGGGGATTGGTGAGTTGGGAATATGGACTGGAACCGGGGCACAAGTGCAGCTGCACGCTGCCTTGTCCCACCACACTCACCAGCAGCTGGGAAGGCACAGCAATGAGGTTCCAGCTCATGCTGTTTTCCAGCCATGCTCCTTCCTGTTGGAATTGTGAGGGTGGTCCTGTCCCTCCAGTGGGACAGCATGGCTGTGGGAGTGGAGGCGCACAGGGCATGGTGTAGACTTCTGCTGCTGGTGCCTGCCATGCAGCTCTGCTAGTGCCCCTGCCAGCCTCGGTTGCGGGAAGAAGTGGGGCAGAGCAGAGGTATGGAAAGGGCAGGGCCAGGAGCGAAAGGTGATTGTCCCAGCCCCTCCCCAGGCTGGGGAGGAGGGGCTTGAATGTTCACGCTCCTGAGACTCCCGTCACCAGGCACTTCTGGTTCTCAGGCAGCATTTCTCTGAGTTCTCCTGTGATTTTTTTTTAAATTGTCAGTGGAAAACAGACACAAATATAAGCCTTCTTATATCCATGTTTGAAACAAATGTTCAAGCACTATTCTAACAGACTGTATGCCTGGGCCTTGTCTTCGCTAGGAAGACTAACAAGTGTTGGACACACCTTTCTCCCCAGGCATGAGCAGGCACAGAGACCAGGTATTACCAAGGGAGACAACAGCAGCCCTGGCTACTGACTCAGCTGCCAGCTGAATTATTTTGAAAATGGGAGGTTTCAGTAGAGACTGGCAACAACACGTTGTCCAGGCAGGCTTAGATGGGGAGTGAGGCTTGTGCACAGCGGGGACTGGGGTGAGGGAGGGCCAATGCAGCTTTGTGCCCCTGCCTCGGCACTGCAGCCAGGCAGAGCTCCAGAGCGGAGAGGCCCCTTGCCACAGCCTGCACCGCGCGGGGTGCAGCGCCCTGACCAGCCTCTCAATCCTCCCATCCGCCAAAGTCCTGCCCAGTGGCACGCGCCACACGCCCAACCTCTCGGCCCCAAGTGCGCATGCGCCGTACCTTGGGCGCAGGCTCCTTCAGGGAAAATTGAGCAGCTGACACGGCCACCTCATGCGCACTAGGCTCACTTCCCTTCCCAGCCCTCACCCCGCAAATTGAATTGGGGGATATCAACGGAACCCTGACACATGCGCAGTTACCACCGGCCTGGTCTTCCCCACCCCCGGAGACAGAGCGGGGGGGGGCGTGGCTCCGTACACCCCAGCAAGAGCCACAGCCCCCCCCGCGTCGATTAGAAAGGGAGCGCGAGCCAGCCCCTATTGGGGGCAGGGGAAAGGGGGAGGTCAGGTGCTCACGCCTCGCCCATGCCCACCCCCAGGAGAGCCCCGCCACTTACCTTGCGAGTAACGGCCCGGCCGCAGCCCAGCAGCGAGACGGCGGCCATGTCTGTGTCCCCCAAACCAGGCCCCCGCACCTACGCCTCGGAGAAACACCGCGCCAGCAGCAAAAGTGCCGAACCCTTGGGAGGGGGTGCCCGTGGGCGGGGCCTCGGCGCACAGACCCCGCCCACCGCTGGAGGAGCCTCGTCTTGGTCCCTCTCTGGTGCTTCTGGGGGCGGGGTTTGCCTCACCACCTCTCAAACCCCTCCCGCGCTTCTTGTGCGGGGGCGCGCGCCGCGGCAGCGCGGGAGGCCGGAGCGCGCAGTGCAAGGCGCTGCCCGACAGCCGGCAGAGCTTTGAGACCGGCAGCCGAGAAGCTGCACGCGCCTGGTGCCGGAGGGGTGGTACCGCTGTCTGCGCGCTGCGGTCCGCACATCCCTGCGCTACAGCCACGTGGTCTCCTGTCCCGGGTAGAGTGCAGCCCTGAAGCGTCCCAAGGACGGGAGGGAACATTAGCTGCGATCTTCTGCGAGGACCGATTCTCTAAACAGACTGGCTCACGGCAGCAGTCCCGGGCCAGCGCAGAGCAGACAATAACCCGCCCCCCCTTTAGCCAGTCCGCCTGACGCTCGGGTGCTGCTGCTCCTGCGCTGCTGGCGGGGTCCCTCTAACTTTGTGTTATGTGCATGGGAGTATATGCAAATGTGCACCATCAGAAGGAACAACTGAGAAATACACGGACTAATCAATACACCGTAAGAGTCCACTGTGCAAGAATACAATTACAGACTATACAAACAACCATACAAGTAGGTGTTGGGAGGTGTGTGACACAGAAAGGACAATGGATGTGTGTGTGTGTGCATGTGAGGCACAGGACACCTTACAAGAGTAACAAAATGATTTATTTGAGTCTGTCCAACAAAAGTTCATCACCAAATAAATCATTTTCTTAAAACAAAAAAGCAGTCAAGTAGCAATTTAAAGACTAACAAAATAACTTATTAGGTGATGAGCTTTCCTGGGACAGACCCACTTCTTCAGACCATAGCCAGACCAGAACAGACACAATATGTAAGGCACAGAGAACCAAAAACAGTAATCAAGGTTGACAAATCAGAAAAAAATTAACAAGGTGAGCAAATCAGAGGGTAGAGGAGTGGGGTTGGGTGAAGGTCTAGAATTAGATTAAGCCAAGTATGCAAACAAGCCCCTATAGTGGCTCAGAAAATTCCCATCCCGGTTCAAACCACATGTTAATGTGCCGAATTTGAATCTAAAAGACAGCTCAGCTGTTTCCTTTTGAATAGCAGTGCGAAAATTTTTCTTCAGTAACACACAAACTCTAAAGTCATTAACAGAATGGTCCACTCCATTAAAATGTTGACTAACTAATATTTTTCTTCCCTTGCTTATCTCTTTATAATTTTACTCCTGAGAGCATTCTGCATTGCTGTCGGGACACATAATTCATTAGGCCTACACTTTTCTTTACCTCCTCCCTGCATGCAGTAAAAAGGGGGGGAAATAATCTGCTGGAGCCGGGGACACAAGCAGCTACTGAGATGCGGGGAAGGAGGTTGGAGCGTACAAATGTGCATTCCTACAAGTAAGAGAGAAAGACTGTCTGTTTCCCTGGAGCATTCTGGCATGTAAGAGAAGGGCTCTTTGATAATACATGAGGCAGACTAGAGGCACAAATGAAGCAACCCTGTCTAGTAAACATTTTAGAATTGATATTGCTAGTTAATTGATCTCAGTGCCTCCAGTTCCTGTTAGTTAACTGTTCCCATTTTTAAAATTTCCCCAGGAGTATAATATCTGCAAACCTTTTCAGGCCCCTACATTACCAGCATGATGTTCATCTATGTACTTTCTCTCTTTTTTCCTGTGTCTGAGCGGCATGCAGCTCAGGAATTATTTTGCTTACCCATTTTAAAAATAAGAAGAGTTAAGAGCAAATAAAACATTTACCAAGCAGCCAATAAAATGTCAGGATAATTGCAACCAAGCACTTCTCCAAGTACTCAGCCAGGTCCAGAACAATGTATATGACAATGCAAAACTGTACAGCTTCCATGTGTGAAAGTCTGAGCAATTTAAAATGACATTCTACTTTTTTTTTGGCTGTTTGGTGTTCTGGAATGTAATTTAAACAAAAATCATTATTTTAACTAGAATTGAGGGTCGCAGTTACCAAGTGTTTATAACTTAATTTTCATGTGTTTAGGAAATGCTTAATAGTTATTAGTTACAGAGGGGTGGCCATGTGAGTCTGTATCTTCACAAAACAAAAAAATCACTTTAAAGACTAACAAAATAAATTTTTAGGTGATGAGCATTCAAGGGGCAGACTCACTTCTTCAGATCTGGAAGTAGTTATTCTGACTTACAGTGTACATAATTTACCAAAATAGTTGCAAGTAGTGTGTTACTGCAATATTTTGCCAAAACATGTAGAATTTTGAAATCTTTGGCACAGAAATGAATGACCCCAGCACTATAATTTCTGTCATTATTTAGCTCTTACTTGGGGTGAAAGTAACTTACATTTCTTACAGGCACGGCCCTATTGCAACCCAGGTCCCTACCAATTCTTTAAATAGCCCACGGCTGACTTTTGCCACAACTCAGCCAACTATTGCTGGAGCTGCCACTGGATTGTGCCTCCTTACCGTCACCTCTGCTCTTATTCCATAAAGCCTCTTAGGAATTTACCATTGGTATATGCTACCCAAACTACCTGCAATTTATTGTAGGACTGAGGCTTAAAGTTGCACTATACTGAACAGGGGAAATAATAAGGGGAAAAAAGTCTCCACTGGGAGATAGCAAATAAGGTTACCAGCTCTCCAGGTTTGGCTTGGTCTCCAAAAACAAAAGATGAAGTTTTAAAATATTAGATTGTTCCAGGGTGAGAGTCACAAATTTCTTACCAGTATTGTCCACAGCTGGGGTTGTTATGACATGATAGAACCTGTGAGAAATTTTAAGTGTGGGATGGAGTGCAGGAGGGCCTCAGAGCAGGGGGTTGGTGTGTGTGTGTAACAGACCCCCATCCCCATGCTTCATGGAAAATGGGTTATGAACGTAAATATGTGTAACTCAGAACTACTTTGAATGAAAGGTGGCTTGTGGCCGGCCATTTTAAATGTTGTAACCTCCTGGATCTGTAAATCCTATTTTTATGCATGTGTAATTTTTGTAGTTGAAATTCTAAGTATTGTTGGCATATATGCATTCCAAACGTTGGTCTCTGTACACACGTCAATAGGCAGCGTGACTACCCTATTGCCCTTTCTGCTTTGCTCCCTCCCACTCTCGGGTTGCTCCCTGCGCAACGATCCAGTTGTGCCGCTACCATGATCGCCCACCTGGACTGCTTCAGCCAGGATGAGATATTCTCCAATATCTGCAATATGTAGGAGATGTCTGATGGGCTGTGCTTGGACATGGAGGGGAAGATGGTTACCAGAAGAGAGGGTCAGATTGCTGATTCTTTAAATGGTGGCAATGCCTCCTCTAAAAGCACTGAAGAATGAGTAGATCCCACAGTTATCACTGGTGTTGATATAGTAATGAATCATCATCTTCAGGCAACAGCTTTACAAAAGAGTCCTACAAGACGTACATCAAGGACTACATGAAGAAATCAAAGCCAAACTTGAGGAACACAAGCCAGACAGAGTAAAGGCTTTTAGGACAGGGGCTGCAGAATAAGACAAACACATTCTTGCAAACTTCAAACATTACCAGTTCTTTGTAGGTGAGAACATGAATCTAGGTGGCATAGTGGCTCTCCTGGACTTCTGTGAGGACGGAGTAACTCCCTATAGTGACAGTATGGCTTGGGAGGGGATAGCAGTAATGGGTGTCAATTCACATCCAAGGATCTTGTCTGTGAACATGGATTCCAACACACAGGCAATGGCTGATTGCCTAGACAAGACTTAGGTGGATGAGCAACCACGTGACAGTCTCCATCTTGGAGTATAATGTTGCACCAAGGGAACAATGGAATTCCCTAAAGGGGCTCTGCGGGTTCCTTCATCTTTGGTCTTCAGCCAGCTCTATCTTTGTCTTGAGCCTGCCTGGGAAATTGCCTGGTGCCCTAAGGAATACTGAGAACTTTACAGGCGGCCCAGGTCTGATTATGATCATTTCTGATCTGAAGATTTCACCTGATATAAAGTAATTCTTTAGGGTAAGATCTTACAAGTAATTAGATTTTTAGGAGAACAGAATTAGCTGTTTTTCCTCTATTGATTGGGTAACTCATTTTGATCCGCTTGTCATTATCTGTAACCGCGTTCTCATGTTCCTCAACTAACATCATATATGCCACCATGTGCCAACAATGCCCAGATGCTTTGTATATTGGACAGACTTCAAACTCTCTCAGACAAAGAGTTAGTGGGCACAAAACAGACATCAAAACACTCCTGATCCACAAACCAGTTAGTCTACATTTTAATGGAGTGGGCCATTCTGTTAATGACTTAAGAGTTTGCATCTTATTGAAGAAGAATTTTCACACTGCTTTGGAGAGACTGCTGAACTCTCTTTCATATTCAAATTTGACACAGTGGGATGCAAATTTTCTGGGACACTATAGGGGCTCTTTTGCATATTTGGCTTAATCTAATTCTTGACTCCCCCCGCCCCGCCCCTCTGCTCTCTGATTTGCTCACCTTGATATTTTTTTTTCTGATTTGTCAACCTTGATTACTATTTTTGGTTCTCTATGCCTTAAATATTGAGTCTATTCTGGTATGGCTATGGTCTGAAGAAGTGGGTCTGTCCCACAAAAGCTCACCTAATAAATTATTTTGTTAGTCTTTAAAGTGCTACTTGACTGTTTTTTTGTTTTGTAAATGGTACTGTTTTGTTTAATAAACTTTTTATAATCAAACCCAGTGTAGTTACCTAGGGAGAGCTACCACTGTGCATATCTCCCTTTCATTGCTAAAGGGAGCTTACCTAATTAGCCCTCCCCATGGAAATCTTTTGCACAAAGGCCGTGTCTACACGTGCACGCTACTTCAAAGTAGCGGCGCCAACTTCGAAATAGTGCCCGTCACGGCTACACGTGTTGGGCGCTATTTCGAAGTTGAAATCGACATTAGGTGGTGAGACGTCGAAGTCGCTAACCCCATGAGGGGATGGGAATAGCGCCCTACTTCGAAGTTGAATGTCGAAGTAGGGCACGTGTAAACGATCTGCGTCCCGCACCATCGAAATAGCAGGGTCCGCCATGGCGGCCATCAGCTGAGGGGTTGACGCTCTCTCTCCAGCCCCTGCGGGGCTCTATGGTCATCGTGTGCAGCAGCCCTTAGCCCAGGGCTTCTGGCTGCTGCTGCTGCAGCTGGGGATCCATGCTGCATGCACAGGGTCTGCAACCAGTTGTCGGCTCTGTGGATCTTGTGTTGTTTAGTGCAACTGTGTCTGGGAGGGGCCCTTTAAGGGAGCGGCTTGCTGTTGAGTCCGCCCTGTGACCCTGTCTGCAGCTGTTCCTGGCACCCTTATTTCGATGTGTGCTACTTTGGCGTGTAGACGTTCCCTCGCAGCGCCTATTTCGATGTGGTGCTGCCCAACGTCAAAGTTGAACGTCGACGTTGCCAGCCCTGGAGGACGTGTAGACGTTATTCATCGAAGTAGCGTACACATGTAGACGTAGCCAGAGAGACACACATTTATTTGGGGTTTTGATTCCTTCTGGGGGGTTGATTCCCTGAGTGGATGCTGTGCCCTAGAACTGCTTCCACCCAGAGCTGTGGTTAAACAGTGTCTGCATTGTTCTGTAGGGGGGTGGTAACCCCAACTCTGTACTTTAGCTGGGGGAGACCATAGTATCTGACTCAGCTGGAAAGAGGATTCATGAAGCCCCAAAGAGCAATAAGGTGGGTGATCAGCACACCAGGGAACATTACAAGGGATCTTTTGTGACAACACCCATCATAGGCACTTCATGGCAGAAGGGCTACAGGATGTGGGGGATGCAGAAATCAGGGAAAGGAGCTGGGTTGTGGGTGTTGCAAGAGTCAAAGCAAGGAGTTGGGAGGTGTGGGGGGCACAGGGTAGCGGGTGCAAGAGTCAAGCCACGTTGGGGAGTTCAGGGCAGGGTGTGGGGATGCAGGAGTCAGGGCACAGAGTTACAGGTGGAAGGGGAGCTCAGGGCTGCAAGTGCAGCCAACTGGTGCAAGATCCCAAGGGCTGACGATGATCCTGCTGTCTAGCTGTCCGTGCACCAGGGCTGGGGTCTGAGTGCGCTGCGTCCCTGCAGCACGCAGAGCATCGCCGCTCACTTGCCCCTTCGCAGGAGACCTCCAGGATCCCCCGCCCAGCCAACCCCTTGGCACCTGCCGCCATGAAGAGGCTCAGGGCCGGGGAGGACCCGCAGCCACTCTAGCGATAGACAGAAAGTATCTGACACCTCCCGCCCCGTTATACCCCGGCCTCCAATAGGTGCTACAGCAAGACCCCCCCGCCACCGCCACCGCCGCACTTCGCACACGCGTGCGCGCTGGGAAATGACCCCCCGCCCCCCCCCCCGGGAGACCAGGGCCGAATCCTCGAGCAGCCTAGCCCACGTATGCCTAGGGCGCGCTGCTTCTCCAGCCATCAGCGGCCCGTCACGTCCTGTGTTACCGCGCAGGCGCAGGTCCTCTGGGTGCTGGGCGTGCGGCACCCTTTACGTCATTGATCAGCGCTCGCTATGTTGTGACGTCTACAATCCGCGCCGATTCTGTACCGGCTCTGTACATCGCGGCTGGCGGTTGTGAACGTGGGCGGCTGTCCGCATGGAAGCGGCGGGGGCTGGAGGCCGCGGGCCGGGGCTGGCGCTCTGCGGGGCCTTGATGGCCGCCAGCGGCGGGAGCAGCTTTCTAGCAGCTCGCTATCAGGAGCCCAGGTCAGTGCGTGTCCCGGGTCACGGCAGCGCGAGAGTCTGACCCTGACCCTGACCCTAACCCTAACCCTAACCCTAACCCTGAAGCCTTAACTCCCACGCTGTCCAGTGAGCTGGCTGCGTAGGGAGCTCCCCACTGCTTGAGCTCTGCCCTGCCCCCTTGGCTCCATGGGCATTTCGGTCCCTTTAAAGCCAGTAATGTTTTCAAGGCAAGTTCCCGACCCAAGCTGAGTGTATCCCTATGGACTGCGTAACTGTATCAGACTAGGGCTACGTGCTGCTTGTTCTTGCACCTTGCTAATGCAAAATATGTCTGGATACTTTTGAAGGGATAGTGACAAACCAAAAGAGACACCTTGTCCTTGAAACTCAAAACTTTAAAAAGTTAGTGGTAAGTACCCTCATGTGCCAAAGTATCCTCTGAGTCTGCTACACTTGTTTGTAATTTTCTGTCACACTGCATCTTAAATATCAGAGGGGTAGCCGTGTTAGTCTGGATCTTGCAGATTTCCAGGACCAGCATCTGAAGAAGTGAGTTAACTCACGAAAGCTCATGCTCTAAACTTTTCTGTTAGTCTATAAGGTGTCACAGGACCCTCCGTTGCTGCATCTTAAGTGTTTTTCTCTCATGGTGAGAGAGAGGAACTCTGACAACAGAGAAGATAGTACAACTGATAATACACTCTACTCAGGTTCATCCTGTATCTAGCAAATGAATGCACACTGGCTGCAGCTACACTAGCATGTTTTGTGGGCAAAACCCCGGTTTTGTCAACAAAACTTGTGGCACATGCACACACAAAATGCGTTTGTCATTGATATCTGGACAAAACTCAGCATTTTCGCTGGCAGCATTCTGCCTCAAAGCTTTGAGGCATAACACTGCTGTTAGCAGATTCTGTTGGCAAAAAACTGGTTGCTTGGGGGTGGGTGGGGTGTCTTCTTTCAACAGACCAGACATCCACAAAAATGGGCAGCCTTGTATGCTGTGCTTCCAGGTGCCTGTTTTGTCGACAGCGTAGCTGTTGACAGAGCGGTGACCTCTCCCAATTGGCGTTTGTGTGTGGCTGCACTGTGTCAACAGAAATTTTGTCAGGAAAAGTCTCCCAACAGTGACTTCTGCTGACAGAGCACTGTAGTGTAACCGTAGCCACTGATGCTTAACTATATGGCTATAACTAATTTAACTAGTAGAACTAGTGGGCATTGCTCATGTCTGTCCAATTACAGCTGAACTCAAGTGTTTAAAGGATTGGGGCCTAAAACTGTGGCTAAACAACAAAGTAAAAAAATCAGGCTATGTTTACTCTAGAGAGTTTTGTCTATAAAACTCAGGTTTTGTCTACAAAACCTTTGAAGTGTCTGCACACAAAATGCATTTTGTTGACACAAACTGTCAACAAAAAAGCCATGTAGGTGCACCGGGGCGGGGGCGGCCTTTGTCGACAGAGTTGGATCCATAGATGGATCCACATTTATATGTAGACACGATCTGTCGACAGAAGTTTTGTTGGAACATCTCTTCCGACAGACACTTCTGTGGACAGATGCTTCTAGTGTAGACATAGCCTCAGTGAGAGGCAAAAATGTATTGTTTAGAAAGTAAAAATTAAATCCTAGTGAGCAAAATATAAAGGAGCATACGCTCTGGCAAATGAAGTTCGAAATATAAGGGAGGCCGAAAAGAACTTGAACAACAGCTAGCCAGAGACACAAAAAGCAATAGTACTTTTTTTCTCGAGTAGACCAGAAGCGGGAATCCTGCTAAACAACCAGTGCAAGCCACTGGATGATCAAGGTGCTCAAGGAGCACTCACGGACAGTAAGGCCATTGCAGAGAAATTAAATGAATTGTTTGCAGGATTATTATTGCTGTGGATGTGAGGGAGATTCCCAAACCTGAGCCATTTTTTCTCAGTGACAGATCTGAGGAACTGGCCCAGAATGAACTCTCACAAGAAATGGTTTTGGAACTAATTGAGAAACAGTAGTAAGTCACCAGGACTAGATGGTATTCACTTAAGGTTAGGAAGAACCCAAATGTGAAATTGCAGAACTACTTATTATAGTCTGCAATCTATCATTTAAATCAGTGGGGCTACATCTACACTAGCACACTACATCGAAGTAGCCGATTTCGAAGTAAGGACATCGAAATTGGCTACTTCGAAGCATATTGTCTACACATCCTCCAGGGCTGGTGCCATCAATGTTCAACATAGAAGTAGCGACGGGGAATATCAAAAGGAGCCACCCCGGAAGGAAATGTGGAGCGCCCACACGCACAAGCGCTCCCTGTTGAAATAAGGGGCCAGCAAAGCCCCAAGCCGCTCCCTTAAAAGGCCCCTCCCAGACACACTTGCCCTGCACAGCACAAGATCCACAGGGCTGACAACCGGTTGCAGACCCTGTGCATGCAGCATGGACCCCCAGCTGCAGCAGCAGCAGCGAGAAGCCCTGGGCTAAGGGCTGCTGCATGCGGTGACCATAGAGACTCACAGGGACTGGACAGAGCGTCTCTCAACCCCTCAGCTGATGGCCACCATGGAGGACCCCGCTGTTTTGAAGTAGCAGGACGTGGATCGTCTACACATGTCCTACTTCGACCTTGAACATCGAAGTAGGGTGCTATTCCCATCTTCGAATGGGAATAGCGATTTCGACGTCTCACCGCCTAACTTCAATTTCAACGTCGAAATAGCACATGCCGCATGTAGACGCAACGCGTGGTATTTCGACATTGTGCCAGCTACTTCGAAGTAGCCGGCTAGTGTAGACGCACCCCTACTGTACTAAATAACTGGAAAATATTGTGATGCCAGTTATTTAAAAGGGCTCTACAGAGGGTGATCCCATAGATAAACACAAATCGTTGAAGAAGAGCGCGCACTATTTTTGTAAAGGAAACTCATGCCTCGCCACTCTACAAGTATTCTTTGAGAACGCTAATGACCATATAGCAAAGAGGATCCAGTGAATATAGTGTACTTAGATTTCCAGAAAGCCTTTCATAAGGTCCCGCACCAAAAACTCCTAAGCAAAGTAAGCTGTCAAGGGATAAGAAGGAAGGCCTTCTTATGGACTGGTAACTAATAAAAGACAGGAAACAAAGGGTAGATATAAACAGTCAGTTTTCAGAATGAGGAAAAGTAAATAGTGCTGTCCCCCAGGGGCCATTCTGGGGTCTGTAGATGGTGGTTAAAGTCTCTTTTCTCCAGAACACAAACCTGAGACAAACACAGACCTGAGAAGGAGCCGTGCTAGTCTATATACTATCAAAACAAAAAGCAGTCAAGTAGCACTTTAAAGACTAGCAAAATAATTTTAGGTGAGCTTTTGTGGGACAGACCCACTTCTTTAGACCATAGCCATATCAGAACAGACTCAATATTGAAGGCACAGAGAACCAAAAACAGTCAGCAAGGAGGACAAATCAGAAAAAGATGATCAAGGGGATCAAATCAGAGAGTGGAGGGGTGTCGGGGGGAAAGGTCAAGAATTAGATTAAGCCAAGTATGTAGATGGGCCCCTATACTGACTCAGAAAATTCCCATCCCGGTTCAAACCACGTGTTAATGTGCCAAATTTGAATATAAAACATAGCTCGTCTGTTTCTCTTTGAATAGTGGTGGGAAAATTTTTTTTCAGTAGCACACATACTCTTAAGTCATTAACAGAATGCCCCATTCCATTAAAATGTTGACTAACTGGTTTGTGGATCTGGAGTGTTTTGATGTCTGTTTTGTGCCCATTAACCCTTTGTCTAAGGGAGTTAGAAGTCTGTCCAAAATACAAAGCATCTGGGCATTGTTGGCATGTGATGGCATATATGATGTTAGCTGAGGAGCATGAGAAAGTGCCCATGATTCTGTGAGTAACCTGGTTAGGTCCAGTGATGGTATTTCCAGAGAAGATATGTGGACAAAGCTGGCAGCGGGCTTTGTTGCAGGGAAAGGTTTCAGGACTGGTGTTCCTGGGGTATAGACTCTGGCTGTTTGTGAGGATCCTCATAAGGTTTGGAGGTTGTCTGTAGGAGAGAACAGGCATGTCACCTAGGGCCTTCTGGAGTGTGGCATCCTGATTAAGGATAGGTTGTAGGTCTTTAATAATTTGTTGCAGTGGTTTGAGCTGGGGGCTGTAAGTGATGACCAATGGTGTTCTGTTCTTGGCTTTTTTGGAGTAGCTGGTCTCTGGCTATTCCTCTGGCCCTGTTGATTTGCTTTTTTACTTCTCTTGGTGGGTAATTCAGATTTATGAATATTTGGTAAAGATCTTGTAGTTTTTGGTCTCTGTCAGTTGGATCAGAGCAAATGCGATTGTATCTAAGAGCTTGACTGTAAACAATGGACCTAGTTATGTGTGCAGGATGGAAGCTAGAAGGGTGTAGGTAAGTATAACGATCAGTAGGTTTTCAGTAGTGTGGTACTGATCAGGCCATCCTTGATTAGTACTGTAGTGTCCAGTACTGTTTTTGGTTCTCTGTGCCGTAAATATTGAGTCTGTTCTGGCATGGCTATGGTCTGAAGAAGTGGGTCTGTCCCACGAAAGCTCACCTGATAAACTATTTTGCTAGTCTTTAAAGTGCTACTTGACTGCTTTTTGTTTTGACAGACCTGAGAGTTTGTGTTCTGAAGAAGAGAGACTTTAACAACCGTCTACAAAGAGAATGTTTGGAACTGATATTCATATTCAAATTCAACACATTAACACAGGGTTTGAACAGGGACAGCAACCACCTGACCCATTATAAGGACTCTTTCATGTACTTTGATGTTTGACTTAACACTTAACTTCCCCACCCCTCATCCCACTCTTTCTGCTCTTCTATCTGTTTTGCCAACCTTGATAACAATTTTTCTGATCTGTCAGCCTTAATAATTTTTGGACCTCTGTGCTTCGTATATTGAGTCTGCTCTGGTATGGCTATGATCTGAGGAAGTGGATCTGTCTTATGAAAGCTCATCAACTAATAAATTATTTTGTTAGTCTTTACCTACTTGACTGCTTTTTTGTTTCCACATTACACTCTTGCAATAACTACACCACTGGGTGAACCAGTATGCTTACTTTGTGTTCTTATTGCATTTTACTTGAGTACAGGTTGAACCTCTCTAGTCCAGAACACTCTTGACCAGCAACGTGTAATCTGGCATGATTTTAGTTAGCTGGAGGACCACTTATCATGGGAGGGGCCAAGTTTCCTATGTTCCCATAAAGTTTGTTTAGTCACCAGTCTTGTCTGTGCTGTTATTTATTTATAATTTCCCCCTAAATATCTTTTAAGAGCCCGGTAAGCAGTGGAAGTGTTGATGCTGCTAGACAATATTATCCTCCCATGGTCCAGCAAATTCTCTTGTTCAGCACCGATCACATCCTGAGAGTGATGGATGAGAGGTTCAACCTGAGAAGGAGCTTCTTCCAAGGGCTAGGTAGAGAGTATGGAAGATGAGGTAAATAAGCATTCATGTGTGATCCTAAGCAAGGCCTTGATTTCTCAATCTCCAGTCACGTTTGTTACACAAATTGTTCACATACAGAGAGCACAATTTTAAACTTACCAGTCTTTATGCTTCCTGGCAGCTTGCACAGAGCTAGTTTGTGCTTGTCACATTTTTTCCTGTAGTCACAGTAAATGCCAAAACAGAGATTCAAGTGCAGATGGCAAATATGATTGAGAAACTAGTGGAAATAAATTTCTCAGTTTTTCACTGGAAAGAATCACAGTTGCTTTCCTTTCAACTAACAGCTTCTGGTTGGTTTGCATCTGGGATATGAGGTGCCAAACTTCAACAACTGTTAAGTAATCTGGAAAGGTCTTTGGGGTACCAAGGGGGAGTTGAAGCAGGAGAGGGAAGGAAACATGGTAAGGTATATAGTCTGGTGCATTACAGATAAATCTGCACTCTCCATGGGAAAAGAGTGATTTTGTTTTGTTAACCTTTTTCTTTCCAGTGCTGATGATCTCTTCACGTATGACTGCATCACTGCAGGCAAGAAGTCTCAAGAAGGCACAGGGTGAGAGAATTTGTATCAATTCTTTACTCCTGTTTCAGAGAATACATTACTTCCTCTCATGTGGTGTCAAATAGAATAAAATGCATAAATTAGGAGTGCATAATAATATGAGACAAGTGGCTTAATTTCTCATTGTGTTGTCCTCTTTTTTACTAACTTATGTATTTTTAGCTTTACTCTTGCTTGGAGGGTATGACAGTGGATAGTTAAAAGGAACATGGAAAGTTAACATTTCTATGTGATTTTTATTATCTAAACTTACAAGAATTTAAAAGTGTGTGTGTGTGTGTGTGTGTGTGTGTGTGGAGAAAGCTATCTTTTAGTTTTACTTTAAACACTGGACAGTACTTTATCCATAGTCAGTCTCTGTGTTTCCACTGGACACTTAGATTTTGATTCTATATCCAGGGCTGTAAGCACAGATCTCAGCACACTTGTAATCAGATTGGCTATGTCTACACTACAGCGATCTTTCAAAATAAATCCTTCTGCAAGATCTCTTCCAAAAGAACTTATTTCAAAAGAGAGCATCCTCACACAAAAAAGCGGAACAAAAGAGTGATCTGCTCTTTTGAAAGACAGTGTCCATATAGTCCCTGCTATTTCAAAAGAATAGGCCAGGGGTTGAAAAATCAGGGGCCATGAGGACTGCTTTTTCGAATAAAAGGGCCTGAGGAGCATCTACACGTCGTCTTTAGAAAGAAGCATCATGTTCTTTTGATTTAATTTTGAAATAATGCTTTTTGTGTGTAAAAGCTCTCCTGGATATTTCAAAAGAGCTTGCTAGTGTAGACATGACCATATTGATGTCTTTCCTATAATTGATTTACGTTCTTTCCACAGTAGCGGGAGAGACAATCTTTCACAATAAGAAAGGCTAATAGTAAAGCTACAAAAACATACATGTATGCAGTAGGGTCTCAGCATTCACAAACTTAATGTTTGCAAACTCAATTAGTCTCAAGCGGCCGCTTCCCCACACACACAGACACAGTAGGGTCTCAGCATTCACAAGGGTTCCATGCGTATGTACGCACGCGAATAGTACTTGAACTTCATATTCTGAAGCTAGGTTTGAAGTTGACTATACCCCTCTAGATATGGTTTTAATTATTTTCTTTTGAATAAGTGTAATTTACATCTAACATTGTAAATTTAGTTAGGGTAAAATTTTCTCTTTAAATTCAAAAGCATGGTTCATACCAAATTTAGATAAATCCTCATATATAGGATTTAATTAATAATATTATGCCATTAAAAACATTGGATCACTTTTCAGATGTCCATTGATTTCATCAGAATGGCTGAAAGGATGTCAGAATCTGCTTTGGTAGATCTAGATGCAAGATCTTGCCTGTCACTTTTTGGAATTAATTTGTTTTACAATTAACTTTAATGGGATATGGATGCAGTCGTTTTAGGTGTGAAATGCATAATTGCTCACAAAACAAATCTTTACCATGCTTTTTTCTGCATTAATATTCACATTAAGCTAGTAATTTTCATCAGTGAAACATGATATATTTTTAAAATGTTACTTTGTACTGCTTGCTGGTGGCATTTTAATTACAAGTTTCTCTTATAAGCCATTTAAATAAATATGCTTAAAGTTGTCTGTTCACGAATAAACCATTTTCTCCTTTCTGTATTTTAGACAGGATGGACAGCCAGCAGTTAAAGCAAGTGATTGTATTCTTGCTTTTGCCTTCTCCTCATCAGGAAATTATTTTGCTTTGACTGATGACAATAAACGTCTGATTCTTTTTCGGACTAAGCCTTGCTGGGAATGCCTTAGTGTCAGGTAGGGACACAGGATAATGAGTGTTGATGTATAATAAATTAGAGTAATTGCTGATATTTACAGTTTTAAAATGGCAGGATTTGGGACACAGGTGTTTATTACTACTGGCTTCTGTCTCTTACCTCGAACTTGCTTGAGTGAATTTATTTTTAGTGGAAGGGAGGATCAATCTTAAGAGGTTAATCTAGAAGTTATGTTTGTACTTTACAAGCTTCTTTCAAAATTTTCAATTTTACTTCATTTTGATTCACATCCTTTCTTTCCTGCAGAAACCCATTTAGATGTTAAGCAAACTATCATTGGAAAGTCAAGTTTTTGGCCAAGGATGTAGGGGAACAATATCTATTTACTTATTACAAAAATTATCTTTTGGATATTTATAAACAGCACCCTCTCTGCTCTGTGTGAACACTAACACTTAAAGAACCACACATCTATTAATGAACACCATTGCCAACATAATCCAAGATAGTTTTGTGGGAGAGAAGATCTTGGAACAACCTCCATCAGTTCCCTAAAAATCTGTCTTTACATACAAGTCCGGCATTACATTAGCTCTATTCTCCAATCCCCTGACCCCCTTTGAAAGAAGTACAATCTCTTGCTTGTCCACTAGAGGTCCTCGTGTAATAAATCTATCTGCTGCTTGTGATAGTTTGTGATACACCCAGGGCTTTTCAAAAGCAAAGTTGTGTCAAATGAAGTTTCCACTTATATTGATTGCTGAAGATACTTGTCCCATCTACAGGGTGTACTTCCGTCTTCTGGCACCCCCAGGACCTGAGTGGTCTTGAATGAGAGGATTTGCCAGACAAGCGGATGTCAGGCCCCTAGGCTGTCTGGACAGGGTCCCCACTCCTGCTGGGCTCCCCCACCCTGGCCAGTTTCCCCACTGCTGCGGGGCTGCTGGTGGAGCTCCATGCATCAGCTGATGCCCCTCTGTGGGGCTCCTGACTGGGGCTGGGCTCCACACAGTAAGACCCCCCAACCCCAGCCAGGTTCCCAGTAGTTTGGTTCCCCAACCTGGCTCCCTGCCCTGGGGCTCCCAGAGTGAGCAGCCAGTGGGGATCGCTGCCACTAGCAGGGCTCTGCTGTGCCCTGCACACCAGGAGCTCTGTGGTCCAGATGCTCTCTCCTCCAGCAGCATCCGTTGTCCTGCTGGACAAGGGATTTTGCAGGACAAGAGAGTTTCGACCTATACAAAGATGAATTGTATTATAGTATTGTATTCCTCTCTCCCCCTATCATTTCTGCCTGTGACTTAGATGATGGACTTATAGTGTCTCGCCCAGTGGCACACAGGAAGCCTTTGGCAGATCTAGAAATAGAAAAGAACGCCCATTTTATTGCTTTAACTCAAGGTCATTCTCCTTTTCCTGTGATTAGTGTTGAACATAGCCTCATAAATGAAACAAACATCCACATGCACAAAACCAAACTTAAGACTGCATTGAAGTACTTTCAAGGACTACCTCTGCCCTTGAGTCCCCTGCCATTGTGTGACCTTTAGTTCCCCAGGAGCCCAACTTGTTGTCATCCAACAAACCCATTTTCCCATTTTAAAGTGTTTGTTGCCTCTTGCTGTACTGGTGACCTCTACAAAGAGAAGGAGAAATGACATAATTCCTCGGTGCAATCAAGTGCACAGGTAATCTCATGGTGCTCTAATCTCTTTTGGTCAGGCTGGCAAAAAGTAAATTTAACGATTGAGATAAGTGGTAACTTGGTGGAGCCCATCATCGCTCTCTGATCAGTCCTCCTTTGGCTGTGGGAAAAATTATGGTCACAGAAGCCTAATTAGCAGCTCAGCATATGTCTGCAATTGAAAACCCTGTGCTAACTGACTCAGCCTCAAGGGGCTTTGGGCTAAGGTTCTGTTACGTTGTGGAGTAAACAGTTGGGCTCCGCCTGCAGCCTGAGCTCTGGGTCCCTCCAAGTTAACAAGGTCTAGCGTCCAGGCTTCAACCTGAGTCCAAACCTCTATGCTGCAATTAAACAGCCCCTTAGCCTGAGCTCTGTGAGCCCAAGTCAGCTGGCATGGGCCACCCATGAGTTCTTAACTGTAGTGCAAGCAAACCTTCAGAACGTGTGACCCTATGGCTGGCACAGTTTAAATTATATTTTTCTTCATGAATTTTGTTCAGTCTCACCATAGAGTCTGCTTGTCTCTTGTCATTATTTTGGATGAATTTCTGCCGAGAGCTAGGCTCGTAGATTTTGTGGGGCTCTGGGGTAGGGCTTGAGGGGAGTGAGGTGAATGTCTCTTTTTTCCCCTGCTTCTCAGTTGGGGGCCACCTCTGTGGGGGCATTTAGGTGTTTTTTCCATCTCTATGACAGGTGGTAGCTATGTCAGGGGGAGAAACTCTCCTGCTGATATAGCACTGTCTGTATGGAAGTTAGGTCAGTATAACTACATCGCTCCATGATGTGGATTTCTCACACATCTGTGCAGTGTAGTTATACAAATATAGGTCAGCCATGTAGACCAGGCCTCAGTCAGATGTCTTTGCTGGGGGGATCTGCAGTACAGTAGACCCCCGTCTTACACAACCCCACGTTAAGTCAAAATTCATGCAACTCAGGGAGCCAGGAAACTGACCAGCGCAGCAGAGCTGGTCAATTTCCTGTCTCCCATGAGTGAGGGGGCAGCCAAGAGCCTGGCTCTGGGATGCTTGCTGCTCACAGGTAGGGAAAACTGACTGGTGCTAATGTGCTGGTCAGTTTCCCTGCTCCTGTCAGGGGCGGCAGCCTAACTCTTAGCTCTGCCACCCCTCTCCTGTAAAGGGCAGCAGTCTGACTCTTGGCTGCTTCCCCTGACAGGAGTGGGTGAAGCTGTGCCTCTGACAGGGTTCCCTGCTCATGTCAGGGGCGGCACTGTCAGTGGTGGCAGCCGAGAGTCAGGCTTTCAGCTGCTGCCCCTGACTGGATTAGGGAAACCTTGTGGCAGCCTGACTTTCCACTCCCCTCCACTTGCAGAGACAGGAAACTCACCAGGGCAGCAAAGCTCATCAGTTTCCCCGTTCCTGTTGGGGTGGCAGCCTCTCCTGTCAGGGGCAGCATCTCAGCTATCTCCACTGACAGGAGCAAGGAAACCTCTCCTGTCAGTGGTGACTGAGTCAGCTGCCGCCCCTGACAGGAGCCAGGAAACTGACCAGCACAGCAGTGCTGGTCAGTTTCCCTGGTCCTCTGAGTGGCAGGGAGCTGGTGCCAGGCCATGTTAACCCGAGATACATGCAACTCAAGTGCCTTATCTCAGGGGTCTACTGTATACTAGAGCCCAGAACTTTGATTTGGAAAGAGGAGGGACTTGGGCTTCTGCCCAGAAACAAGTAAAGCTAGTGGCCTAAGACTTGGGGGGTGGAATTTCTGGAGCAGAATGCAGAGAGGGACTGTTACCTTGAAACTGATGCGGTGACAGTGTGTGTGATCTATGGCAATGTGAACTGGCGAGAGTCACAAAACAAGTATTACAGGAAACGAATAGTGAAAAAAGTGACAAGAAAGAGTTGTGTACAGCTGCAGAAAGATCAGGTTCTGAGAAAGTGTGTATAGCAGGAGCTGACTTTTTTGGTCAGAAGAAATCTGAGTAGGTGGCCATGCTTATGATTCAGGAAGAAGAGGTACCTGCCCTAAACAGGGACTCAATGGCCGTGTCAGAATCTCTAATTAGAGTATCTCTAATTGTGTCCCCCTTTTCTTCCCCCTTTCAGGTCTGTTGTTAGAAGATGCACGTCTCTGATTATTACAGCTGCAGAGGATAAGATTCTGGTTGCAGACAAGTCTGGTGATGTCTTTTCTTATTCGATAACAGAACCACAAAAAGCCGGAAAGGTTGAGCTTGGGCACCTATCCCTGCTCTTGGATGTGGTATGTATGTTTATGAATGAAGCTTCCCTGTAAACTTTCCCCATCCACTTAAAGAAGATTTTTAACATTATGTTATTCCTAAGCCCAGTTCATATGACTTTCAAAAAATCCCCTCTAGTTGCTTTAGATAAGATAGACTAAAGATCAGCCTCTCTTCCCTTCTGAGGCCTTATAAGAACAAAAATGCAAGAGGCAGGGAGAACAGTTTGCAGAGGGGATGCAGTGAATAGATCTTCTCATAGCATAACTTTTAAGAGCTGTTTTTTTTTTAATTAATCATAAAACTTAGAGATGAAATTTGTTTATGAGCTCATCCTGTCTGACCTGTCAATATGGCAGTACAATATTTTAGTGCTTTGTCCATTTTTAAATACAATGCTTTCATTGTGTTCCTTTTGCAAGTTATTGGCTTTGATAAAGTCAACAGTATTCCTGCCTTCTGCTACTAATTCTTTATTTGTTATGAAAAAGGCGTGGCGCTTTCATTCTAAACATAAATTGTGGCTTATTGCTTGCATGGCACATTCGAAATCATGAACTGGCATATTTGGATTTATTGTTTAATCACTTGTTTGAAAGCAGTGCATCAATGGATATCCAGAGCTATTTGGGCTTGTTTTGCATCAACAGGCACTGAGTCCTGATGACCAGTATATCCTAACTGCGGACAGAGATGAAAAGATTCGAGTCAGTTTGACTAGAGCACCGCATAACATCGTATCTTTCTGCCTTGGTCACAGAGAGTAAGTTTGCAGACCTGTTTAGCGGCTGGCCAGAGAGAGTTGTTCCTGTTCGTGGAGCAAAATCTACATTCTGGGTGAAAGAAACTGCCTACATTGTGGTGCTTTAGTTCAGGGTGTAGCTTAGCCTGCAGCAAAGGACACCTTTGTGTCCTGTGATTGTGCAGCATCTGGCACAATGGGGCCATGACTAGGGCTCTTAAGGAGCTACACATAATAAATAACTAAATCAATATGTGAGCCAGAATATAGGGGAGCTCACTGTAGGGAGAAGAGGATATGAGCAGAGCTTAAAGCAAGGGAGATCATGGGGAAAGCTCAAAGGAAAGGAGATTACAGGGAGCAGAGAGCTCCCTCTCCCTAATTTCAAACAGAAAGAGAGTGCCCTTTTCATTCCCTGCTCTCTTCTTTGGGTGTTGAGGTTAGAGGCTTGCAAGTCATGGATAGCTAAAGAGGAGAGCAGTAGAAGGAAATGGTGCATAGTTGGAGAGAATGGAAAAGCTCCATGCCTTTCTGTTCATTGGTATCGCAACAGTAGCATTAGTTAGGGCAGGGGCCTGCAACCGAAATAGCGAGAAGAGCCATTTTTTCAAATTCAGGTACAAAAGCAATCCTTCAAGAGTTGCAATGCATGTGAATACGAGACAGTCCTTAATGAATAACAGCAAACCGTACTTTTTGTCACCCCTGTTTTAAGAACAGTGCAGATACAATGATTTGTAGCAGTTAGAAAGTTGTTACCCCATCTCCAGGCTTTACCCACCTCAACCCCCAAACCTGCCCCCCATCCCCAGGTTTAACTCCTTCAAACCATGCCCCCCACCCCGGGTTTAACCTCTCTCAGCTCCAAGCCTGCCTCAGCTGACAAGCTCCATATGTTGCTGCTCGTCTCCACTGCCATCTCCTTCTCAGCGTGGCTCCGATAGGGGCAGGCTGAGCTGGCCCTCCCACCAGCTCTCCTACAGGCTGACTCTCTCCATGTGGAGCACGTGCCTGCCCTGCCAGCTTCCCCCCCGCTGTGGCTGACTGCTCAGGGGCTCCTGAGGCTGCTGCCACGTAAACAAAAAAACTAAATTTCGTTTTAACTGCAGGCTTTGTTTAAGCGGCAGTAGCCTCCAGATCTGCAAGAGGAGTCGGGTGGCAGCACTCAGAGCTGCAAATGGCTCCTTAAAGAGCCGCATGCGGCTCCAGAGTTGCAGGTTGCCGATCCCTGAGCTATGGGAAAAGAGTACCCTAATTGGAAATCACCTATCATCTCTGGCTCAGAAGAGGGTTTTTCTGCCCTGCCCCAGCATCCCCTCTTCAATCAGGAGGGAGGACAAGTATCTGACACATTTTATGGAAATCTTCTGAAATGCAGGAAATAGCATTGGTGTTTCAAAGCTGCCTGTAGGGGGCACTGCCTTTCCATTTAGCTTGGTTTTGATATTAGTATGCGTTCGTCCTCATAGTCAGAGGTTGTTCGTTATTCTAGCCTTAGAGGCATATCACGAAGAGCACCAGTGAAATGCCCCTGCCTAGGGTTGCACATTGCTGTACACAAACATGTTTCTGTTTTTCTGGCTGTGGCGCTACTTGGGGACACACATGATCTTTCGGATCTATTTCTTCACTTGTTCCTATTCACCTGCAGTTGAGCGTATCAACGCATGTCATTGGGAACAGGACTTAGAAAGAGAGTCAGGGGAGTGGTGCTGTATTGGATATGTTGTACACACCTTCGCCCAGTCTAATTTAACTACTGAAAAGTTTTAACAAAGTGCTAAGAACACTGTTAAATAAGATATTCAATATCTTATCAATACTAATATTAATTAATATAACTTTTGACTGCCAGCAATTATTTGCATACATTTTAGACATCCTCTAAAAGCTGCATACTTTTTAGATTGGCAAAGCTCTAAATAGCCTTTGAACTCAAGGCTTCTGTTGTGTATTTACATTGCTGTGTTTGATCTCTGCTTATTGCATTAACAGTTGTATCTATAATGAACAGAGAGTTTTGATGTTCAAGAAAAACATTGGCTATAAGTGGGGGCTATTGTGCCTGGACAAACCACTCGTTAACAATTCCACAATAAAATGGCACTTAATACAACTGGCACAAACACTTTTAAAAATTCATTTTTAATTATGATAGTAACTCATTTGGGGACTCAGTGCATTTATAATTTTACTGGCTTGTTTCTCATTTGAGTTCTCCTGTTTTTGGAGGGCATGTATTTTAATTTAAATTTATTTTTATAATTGAAATTGCAGCATTACATCTCCATGCACCTGCCGTGACTGCTTCGTAATCAGCAAAATTCACTTGATATTTTAATTGGCTTTAAATTGTTCCTTTTCAGAAGAAAGAATCCTCCTTTTAAACAAACCAAAACCAAAATTCAAACGTGTGTTCTAACCTTTGCAGTGCATTGATGGCAGCATTTTATGTTAGTGCACATGTCCCCTGGGTTGGTGTGGAACTTTTGAAGTTCTTGTTCTTTTAAAAGAACCCTGAGGCTATCGTGGTGGAAGTTGCAGTATTATACGCTCCTTGACATTATTGCAGTTCCCAGCTGGATGCAGCTTATCCTAGAAAGGAAAGTGAAGGAATAATGAAATGTTGCCCTAAAACTGAGTTCAGCTTGAACCTCTCTAATCTGGCACCCTTGGGACCTGATTGGTGCTGGACAAGAGAATTTGCCAGACCAGGTGAGGTCAATATTGTCTAGCAGCATTACCAACACTTCTGCTGCTTACTGTGCTCTTAGAAGACACGTAGGGGTAAGTTACAGCTACATAACAGCACAGAACACTGAGAACCAGGACTGGTGGCTGTAAACAAACTTGGCCACATCCATAAGTGGTCATTCAGCTAACTAAAATCATGCCGGATTGTGTGTGTTGCCAGATGAGTGTTCTAGATTAGAGAGGTTCATCCTATAGTTGGTGCCTTAGGTGGCCCCCAGATGCTGCGGGGGAGCTGTCATGCACTGATACTATATCATCACTAATTAAAACAAACTCTACGCTGATGTATTTGAGGGATTTTTAAATTTTATGTTGATAATTGATCCATGAGTGAGATACAGATCCATTTGTAAATCCAATTCTGTGTGCACATTCTAATGTAAGTGACTAAACATTCATACAAACAACACTGTCTTCCCTAGTCAGAACGTGATCATCAGTAGCATTCCTATAATACAAGAACGTAAGCACTTCCTGTGTTACAGTAAGGAGTACGCGAACCCAGAGTGTGCGACTCCGCTCTTATGTCACTGACCCTGATTCCTACAGTAAACCCTGGAAATGTGCCATTTCCAGTTGCGCTTAACTTGCTCCCCACTGGCCCTGGCTCAACCCCCGCCCCCCAGCTCCGCACAGCCCTGGCTCTCCCCCTCCCCTTCAGCTCCCCTCACCATCCGCGTGTACCTCCTGCTCACCCGCCTCACCCCAGCTTCTGGCTCTAGCTTACCACCCCTCACGCGTGGCTTTGGCTCAATACCCCGCTCTGTTTCAGACCCCTCACGCACAGCCCCAGTTCAATCCTCCCACCCCAGTTTGAACCCCCAACGTGCAGCACTGGTTCAGGGCCCCACCATTCTCGTGCAAGGCTTTGATTCAACACCCCACCCTGGTTCAAACCGCTCCCGTACACAGCTCCAGTTCAAACCCCCCGCATGCGGCCCTGGTTCAAACTGCCTGCAGCCTGGCTCACCACTTGAACAGGGCTCTGGCTCACCACCCCCACGCACAGCTCCAGTTCAACTCCATCCCTCACCCCCCTGCAGCTCTAATCCCCCCAAGGCTTAGCCCCCTGCCCACCTCCCACGGCCCCAACCCACTGCCAGGCTTAACTCTCCCCAGCTGCCCCCACTACCCCAAGACTTACCTTTCTGCTGCTTCCCCAGCTGCGGAACATGTGTTCCCCCAGGGAAAAAGCCGGACCCCCACTTACGCGAAATCCGGGTTACGTGAGGGAGCATGGAACGGAACCCTCGCGTAACTCGAGGGTCTACTCTATGTGGAATATCTTTCCAGGACTAATAGATAGTGACGTTGTCTGCCAGTTAGTTTGAAGTGATAAGCTACTGTTTTTCTGTAACTTATGTCTTTCTGTTGCCTTCTGAAAGTGTATGTAGTAGATGACAGTATAACCTTAAAAGATGCTCTTACTATTATTTTGGTATTTTGTTTACACTCATGCTATGTAAATGTTGAACTGTTACCATCTTTCCCTTTAGGTTTGTAAGCAGAATATTTGTAATACCAAACTATCCAGATCTTATGCTATCAGCTTCTGGGGTATGTATTTTAATCCGCTGAAAAAAGTGTCTCTCTTGTGAGTCAGATTTCACAGTTTTCTGCTTGTTTCTGTAGAGGTGGAAGGCTTGCACTTGAATTCCACTCCTACTGACATTCTACTCTGAGTTTTCTATTGTTTAGCCATGCCAGTTGCTTATTAGGGAAAATATTTAGTTCTTAGTCCACAGATAAGGACTGAAATTGACATTTCTATAAATAATGGAAGCACTTTCACCATATTTTTTTTTTGGTTTAACATGACCTCTACTAACTCGTAGAAATCTCTGGAATGCTCTGCAAGTTACTGAACGCTGCTCACAGTGTAGTGCTCTAAAATGTAGTGTAGTGCTGATCTCAGTGTAGTACTGAAGTTTGGGATGGAGGAAATATTGATCTATATGTAGTTGTTTGCAGTTATGGTTAGATGGCTCTTTATTAAGTGTTCCTGTCTCATAAGATGTATAGGGAATGCGTTTGAAGATGAGCACAGAGTATGCTGAAATGCTAAATGGCCATGTATAGAAGGTCCACTAGAACATGTTGAGCCTGTTTTGAAGTTGAATGTTAATTTATGGCTGCATGCATCTTAAATTTTGATTTTAAAATTTAATTACTGTACTTTTGTCTTGCCAACGGTCTCCACTTTTAGGTTGACGCTTCTTTGTTTTCTGTCCACTTCTGATTCCTTCCTTCCTTCTAAAGATACCTAACAAATAGCTGTACTGTATTTGTGTGTCCCTCATTCTTCACACCTCAGGATTCTTTGTTACAAGGCTTCTTTCCACGAGGATATGGGGTCAGCTAAATCCGTGCACTCTTTTTTTCTAGTTCCTTGGGATGTGGAGATCACATAGCTCTCACCCATCATCTCTTCAGGATAAACTGATGCTTTAGAGCACTGACAAATTAATTCAAAAGGAATTATTGAGATAGATTAAACATTGGGTGGAGCAGCCGTGACCGCCAATGTCCCTCTGTCAGTTAATAAGCACCAGAATCCCACATATTTTTCTTTAGTTCATTTAAGATGAACTAATGTGTTTTAAGTCTTAATAAATCCTTTCCTCCATGCAACACCGTCTGAGCTGTATGACATATGGTTGTAGGTAAAGCAAGAGTTGTTTAATCAGCAGAACTACATGGCAATTCCAGACCCTGAAAGAATGAGCAATTGGAGGTAATCTCAAATGATCTCGAAGGGAGGAAACAATATTCTGTAATGTGTATTCAGCAAGGGAGAGAAATTCTCATTTAATTTTGTTATCCTTGCGATTGAACTCTGGTATAACTGATACTAATGAAACTGCACAGCTGGGCAGAACACACTCTAGAATGGAAGTCTGCAATGTTGCGATAACTGTTCTATCTTTTTTGATTTGATTTCTTCCTATTGTATGCCCAAAGGGCTTTTATTTTGTTCTCACATGGTACCTCCCTGAGCGTTCGTCTACACTTACTTGGAGGTTGGTCAGGTTCGATCTTCCACCCTTCCTTAAGATCTTTTGTAGTTTGATTTCGCACACCTAATGAGGAGGTGTAAAATCAAACCATCAGAGGTCAACAGTCGACCCCTGTACTCTTCATGCTTAGAAGGCATAAGGGAGGTCAGTAGGAGAGTTTTTCCTGTCATCCTCCCTCCGTGAGGACAGCCAGATAAATTGATCATTGCCATGCAGTTGCCATAGATGGAAAGGTGTATCTAAGATCAACTTTAAGGTCCAGCGTAGACTTGCCCTGAGCAATTTCACTGATTGCTCTGTCCATGGCTTTAGTAGTCTCAGAGAGCTTCAGTGGTATTTCCTAGGACAGAGTTTAGTCTCAGAGGTAACCAAATTAAATGAGGTTTTTCTCCCTCACTGTTTCGTACAAGGGTAGGTGGGTGAAAGAACTACTAAAGAGGAGCATCATTAAGATGCTGTGTGCATAGCAAATTTACTGTTATCCTATTTACAAGACTCTCAAAATCCACTCACCCAGCAACTTAATTTCCACTACAAAGGAAAAATAATTTTGTGTGATTGAATAAGTTGAGCCAAATTATGTATTCTTTAAAGTGCCTTATCTGCAATTTGAGAACATTTAAACCAGTTTTTGAGAGTTTAGAATCTCTTCCATGAAGCATCCTAAGGGGAAGTATGATTCAGCTCGCTTCTGAAGACTGCAACTGGTGTCTGTGTGCCAGGGTTTGTTTTAATAATCAACTTGTCCATTGAACTTTTTCAGGATTGTACTTTAAGGCTTTGGGAATACAGAAGTGGAAAAGAAGTACAGTGCTGTTATCTAAACAGTTTGAATAAGACCGAGGCAACCAAACATGACAAGGTATGGATGTGTGATGAGTTGTACCTGTTATACATTCATTGTACTGCTGAACCCTGTGGTTTAAAAACATGTTCTCTTACTATTTTAGTATTAAAACCAGCTCCTCTTTATGGTGGTGGGTAGGAGACCCCATGAAAATTCTAACACCACAGTTTTTAGAATGGGATTTTCAGTGCTGAAGTGATTTGAAAACATAAATCCCACTGAGACTGAACAGAATTTGTACTCATGAGTCATAAGGGGCTGGTCCATGCATCAACTGAGTGCTTAATATGCAGCCTTCTAGTTTGCTGTGCACTAGCTGTCTGTATGAAGCCTGCCACTGTGCACGAAAAGTTTCGTAGTGCACTTTGACTGGCAAAGGCAAACTACAGTTCGAAGTGCACTGCACAACTTAGTAGGGTTTGTGCAACTGGTTAACATGCCGCAGGCAAGAACGCCCGCTTTCTGGGCACTAAATTGCTGTGTGGACCAGCTTGGAGGCACTTCTGAAAATGCCACCCTGCATTTAAAAAGAACTTTGTGTAGTTCTCCCATACTTGGAGTTAGAAAGTAAAATGAAGCTTTTAATTTGTCTGTTGTATGCAAAGCTTGCCCTTAAACCCAAAATTATTAAACAGAAACATCTGGGCTGTGTCTATACTACCTCCCTACTTCAAAGGGAGGATGGTAAGTAGGGTGTAGGGAGTTTATTAATGAAGTGCTGTGCTGCATACGCAGCACTTCCTTAAGCAAATTCCCCCTCGCGGCAACCCTGAAGTGTTAAACTTTGAAGTACCAGCATGCGTCGAGCAGCGGCTCACCTGCCAGTACTTTGAAGTGCCTGGGTACTTCCAAGTGCCTTTACTCCTCAAAATTTACTCCTCAAAACAAGTTACCAGAAGTATTGCCTTACTGAATTGAAACTCGGGAGTATATTTTAATTTGTACTGAAAACTCATGGCTCTGGTAGTACCCACTCTTGCCTCCACATGCGATTTGTTCCATACTAGCAGTTGGAACAGCACAGAGTTGTCCTTTCCATTTGCGTTGCGTCTGTGCTACCTACCACTTTGCCTGCTCAGTCATCCATGTGTTACGTATCTGTGGGAAGCCATCCTTTCCTTGGTAGGTTAAGGGTTTTTTCTATGTGGGTGTCTAGCTTCCATTGAGACTGCAGTGCTGGATCGCCTTCCATACGAGTTTGGTAGGTGACACTTTCCCTCTGAGTTAGTCAATATCCCAACCCAGTGTTAGTTACGGGTTTCAGGATAGTGACTGTAGGATAAAACTCGAGGGACTGATCACTCATGGGCACTCTTACTCCAGTGTCCAGGCGAGAATCCAAGTGAAGTGATTCTGCATGCTGATGGTGTCCTGTAGTTTGAGTTGGAGAGACTCTCCTCCCACAGCTGAGTGGTAAGCGTGCTTTAAAAGTTTGCCACTTAAAGTGGGCTATGTATGGCCTGATCTTACAGGCCCAGCTGCACGTTCTTATCTACTTAACCGGGAGTTGAGCAGGTGGAAGGACTGTAGGATGAGGCCAAAACTTGTCAAGAACTTTGGGATCTACATTTGAAAAGTGCTTTCTCAATATTATGAAAAGGTCATTAACAAGTTCCTTTGTGTCAGAGGAATAGAATAGCATGCAAGTGCTTCTCAAATCCACAGGTAAGCACCTCAGAGTGGTCTTCTGTACTGCTGAATCTAGTGTCCTCCTGAACCTAGAGTTTGCTTTTGTTTGCATTTCAAACCTGAGAGAGCTCTTTTGCTCCCTGCACAGTAAGAAACTAGCAGGTTGATGTTATTAAACTGTCATGAAATACTAATGAGAGGAGCCATTACAGACTGTTCTCGAACTAATGCATACTCCTGTAGACTGATAAAAATCCCATACCCGGTTTGAAGAAACATTCTTTTTCAGAACTGTATATACAGCCCTGGAGCCTATCATTCATTTACTGCTACGCCTGGTGATTTTCAGAAATAATGTAACAGCCTCTTGCTGTCACCTTATGTGATGCCACATGAGTAAATTGCTCCTCCTGGGCTGAGAGAAGCGTGGAATGGAGAACATTTACACTTTTTTTATGGTACCAGGAACCTATACTCAGTTTCTTTCCCACCAAGAAAAAAGCCCCAGAAATCTTATCTGCAACATGTCAGCTATATCTCTGCAAGCCAGCATTATTTTACAACTCTTCTTCTATACAGCTCCAAAGAAAAATTATTAGTATCTGTATCCAGATGGGTTTCTTGGAAGCCAGTATCATTTCAGGTTGACTATTCTTGAATCCGTGAGACCTTTGCTTTTTGCAAATTCTCACAAACAAAGTAGCTTTTTTCCATCTCCTCTAAAAAGCTGTCCTTGGATTGACTCCAGGCTTGTGGGATGATGGAATCTATCAATTAGCTTTCAAAGCCAGTGGCTTCAAACACTGTTGCTTTAATTATGTATACTAATATACTGATCAAACCAGACATCACTGTTTGTCTGCTTCTTTTAGAAGCACAGCACAGCCTTCAATATGCCATGTTGCTCACATATCAGACCTTTGTTTTTTGTGTGTGCATGGCTGTCGGTGATTAAATTCCTCAACTTCAGATTGTTAGCATCCAACCAATTCAGTCTCATAGTCAACATGTTCTCTGTAGTTAGCCCATGCCTGAGGACCAGAAGAGAGCCTACTCTGCAGAAGTCTGATGTTGCGTTCAGTGGCAGAAATACTGAAGAAGTCACTGCTATAACTTTGTGTTACTGCCCTCTCTCATGAAGGCAAATGGAGGAAGACAGAGACTATCTTATTCTTATTGACTTACTGTTGCCTTGTTCTCTGCAAAGTGCAAATGGTGCATTAGCTACCAGTGTGTCTGATTACCAGAGAGATCAGACGGGATGTCCTTGTTTTTTCTGCTGCTTCCGTTGGCATTTTATGACTTTTGCTATTTGTACCCATTGTGAGTTCAGTGAAGCCTGTGAGATGAATGGCTTGCATTTGTTTCTTTGTTATAATTGTGCTTTGTTGTAATAACCATGCATATGAGCAGAAGAATTGATTTGTTTTCACCTTCCATCAAGCACAGTATGCTTGTCTTGGGAAATGTATGGTTGTCCAGAAGTGATGTAGAACTATTCTCAGGCAGAGTCATTTTAGCTGATGATAGGGGACAAATCCCACAGTCATGTGGGCATGGACTAGATAGTCCAAACGTTCACCTGATCGGATTCATTTGTTTTGAGAAGCTTGTCTAAAAGTCAAAAGCGAAATTGTGCATTTATACCTAGTAGATACTTCTAGTGTGCTTCACAGAATCACTGCTTCTAACTGGCTGAAGTAACAAGAGTGACACCTGTTTACTGTGGATGGTTTTGTACAGATATCTTTTTACTTGGTTCAGTGCTCCCATGGGCTTGTCTAATGAACAAAATAGTGTTTGAACTTTTTCACAATTAAATAAGTTACTAGATCTGATTTCACATCAGTAAAACACCCTATCAAACTGACAATTTCACTGTGCAGTTGGGCATGTAATAAGTGTTTTTTCTATAGATATGTCCAGCGTATGCCTATCTTGTCTATCAGCATCACTTGTGCCACACATTGTCTGATAGGCGTTGGTGCTGAAGCAGATGCAGCATACAACTTTTTTTCTTTTTTTTTTTTTTTGAAGTCTAGCTAGCTCACTGCTATTGTTTGCAAAGTAGAGAAGGAGCCATGTCTACAAAATCGCAGTGTAACTATTCTGCTTAGCCAGCTGTGGAGCTATTCACGGTAACTGCAGTAAACTCTCTCACCAAAGCTCTTCACCCTCACCTCCTTCCGCTGTCTTAAACCTGAAGTGATGTAGTATCCACGCATTATGTGGAAGGACTGGATCCCATCTGTAAACGTGGAATAATTGTTTCCACAGAGCAGCAACAAACCAATCCCATCTGTTCTCGAGTGCTCTGAAATTTATTTCTCTGTTTATAGTGACCTTTAGAAAATGTTCCCCTCATGTCCAAATAGATGATTAGAGGAGGGAAGTACGTGCTGCCTGATTTTTATTTTCAGCTTAGAGATGACATCGCAGAATGCATTCTTTCCTTCTCTGTAATTAAGATGTTTTACATCACTAATGGAAGGCAGATATGGATGGGAGCTGCTGTATAATCTTTTTTATCTTGCTGCTTGTGTGTCTGTATTTTTGTAGCTTTAAACAGTCCTGGATGAATGTGGTTCTCTGGGTAGGGATGGTGGGGAAGTCACTTGCTTGATGTTGAAAAGCAATTCAGCCCTTGTTTGCTCCTCCAGATTGCATGTCCAGACGTAAATCTCAGGACACTGCCTGCACTCCAATAGCCAGCTCACAAAGTAGGAAGCCTGTGATGGCTGCGAACTCAAGTCAGGAGCAATGGCTAACCAGGGGCTGTGTGCAGTATCTCACCATTCATTCAGCCAGTGTTGCGCCAGCAAAGATGCTCAAAAGCCCCTTTAAAAATGTTGCCACCATAATAAAGGAAGAAGTAGAATCATTTCCTCCTCCTGCTGGAGCTGAGTTATTCATAGAATCATTGAACACTAGGACCGGAAGGGGCCTCGAGAGGCCATCGAGTCCAGTCCCCTGCCCCGACGGCAGGACCGACCACTATCTACACCATCCCTGATAGACATCTATCTAATCTGTTCTTAAATATCTCCAGCAAGGGAGATTCCACAACCTCCCTTGGCAACTTATTCCAGTACTTGACCACCCTGACAGTTAGGAACTTTTTCCTAATGTCCAACCTAAACTTCCCTTGCTGCAGCTTAAGTCCATTGCCTCTTGTTCTCTCCTCAGAGGCCAAGAAGAACAAGTTTTCTCCCTCCTCCTTATGACTCCCTTTTAGATACCTGAAAACCGCTGTCATGTCCCCCCTCAATCTTCTCTTTTCCAAGCTAAACAAGCCCAATTCTTTCAGCCTTTCTTCATAAGTCATGTTCTCCAGACCTTTTATCATTCTAGTTGCTCTTCTCTGGACCTTCTCTAATTTCTCCACATCTTTCTTGAATTGGGGTGCCCAGAACTGGACACAATATTCCAGCTGAGGCCTAACCAGCGCAGAGTAGAGCGGAAGAATGATTTTTCGTGTCTTGTTCACAACACACCTGCTAATGCATCCCAGAATCATGTTTGCTTTTTTTGCAACAGCATCACACTGTTGACTCATATTTAACTTGTCATCTACTAGAACCCCTAGATCCCTTTCTGCTGTACTGCTTCCATTCCTTCCAGAGATGTCTCCAGGACTTTTAAAAATACAAGAGAATAAGCTACCTTTGCAGTCATGGGTGTTCAGTACCCCTGGCAGAATTCTTGCTTTTTTTTTTTTTTTTTAAACAGCTTAATTACCACCCACCCTCAGATCAAGTTACATGCACTTTAATGCTGTGCTCCACAGGCAGTATATTCAGGATAGCTTTTGGGTGGGAAGTAGCACTGTATGCAGCAAAGGCATTTAATAGCTTTGGTTATTAGCACTTCTGCTGAAGTGGGCCATGTTACTCTCACCTTCTTTCTTACAGCACACATTCCGCTGCAAACTGGTTTGTTGAAGAGTAAAATAGAGCCCACTTTACAAAAAGAATGTCTACCCATCACTGCATTTGCTTTTCACGTCAGACCTGGTGACTACTGCCTTCCTGTTGTATGTAACCTACAAACCAACAGTGTGGCATTCTGATTAAGGACACTTAAATATGTGAATATTTGGGCTGTAATTCATAGCCCTTAAAGGATAAAAAAAAAAGTTATGGTCTCCTTTACGCGGCACCTGCTGGTTTATTTGCTGTGGCTCTCTCATTAGGCTCTCTGCTGACTTCATGTGTGGCTAATTTATTCAAATAGTTATGCTGAACACTTGGTGGGCATGTACAGAGGCAAAACTGTTCTATACTGGGTGGGGGCTAGGCCTACTTTCCCGCTACCATCTTACACTTGACTAAATTATTTCTTTAAATGGAGCTCCGCATTAAATTCCAGAGGTTGAGATCCTAAATGAAATGTTCCCCCCCAATTGTGTAAGGTTATAATTACATCTTTTTTCCCTCCTGTCAGAAATACACCGTGTCGAAAATTGCCTATTGTTGTCAAGGAAATTCCGTTGCCGTTTTATGCGACTGGTAAGAATAAAAAGGAGCAGTTGTTAAAATTATAGCTATTTAAACAAGGGCAGGGGCTATAAGACAACCGTTGCTTGGCATTTCAGACTCTGAATATAAAGGGGCTGTCCTGTTTTGAGCTCTTAAAGAGGTGGGCTTCATCATGAGCATGTCAGTGGCTTTAGCATGAGTATCATGAGGGAACTTACTGTACTCAATATCAGCTCGAAAGTTCTTGCTTTACTATTTTCTCGGAGTACTTTTTATAGTCCTTATATAGTCTAGCTACTCCTGAGTTCAGAGAAGAGTAGAAAAGCTCTCAAAGGCCAGGGTCTTTGGGCCTGAGTCAAGTCTCTCTGTACTGTTCTGTATGGTGGGAGTAAATGCAAGCTAACAGAAATACCAACATGAAACAGCATTAAGGGCCACAGCTAAGGGGCTGAGCTTCCCATTGGGCCCAGGGATAAGGGCTCTGCCATGCAGCAGAGTACTAGTGAGCAATGAGGCCAGGGCATTGCTGAAGAACCCTGCACCAGATCCCAGACTGTCATTCCCTGTGAAGCCTAGCAGGTTGAGCTCCATGCAACGCACAGGCTTGGGCATGGTGAAAAAGAGAATGGCGTCTGAAGTTGCCTGTGTGTGAAGTTGTCAGCTCCACCAGGAAGGTACTTTCCCCTTTTGTGAACCTCTCATTTCCCAGCATGGGAGCCTGGTTCCGGTGAACTGAACTGAGATACCTACTGTTGGGCTTAACAGGTCTCAGGAAGCTTTGTATGTAGAGGTTGTGGATGCTGGGGAATAGGTATTGAGCTTCCCTGTCGCACACCCAGCCCCCCAAGCAGAGCCCATTTTCTTGGCCCTTTTTAGTAGTGTTCTGTCTCCTTCCCCTCCCTCACCTTGTTTTTGCTGCTGCTCTTTAATTACTTTTCAATCTGTGAACTCTATGGGAAATTGCACTGTGCAACAATACATCTTAGTATGAAAAAAAATCTTTGGTAGCATGTGGCTTACTGTTTTTGGTAACCTTCCTCTTAAAATAATGTCTGACTTGCGAAAAAGGAATTCAGCGTGTGTGTGTGTGTGGTTTTTTTTTTAAACTAGTGTAACATTTGGGGAAAAATACTAAATTCTATAGCATCTGCTATTTACTTTGGCCTCTGAGGGTGTAAATAAAGTAGTTTGTGTTGGGGAATCAGGCTTTTTTGGTTTTTTTTGTTTGTTTGTTTTTTGGTTGTACTTAAAATGCTGCTGATCTCGCTCCAATACAAATTTTGGAGTGTGTAGGTATAATTTACTGTGTTCAAGTGAGAGCTCCAGGCAGAGTCTGTGATAATGGTAAGAACATTTTCTTTGTCTTTAAAGTATTCCTACAGTTTACATCTTCCAGTTTGATGCTGCTACCCAGCTATTAGACTACAAACACCAGATCTGTTTGAAGCATAAAGGCTGGGACATTGCATTTGAGGAATCGGGTGGGCTCTGGATACTCCAGGAGGACAAAGAAGCACCACTTTTACTCTACAGGCCTGTGGATGGACAGTGGGAGGTTAGATATACCCTGATACAATTGCCAATATCTTATGTCTTCTCCAGTCCCCGCACCATAAGGCAGAATAATTGAGTGAAAATTAAACGGCACAATTACTTTAATGCATTATGGTTCTGAGTTGAGGTCAGACCTGCATCTGATCAAAATGGACTTAACTGAGTTTCCCTAATTTGTGCAGTCTCAGCTCAAGAGGCCCCCCAGGACTGGCATAGAAGGCTTAGGATTGAGGTGCCTCCCCAATAGCTAGCGGCCTTACACTAGTATCTCTTCTCTTAAACATTCATTTCACTCTGTTCAAAACAACCCCACTGTGCTCTTATCCAGTTTGTACCTTCTCAGGCTTTTTGTCCTTGGTAAGGAGGAGCTGCTGCAGCTCCTCAGACCATCTTCTTACCTCAACCCAGTGGTTAAGCTAAAAAAGGAGCATGGGGGCGCACAGCTCCTTCTCTTCCCAAAATCCCAGTGAGAGCTCCTGTTCTTCCATGGATTTGAAAAACTGCTCCTCTCCTAACTGGCTGGTGATGAAGGCTTGCTGAGGGGGCGGATGTCACATGCGAGCAGTCAGAGGAGCTGTCTGCTTGAAGAACAAGACTCTATAGCTTCCTACCAGTAGGCTGTGCAGCAGCACTAGTTTCTCGGTCATAGTCGACCACCCTCACCTTGTCCCAGCAGCTAACTATTTTTACAAGACAAGGGTCAGCTTCCACACGGGAGAGCATGACACACTGGCATAGGGCTGCAGCCCAGGAAAACTGTCAGCCCTTGATCCATCCCAGTGAGATGGATCACTAACTCACTTTTTAAAGTGCTTTTGCCTTCAAGCCCGGTGGTAAATTTAGATTCTGCTAGTGGCCTTCAAGAAGAGAGAGCTGGACTGGAAAAAAAGGCTTTAAGAAAAAGTGCTTCCTGCCCACCCTTTTCTGCACCTATCTTAAAAGGAGTGTCTGTGAGGAGAGGACAAACAATGGTGCACCCCCCCCCCCCTTTAGTATTTGTTATAGTTCCATTGAGATCAAAGTCAGATTCCCTATACAGTAAATCCTCAAGTTATGCGGGGATTGCATTCCTGCAACTCCCACGTAACTCACATTTTTGCGCAAGTCAGGAGGGAGACAGGAAACAGGCTTCAGGAGCCGGAAAACTGACCCAGGGCTGGTCAGTTTCCAGGCTCCCAGAATGGTGGGGGAGCTGGGAACCGGGAGGCCGCCTGGTTCCCAGCTTCCCACTGCTTCTGGGACCTGGGAAACAGACCAGCTAATGGCTTATGGCTACTGCTTGGTTCCCAGCTCCCTGCTGCTTGCAGGGGTGGGGGCCCGGAAAACTGACCAGCCATGAGCTGGTCCGTTTCCTAGGTCCCCCACCTCATGGGGAGCTGGGAAGCAGGCAGCAGTCTGGCTCCTGGCTCCCCTCCCCTAGCAGAGCTGGGAAACCGACCAGGGTAGCTGCCTTGGTCATTTTCCTGGCTCCAGCCAGTGAAGGGGAGCTGAACGAGTGGCAGCCTCGCTCCCTTCCATTCCTTGGAGCCGGAAACCAACCAAGGCTTCTCCCCTGCTCAGTTCCCCAGCTCTGCAAGCAGAGAGGAGCCAGGAGCCTGGGTACTACTTGGTTCCCAGCTCCCTGCCTTGCAGGACCCGGGAAACTGACCAGCCCCACTAGGGCCAATCAGTTTCCTGGCTGCTTCTCCCTGCCTTACCCCAGCCACTCGGCTGTCAAGCTGACCGTCACGTGGCTGGGGGAAGACAGGGAGAAGGGGCTCTTGGCCTGTGGGCAGCTTGGCAGGTTGACAGCCACAGAACAGCTTCAACTTGTGCTTAATTCAGGTTAAAGTGAGTTACATGCAACTTCAAGCAGCATATTTCAAGGGTTTACTGTAGTAGCCATTAGACATCCAGGCAATAAATCCATCAGCTTTGTAAATCTAAGGAGTGGTTTATGGTTGGAAAGTTTTCATTTGAAATTCATTTTCATGAGGGCATTATTGGACCTTCTCTTCTTCCCTGAGCTATTTCTTTACCCCACTGATTCCCTCTTTTCCTTTACCTCCTCAGGCAAGCTCTGTTTTTTAAGTTGCCTTAGGCAGAACATGGTGTTCCCATGCTGGGCCTCAGGGATGAGTATGTGGGAAGGAAAGGTGTTCTGTTAAATCTCCCTCTCTTCATTTGCATTTCTTACCGTGCTGGTTAATGTACATGCTGTGTAATTCGCTGTGCTCCTCACGAGCATCATTCAGAGTGTTCTTTCCTTTCCCAGCCTGTTGCTGATGACAAAGGATTAATGAAAATGTCAAAATACCTACATGACAACTGGACAATGTTTGAAGGTGAGCAGCTTTGTTGAAAGGGCCAGGGGATGTCTTTACAGGGGTGAAGCAGAGGGGAAATCAGATCAGAGTTCTGTTCATGGCTCTCCTTCTGGCTATGGACAAATCTCTTTGGGCATATCTATCCTGAAGCTGGGAGAGAGCTTACCAGACTGGATAGACAGACTTGTGCTGGTAGGGCTTGAGTTTATGCACCAAAATTAGCTGTGTAGATGTTCTAGCTGAGACTGAGCTCAACCCTAGAGGGTCACATAGACATGACAGCCTAAGCAGCATCCTCGTCACACTATCTACGCTGCTGTTTTTTATTACACTAGCTTGAGCCCTTAGAATGAGTCTTCACCACCTCAGCTGGTAGGCTCACTCCAAGCTGCAATGCAGGTGTACCACTAAGTTCTGACTCAGTTTCCCTCTCCATTTGGCACTCATACAGGTTGAACCCCTGTAATCCAGAACTTTCTTGTCCGGCAACATCTGTAATTTGGCATGATTTTAGATAGCTGACAGCCATTTATGGGTGTGGCCAAGTTTCCTGTGGTCCCATAAAGTTTGTTTACAGCCATCAGTCTAGGTTCTCAGTGTTCTGTGCTGTAATTTACCCTAAATCTCTTCTAAGAACCCACTAATCAGAGGAGGTGTTGGTAATGCTGTTAGACAATATCAACCTCTCATGGGACAGCAAATTCTTTTGTTTGGCACTGGTCAGGTGCCGAGGGTGCCAGATGAGAGAGATTCAACCTATACATGGCTACATCGCAGTGGTCTGAAAGGTCAGTGTTTGTAACATGGTTGCTCACATTTGAGCATTAGTGTGTTATAAATAGCGCATTTAAATGAAGTTAGATGTTTTGGACATGCAGATACATTAATAAGGAACCGTGATAGCAGCTGTCTTATTGCACTGACACAGGATGATGATCTCTCTTGTCTCTTTCTTGAATGTGAAACTAAGAGAAAAACTGAATACACAATTGACACCTGGATTGGCAAATTCAGTGGAGATAGCAAGGATGGAGTAGCAACCGATGCTGATTGTTTTCCTTCAGCTTAAAGGCAGCCTCTTCCTGTCCAGGTTGAAACACTTCAGGAAGACAAACAGGGCTTCTTGTCCTGTCACTCTTTACTGTACCTGACAATGAAAATATTAAATACCTGTTCTGGTGGAGGTTTAGTTTTTGGTTTTTGCCCATGATTTTTTTTCTAGAAAAATGTCATTTTTTTCTACTTAGCCTGCAGGAACCAGCCAATTTTAAACAAAATTTAATTAGAATCTCAAAGGTGAGTGGGGTAGGAGTCAGTGGCTACCTTGTTATAGAGTCAAGTGTGGTTTAATCCTGTGCATGACTGAGGCCTCGTGCTAGGAAGTTATGAAGCTTGTTTTAAAACAAGGAAAATAAACCTTAACTTCCATCCTTGAAGAGCCATTCTATATGGAGAAAAATTGTCAGACTAAGTAATTTGGCAGAGTTGTGGAAGATGAAAGTTAATACCTTCCCATTAACATCAAATCTGGGGAGTATTTTCTGTAAGCCATTTCTGTTAAAATTGGGCACAGTCTGTAAAAGTAGATTGCTGCATCCATTAGAAGGGAGTGTGTTTTTCATGCGTATTTCACACAGCTCAGATACTTCAAGGTATATCCATGTTAGAAGCAGGGTCCTGAGTGAGAATGAATAATACAGAAATCTAGCAGAAAACAAGTCTATTCTGAGTTACTTTCCTGCATAGCAAACTACCATAATGTATTATTGTAATCTTTGGGTATCTGCAGCTGGGAAAGGAGGACTATTCAGAGCATAGTGATTATTATAGCTAATTAAACAAGAGGCAGCTCAGTTGATGAGCACCTATTCCAGCTGTGTAATTAGTGCTTTTACAGATTATGAAAAAAGGTACTTACCATACTTGATAAGACAATGAGATGGCTGGTGTTGTTTTCTCCCTGAGACACCTGGGGATCACAGAGTCTGCAAGACTTCTTGTAAGCTAAAATGATAGAATCAGAAGCTGAATACTTAAACAATAAGTTGAATAAATTATTGCCCTCAAAAAGAGATTGTGCAAATCCCTGACATAGTCCAGTCTGGTGGAAAATACAGTTGATGTGTATCTTGATTGTTTACTCAGAAATGTCCGTCTTTTTTCTACCCAGTCCTGTTTCTCTTTTTACTTAAATGTTAGGGATTTTTTTGAGGTGGTGGAAGAGATTGGAACGTAGGGAGAGTAAAAAAGAGCCCAGATGGAAACTAGATCATTCCCACTAAATCTTTGTAGAAGCACAATAATCCTAACCACCAGTTTTAGTCTGTATTTCCCCAGTTATCTTCCTTAACGGCTCAGGCATTTTACAGAAAAGTCAGATGTGTCATGTTGTTAGAGTACGTTGAAACAGAAGGTTGTATTGTAATAGCCTCACAGAAAAGCGGTGGACCCTTAAGTGATCAGTTCTGGGAAGTTTGTTGGATGTTTATTTCATAGCCTTCTGTCTGACTATTCTAATGTTTAAAAAATGCAGGGAATATCAAACTGAACACATCACTAACTGGAGCCCATGCAGTGTTTGGCGGTTGTGGAGTAATTCAGATTCTTTAATACAGTTGAAGGGGGTCTTTAATGGTATTACCAAGACCAAGATTTTCAAGAGTACAAGCCTAAAGTTAAAAATTTTTATGTGCTCCTTGACCCTCTGATGTCTGTGTGAACTGTTGGGTGCTCAGTACTCTTGAAAAATCGGGTAAGCCTAAATATGGATTTTGAATTCTAACCTCAGGCTGCTGTTAAAATTTTTGGGCTCTGTGTATAAAAGTGTAGTGGTGATACTTATGAGTGCCTCACCACATGTACACAATAAAAATGCTGTGTACAGTGCAAGAGTTAGGAATTGTTTGTTTAAATTTCAGTGCAAGAGGTAGTTGGAAACAGTGCTTGGCGTACTCATATTGTCTTGTCTTGTTTTGTGTTTTTTCCTGCCACAGGTTCTGTTGGGACAGAAAGCTGCTACAGCAGTCTTTACAAGGCCTCATTCGACAACATGGCTACTTATCTACAAAAGAAGGAGGAAAGAATACAGCAGCAGCAGCAGAATAAAAGAAAAGAGTTGCAGCATGAATCTAAGAGACAAACTAAAAAGATCAAAATAAGAGACTCCTCCTAATCATTACTAAACATTAACTGCACTATTTACTTGAAACTTATGCAAGAGTGAGAGAAATTGATCTAGGCACTGAATTTTTTTATTTTATTTTATTTTATTTTGTTTAAAGCAAAGTGAACAACAAGCAGTTTGTATGTCAGATACAGGATAGTTTTAATGAATCAGGTTCACTTTCTTGTCATGACATTATCCTGCTCGCAACAGATACTTTAGCGGTATATATTAGTCCCTGCCATTTTTTTCTGTCCCGGCTGTTGGAAAACTGAGTGCTGGTAATGCAGTGTTAACAGTCCAACTCAGAATATCTTTGTACTGAGTGCAGTTCTTGGAGAATGGGATTTGTCTGTCTTACTGTACTCCACATAACACTTAATTGGGGCTGGTTTCCCAAGGAAAAAAGTGTGTAATTAGAAGTTAATACCAAATATTTTAGTTTTGTTTTAGACAGTTCATTTAATATGGCAGCCTATAAAAGGATAATCATGAAGAATTAATCTTTTGAAAAAAATATTTTAAATATGTGTATATATAAGGCTGTAACTAAAAGGCTTTTGTCACATTTATTTTTATGCTTAAACTACAGATTTTGTTATGAATTCTGCTTTAGTATGTAATCCAATACTCTTACACAGAGGAAACTCACATTGGAAGCAGTGCAAGAATAGATTCTACATACTGTAAAGCAACAAAAGTTGTCAACCAAATCCCAGCTCCATTTGACGAAGACTGGTTTGCTGCATTCTGCCTATCCATAGAAGTGGTTTCCGAGGACCCAGTGCAGTCCTATCTTGTGTGTTCTGCTTTTTTGCGACAAAAGCTTTCATTTGACACCAGCTAAGAAATAAAAATCTTGACTAACAGTTGAAGAAATCTTGTGGCATCCATTATGACTTCATCATACATTTATTTAGTGGTAGAGGAAAACTATCTGTATCAACACAACTTGTCTTCATGGAACATACTGTACTTCAAAGGGGATTGTAAAGCTGGGTATATAAAATCCATGTGATCCATTAAAAACATGAGAAACTGAACTGAACACCTATCCAGTTTCTTACATGACTTACAGTAGGGGTCCAAGCCTTTTTAGTTTTAAGTACTAAAACTTGTCATGTAACCAAAATGCAAGAGATTGATGACCTACCATGCAAAACCACTTCCATTTATTTCTGGAGTATTAGCTGTTGATCATTAACAAAACAGAACGCAGTGCTTATGTCCTTATGCTTAAAACTGCATTATCCTCTTGTTTTTATCATAGGAGCCACAATCAGGATCAGTGGGGCCCTTTTGTGCTTGTTGCTGTTCAGACTTCTTTAAAAATTGACTTTTCAAGATCACCATGTTTGAAAGTCCCACTTAAGGTGGCAGTATTAGATGCACTACTACGGAACCAGCAAATACGCTAAATTTATCTTAATGGTCTAATTTGGGTTTCTTTCCATATTGCTTTAAGAGTCCGCATTTTGTTATGAAAAAGCTTCCATTAGTGTTGGAGTGTGATGGATCATTGTCATGTGTTGGGCAGTCAGGGAAGGATTGTTGACTTGTTTGTTCAGTGTCGTACAGAATGTGGCACTTACCCTGGGTAACTTTTGGATACCATCCTGATACAAAATTCTGGCCAATGAGAGCAGCAGTAGGAAGCCTCCAGTCAGGCTGCTTAGGTCTCTGCTGCTCCCCACCCCTGTCTGGGAGAACAGCAGCGACTGGCAATGGAGCCCGGAGCTGCTTCCTGGCCCCCAGCAGAGCCCTTGGTCTGGATCCAGACCACGGCTTGCCTGATCAGACCCACAAGGCTCAGGGCTCTGCACCCTCCACCCCACCATGGGCCAGATGCCATGGAGGAGATCTGGATGGCAGGCCGGGGGTTTCCCACCACAGTTTTAAGCTGTTTAGCATGGGGAATACATTCAGTGGTAATGTACAAGAATGGGAAATTAAAAGTGTGGTGGGGATAACCTCCTTTAGCCCCCTGCTGGTGCCTCAAGGTAAAACCAATAAGATCATGGTCCGCTGACTGGGGTACTAAAGCCTGCCTAGCATGACAAACGCTGTAGCTCTACAGACCTTACCAAGCCCCACATGTTCTCTTGGGGAAGTAGTGCACACATTTGAGGGCACAGACCATTTCCACTGGAGAACTAGCAAACAGCTAAAATACTTGAATTCTCCAAACGTGCGGAAAAAAACTTTGGGATTAAAAATGTAGCAGATAATCAGAAAAGAATTTGAACAAAACTACAGATGTTACGATTAAGTAGTTTCTATATGACAGGATTTTAAGTATTGTGTTAACTAACTGTCCAGGGCCACTGAAGTAGTCATATCTGTAAGGGAGGGTTGGCAGCAGTTGGTGCTCAACAAACTGCATAGCAGTTTGTGGGGGTGGGAACAGCAGAATGTCTGCTATCAACCTAAGTGTCAGTCTTATGGAACCCATATGATACAGGGACAGCATATGTTACACTGACTATGTCTACACCAGAGTGTGTCAACAAAACTTGGCACTTCCACCAACAGCATTCTGCCTTTCTGGGAAGAGGAATAACGCCTTTGTTGAGAGTTTCTGTTCACAAAAGAGCTGTGTGGATGCTGCAGGGGGTTCAGTGAGGTAAAGATACTGAAAAACTCTGGTAGTTTATTGGAATTTCTTGAGGGATTATTGAGCTAACATAACAAAGGCTATGGGAAGAACTACCAGGAAAGCAACATGAGAATAGATCTAGGTAAGGAGGTTTCTCCCAGCACCAGGCCCTATCAGTGTGGGGACCAGAAGGGCCATTTTGCCTGGCCCTCAGGTGACAAAGGGGCCTAAAATTTTGACATTTTTTTATCAAGTCATTTTCATTTATTATACACCTTGCAGTTTTAACAGACAACAAAAGAAGCTCTATATACCTGCAAAAATTGATTAAAATCATTATGGAACATCAGGCCTTTGCCAATTTTGTGGTCACATCCAAGTTTTCATCTGTGTGGTTGGAGACGTAGCTTCTGTGATTAGCGATTCTATGTTATGAAACACTGTTTATAATCTTTGTGTAGTTTAGAGATTTTGAAAGTGGTAGTTAATTCTGTTACTGTAAAGTGATTTTGCTTGGTCTGAGGGTGAGTTTAACCTTTAAATTAGAGATTTAACTCTGCATAATAGATTTTTGTATTCCTTTTTTTTTTCTGTCTTTGTATACAATAACCATACCATGCTCAGCTGTAGGCTACCTCTTCATCCAGTTTTAGATTCACTTTTAAAGGCTTTTTTGTGACAATAAACTTTTAATTCTACTCATGTTATTTCTCATCTGGCAATTGCCCCATGTGCATATTCATAACAATGCACCAGTTATTCGAGGAATTTAATAATGGGAACATGTTAGCATACAAAATTTCAAGACTTCGAAGTAAGGCTATGCGGGCCGTAGTAAATAACACCCCCATACTGTTATATAATATTCATTGTGAAATATATACAATTAAAATTTTGTATAACGAATAACCTTTAGCAAATTAATGTATTATGTGTCACTGTTGGTTTTAAAAGAACCTCTTTATGAAAATGAAGCTAAGATTTGAAAATGGTGCAAATAAGAGAGGGTGAAAGCAAGAGCAAAACAGCAGTTGAGAGTTTAAAGCCCATAACATCATTTCTTATAGGAAAGATGCGTCAGCCATTAGATGGTGACCATACTGACAGTGACACTTCCAGTTCTGCCAATGAAAACTTCGTACCCACAAATATTTCAGTGCCACTGCCTCAAAATGAGGAAGTCCTTAATCAAGACACAGAAATGCCAACAGGAGCGATAAATGCAGAATCAATGTGCAGTTGAGTTGAGCAAGAACTTATGACTAGCATAGGACACAATGTGACAGTGACTTCAGAACCTGATGCTGTCATTTCTTAAAGTTAGCTTTCAGATTCCAAATAACATACTGAAAGATGCTGAAAATCGTGCTTTCCCACTCAGCAGCGACAAAAATTCTCCAAATAGAGAGCTATGCAAGAGACTGGTCTGTGCACCTTGTTTCATTTTTAATGGTAATACCTCAAATGCATCAGTACTGTCTGATCCATGCAGCTGGAGCATCAGTACAGGTTGGAGGAAGTTGAAAAGTCGAATACTTTTGCATGTAACTTCAGTATCGCATAAAGATAACTTACGTTGGCATTAACTGACAGTTCAGTTGAAAACTTACTCTTGAGTGAAATAAATACAGAAACTGATAACTGAGGGGGAACCTCCATGAATGCATATTGAATGTCATTTTTTTTCTTTCTGAACAGGTATGGAGTTTGTTTGGTTCCAGTCAATATATCTATGACCCTACAAATGGAACCTTTCTTGGTATACCTGAACTTGTTAGCAAGTACGACCCACTTTTATCAGGCCACTTAAGTGTCTTTAGCCATGTCTACACGTGCCCCAAACTTCGAAATGGCCATGCAAATGGCCATTTCGAAGTTTACTAATGAAGCGCTGAAATGCATATTCAGTGCTTCATTAGCATGCGGGCGGCTGCGGCGCTTCGAAATTGATGTGCCTCGCCGCCGCGCGGCTCGTCCCAACGGGGCTCCTTTTCGAAAGGACCCCGCCTACTTCGAAGTCCCCTTATTCCCATGAGCTCATAGGAATAAGGGGACTTCGAAGTAGGCGGGGTTCTTTCGAAAAGGTGCCCTGTCGGGACAAGCCGCATGGCGGCGAGGCACATCAATTTCGAAGCGCCGCGGCCGCCCGCATGCTAACGAAGCGCTGAATATGCATTTCAGCGCTTCATTAGTAAACTTCGAAATGGCCATTTGCGTGGCCATTTCGAAGTTTGGGGCACGTGTAGACGTAGCCTTTGTGAATCACAAGAGAGGGGAAAACACATGCAAATCTGTTATCTGTCTACTAGAATACAAAACGAGTTTATTGAGCTGTGTGGGACGTTTGTGCAAACAACAATTCTTGAAGAGATATGATGTAATGAAATACTTCTCAATTAATATTGATGCAACTATGCTGTTCGATATTGGTTGTTCAATATGTTACAATTGCAGAAAGTTCAAAGATTTCAATTGAAGAATGATTAATTTTGTTTGATAATTTCACGAAAGAGAAAAACTGGAAAAGGAATCACTGGAAGGCTTCAAGTTTTCAAGCCTCCATTGGCCTAGCTTGTGACAATGGATCCTATATGGCTGGGAAGTACAACACAGTACAAAGCAGTCCTTCTTGAGCAAAATCCAAAAGGTACTTTCCCCAGTTGCGGCAATCACACACTAAATCTTGTTGGGGTTGATTGTGCTGAATCATGGAAGGAAGCAGTCACGTACTTTGGAGCAATCCACCAATTGTACAGTCTCTTCAACAGCAGTCCTTAAACGTGGGAAATTCTGAAGAAGCATCTGCCTGTTTCCCTTCACAGCACGTCATCAACGAGATGATTAGCATGAATTGATGGCATTAAACCAGTTGCACAGCATTTGGAGTCTGAGAAAAGTTTTAAGTGAGCTTGATTCTCTTATTCTTACAGCACAGTCTCTCACTGAGCTTAAGTCAATTCAGAAGTATACATCCAAATTTGAATGCATTTTAAAGTTGTCCATGTGGATAAAGTTCCTAAAAATGGTCCCCAAAACCAATCTTGTAACTGAAGCATTCAGTGCTACACTAGGTGTCGAGAGGGATAACACTGAATGATGACTGAAAGAGTCCAGATCAGTAGCACGGGGTATTGATGTGTCCATCCGAGTTTTTCACCAATCACATCCTAATAAATCTCATGGAGAAAGGCACTGTCAGGTCAATGTTTTATTTTTTAGTATTGACTCCATCAAATCTGGTCTTACATATGAGTTTGAGTTACTGTGACAACTATGTATCCCTTTTGGATTAGAGAATTAAGTGATGAAGATCTATATTTAGCAGCTAAACAGTTTCAACAAAGGTACAACAATGACATTTCAAGAGATATCTGTGACAAGATTGTCTTCCTAAAATGTATACATTCCACCGCCTTTAAAATGGACTACAAGCCAAAAGAACTGCTTCTAGAAATATTCAATATCAACCTGTTGACTATTTTGTAACATCACTCTTGCATTACATATTTTTCAGTCTCCCTGCATCAGTGGCTTCAGGTGGGTGAACAGTCAACGTCTTAAAATGAGTAAAGAACTATCTACAATGGGACAATAATGTTTGAATGGCTCACAGTGCTTAATGTTAAGTGATCTTCAACATAAATTAGATTTTTCTTCAATTATAAATGAATTTGCACACAGTGAAGCCAGAAAAGCATTCCTAAAATGAAGAGTTTTGCTTGCAGTGAAAACTCACCAAGTTAAATTTTTAATATACGTTCTAGTACTGTAATGACTTAATTGTTAATAAATACATGTCTCAAGTGTTTGTTTTCATATATTCTTTTGATTTTAGTATGACCCTGTGGATGAGAAGCTGGATATGTCAGGCATTTGGGTCTGGGCTGGGGTCTCTAAATGCAAAATGGCTCAAGCCTCTGTCATTCTCTGAGAGGGTCTGCCCAGAACAAAAGTGAAAGGGAGTGGAATAAACTGTTGGCTTCAAGGATCCTGTCTTCAAAGAAGATTCAAGCTTGTTTAGCCAAGCTAAGAGCCTGGAGATCAAAGCTACTAAAGAGTTAAGTGCTTCTGAGGCAGGAAGATGTGTCTAGTGAGACAGATTGACAGAGAGATGTTCCTTGGAGTGTCAAAAGGAGGCTTTCCCAGGCTCTGGGAATGGTCCCCCAGTGCATTCAGTCTGTTTGGGTATTTTCTCTTCAATGCTTTTGTGCTAAAGGAGGTTGTCTTTTTTTCTAAATTAACCACTTTAAAGACTAACAATACTTTATTAGGTGGTGAGCTTTCTTGGGGCAGACCCACTTCCTCAAATCTTCCTCACCTAATAAATTATTTTGTTAGTCTTTAAACTGCTACATGACCGCCGGTTTGTTTTGTTAGAATACAGACTAGTACCTCTCTGTTACTAAATTAACCACTGTCATTGTTCTGACAAGGAACAGAACTGCAAGGTCTAAGCCTGAACCAAATCTACTTCAGGCTTCCTGTACTCTATGAGAAGGTTGTGGTGGATTTTCCCCCTTGCAGCCAGTTGGTGGTGAAAGGCCCAGGATATGCCATATCAGTTGGTGTCAGTGGAGCAATATATCCAGCAACTGACCCCACAGTGTGTCTGACTCTGGCTTTTATTCGCTCCTCTGGCTTATCTGAAGTTCCTTTTGTCAAAGATTTTCTCAATGTCTCCAGCATGAACTCAAACGATTGGTACTTTCAGGAGGATGCAAATTTTTGGAGCAGAAACTAGAGACTGAATATTACAGAATTGTGGAGAAATTCTGGGAACTGAAGCTCTGGAGAGGTGCCATACATGGTATTGTTTCATGTACTGTATACTGCGTAATAACATGAAAACATTCCGTGCTTGTATAACTGAACTGGCTAGTAAGAAAACTATTTACAGAGATGCTGCAACTGCAGTGAGCATTTTAGCTCTACGTGACAGTGTCTCTTCCTGCTGCCTCCTCCAAAGTTCACTCTCTTCACTCCTGCCCCACGTTCTCCTTCCAAGTTCCATCCTGGTTGCTACAGTCATGCATCTTCTAAAGGGCTGAAGATTTGGTTGCACAAGGAGTTTTTAACATCAGAAGGGAGGACAGCTTCTTTCCCCCCTATTTAACATAAAGGGATTCAACTTTAACATTCCAAACCGTCTATTTCAGTTTTTGTAACGTGTCCAAGTTACTGTAGTTCTATCAGAGATCCTGGTGCAAACAGCTTTTCCAATAGCTGGAATGTAATATGGGTCACTGCAGGGAGAGATTAATGAAAAGGCCGCATTGGGATACTTGATAGTTGTAGTGACTAACGGCAGATTATTCCACTACACAAGTGTTTGATAGGTCTGCATATTTTCTGTCTTCTCCTCTTTCTTGTTTGTTTCTCTCTGTGTAGTTATCTAGACCACACTTAGCACGTGGGCTTTTAAACTACTTCAGGGTGGTAAATGTGGGTGATTGCTTTGGTTTACATCTTGGCTTGGAATGCTGGGACTAAAGCGTAACTTAATGTCCAAAATAAACAGGGGCATGTGACGTGTGGCAGAGTTTTCTAACAGAACCATTTATCCCAAGAAACATTTTTACAGTTAAATAGACCAGGACTGCACTGCTTTGTGTATACCAGCCCCTCAGTCCTTGGATCATGCTGATAGTTAGGATAGTGGTTTATTGCTTTGCTGTGCTTGACCAGAAGCTTTCTCGTAAAACTGTAGTTCAGTTCCTGTATTTATACTGTACAACATTAAAGGCCTGACTGTAGTATGGATCACTGTTCTCTAGTAAGTAGAATAAAATCAAATACAGAAGATTGACGTCAGTGGAAGGTAGCCATGTTAGTCTGGATCTCCAAAAGCAACGAGGGGTCCTGTGGCACCTTATAGACTAACAGAAAGGTATGAGCATGAGCTTTCATGGGCAAAGACCCACTTCGTCAGATGCAGGTGAGCGGGTCTTTGCCCACAAAAGCTCATGCTCATACGTTTCTGTTAGTCTATAAGGTGACACCGGACCTCTCGTTGCTTTTTTAGCAGAAGGTTACAGGACTAATTTCAACATGTTAAAGGCAGCCCTGAACTGAATACCAACCTGTGCAGAGTTTGAAATTGAGGTCCAAGTTTCACATCTAAAATATCTTACTGTACATCCCTGGCCAGATGTTCAAGTGTTTTTCTACCAGCCCTCAATGAGTGCAGTAGGGGACGCTAAAGACTCAAAAATTTAGTCATCAATGTGTCTGCCATATTTACCCAAAGGCATAAGCCCCTGATTTCATCAGCTAGTTTAAATACTAACAACATATTTGTCAATATCCTGATTGATGCCAGCTTTGCAGACGGTGGTAGAATGGGGCCCAGGCAGACCCACACTGGTGACCCCGCTTTCTCCCACACCAGAGTTAGTGGGGACTGTGCAGTGTGTGATGCCTTCCCCCACTCCTCCACATGACCTTGGTGCAAAAACTGCACAGAGAAGCCAGTGAGCAGCTGAAGCTGGCACAGCAGCTGCAGCTAAAGGAGAGACCTACAGGCGGACGTCAAGTGTTTCTGAAAATTTTGATGGGACATCCCTTCTTCAGTGAAGAATGGCTGTTGGCCCCACCTATTCTCTCCTCCATCAGTCTCTTTGGCTCAGCTTCACTTCACCTGACTCTTCTGTGTGTCCCGCCTCCTGTTCCTCCCTTTTTCTGTCCCATCTCCATTTCCATTCTGTTTCACTCACGCATATCCTCCTAACAAAGTCTCACCCAAATAAACAGTGGCACTGAGCTGATGGTTGCTGGCCATCACTCTGCTTGTACATCTCCTTCCCTGTCGTCCTCCTTTGTAAGTTCTGTGGGGCAGGGACTCCTTATTACTCAAGGTATATCATTGCTACTAGGAAGATGGACGCTACTGTATCGGCAGAGATGCCTAAATCAAACTTTCAGGGTGCACCCTCCCCACTCGGTGCCGGTACCCTGGCTCCTCGTTAGGAGAAAGGAAACCAATGGGAGTGTTTGCTCCTGTTGACCTCTCACAGTGGAGATGGTGTGAAAGTTCAAACTAAGTTACGTTGGCTCCAGCTATGTAATTAACGTAGCCAGATTTGCATATCTTAATTTGACCTTTCTCTTTAGTGTTGACCTGGCCTCAGTTTGTGCAAGATTTAACACCGGGGTCCTGTTCTTGGCTGGTCCCTGACACTATCGCTACGTCTACATGGGGATGCTACATTGAAATAGCTTATTTCGATGTAGCGAAATCGAAATAAGCTATTTCGATGAATAGAGTCTACACGTCCTCCAGGGCTGGTGTCGTCGACATTCAACGTCGACGTTGGGCAGCACTACATCGAAGTAAGCACTGCAGGGGAGCATCTACACACCAAAGCAGCCCACATCGAAATAAGGGTGCCAGGAACAGCTGCAGACAGGGTCACAGGGCGGACTAGCACTTCCAGGGCAACAGCAAGCTGCTCCCTTAAAGGGCCCCTCCCAGACACACTTGCACTAAACAGCACAAGATCCACAGAGCCAACAACTGGTTGCAGACCCTATGCATGCAGCATGGATCCCCAGCTGCAGCAGCAGCAGCCAGAAGCCCTGGGCTAAGGGCTGCTGCACACGGTGACCATAGAGCCCCGCAGGGGCTGGAGAGAGCATCTCTCAACCCCTCAGCTGATGGCTGCCATGGCGGACCCCGCTATTTCGATGTTGCAGGACGTGGATCGTCTACACGTGCCCTACTTCGACGTTCAACGTCGAAGTAGGGCACTATTCCCGTCTCCTGTTGGGGATAGTGACTTCGACGTCTCGCCGCCTTATGTCGATTTCAACTTCGAAATAGCGCTCGCCACGTGTAGACGTGGCGGGCGCTATTTCGGAGCTGGCATGGCTACTTCGAAGTAGCCGGCTCATGTAGACGTGGCTTATAGGGGAAACTTGGATTTTCTGTACCATTCACATGTATGGAGCCACGATTTATCTGTCTTCAAGTTACAAAAAATGTTTACATTTATCAATACTCCATGAGTTGTTACTATCTGGGAGGTAAAACCTGAAGAAATATCAGATTTCTCCCCCTGCTTTCCTCCCACTCTGAGATAGCTTGACCAATCCCGGGGATACATGTACCACAGTCCCATACTATGTATCAGTTCCTGGAATTGTGGCCTTTCAAAATACACATGTAAATGTGATTCCTTGCTGCTAGATCAAGCAGACGTTTTTAGTAACCCAGTTTAGAATATCTGTATTTTTTTATAATGAAGTTTAGAAAAATTAAAATTAATAATGCCTTTAAAAAAAAACCACCAGAAGCAGCCTACTTGTTCTAAAACAGGTGACAAAAAGTCATTTTAGCTACCCATTTTACTCACTTTTCCGTGCAAGCCTGAATGTGAGAGTCTGACTTGAAGGAACAAATCATGCATGTGGTTTCACTGCTGTCAGCATGATGACTGGTATGTGCAAGGCAATAAGGATTTGACCAGAGGTGGGTGTGACAGATTGACAATATATTCAAACACCCTGAATGAAATTTTAAGATAAAACTTTACTGAACTGGGTTAATATAGATAGTGAAGATAACTCCCAAATCTACAATGGAACTTAAATGTTGCCATACCTAGCTCTTAAATAGGATTAGAAAGGCTATTTTACCTCTGTGTTTGGCACTAGTGTTCTTGAACTACTTTGCCCAGTTCTGGTGGTCACAATTAAAAACAGAATGTTCCTCATAGAATCACAGAATTGAAAGGAACTTCAAAACATTATCAAGTCCATTCATGGCAGGAACAAGCACCCTCTAGACCATCCTGGATAGGTGTTTGTTTAACTGGATCTTAAACAATTCCAATGATGGAGATTTCACAACTTTCTTGGGCAATTTATTCCAGTACTTAACCACCCTGACTGAAAAGTTTTCCTAATTTCCAACCTAAACCAAGGGCTGCAATTTAAGCCCAATGCTTCTTGTCCCGCCCTCACAGGTTAAAGAGAATAAGTTTTCCTCCCTCCTTCTTGTAACAACCTTTTAGGTAATTGAAAGCTGTTGTCATGTACCTTCTCAGTCTTCTTTTTTCCAGACTAAACAAGCCCAGTTCTTTCAATTGTCTCTCATAGGTCATGTTTTCTAGACCTTTATTCATTTTTTTTGCTCTTCTCTGGCCTTCTCCAGTTTGTCCACATCTTTCCTGAAATGTCGCACCAGAACTGGACGCAGTACTCCAGTTGAGGCCTAATAAGTGATAAATTAGAAAGGGTTCAGAGAGCTGCGAGAATGATTAAAGGATTAGAAAATATGCAATATACTGCTGGACTCAGGAGCTTAATCTGTTTAGTTTAACAAAGCAAAGGCTAAAGTATGACTTGATTACGTGTTTAAGAAGAAATAGTTAATGGGCTCTCCACCGTAACAGAGAACAAATCAAATGGCTGGAAGTTGAAGCTAGACAAATTCAGACTGTAAACAAGACATAAATTGTTAACAGCAAGAGTAGTTAATCATTGAGACAGATTAGCAAAGCTGGTAGGTTATTTATTTTGTTTGGTTTGTTTTTATTTTAATGGTTTCTTTAGTAAAGGCAGTACCCATTCATGTCAGACTTTTCTTTTTGTTTTCTTTTTTTTTTTGGTTGTTATTTCACATTATCATAACAAAAATGCAAATGCCTCACAAGTCCCATTTAGTAAAGCTCACTGAACACTTATGTGTTGGCTGAATTTAAAAAAAGCTGTTTTTCAGGATCAATAGTCACTTTGTCCTTTTACGTAATTGAATGTATTGTCTTCCAACACTGCTGAATAATATTCTTCTTCCAGGGTGGACAGTTGCTTTGTGAGGAGAAAAAAATCACATGTCTTATAAAAGATCTGTCTAATTTGGGGCCATAAATACTAGCATGCCTTAATAAATTGCACTTAGGTATTTCATGTTGTCACAATAGGGAGTATTAATAATGTGGATTTTCCTGATTATGTTCCTAGGCGTAAATTTTGAATAAACTCACAGCTGAGTAATATGCTGTACCCTAAATTCCTATTCTTCACTTTCAACCAGAATTCCATCTTCATGTAACTTTGATCTGGGAACATCAACAATTTTCAAAACAGCTTTGGCCTCAGAGATGTATATGGAAAGAGCTGTATGTAGTTGAAAGATATCCAACTATACGTTTTCACTGAAGAGATTTCCTGTGTCTTTTGTAAAAAGGGGGAGTGTTATGTAAGAAATTCATCACTGCTGTCTCTTCAAAAGTTGCACACCTAAGTGTATGCTTACACTGCAGTTAGTTACCTGTAGCCAGCCTGTACCATCAGATTTGGGTTCATGGGGCAAGGGCTGTGGGGGCTTTAAATTGCAGTGTAGATCTCCATGACCTCCTGAGGTCTCTTCCAGTTCTATGAGGTGTGTATGTATGTATCTAAACTCAAGTTGCAGCCTGAGCTCTGGAACCTGCCCTCCCCACAGGGTCCTCCAACCCAAGCTCAAATATCTACGCTGCAATAAACAGCCTCTGAGCCCAACCTTGATGAGCCTGAGTTGGTTGGCAAAGGCCAGCTGCGGGGTTTAACTGCAGTTTAGACATACCCAGGGAAGGCAGACATGAAACAGCAAAGCATCTAATCTGAACAGTCGTATTAATCTATCCATTTCAGCATTACATTCTGCAGCCTTACTAGGAGTATGGTATAAGTTAAACTAACCCAGTATCAGAGTTGAAACCCACTTGTTTTTGTCAATACAATGCAAACCTACTTTTTGTCCTGCTTTTAAACAGAAATTGCAGTCCCAGAATCTTACATCACCATGTTAGCAAGATAGCAACTCCCCAGCTGAGGTTTGGTTAATTTATTAGCGTGTAATACCTTCCTTCAGCACCTTAACTCTCCTTTGTGACTCAAATCTTTTACATTAAAGGGGAAGGGCCTGGTGATGTTCCACAACAGCAGAAATTTAAGGCAAGTATGTGGACTTGCATCTATTTTTTTTTTTTACATTTAAAAATACTGGACTGATATTCAAATTACTGATCAAGCCAGCAGTTTATGGTATCTCCTGTGTAACCTACAACGATGATCCATCCGTACCCCGTCCAGGAACTCTGTCATGTAATTTTTTCAATTTTTTTTAAAAGTAACCAAATATCCTTTGAAATATATCCCTTATTTTCTGTATGTTCTACTACGCAGGAACAACATTCACACAATCACTTTCTTGAATACCTCGGGTATATCTAAGCTGCCCAGTTTTGTCGAGGAAAAGAACGTCAACGCACAGAAATCGAGGACAAGCAGGGGAGGGGTTGTGTGTGCGTTTGCGTGACGGGCAGGAGTGGCCAAGACAAGTTTGGAAATGAGATTGGAGAAAATAGAGGGGGGACGGGGAAGGTCCATCAGAGGGTCTGTGTAAATCCTTCCCATTCACATATCAGAGGGGTAGCCGACTTAGTCTGTATCGTCAAAAATAAGAAACCCTGTGGCACCTTATAGACTAACAGATATTTTGGAGCATAAGCTTCTGTGGGCAAAGACCTGCTTCGTCTGCCAGAAGCTTATGCTCCAAAATATCTGTTAGTCTACCAGGTGCCACAGGACTACCCATTCAAAGGATCAGATCATTGTCTGTCCCTGAGGGTGAGGCTTGATGTCTCTCAGGTGGAAAACTTGCCTCCTTTGGATTGCAAGTGCTCATGAGGAGAGTATGGGAGTTTGGGGATTGATTTATGAACTACGCTGGTATTTTATTTTTGGATTTAAACACGCGGCAAGCAGCTGCCAGAAAGGGGAGGGAGGCGTGAGGGCTGGTGGAAGTGACTACAGCCTACTGTGTATTTGAGTTTGTCTGTCTGTGAGCACGCCTGTCTGTCTGTGTGTCTGTTTGTTCAAGAACATCCACTAAAGGCAAGAGCTGGGCCCACCAAATTTGGTATTACAGCTTAAAGCAAGGTCAGGGGTTGGTTGTGGCAGGGCAATGGGGGCTGTGCCCGGGATGTGATTGTTTCTCATAAAATGGAAAGGGAGGGCTCTGCTGGAAGGGACATTGTGGGACAGTCTCCTGCCCCACCTCACTCCTGAGGGCTCCTGTGTTACTCTCAGAGCTTCACAGCCCAGTCAGACCTCAGTGTCTAGTCCCAGTTCGCAGGCCCTGTTGTCCAGTCAGTCCTCAGCAGCCTAGGTTCTCCCCACCTTAGGCTCACAGGGAGGTGGCGATAGGGGAGCTTGGGCCCTCCCGCTCCACCAAGCTCCAGCCCAGGGCCCTGTTGGTGGTGGGTGTGCGACCTCAGCGACCAGCTCAGCAGGGATCCCCACGGCAACACGCCAAGCTCACGGGTTACCTTCCTGGTTCCCCCACCCTGGGCTACTTCCTACCCTGTTCCTGGTGTGGTCCACCGTCTGCATTCTGACCGTGCTTCCTGTAGCCATTCCTGCTGCAGACGGCTCATGTGGCAATGACTACTGCCGCCGCCGCTGCCCCTGCTGCTGCTGCAGCTGCTCAGGCGCTTGCTGTGGCTGTTCCTCAGGCAGCTGTAGCTCCCAGGCTCCAGCAGGAGCTCCTTCTCCCTCGCTGGCCAGACCCAGCTGCCAGGCTTCCCCAGCCTCTAAACTTGGGCTACAGCCGGACCATGTCCAGCGAGGTCTTGGAGGTGGGGGCCTTTTCCTTCCAATAGGGCTCCCCCCCACTCAGCAGGGGTTGGTACGACCCGTCACACACCCTCCTCATTAAGAAAGGGTCCTCAGATTGCTCCTCCCGCCCTTTGTCAGGGTTGAGGCGGGAAAAAAAGTCAGCACTTACGTGTGCCTTTCCTGGCCGGGGTGCCATTTGAAATGTGTATGGCTGCAGGGACAAATACCAGCGCATAATTCACTTGTTTGAGTCTTTCATTGTTTGCAGCCATTTAAGTGGTGCACGGTCTGTTACCAGGGTAAAAGTATTGCCCAGCAGGTTATATGGAAGGGCTTTGATGGCCCATTTTACTGGCAATGCCTCCCTTTTTATTACAGCAACGAAGGGTCCTGTGGCACCTTATAGACTAACAGAAAAGTTTTGAGCATGAGCTTTCGTGAGCACGGACTCACTTCATCAGGTGCCTTCGTTGCTTCCTTCATGCCTTCATCAGGACCCTTCGTTGCTGTTACAGATCCAGGCTAACATGGCTATCCCTTTTTATTGTGGTGTGATGGGGTTCAGGGGTCCCCAAGCTCTGCACCCCGTCCGCAGGCAGGAGTGACTCTCACTCAGCAGGAGAACAGCGGGTTCGTTAGCTGACAGGGCACAGTGTCGTACAGAGGTGTCAGTACAGCCGGCAGAGGCAGCCAGTCCAATCCATGTTGGGGAGAGGAGGCCGCAAGGGGCCCCTGGCGCCGGGGCCTTGCCCCCTCCTTTGTCTCTCTCTCTCCCAGCCCAGACTAATGGCTTTCCAACTCCCAGTTCCAACTCTAACCCCTCAGGCTCCAACTCCCCCTTTGTCTGCAGTCCAGAGGTGTCACCTGGTCGCCTAGGTTACCCTCAGCAGAATCCCCGCACCCTCTGTGAGCCACACACGTACACACACACATCCCCCACTACACCACATGTGGAGTACCTGGTCTTCTGAGGAAACAAGTTGCAGCTTAAGAAAAGGATTGGGTGCTCCACTCCGCCCACCTCCTGGGACAGTACCGGACCCAGGCCCACCTCGGAGGCATCTATTTGTAGGATGAATGGCTTGTTGAAGTCTGGCTGGGCAAGGACAGGCTCTCGGGTTAGGTGAACTTGTAGTATTTGAAACGCTTTCTCACATTTCTCTGACCACTCCACTGTCCAGGATTGTTGGTTCTTAGCCAAGTCCATCAGTGGGGCAGCTATAGTGAAAAACCACCGATAATACCCCACTAAATCCAGGAATTCTCATACCTGGTGTTTTGTAGTGGGTGTGAGGTAGTCCCCGAGGGCCTACACTTTATCAATTAGTGGTTACACCTTCCCCTTTCCTACAGTATAGCCCAGGTACTTCACCTCTCCCTGACTCATATGGCATTTGGCAGGGTTTGTCGCGCCTGTAGCACCTTCTCCAGGTGTCGTAGGTGTTCTTCCCATGTCCGGCTATATACAATGATATCATCAATGTATGCAGCTGCACACCCTTCATGCAGGCCCAGCATGTGGTTCATAAAGTGCTGAAATGCAGCTGCTGCCCCGTGAAGACCAACTGGCATCATTGTAAATTGATACAGCCCGAATGGAGTCAGGTATGCCATGTTTTCCTGTGCCGTGGGGGTCAAAGGGATCTGCCAGTATCCCTTCGTGAGATTTAGTGTCAAGATGAACTTGGCACACCCTAGTTGCTCTAGCAATTCATCCACCCGGTGCATGGGGTACACGTCAAACCTTGAGATGACATTCACTTTTTGGAAGTTGATACAGAATCACACTGTTCTACTGGGCTTTGGGACTAACATGATAGGGCTGTGCCACTCACTTCTTGACCCCTCAACCATGCCCAGTGCCAGCATCTTGCCCAGATCCTCCCTTATGTGTCCACATCTTCCTGGGTAGGGGTTGATGGTGATCTCTCACCTTTTGACCTGGAGTAGTAGCGATGTTGTGGCTGGTTAACTTGGTCCTCCGTGGCTTATCTGACAGGACCTATGGGAACCGGGCAGTCACTCCTTGCAGCTGTTTCACCCTCAACTCAGGTCTGAGGTCCACCGACTGGGGACCCTGGGTCTCCCCGGCCTGAGGTTTGAGCTCCACCTCTAGAGGGGAAGGGGCAATCATCATGGCCTCCCGTTCCTTCCACGCCCTTAGGAAGTTCACATGGTACATACGAGTCTCATTACGCCACCCCGGCAGGCTTATTTCATAATCCACAGGTTCCAATCTGCGGGTCACTTCAAAAGGGATCTGCCATCTGGCTAGCAGCTTGGACTCGGCTGAGGGTAGTAAGAGTAACACCCGATCTCCAGGTAGAAAGGTCCTCATCTTTGCCCCCTGGTTATAGTTTCATGCTTGATCCTCCTGTGCCTTCTGTAGATTGTCACAGGCCAGATGGCCCAGCTCCTTCAGCTGCTCCCAAAGCTGCAGCATGTAATGGACTGACTCCTGAGTGCAGGTTTCCTGCTTTTCCAATGTCTCCCTCACTAAGACCAGGATTCCCTGTGGGCAGTGCCCATACAATAGTTTGAAGTGGGAGAACCCAGTGGAGGCTGAGGCACCTCTCTCATGGCAAAAAGTAGTGCCAGTAAGCATTAGTTCCACAGTCATGGATCGTCTTACATGAACTTACATAGCACGGCTTTGACAGTCCTGTTAAAACACTCAACCAACCCATCTGTTTGTGGGTGGTATACAGACATCTTCAGGGCGCGAATATTTAGTAGACGGCACAGCTCAGCCAGGAGCTTGGAAGTTACTCTGGTCCCTTGGTCTGTTAGGCTCTCCTTAAGAAGCCTGACCCTCGCAAACACCTTGAGGAGCTCATCTATGATAACCCTGTCTGTTGTGGTTCATAATGGAATGGCCTCTGGATAGTGGGTGGCATAGTCCATAATAACCAAAATTATTTGTTCTTGTTCATGTTCCACTTGAGTGGACCCACCAGGTCTAGGCCAATGTACTTGACCGGTGTTCCTACCACTGGTAGGTGTACCAGGGGCTCCTGTGGGGCTCTGGTTAGGCTGGTCTTCTGACACTCTGGGCACAAGGCACACTAGTCACCAATGTCCCAATGAATCCCTGGCCAGAAAAGTCACTGGGCCACATCGTGTCGTGTTTTTCCCCAGCCCAGGTACCGCGTGACCTAGCTGAAGCAGTGCTTGCCAGCACTGCAGGGATAGCAGTAGCTGGCAAATGTCATCCTTTATCTGTGGCTCCTTCACCAGCTGATACAGCAGGTCATCCCAGATCTTGAACTCATCCCTGAGTCTTGTGCTGTGGCTGAGCCTCCTCCAGCCTAAATTCCCCAGCCTGCTCCCAGGCCTGGCTGAGGGTTGTGTCAGTCCATTTTTCTCCCAGGAAATCCCCTTCTAGGTCATTGCCCATCTGCCGGACATAAACAGGCAGGGCTGTCCCCTGGGCCTGGGGTCTTCCCCCGCATCAATCCCACCCCCCAGGTTCCCTCTCCTGGGTCTTCCTCTGACTCCTGACCAGCCAACCCTGTTTGCATAGGGCAGGGCTTCCTTCCTTGGCGGATCCTCAGGGCTTCACTTTGCAGGAGATCTGCGAAGTGGGGCCAGTCCCAGCCTAGCACCACCAGGTATGCTAGCTTCGCAACCACTACCCCTGTCCAGCATTGCTTGTGGGCCCCCACTGATAACTGGACCTCAGTTGTGGGACACACCCGCACATCCCCGTGTATGCACTGCAACTGCACCATTGCGTTCCCCTGGGCAGGCCCTGCGGTCAGTTCCTCACGGATCAGGGTTTGACTGCACCCGGAATCCACCAGAGCCAGGGTCTCCATCCCATCCACCCTAATCGGAACCATTATCCAAGAGTTATCCCTCCTCTGAGCTTGGGACCTGGCCACCAGTACCTGCCTGAAACTACAGTCCATGAATGGGCAATCCCACTTGAAGTGGCCTTCCTGGCCACACTCATAGCAGCAGCCTCTGCTCAGGCCAGCCAGTGGGGGCTCTTGGGGAGGTGTGCATCACTCTCAGGGTGGGTCCATCTACACTCAACCTGGGGCTTCCTGGTGGGTACGTTTTGGGAGTAAGGGACTTGGAAGTGCCCGCAGCTACGTGGCTTGACAGCGCTTTGAAGTTAGCAACTTCGAAGATCATGCGGCGGGAATTATGCTAATGAGGTGCTGCATATACAGCGCAGCACCTTATTGCTATGCACCAACCAGGCTCATTTACATGCCCCCTTTGAAGGAGGGAGCTAGTGCAGATGAGTCATTAAATGTGGCCCCTCCTCAGAGCCAGGATCCAGGAGTACCACTGCTACTCCACACACATGCCCCAGTGCTGGGCAGGAGAAGCACATGGTGTTGGTGGTGGCGGAGGCTCTGGGGCAGCGTTTGTGCTGTTAATGGTGGTGGTGGCTCTGGTGAGTCACAGGCACCAAGTTAGAGTGTGGGGTGGGGTGGGCTAGAGGTGCCTGGCTCTGTGGGAGAAGGAGGGTATTGAGCCCCATATTATCTATCTATCTATCTATCAATCATATGTGGTGCTTTGCACTCTGTCCATGGCTCTTCGTCCCTAACTGGTTGGCCACCCCTGCTCTATAACCATGGGGGAGAGGCAGTAACAGTCAGAGATACGGACTGGGACAACTCGACTCTGCCCTGGTGCAGTGTTGGTAAGAGGGCCCCTGGCTAAGGGTGGGTGGATGGGGCTCTGGATGCAGCTGGCCACCATACAGGAGTAGGGTTCCCATGCTGGCACTGGGCATGGTGAGCCCACCACTCCCATTCTGGCCCCCATCTCCCACAGATGGAGCCCAAACAGCCCCAATGACTCTCAGACCCCATGCTGGACAGCTGGGGCTGGGGAAATGAGGCCCCAGCCCTGGTGAGCCCGAGGCAACGCTCTCAGCTCCTGGCCACAGCACACCCATGCTGCAGCATCGAAGCTCGGGTGGCTGGGCACTGTGAGCCCCGTCACCCCAGCCAGCTGCAGGGATCCACCGCCTGGGCAGCTTGGCGGCCATATTCCCAGCCATGAGCCCCTCAAAGCCCAATCCCCTGCCTTGAGCCCCCCCATCCAACCTTCTGCCTGGACTCCTGTGCCCTCCATGTTTCTGCCATGAGCCCCCCCACAGTACCACTTGCCCTGATTCCTCCACCACCCCAGGGACTTCTGCCCTGAGTCCCCACACGGACCCAAGCAATGCCAAGTACAGTTGCTAGTTTATCACAGTGGAAGCTTACAAAGAGAAGCCAAGCCATACTCAAGGATGAAATGTAGTTAGAAATAAGGTAGACATTGGGCACAGAGAGGTTCATGCCCTCACACCACTAAAAACTCACAATAATTTTGAGTTTTTAACAAGATATGTAGTTATTCTTAATGGCTCCTCCTGTTAAATAGGTTTGGCAGTTAGATTTTTATCAGTCATTGTCCTTTTCACAACGGGCTAGGAACCCATGACAAATTATTTACACTGTGATACTTGACATTTACAGATAGGAAAGGAAAGCAAATGCTGCTTGAGAACTAAAGAGTTTGATGTTAAAAAAAACTTTGTATATTGACATTTTTAAAGGTCACAAATCTTTAAAGCTTTGAATCACAGCATCTGTACTGGAATAATTATTGCCTGAAGCCCCCTTCCCCCAATTTCCTGTAACCATGAAAAGTTAAACAGTTAAAAATTAAAAATGCCCAAAAATATCCATCAACATCAGAAAAAATTAATTCCGCCAAGTCTACTTTAAAATGCCATCTTGGAATGACAAAGAGCAAAATAATGTTATCAACAGGAAACAAAACAACAACATAGGAGCCCTTAAAATCCCCCACTCTCAGACTGTTCCACTCTAAGAAACAGAAAAGCATCCAATTATGGGCATGACAATGATTGCTTTCCATAGATTTTCACTGCTGAATCATGACAAAGATTTTAACAAAAACACTAGCTAGCTAATTGCAGTTCATGATCTCAGTCTGTATAAATCTGGCTTAAACTAAAATTAATTAAAGCTAGTTAAATCAGACAGTATTTGGGGAGTACTTGGAATCCTCCATAATGCCAGATCAAAACCAAACAATTTCTTTTATCACCACTCGACAAAGATAAAGTGGAAATTTCTCATGTCGAGTGCTGTCCCTTCTGAACTGTGGTCCCCAGTTCCTTAAATGGACAACAGCTCTCTGCACCAGCCCAAGAGCAGCTGTATGAGTTAATGGAGTTACAGCTCCTTTTGAATCACTCAGAGGGACTACAAAAGGATGTCTTTGGTCTTCTTTACAGTTTGCGCTGGCCCTGGAGCCTTTCACGCAGGAAAAGAAACAGTCGGAAGCACCGACAGCTGCTGCAGGCCCTGGGGAAAGGTGGGAAGAGGGCCCAGCCCTGCACCCCAGAAAGGGCAGGGCCCAGAGGGAAAGGGGCGGGGCTGTGGGCAGTCATACCTCAGCACCGCCCGCCCCATTCCATGAAGTCGTGTGCAGCCAGAGCAAGGCTGCCACGGTGTTTCAAAAGGGCCCCTTTCTCATCCTTGTCGGTGGGCCTGGAAACAATGAATGATTCACAGAAATAAAACTTGAAGGAGTATATCTGAAAATGGTTTTATCAGTAAATGTAATATTCATCACAATGATGGATATATAGCTAAAACCAACCATTGTCCTAAAAATAGTATCTAAGGACTCTGGGAAAGCAAATTTGCCAGCTCTGTGAAGTCACTGGGTACAGTTGGCAACAAATGTTATAAGATATCTGGGCATTCAGATCTCAGAAAACTTAGAGGAGCTCTATGATTCAAATGTCAAACTACTAATTCAGCCAATGAAAAAGAGACCTTGCATGCTGGGGGCATGTACGCAAATTCTTGGCTGGCACGAATAGCGACAGTAAAAACTAACATTTTAGCAAGGATGTTTTTTCTTATTGCAAAAGCTTTCCAAGATCATAGCAGGAATATGGAGAATGTCAGAAATTATATGGAAGAAGAAGAAGCAAAGAATCAATACAGATTTTATGGACACTGGTAGCAGTCTGGAGTTGCCAGCTTCCACACAGCAATTGTTGCTTACTTTTCTGCAGTGATTGGCAGCTCTCTGTTCTGGAGTCCTTACACCACAGTGCTAGGGCGAGCTCCCACAGAGTTACAGGCAGGTAGACGTGTGCACCCAAAAAGTCTGCAGCCACCTCTAGTCATTCCACATGTACATCACAATTCAATTCTACCATTCAGTGCTTGTTTCCTGAGCCCTGTACCAACGGTCCATGAACGCCAACAGCAACCTTCAGTTATTTGTTTCCATGGCAGACAGTTCTCTCTTTCACAGCTCATGAAATACTGCAAGACCTGCCATGTTGTGTTCATAACATTCATCCCCAGAACGGTCAGGATCCATGCTCTCAGGCAGAGACGGTGGGTGCACAACTTACAAGGCCTCTTGAAAAACTGCATGAAATGCAGTAGGAAGCCCACGGGAAGGAGACAACTGCATTACCCTCCTTCGCGCACCGTGGACCACTGTGATGGGGTTCAGGGGTCCCCCTGCACTGCACCCTGTCCGCTGGCAGGAGTGACTCTCACTCAGCAGGTACAACAGGAGGTTTATTAGGCAACAGATGCCCAGTTTCTCACAGAAGCGACAGTACAGCAGCCAGAGACAGTCCTTCCAACCCGTCCTGGGGAGAAGACCCCGAGGGGTGCCCCTCTGGGGTGTAGCTTTCCCCCTCCTCAGGCTGGCTGCCTTCCAGCTCCTCTTCCCCTAGCCTGTAACTGCCGCCCCCGATTCAAAAACCCAGCTCGGCACCTCCCTCCTCTTTGTTCAGGGCAGAGGTGTTACCTGCCAGTTGTAGCCCCAGGGTCATCCTTAACCACTGGGAGCTGCTGCTTGCCTCAGACATCCAGCCTGGCTCACACAGGCACTCCCCCCACTCCATCACAACCACTTTCCAGAGTTCCCAGTGGCAGAGAGTGACAGAGGGTGGTGAATTTGATCACGTCTTTCTGGCACCAAACACCTTCTAGACTTACAGGATAAACAGGGTGGCTTAGAAGTCGTTAAGTTGATAGAATCCCAGGGGAGGGCACCAATAATGGTTCTCATTAACACATTTAAAACTATAAATGGACCTACAATTTATACTTCTAACTTCACACAGAAGAATGATACATGCACCAAAATGGAATATACAAATCCAGCAGATTGGAACATTAAAATTGGTTAAGTTAATTTTATCCAAAGCATCTCCAAAGCATATTCATGTGCATCAGGATTTTTATAAAGCATGGGGGGGACCATTACACCCCTATTATATAATCAGAATAACTGAAACAATATAAATTCCTACACAAATAATTTATACCCAAACCTAATTTAAAAATCCTAAACAAAATTACAAAAATATTCAGAACAAACATTTAAAATATCTCTTCAAAAAATAAGTACACTCACAACAAATAAACTAATTTGAATTTACAAAAAAGCAGTCCTCTAACTTTCAACTCTCATAACTGTGTCCTTTTTCACATCATTAATAAAAATAATCTTTCCAAAAATTTATTAAAAACTTTTTAGAAGAACCACCCTCACTACACAAACTTTAAATAAAACAAAATACCATACGGCAATTAAAGCAAATTTTAGCTCAAACCCCAGCCCTAACAGGTTGAACATCTGTAGTGCAGCACCCTTGGGACCTCACCAGTCCCAAATGACTGAATTTACTGGGCAACAGGAGGTCAATATTGTCTAGCACATTTCCAATGCTGCCACTGCTTACTGGGCTCTTAGAAGACATTTAGGGGTAAATTACAGCTAAATAACTGCATAGAACACTGAGAGCCAGGACTGGTGGCTGGAAACAAACTTTATGGAACATGGAAAATTCAGCCACACCTGTGATCAGTGGTCATCCAACTAACTAAAATTATGGATTACGGATGTTGCCGGATAAGATAGTGCTGGAATAGAGAGATTCAACTTGTTAAATAAAAGAAAAAAAAAGAAAGCTAAATCAAAACCATAACACAAAATTCCAGGCCGCAAGCTATGCCTCCAAAATGTTAAATAATATAAAAAGAATTTAATTTTTACATAAGAATCCTAGCATCAATACGAACTCCGCAATGTTAAAATATTTAATGCAATTATAATCTATATTGATAAAACTTGCCCATGTGCCAATAAAATGTATACCTCCCTAGCAAAATCAACAACAATCAATTTTTCTTATAACCAATCCCTCCCTCTCAAGACCTTGTTTCACTGAAAATGTCACTGATGAGATAGGTATAAAATTTATCTGGCAATCAATGCAGAACATGAATCATCCCTCACAGCTGTCCTCCTCTCTGGGCTTGTCTACACTACCACCTTCCTTCAAAGGAAGGACGGTAATTAGCGTGTTGAGAGTTTACTAATGAAGTGCTGCTGTGCATAGGCTAGACATGTGCCGGTACTTCGAAGTTTAAAACTTCAGAGTTGCCGTGGGGGGGGAATTTGCTCAGTGAAAAAAGTAAATGACAGTCTCTGCCTATTGGACAAACAGAAAGCAAACAGCAGCAGTGTAAGCTTTCACCAGCTCTCTCTGTCGCGCCTGAGCTAGAGGGGCCAGTTCTGAGCTGAGAAGGTATTTAATTCTCCATACCTACTCTATCCTGGGCCTTCTGCAGAAGCAGTCAGCCAGCCTGCCAATTACTCTGGGGCATATTTGTGATGCAGCCTCCTGGTTTACGCACCAAGAATTGAGTTGAGATTCCTGTCTAACACGATACTGATTTAAAGTAATAAAGGCAAAAGGGTAGATTGCGGCCAGCCCCTGAGAAGGATGCAAGAAGGTGATTGTTATTGCAATTCTTATGCTCTCTGAAATAGAAGGACCACTGATAGCTACTCAAAAAAGGCTAGGTGAAGTTGGTGCCATGGCTGGAGGAGGCTGGGTGCACCCCTCACCTCCTTAAGGGTTGTTGTGATTACACAATTGGCAGGTATTTGCCTCTGCATTGCAGGCTCTTTGTGCCAGCTAGAAAACCCGCCTTGGAAAGGGATCGCTGACAGTAGGGTTCCTCATCATCATGTTTGTCAGCTGCTCACCCCAGTGCCCAGCGCTGCCCCTGAAGCCCGCAGTGCGGAGCACATTCTAAGGCTGGCAGAATGAGAACAACTTGTGTCTATGTCCTGGCTGTTCACCGGTGCAGAAAGCCCTTAAGGGCCCAGGGGACAGGTGCTGGGACAACCTGCATAACCGAGAGCTGAACGGAAAGCGTTAAACACTGCTGACACATCCCCAGCTCTCACCTAATTCCAGCACTTGGGACCGCAGGCAGCGGAGGCACAAGTTCTAACCTGCGTGAAGTGGGATTGGGTAATTTAGACCCAGAAGTGAGTAGGTACAATCAGTCGCAGGATGCAGGCAGGGAAGAATCTGGCCCCAGCTTTCCCAGAGCTCCTGCTGGAGCGGAGAATACCTGCCTGAACTCCATGTGTGGGCTGTATTTTAATGAGCACATAAATTACAGTGTGAAAGACCTGACAAAGAGCAAAAGCATTTCCCTGTTACAATGCCATTGTGACTCTCTCATCCTTGTTGCTATTGGTATCGTAATCACTGATTTCTAGGTCATCTGCTCACTGTCTAGATAGTTACACCCACGCTCCCAGGCAAACTCCAGGAGAATCCTTTGTTGGGTAGAATAAAGGAACCCATTTTCACTTAGCTGCACTTTGTTCTGTTTCATTATTAGTTCAGTGTTCTCTGGGCAGCTTATTGAACTGAGCATGACAATAAAAAGCTTAGAGGCTGGACTTCTCATGATCCTACAAAATTCAGTACAAAATATTATGAAAAGTGTTCTTGAAAATAGTTAAGTCCAAGGTACAAAATTGGTGCTGGATCCAGTGGAGGTATTTGGATTAGAGGTTTTGGCCATTGGAGCAGCAAACCACCAATCTATGCCACAATGGCTACGTCTACACGTGAAGCCTACATCGAAGTAGCCTATTTCGATGTGGCGACATCGAAATAGGCTATTTCGATGAATAACGTCTACACGTCCTCCAGGGCTGGCAACGTCGATGTTCAACATCGACGTTGCACAGCACCACATCGAAATAGGCGCTGCGAGGGAACGTCTACACGCCACAGTAGCACACATCGAAATAAGGGTGCCAGGCACAGCTGCAGACAGGGTCACAGGGCGGACTCAACAGCCAGCCGCTCCCTTAAAGGGCCCCTCCCAGACACACTTGCACTAAACAGCACAAGATCCACAGAGCCGACAACGAGTTGCAGACCCTGTGCATGCAGCATGAATCCCCCGCTGCAGCAGCAGCAGCCAGAAGCCCTGGGCTAAAGGCTGCTGCACACGGTGACCATAGAGCCCCGCACGGGCTGGAAAGACAGCGTCTCTCAACCCCCCAGCTGATGGCTGCCATGGAGGACCCCACAATTTCGACGTTGCGGGACGCGGATCGTCTACACGGTCCCTACTTCGACGTTGAACGTCGAAGTAGGGCGCTATTCCGATCCCCTCATGAGGTTAGCGACTTCGACGTCTCGCCGCCTAACATCGAAGTTAACTTCGAAATAGTGCCCGACGCGTGTAGCCGCGACGGGTGCTATTTCGAAGTTAGTGCCGCTACTTCGAAGTAGCGTGCACGTGTAGACACAGCCAATGTCTGCCAATTTCTCTAGCAGAGCTCAACAGACCAGTAGGCAGCTCCATCAATTACTTAATCAAGCCAAAAACAACAAGAAGTCCCATGGCCCCTTATAGATTCACTGATATTTTGGAGCATAAGCTTTCATGGGCAAAGACCCACTTTGTCAGATGCATGCATGCTGCATGCATCTGACAAAGTGGGTCTTTGCCCATGAAAACTTATGCTCCAAAATACCTGTGAGTCTATAAGGTATCACAGGACTTGTTGTTTCTGAAGATACAGATTAACACGGCTCCCTCTCTGACACTTAATCCAGCCAGTGCTTCAGACTGAACTATTATTCAGGCAACTGCTCCTGCAACCAGGTGGAACATGTTGTGACATTCATTAAAGCGAGACCCTAACGGAAATTCCAGCCGAAAGATTTCAGTTGGTTCCAACCTGCAGCTAAATTTTGGAACAATGCAATAGATTTTGTAATCTAGGGTTCCTTAAATATCAGCTCCAGTAACTGCCACCACTTCTGTCCTTCACACCAAATAAACAAAGACCACACAACCCCTTCTCTCCACATCCAGATGTAAACAGACACAATTTGTATTAAGACTGGAGGAAGAAAACCAAATTTACCAATTCAGCATCATCAAAATGCTTGCCTAGTTAGGAAACCACATACTCATTTAGGGCTGCTCTTGTCCTCTCTCTCCTGCTATTGTTTGTTGAACTTATTTACACGCCATATCCAGCAAAGCTGCAAGCTCTCGGCCATAGGGATGGTGGTTTTCAATGTGTTTTCACAGTGCCTAACAAAACATCCCTTTTACTTCTCACATCTGCAGTCCCAACTGAGGACCATAGATGTTATTATAAATTCATCTAACAATGCTGTTCCTCCACTAGAAAGGTTCAGAGACACGTAGACACCAAGAGACCTGCCAAGGGGCTCTAATGAAATCTATCAGAATTTTCCACTTGGAGTCCAAGACAAATCTATTTAGTGTCAACTGTCTAACAACTTTTGCTTTTACCCTCAGACTCTCTGCCATCTAGATGAAGTTCAATCGTTCCTGGGCAAGGCAAGGCTGATACAATAGGCTTCTAATGAAACACTACTATTCTACATGTTTATTTAAGTAAATACTATAGGACTGTTCATATTAAAGACAGGCCAAAGAGACAGTGTTTGGATCTATAATCCTTTTAGTCTAAAGTTTGAGGCTTTGGCCTCTGACATTTGAATTCAAGGTGAAATCTCCTGTGATTTGCCATTTTAGTGAAATTGTTGCCATCTTCATCTGACTCTGTGCTGGGTTCAGAAGATAGGCATCATCTGGTGTGAGATTCATTCCAGAACCAAAATGGACATTAGACTTTGATCCAACGATTTAAAAACTAGGCCCATCAGCAGTAGTGATGATTGTAATACATTTTGCATGGTTTTGAGGGGAGCTGTGACTGCAAAACCACTAATAGTTGAATTCTAATGACTGATGACTTGCATTATCGATGAGAAAATATTCTTGGCAAAGGAGTAGATGAGGTGATAAGTAGCTTTGGATTGTCAAATACCTGCAAAAGCTTTTTATTGTAAACATAATCCAGTAGCAGGTAGTTAACCCCTATTTTATGACAAAAATTAAAATCCCCACAACCCAAGGTAATTTGAACCAGGAAGTATGACAGTTTTGTATGGCTTCCTTCTCTTGCTGTGAGGTAACAGGCTGTAGGCAATATCCAATAGGGATTTCCATATCCCTTGTTCGATGATGATGTAATGACCTGGACTTAATGCACTAGACTTCTTATATAAGTTTACATCCTTTGTGAGGTATTATTCCTTTGTATTCATGACAAGTAAGATACCTAAATAGCACTTTTCCATGACATTTTAAACAGTGAGTAACAGGCATAAAAAGAATGGTAGGGCCCACATTTTGCTTGCTAATAGCTGTGCTTTTTACATAAAACTTAATGCATTCAGTCATGATATTTGGTTAAAAAGGATCCTCGGGTGTTGTGTAACAGAGATAAAAGAACCTTGACAAGACATAAAATTGAGGAGGATGAAAGGCTTTCAGATGTGTTGCACTGTCACAGCTTTGGGAACGGACAGGGCACACACAAGCAGGAAGAGCTATGTACAGGACATTACCAACTCTGAAGAGAGAAGAATAGACATTGTAGTTGCTACATTGCCTAAAACAGCATATATGTTTGTCAGGGCTATGTATTTGCTCTTTGTGTACACTGAATAGTTAATTGGAATCCTTTCTTAGCAAGTAGCATTGGCCAAGGGAACAAGCAAGTTTGCCAGTTACGTGTTTTCTTTTTCTTCATTTCTGTTCCATGCCAATTGACATATATAATGCCCTTTAGACCTGGAGAATGAATTTTAAAGGCAAAAAGTTTGGATGCAATTTTAACAGCCAAGAGTATTTCTCAGCTACTGTATTGTAACTTCAAAATAGCATTTAGCCAAGAGTTAGAACGACCAACTGTTCCTTGTTTTTGGATTGGTTCCATGATATTAGTCTCTGTTCCTTAATTAGGTGCAATATGTTCCTTACATTCACTCTTTTGATTGCTACGTTTAAGATGCAATGCTCAGTGACTGACACCAATTTCCTGTCACTCCTTGTCTACCATGGACTCTGTTAACTTGGTGAACAGGGAAGGAAGGGTATGTATGTCCGCACAAACTCCCACTTGAACACACAGTCACACTCTACAAAGCTGATAATCCTGTTGCCACATTGTGGCAAACTAGAGTGTATGGGGGCACTCAGTCACACCTCCCTTTTCTGGGACACAGCTGTAGAAACCAGGCCTCCGCCATGTACATGGCGCCATGTGGGTGATGTAGGATCTTTTGACGTTGTCCAGCAGGTCAGCCTCCTGTCACCTGGTTCTTGCAGGCATCCCAGAGCGTGCGTGTGACTGAGAGAACCTGGTTTACTTCTGGAAGGCTTTACAATCCTAGGTGAGACTAATTACAGGGCAGGGGCATCAGATGCATTCAACAGGAAGTCCATATTTTAAAAAGTGGGCTGTTACCATGGCTACAAGTTTAGCATAAGGTATGACTCCCAGTGCACCAGAACTCAAGGCTGTCAAACAGAACTTTGCACAAGGACAGAGGGCAGAATGTGGTCTTTATATAGTTGCTGTAGTTTTTATACAGTGGGCTCTGAGTGGGTGCTGAAATGAGAGGGTGCAAGAAGATTTTTGGGTGTAATCCCTCTGGGCTCACAAACCATACACCCTCACAGGGCCAAGGAAGAGTACTCCTCCCCAGTCTCATCTCAGTGCAGACTCCAAAGGGAAATCCTCCACAGACAGCTGTCCAGACTGAGGTGGCTCTACCATAATAAATATTTTTCTCCCCCACCACCTTCCTTAGGCTGTGTCTACACTAGCTCGGAAAATTGCTCCACTCAGGGTCAATCTTTGGGGGATTGATTTCATGCATCTGTTGGGGAAGTGTGAAATCAACCTATCAGGGGCTGGTATTGACCTCTGTACTTCTTGCAAACTCTCCCAATGATCTTCTTCAGTGATGATGGCCAAGTATGTTGATTGCTGATACGCTGATTCGAGCTGTGCAATTGCCGTAGCTGGAATTGCGTGTCTGCAATCGACTTACTTTCCCTAGTGTAGACCTGGCCTTAGAGCACTGCCAAGTGGAGCTGTTGAAAGGGAGGTGATTCAGAGACAGATGGTACTCAGCAGCTGCACCAGCAAGGCCCAAAGGACAATTGTGGTAATTCACTCTCGTGTCTTGTTCAACACAGGCAAAAAATATTATGGAGACAATAGCTTTTAGAAAAAGAGCCAATCCTGTAAGCCTGGCCCACACCCTTTGTTCCTATACGTATGTATTTACATTTAATTATTGTAAAATGCATACTGCTTGCTTGTGCCCATTTTGCCATGCAATCCAGAGAGCTTTGTGTCAATAACCTATCATCTTAATTGTGTACAACTACCTAAATTTTTGTGTCAGCTGCAAATTTTGTCAGTGATGATTTTATGTTTTCTTCCTGGTCACTTATACCAATATTAAATAGCAAGAACCAAACCCCAATGACCCTATTGGAAAAACAGTCACTCACTGACAATATCTCTTTCCGTTACAAGGTGGCGACTGTGAGTTAGCCAATTTTTAATCAATTTAATGTATGCCATGTTAATTTTTATCATGATAATTTTTAATCAGTTGTGTAGTATCTTACAAAAGTTCAAGTATATTAGCACAAGGCTATTATGTTTATGAACTAAATTTGTAATTTTATCAAAATAGGTATCAAGTTAGTTTGACAGAAACTATTTTCTGTAAGCCCATGTTGATTTCCATTAACTAAATTATTCTTCTTTAATTCTTTATTAATTGATTCCCATATCAGCTGCTTCATGATCTTGCCTTGGAGTGATATTTGGCTGACAAACAAGAAATTATATAGGTCATTCCATTTAACCCCTTTAAAATTTGGCATAACATTTGATCTTTCCCCGTCTTCTGGAACTTCTCCAGTATTCTAATACTTACTGAAAATCAGCATTAATGGTCCAGCGAGCAGCTCTGCCAGCTGTTTTAAACCAATTGGATGCAAATTATATAGAGCCACAGATTTTAAAAAGTGCAACTTCAGCAGCTATTTAACATCCACTAATGATACTAAAATGGAATGAAAAGAGCATTGCCATCACATTGTGATGGTACTATATCATCTGTTCCCCCCTCCAATACATAAAAGAATAATTTATTGAGCTCTTCTACCTTTCCTTCACAGTTATTGATAATTCTGCCATTTCCAACTAGGAAGGGACCAATATCATTGTCAGGATTCTTCTTAGCTCAGCTGGCCATAGATTTCTCCTGATGTTCCTTTGCTTCCCTTGTCAATGTTCTACAATTCCTGACTTCTGATTTATATTCACCACTCTCAGCTTCTGCTTTCTTCCATCTGTTATATATTATTTTGTTATTTGTAATAAGTGCCTTCCCTTTATGCTTAATCAAGTTGTTTTTTTAACCAACATAGCCTTATTCATCAGTGGTGGGATTGTAGATCTTTGGCCATTTGGTCAGGTGTTTTTCAAAGATTTGTAATTATGTTTCACATTTTTCTGATTAAATTCTTTCTCTCAGCTGACTTAGCTCATAATTGCTTGCTGCTTTGTGAAACGGTCCTTTTAAACACCAAGAATATATATCACTGCTCTGGATTTTATTTTGTTTGCACAGTATAAGTGTGATCAAGTCATGGTCACTCACAGGTAAGCTATCATTAATTTTTAATTCTGTGATCAGTTCCTTTGTAGCGCTCATGACAAGGTCAAATGAAGAATTCCCTGGTGTTGGCTGCAACACTTTTAAAGTTAAGGAATTGTCATCTATAATGTTTAGAAATTCCAAAGATGTAGTGCTGGCAGCGTGAGATCTTTCAGCACATGTCACTCAAATTGAAATCCCCCACGGTCATGCTGGCTTTTTTTTTCCCCCTACAGATTATAGATAGGAAGGAACCTGTTATCATGTTCTCTTTGTACCAGACACCAACTAACACTCCACATTGTGCTTCATTTGTTAGCACATTGATCCATAAACAGTCAAGATCAATTTATTGAGTTATCAGTAGCTCAGAAACAGATAGTGACATTTCTGACATCGGGAGGCCGAACTATGGGAAAAAGATGCTGTATTTATTTTTTGCCTTCTTCTGGACATGGAGGCTACGTCTACACGTGCACGCTACATCGAAATAGCTAATTTCGAAGTAGCCACATCGAAATAGCCTATTTCGATGAATAACGTCTACACGTCCTCCAGGGCTGGCAACGTCGATGTTCAACTTCGACGTTGCTCAGCCCAACATCGAAATAGGCGCAGCAAGGGAACGTCTACACGCCAAAGTAGCACACATCGAAATAAGGGAGCCAGGCACAGCTGCAGACAGGGTCATGGGGCGGACTCAACAGCAAGTCGCTCCCTTAAAGGGCCCCTCCCAGACACACTTTCATTAAACAGTGCAAGATACACAGAGCCAACAACTAGTTGCAGACCCTGTATATGCAGCACGGACCCCCAGCTGCAGCAGCAGCAGCCAGAAGCCCTGGGCTAAGGGCTGCTGCCCACGGTGACCACAGAGCCCCGCAAGGGCTGGAGAGAGAGTATCTCTCAACCCCCCAGCTGATGGCCGCCATGGAGGACCCCGCTATTTCGATGTTGCGGGACGCGGATCGTCTACACGTCCCTACTTCGATGTTGAACGTCGAAGTAGGGCGCTATTCCCATCCCCTCATGGGGTTAGCGACTTCGACGTCTCGCCGCCTAACGTCGATTTCAACTTCGAAATAGCGCCCAACACGTGTAGCCGCGACGGGCACTATTTCGAAGTTACTGCCGCTACTTCGAAGTAGCGTGCACGTGTAGACGCAGCCGGAGTGTGGAAGTCCAACAATAGTTAATTTCTCTCCCCACCCCACTCCCATGCATCCTTTAGATGGGGATTGAGTCAGAAGGAAGGCACAGGCACCGAAGTCCAGGTCCTCAAAGGTTTTTGAAGTGCCTAACTTCAGCGGGAGTTAGGTGCCTAAATCCCTTTAATGATCTTGGCGGGACGGGATGGGACAGAAAAAGATGGTGTTACAGAGATAAGCAAATTAGCTGTGTGTTTCTGTTAAAATGATCACCAGTTAAACAGTTATTGTGTTGATGCTTATATCATTACCATTAGCCTTCAGACCTAACACTCTATTGAAATGAATGGGGCCAGCTCACCCACTCTTTCAGGGTGATTGTCGCTCTGTTGTCTCTCAGAAAGGCTGCATTGCATTGGTTCGTATCAAAGAGACTGTTGTTTTTGTTGGTGGCATTTTACATAACCCTAAAATGACATGGACTCAGATTAGTGCATCATCAACCTGCTCCCAACCCATAAGCTTAGAACTTGCCTACACAACACATGGACTGAATCAACTCATGTAATATTATGAAGAATTCCCCCTCTTTTGCAAGAAGACACAGTTGGTTGCTTTACAGCCTGTAAGCACCATTCTTACTCTGCAAACTCTGAATTCCTATTACAGGGCACGCCACAGAATCCCACTTTGTGTGCAATGTGTCTTCAAAGATAACTATTATCTCCCCGGTTAAATGTTAACAACTAGGGATAAGAAAAGACCTTTGCCCCAGAGATAAATTTGTAGGTGTTATAACCTTATTACATTGTGAATAATGTATTTAACCTCATTTATAGAAGAGGAAAAAAGCAAGCATTCCCGGGTCTCCTTTGCTGCGGTGGATTGTTGTTACAGAAAAACAAGACCCTTCTCCCACAACCACTTTGATACAAAGAGGAAAGAATAAACTAGAATTTATTTTCATCAAATTCTAATACATTAGCATGTCTGTAGCATATAAAATAATATAAAAATACAATGCTAAAATATTACTAAAACATAATATATAAAATATAATCATAAAATATAACATAAAGCATTTACTTTATTGGTGTGTATTTCTGTCCAGGACATACACTGGGCTTGATCGCTGTACAGGGACTCAGTGCAGATACCCAATTGCCTGCAATTCATTGCAGATGCAAAATGGTGGGGGTCATTATTTGAGGGGGCAACATTTTTCCCATAAAATAAATCAGTTAAGCAACCTATATGTGAAATGACTAGTTGCATAATGTGTGAAAGAGTAAACAAAGGGGAATACCTGAACTTTCCAGATGACTAAAGCGGGTGCTATAAACTGAGGGATTCTCTCATAATCCGGCCCCACTTTCACATTCCATCCCTGACAAAAGCTGTGACAACGAATCATACCTTATTTGAAATGCTGCAACAGTCACCCTGAACACCTCAGCAAGATCAGTTTGTATCTTAAACTGACCTGGTGAGCTTGGTTCAAATCCTGAATTGAACCCCAGTCCACATCGCAAAAAATATCACCACCACACAATTGCCACCTTGTTTGACAGTCTCTGGAGAGGGGCTCAGGACTGAACGGGCACGCAGAATGAAATAGTTTTTTAGACGCAGTAGAGCCGGCCACGTGTCAGTTGTGGCAGAGTGAACGAGAGATGTGCTGGAGGTTACACAGCTACTGTAAATTTTATTCTGAACTTTTGAAAAAAGGAACAACTCTTTTTGTGTGTTTCCTAATTTTTTCATGATTTTTTAACCAAATTTTGTGTCCCTTGTTCCTCTGCCATTTTGCCACTGAAAAAGGAGGAGACAAGGGAAAGGAGGAGCAAAATCTTAAATAAAAGAAAACCTTTTCATTTAATCAAGTTATCTTGGGAAAAAAAATCAAGCGGCTTGATCCTTAGCAAACGCACACCAGCATATACCAGAGCTAGGCCTATTCATAGCATGTGAGGCCCCACCCATTACTATATAGGGAGTAGCAACAGGAGTCTGTGACTAGGAAGAACAGAGGCCTTAAAACAGCTGGGAAGAAGGAACATTGTAGCTTACAACACGTGCATCTAACGCTAATTACCTTCCTGCTGGAACTTCATGTTTTCTACTTTTTGTGTTTGAAGCTCTGGGAAAATATTTCTCTAGCTCTGGATGGTTTACATTGGCCTCTTATTACCTCCTGGGTCAGGTACGAAGCAGTTACAGTCACAAAGGTGTGCTTATCTGGAACTGTTTCTCCACCTTAGTTAACCTTATATTTCGATATTTGTTCTAATGACCTGAGTGGGGGGCCTGGGAGCTTAATGCTGGAGCTTGCCACATCCGGGAGATCTGAGCAAAAGGTTGCCGAGTCCCCTTAGTGCTGGTCACTAGTTATGAGTAAGATCCTACATGAGTAGAGTCAAAAGGAAACAATGGGCCTAGGGCAGTGGTCAGCAGTGTCGAGAGTTGCCTCAGGCCTTAGGGCAAAGTGGGAGGGGGCCAGGTCCTCGTCGTCGAAAAGGAGGGGCCAAAGATGGAAGGGGTGGGGCTCAGAGCAGTCAGCCCTGGGTCCCACCCACCTTCCCTCGAAGCCACGTGGATAGCAGTGGCACAGCATTTCACAGCGTTTCAGAGGGGCCTGGAATTCCAGCTGCCACCGCTGATACTTTGGCAGCAGCGGTGGCCAGAGCTCTGGGTCCTTTTAAAACACCGGACCTGGGAACAACTGCCCTCTTTGCCTCCCTGTTGCAGGGCCTGGAAGTGGCTCTCAAATGTTGTGGCCTGTGGCCCACCCTGCTCAATGGAAACCTTTCTGCAGGCCACCAGCCAACCACTCATGATGATAACATGCATTTGCTTAGCTCTGAGCCTGGTCTGGGCGAGAGGGAGGGTGCAGGAGGGGTGGAGTGGTGGTGCCTGGGAGGTGGGGTGCAGGTGGGTGTGGGAGGCCTGGGTGGGACGGAGGGCACAGGAGTGGGCTGGGGGGCGTGGGGTCTCCGTCGGAGGGTGTGTGTGGGAGGGGGATGGGGTTGCGAGTCTGGACTTGAGGGATGAGTGGTGCTCACGCAGCACAGCTCCCCCGGGGCGGATGTGGCTCCGTGCTCTCTGCCCTTCCCAGGCACCACCTCCTGCGGCTGCCATTGGCTAAGATTCTGGCCAATGGGAGTAGCGGAGGAAAAGCCCCTGGGCAAGTAGTTCCCTGTGCTGCTGCCCCCTCGGGGGGGATGAAGGAGAGGCAGCACGCGGAGCTGTTTCCTCCCACGTCCTGGCTTGCCGGGATCTGGCCTGCGAGGCTCGGAGCTCTCCCAGCCCCTCAACAGGAAGATGGTGCTGGTGGTCCACGTGTGTGGGGCCACTGTGGGGCTGGAGTGCCAGCTCAGGGTCCCTGCTGTTGGGGGGAAGGAAGGCAGGAGCCCTGAGTCTTGTGGCCCCAGCCCACAGCACACCTGCAAGCCCGTCTCAGACGGCAAGTGGCCCATGGACTGGGCTTTGGGATCCACAGCCGAGGGGGAGGGAGGATGAGAAGATTGATGAGGACTGGGAATGTGTGTGGGGGGCAACAGACTTGCTGGGCCCCTGGGCAAGGGGGTGGAGCTCTGTGCTCCCAGGAGGGGCAGAGCTAGGGGCAGCCGTCCTTCAGCATCGCCTCGACCACGCCGCGCTGCCCCATCCCCCATCCAGCCCTTCGCTTTGCATGGGGCTCCAGCTGCCACTCTGATGTGGTAGCAGCGGCAGCCAGGCGCTCCAGGACTTTTGAATTGCTGAGCCCTGGGGCAACTGCCCCCTTCGCCCCACCCCATTGGCGAGTCTGGTGGGGATTGTTAGGTTCACGTGTTTTCTATAGCGGCTAGTGCAAGGAACTGAGCGCTCAGGCTCCTGGCTTCTATTCCAGGCTCTGCACATGAATGTCTGTGCCACCTTGGTGAAGGCCCTTAATTTTTCTGAGCATCATGTTACCAGGCTGTAAAAGAGGGGGATAATCGTCCCCTAACTCACAGGGTATTGTGAGTTTCACTCGACGTTTGTGGAACACTCTGCGATAGAAAGGGCTTGGGCCCACTGACGGGGAGGGGGTAACTGCCCCAGGGCTCAGTGACACAAAAGAGGCTGGAGCTCCAGCCCCCACCACTGCTACTGCAGCAGCAGTGGCAGCCAGAGCCTGTGGCCCTATCAGTCACTGCTGGACCACCATGCAGCATGCTCTGGAGAGCACTGAAGGCTGGGGATGAGGAAGAACACCACGGTCCGAGTGGCACCAAGCCCCAGCCCTGCCACTTCTGCTCAAGGCTCCACCCTTTCTGGGCAGGCTCTGAGCAAGGTCCCTCTCCGCCTTGCCCAGAGTCTGGCAAGGCTGTCAGCTCTGCTGAAAGGGCTGTGCAAGGGCAAAGTATGTGTGTGAAAAACAACACAGCAAACGGAATTTGTAAATTGCTGGGGGTGGGGGGAGAATTAAATCTGAGATTAGTTTTCCGTGGACAATCTCAACAGGAACATACTGTGTAAACACCTGTCAGCTTACAGCAAGACACACTTCATCACCGTGAGGTCTTAATTTGTCAACAGTTGAATCACCCATGAAAATATGAAGTAGTTATTGCCTTGGCATCGTGACGAGACTGTTGTAACTTCATTGGAGCCTGAATGCTGATCATGGTCAGCGCAGCCTCCTTCCGGAAGTGAAGAATGCGCCATTTCTTCCCACTGTTCTGAAAAAATGGCTGAGAGCAAAGGCAAGATCTTGCCAGCCTTCTGTAAGCCAAACTCCTAATCAGGCAATGGGAGTTCTGAACAGAGGCGGGGGGCTGGCAGGGTCAGGACCCAATTGAGCCTCCCTGAGCAAATTTTAGCTGCTCAAAATCCTCGGCTCTTTCTGACTTCAATTCATCTCCTCTGAAGACCAGGCCCTCTGGCAGCAGCCCCAGTGCGAAGCATTGGGTGCAGACTAGAGGTAGCTAGCTCTCAGGCTCTCTGCTGATTTTTTTCCCGTTAATTTATAAAAGTCTTAATTCTGCTGCCTTCCCTCTAATCACCCTGTTGTTGGGCTTCCTGTACTTGTCAACAATCCAGAAGAGGCAGCAGCATCTGCTGTGAGCCAGTGCAAGAAAACATTGGCAGCGTGAGAACCACAGCTCTAAAGCTATACTGTGGGTGAACTCTTCAAGACCAAGTCCAATGGGAAACTGCTCTAGGAGGCTGGTTTTGCCACTGGGAACTAGGGAGACCTAGTCTCATGAGGATGAAGTTGGTAGGTTTAGGACTTGAGTAGCAGAGGGGTTTGGAGGGTGGGATTAAGTAGTACAGGCAGATCTGTGTGGGGAAGCATTTATAACAGCTGCTCATGCTGGCTACGTCTACACGTGCACCCAACTTCGAAATAGCTTATTTCGATGTTGCGACATCGAAATAGGCTATTTCGATGAATAACGTCTACACGTCCTCCAGGGCTGGCAACGTCGATGTTCAACTTCGACGTTGCGCGGCACCACATCGAAATAGGCGCTGCGAGGGAACGTCTACACGCCAAAGTAGCACACATCGAAATAAGGGAGCCAGGCACAGCTGCAGACAGGGTCACGGGGCAGACTCAACAGCAAGTCGCTCCCTTAAAGGGCCCCTCCCAGACACACTTTCATTAAACAGTGCAAGATACACAGAGCCAACAACTAGTTGCAGACCCTGTATATGCAGCACGGACCCCCAGCTGCAGCAGCAGCAGCCAGAAGCCCTGGGCTAAGGGCTGCTGCCCACGGTGACCACAGAGCCCCGCAAGGGCTGGAGAGAGAGCATCTCTCAACCCCCCAGCTGATGGCCGCCATGGAGGACCCCGCTATTTCGATGTTGCGGGACGCGGATCGTCTACACGTCCCTACTTCGATGTTGAACGTCGAAGTAGGGCGCTATTCCCATCCCCTCATGGGGTTAGCGACTTCGACGTCTCGCCGCCTAACGTCAATTTCAACTTCGAAATAGCGCCCAACACGTGTAGACGTGACGGGCGCTATTTCGAAGTTACTGCCGCTACTTCGAAGTAGCGTGCACGTGTAGACGCAGCTGCTATGCCCCATTCCAGCTCGTCGTCACCACTTTCCTGGCTACTAGACTTTTATTTGTTAGCTCAGTAGCACTATATGGTGCCTGTTTACAGTAATGGACCTGTACTAAACAAACAGTAACATCCCAGAGGGTTCTTACCTTACAGGTGACAAACCTTGTTCTTTAGAGGCTCCTACACTATGGGCTTGTCTACATCAAGGTGATGGGAGATTACTAACGAAGTGCTGTGGTGAATATGCAGCACTTCATTAGTTTAATTCTCCCCCATGGCAAATTCACCGCAGCACTTCATTAGTAATCTCCCATCACCCTGATTAACATGCTCCCTTCAAAGTTGGAGGAAACTGCAGACAAGCCCTATGGGAGTAAATGGAACTTTTGCCATTAAGTTCAGCAACAGCAGGATCAAGCTCTAAGGCCCAGACTTTTAAAGGCATTTTGGCTTTGAGCTGCTCAGTGTGACAGCGATTTAGAAGTCTCAATCTCATTTTCAAAAGGGAATTTGAAACTGTCCATGGCATTTTGATTCCTAAGTGCCTAAATCCTCTCTGAACATTTGATTTCGGCTCTTGCATCAGTTAGGTGTTGCAATGTTGAGAGCTACAACAGCTGAGCAGCACTACAAATCTGATCCCCAGTCAACAGATGTTTTCTATACATCCGGAAGCCCACACCTCTGTCTACAATAGCTGTGGTCAGAGAGAACTGTAGTCCAGGTCCTTTTAACCATGAACCCTTGGGGCAGCCATGTCCAGACCTGTCTTTCCCCATCTTTTCTTCAGTGACACAGATTTCTTTCACTTTGCAAGGACACTTTGGTGAAATTTCCAAACCTCAGTCTAGAAAGACAGCGCCTAGTAAAACAAGCCTAATGAACCAAAACAGAAAAAAACATATGATAACAAACACAAGAAGCAGAATGCATCAGTTGATCAGGGTCAGATGACAGAAAATAAAAATGCCTGAGGGCTCCATTCCTAATGCTGGTGGAGCAGCAATGGTGAAGCACTGCAGCTATAGAGATGGCTAACTGAGGTAAAGCCTAGGTATAGAAGTAGGGCAACCATAGCTCCCAGGCCCAAATATGGAATAGAGAGAAGCGGGGAGGGGCAGATCCTCCTGGCTGCATCAAGCCCTGGGGAAGCAGCAGCTGCAGGTGCTCCTGGCTCCAGAGGCCTGGGGAAGTGGCAGCTGCGGGTGTTCCCACTCCCACCCCTCCACCCCCAAGAACCTAAACACAGGAATATTCATCCCTTCTACAAAATAAGGAGGGATACCTTTTTGACATCCCAAATACAGGATCATCCCACCTAATATGGGATGGATGGTCACCCTACATATGAGACAGACTGAAAGACCCTAGGACTTGAGGTTCAGAAAAGGGAAACAAAAATGATTAGGGGTTTGGAACAGGTCCCATATGCAGAAAGATTTAAAAGGCTGGGACTTTTCAGCTTAGAAAAAAGGAGACTAAGGGGGGATATGATTAGAGGTATATAACATCATGGCTACGTCTACACGTGAAGCCAACATCGAAATAGGCTATTTCGATGAATAACGTCTACACGTCCTCCAGGGCTGGCAACGTCGATGTTCAACTTCGACGTTGCGCGGCACCACATCGAAATAGGCGCTGCGAGGGAACGTCTACACGCCAAAGTAGCACACATCGAAATAAGGGTGCCAGGCACAGCTGCAGACAGGGTCACAGGGCGGACTCAACAGCCAGCCGCTCCCTTAAAGGGCCCCTCCCAGACACAGTTGCACTAAACAACACAAGATCCACAGAGCCGACAACTGGTTGCAGACCCTGTGCCTGCAGCATGGATCCCGAGCTGCCACAGCAGCAGCCAGAAGCCCTGGGCTAAGGGCTGCTGCACACGGTGACCATAGAGCCCCGCAGGGGCTGGAGAGAGAGCATCTCTCAACCCCCCAGCTGATGGCCGCCATGGAGGCCCTGGCAATTTCGACGTTGCAGGACACGGATCGTCTACATGGTCCCTACTTCGACGTTGAACGTCGAAGTAGGGCACTATTCCGATCCCCTCATGAGGTTAGCGACTTCGACGTCTCGCCGCCTAACATCGAAGTTAACTTCGAAATAGCGCCCGACGCGTGTAGCCGCGACGGGCGCTATTTCGAAGTTAGTGCCGCTACTTCGAAGTAGCGTGCACGTGCAGACGCAGCTCATGACTGGTGTGGAAAAAGTGAATTAAGGAAAAGTTATTTACCTGCTCCTGTAACAACAGAACTAGGGGTCACCACATGAAATTAATGGGTAGATGGTTTAAAACTAACAAAAAGAAGCTTTTCTTCACATATCTCATAGCAGGCCTGTGGAACTCCTGGCCAGGGGAGGTTGTGAAGACCAAGACTTTAACAGGGTTAAAAACAAAACTAGATAAATTCATGGAGGTCAGCTCCATCGGTGGATAATAGCCAGGGTAGGTAAGAACAGTGTCCCTAACCTCTGTTTGTCACTGGTGGAAATGGATGTCAGGAGAGGGATTGCTTTTGTGATCACCTGTTCTCTTCACTTCCATCAGGCACTGGTCTCTGTCAGAAGAAAGGAAACTGGTCTAGCCGGACCTTTGGTCTGACCCAGTGTGGCCATTCTTATGTTTTGTGGAGTGGGAAGGGGTCCATAGGAAACAAATCTGATTGTTTAAAAAAAGCAATTAGTCTAAGGCTTTCTGGTTCATTGAATTCAAAATTTAAGAACGAATGGCAGCCTTCAGCAATATGTGCCACAGCAGCCGTGTCTACACATGCACGCTACTTCGAAGTAGCGGCACTAACTTCGAAATAGTGCCCGTCACGGCTACACGCGCCGGGCGCTATTTCGAAGTTAACTTTGACGTTAGGCGGCGAGACGTCGAAGTCGCTAACCCCATGAGGGGATAGGAATAGCGCCCTACTTCGACGTTCAATGTCGAAGTAGGGACCGCGTAGTCGTTGCACGTCCTGCAACTTCGAAATAGCAGGGTCCGCCATGGCGGCCATCAGCTGAGGGGTTGAGAGATGCTCTCTCTCCAGCCCCTGCGGGGCTCTATGGTCACTGTGTGCAGCAGCCCTTAGCCCAGGGCTTCTGGCTGCTGCTGCGGCAGCTGGGGATCAATGCTGCAGGCACAGGGTCTGCAACCAGTTGTCGGCTCTGTGGATCTTGTGCTGTTTAGTGCAACTGTGTCTGGGAGGGGCCCTTTAAGGGAGCGGCTTGCTGTTGAGTCCGCCCTGTGACCCTGTCTGCAGCTGTGCCTGGCACCCTTATTTCGATGTGTGCTACTTTGGCGTGTAGACGTTCCCTCGCAGCGCCTATTTCGATGTGGTGCCGCGCAACGTCGAAGTTGAACATCGACGTTGCCAGCCCTGGAGGACGTGTAGACGTTACTCATCGAAATAAGCTATTTCGATGTTGGCTTCACGTGTAGATGTAGCCAGCTAGGGTTCTAGAGCCTCAGCTACAAGGCATTTTACAATGGCCTGGCTGACAGACCCTCCAGCGCTCACTCGCCCAGAAGCCAAACCCCGCCACTCTCTTGGCCTGGTAGCACACTGCTTTCAGAAGCAGACTGAGCTCTTTCGAGAGCCAATGGCGATTTGTTTAAAACTCGGCAAAAGATCTGGAAAAACTGAAATGAGCAAAACAAGCTGAAGACCCATGATGGGAAAGGGAAAATGTTGATGGCTTCCCCACTGTGCAGATTAGGCAGACTAGTCGCATGTGCTTAGTACCTTTCCTACTGACTGCTGTTCAGCAGAATGATATCAACTGAATGCACCAGCCAGAGTGACCTCAACTTGGCCACCAGGTGTTTACTATGTTACTTTTCATCATGTGGGACTTTTTGACTGTTCTCTAACTAACGTCAGCTAAGTCCAAACAGGAAATGTTAGGCAGGCTGACCGTAAGTGAACATTTGTCCCAGGTGGCAGGCTATGAACTACCCATAACCCAGCATCTGTGGTGCAGAGTGGGTCAGCTTGTCAGGTGGAAGATGTGTGTCTAACTGGGCACCTTAGCGCACCATTAGTTAAGGGCACTTTGAAAGTACTCTCACTCCTCTGCGGCGGCTGGCAGGCCTTGCAGCTCTCCTGGAATGAACTCTGTGGTGTGGAGCACATATGGCTGGAGCAGCTGCCCCCATATAGACTGGTTGCCTGGGAAAGTATTCTGTTGTTAGCAGCTGGGCTCTGAGCACACAGACTAGGATACATATATTTCACTTTGATTTTATTTTTTGCATTTTTATGACTGTGGAAATGCTTCCTCTACCTCGACAGCAGAATAACCAATGGTGGCCGAACAGCAAATTGATTTACAGTACAGGAAAACAGAACACAGGACACAGGACCCTGTTTATAGAGTAGTAGTAGTAGGCTTCCTTCAGTCTACGTAGACTATGGATCGTGCCCTTCGTATTTCCATTTGGAATCATCATTTGCAGCGTCGACTGTGACTGTGAAGACCCACATGAGAGTGACAGTCCTTGCTGCATCTGTTGCATGTGTAATGGGTGTCTGGCAGGTCCGTACTGTGCTTTCTGTGGGCTCGCTTCTCCTCTGCTAGCTGTCTGATCCTCAACTCACCCTCCTGAAGGCCCTTGTATCTGCTGCGATCATCTGCCAGCTACTCCCAGCTGTCTGGCTCGACGTCTACCTCCCTGAGGTCTCTCTTGCAGACATCTTTGTAGCACAACTGGGGGTGTCCGGGAGGTCTTTTGCCAGAGGCTAGCTCACCATACAGGATGTCTTTTGGGATCCTTCCATCATTCATCTTGTGGACGTGGCCAAGCCAGCAGAGTCGATGCTGCCTGAGGAGGGTGTGCATGGTTGGGATTCCAGCTTGCTCAAGGACAGCAGTGTTGGACACTCTGTCCTTCCATGATATTCCAAGGATGCACCTGAGGCAGCGCAAGTGGAAGACGTTCAGCCTCTTTTCCTGGCGGGCATACAGGGTCCAAGACTCACTGCCGTAAAGGAGGGTGCTGAGGATGCAGGCTCTGTACACTTGCATTTTGGTGTGGGTGTACAACTTGATGTTATTCCACACTCTCTTGCTGAGTCTGGACAGAGTTGTGGTTGCTTTTCCGATCCTCCTATTTAGCTCAGTCTCCAATGACAGGGTGTCAGTGATGGTGGACCCGAGGTAAACGAACTTGTGGACGACCTCTAACGAATAGTTGTGAATTCTGATTGAGGGAGGTTCAGCAATGTCCTGACCAAGTACCTTTGTCTTCTTTAGGCTGATGGAAAGCCCGAAGTCCTTGCATGCTTTGGAGAACTGATCCAGCAGTTTCTGAAGCTGGTCTTCTGTGTGTGACACTACAGCAGTGTCATCTGCGAACAGCATATCTCTGATGAGGACTTCCCGCACCTTAGATTTAGCTTTCAGCCTTGCAAGGTTAAACAGTTTCCCATCAGATCTTGTGTGCAAAAAGATGCCCTCTGTTGAAGATCCAAAGGTGTGCTTCAGGAGGAGTGCGAAGAAGATCCCGAACAATGTCGGAGCAAGGACGCATCCTTGTTTGACACCGCTCTTGATGCTGAAAGCATCCGATAATGTGCCGTCATATTGGATGGTTCCTCTCATGTCTTCGTGGAAAGACTGGTTCATCTTGAGTAACTGTGGTGGACAGCCTATCTTGTGGAGCAGTTTGAACAGTCCATCCCTGCTGACCAAGTCAAAGGCCTTGGTCAGGTCGATGAAGGCAATGTAGAGTGGCTTCCTCTGCTTCCTGCATTTCTCCTGCAGCTGCCTTAGAGAGAAGACCATGTCAATGGTAGATCTCTCTGCGCGGAATCCGCACTGCGATTCGGGATACACCCTCTCAGCAATCTTCTGGAGTCTGCCGAGGATGACGCGAGTGAACAGTTTACCAGTGATGCTTAGGAGGGAGATTCTATGGTAATTGTTGCAGTCCCTTCTGTCTCCTTTGTCCTTATACAAGGTTACAATGTTAGCGTCGCACATATCCTGTGGAACCTCTCCCTCTCTCCAGCACAGGCACAGTAGCTCATGTAGGGGTTCCAGGAGGGTGTCTGTGGCACACTTGATTACCTCTGGTGGTATACCATCCTGGCCTGGGGCCTTTCCTACTGCAATGCTGTCGATGGCTTTCTTCAGTTCATCCACAGTTGGTTCCTGATCCAGTTCGTCCATTACTGGTAGGAGCTCAATGGCATTGAGGGCTGTGTCAATCACAATGTTCTCACGTGAGTACAGGTAGGAGTAGTGCTCGACCCAGCGCTCCATCTGTTTGGCTTTGTCAATGATGACTTCAGCAGATTTGAATTTGAGGTGCCATCTTGTTCTGGGTGGGTCCTAATGCCTTCTTGATGCTCTCGTACTTTCCCCTGAGATTACCAGAGTCAGGACTGGTCTGGATGCTGCTGCATAGCTCGAGCCAGTAGTTGTTGGCACAGCGCCTGGCTGTCTGCTGTACTGTTTTTCTGGCTGCTCTGAGTGCTTGCAGGGGACTCTGGCTCGGTGAGCGTTTGTGCTCCAGGAGTGTAGCGCGCTTCTTTTCGATGGCTGGAATCATCTCATCGGAGTTAGCTTCGAACCAGTCATTTGTGTTTCTAGCTCTTCTTCCAAACACTGACAAGGCCATGTTGTAAATTGTATCCCTCAGATGCTGCCATCTGGATGTCACATCGGCACCCCCAGGGCTGCTGTGCAGATTCTCATCGAGGGTCTCTCTCAACTTTTCGGCTCTCTCTGAGTTTGCTGTCTTTCTGGCATCAATGTGGGGCCTTCCACTTGGTTTAGAGTGGTACAGCTTCTCGGGTCTCACCTTGAGTTTGGAGCAAACTAGCGAGTGATCTGTATCGCAGTCGGCACTATGATAGGTGCGTGTCAGTAGGACGTTTCTGAGGTTATCACATCTAGCGATGACCACGTCTAGTTGATGCCAGTGTTTCGAGCTTGGGTGTCTCCATGACACTCTGTGCTGTGTCTTGGTTTGGAAAAATGTGTTTGTGATGCACAGATTATGGCACGCGCAAAGTTCGAGAAGACGCTGTCTGTTTTCATTCTTTTTTCCCACACCGAAGTGGCCTAAGCAGGCAGGCCATGAGTCATGACTGGCTCCAGCTCTCTCATTGAAGTCACCCAAAATGCACAGTTGTTTGCGAGCAGGTATTTGCGCTATGGCAGCACTAAGCACGTCATAGAACTTGTCTTTTACTTCTGGTGTGGCGTACAGGGTTGGAGCATAAGTGCTGCTCGGGTGGACAGGAGTGGCGCAAGTTTGAAGTATGACCTGAAGGAGTCTTTCTGATCCGCCCATGACTAATTCCAGCATTTGCAGAAGAGTGTTTCTAATGACATTGGTTTATAGAGTAGTGAGAAAGCAAAGTGTAACATAAAAGCAGACCCAGACCTATCACAACTCTATATTGGGGAAACCAAAACACAGCAATTTGCTGAAAGCCAGATGCAAGCCAGTAGTCCAGCTGGGAATATAATTTAGGGATCCTGATATTTAGCCCCAGCCAGACCCACAAACTCCTGCCTAGGGATTACGCCTCTTCACTTAAACTTTTTTTTTCAGATATGTCATAGCATTATTAGGTTATTTTTAATTATAAATAGCATACATACATTAAAATATTATTAATAGTTATGTGTTATATAGTTAGAAAAATTACAAATAAAATAAAACATGACAATAACAACAGGTATCAGAATTGTAGACTAGGCATTGTGCTTTACCCTCTATCACGCTACAAGAATGAGGGGCCAATCAATGAAACCAAGAGGCAGAAAAAAAAGGTTAAATATAGCATTTTTTCCCATGGAATGTATAACTCAGCTGTGGTGCTCAAGGACATTCCAGATGGTAGGGCACTACAGGGACTGCTTCTGGAATCACAGGACATCCCAGAAATGCCAGGGAGGAGACAGGAGCATGGTCTCCTCTCCTCCCTCCCAGTGCACTGGCTCACTGAGCCAATTGGCCAAGATAACTTGAGCCTGCAGAAGGGATGGTGCATTCTCCTCTGTCCCTGTGTAGCGAGGTGCTTCCTTCCCGTAGTTTCCATGAGCCGGGGGATCAGGACTTAGCAACTGAGACCAAAGCCTGTAACAATTACTAGACACTAGTCAAAACAAAAAAGCAGTCCAGTAGCACTTTAAAGACTGCCAAATAATTTATTAGATGATGAGCTTTCGTGGGACAGAAAATCATCATCTAATAAATTATTTTGTTAGTCTTTGAAGTGCTACTGGACCGCTTTTTTGTTTTGATAATATATAGACTAGCACGGCTCTCTCTCTGTTACTAGACACTAGTCAGGGAGAATTTCATTCCCAAGCCATCCCATACAAATAAAACCACGTAGCAAGACAGCAAAGTGAGACTGTAAGTCAGACTCCTGCACACAATTGCACCCCAGACAGGCCATCCCTAGTGTCCTGCATTCAGCTGAGGAGGGACAGCCTGCAATGTGACGGGACACTACTTCGATGCCTCCACAGCTACGATTTTGAAGGTTGGTAAGGTTTTTATTCGTGTTAAATGGGGTGGGGCAGAGGAATGGTATAAATCTAACCATATTTTAAAGAAAGTGGCGCACATTTGGGGCCACCGCATTCATGGCATTTGGCCTTTCTTCTGCCATAGCTGCATTTATTGCCTGCTTTCTAGCACAGGTCTTCAGAGCCCAGACACTGATTTGTTACTCAGAGCTTCCCTGGGGGATTGATAAGAATGGACCTGCCCACCCTCTTCTTTGTTACCTGTAAAAACATCAACTGTGTTTTAAACACAGCAGGCCTTGATTCACCTGTATGTGCAGATGGCTTTGCACCACTTTGCTAGAAAAAATAGCCCTATCCAACAGATCTAGGCACTGGAGTATTCCCTATGGTCAGAGGAATCTTTGGGTAATATAAAGCCTTATATGCCATTCCTTCTGGACATGGCTAGACAACCAGGGTGGGAACACAGGGTAGCTCAGTTACCTTATTCCTGTATGATTCCCAGCTGCTAGAACAGCCCCTACCAGCCTCTAGAAACTGTTTATTTTGAAGACCAGACTACACACAAACGCCCCAGATTCAGAAAGATAAAATTCTTGCACTCTCCCTCCAGCCTCATGCCTCAAGAACTTAATAAAATGACATGGGATATAAGCAAGCTAGGAAGGATTTGCCCAAGCATGCAGAAAATTTGTTCCCAAATGAATGTATTTCTTTGGAAACCTTTTATTATTATTATTATTATTATTATTATTATTATTATTATTATTTTTAACCAATGTGATTGGGAAAGTAATCAACAGTATTGGCATTTTTAATCTTACCACTTAGGCACAAAGACTTTCTCTAGGTCCAAATGTTCCAGGAGCAGAGAGGCAGGTTGGAACAATAACCCACAATTTAAATGGGAAAATTAAATACTGCTTGACACTTCTTCTCATGGTAGGTTCATCCTCAGTAACAGCATTGTGCTTCACGGCCCATCAGGAACAGCTGCTATTATTACTACACTGCAGACGCAGTTCTGATATCCACTATTTCCACATACAGATATTTCTTATTTGGCATATATTTAACACACACTAAAGTATCCTTTAAAATTGGCTGATGTGGATTATGCACGTTTTTAAGGCTGTCTCTTTTCCCAGCTATCTAGTTATGACACATGACCTTACTTTAATCTGATTAGAAATGCTCTGCTCAAGAGTGAAGTTTGTACAGGACTCAGAGGAACTCTCTCTCCTGAAAAACAAAACAAAATCCAGAGCCCTCGCTTGGTTTCCCAAGCCAAATATATGGAACAGATATTTGCATGTGATAATGGTAAAAATACTGGTCTGGAATGCATCCAGGATAATAATGATGCTCAACGTATATGAGCAGCAGACAGTGTAACATTTTGTGAGGCACGTAGCATGGAGTCAAAAATAAAATTAAAATATAACATTTATAGATAGATATTTGACTGGGCCAGAAAAAATGATTAAGTCATGCTTCAGCTGTCTGTCTGGATGTCTCAAAAAGCTCAACTTTTAATCTAAGTATAGATTTGAAATGTTAGCCTGAAAATGCATGAAAATTGAAAGGGCTGATTGCCAGGATTTATCAAATCCACCCGTTTACATATGAATAACTATATCAAATATTGTGGAAAGATGGGTGAAAACTAGAATTAAGAGAGGCTGCCTTCCAACCCTCGAGTTTAAACCTAAATTGGACAGTGCACTGCTTGGAAAACACTACAAACATAGAGGGGGCAAAAATAGGCGAAGGGGACAGTCCAGTTTATATCAGTAGCTGGCTGTTAAAACACATAGTCTTGTTTTCATTTCATTTAAGCAGTTGCCTGCAGTTTCTCTGTTCCTTTGGTAAACTGCAGTGTGTGAGACAAGAGCCAGACAGGTACTAGTATATGCTAGAGCATGTAAGAGTCAAAGTCTGCTCTGAATAATTCTGAAGCCCTTCAAACCTGACGGGTTTCACTAGTGTCCTCTATAGCGATCTCCCTTCAGAAGTAAATCAGAGATTTCAGGCTACTCTTCACATGATGGGGAAATAGCTTGTTCCCATTTGTCAATTACAAATGCTCATTGATTTCAAGCTCGAGCTCCGTGATAATCCCTGATCCTGAAAACACTCATAATGCACATGCATATGCGTAGTGCCATTAACGTCTGAGAGACTATGATCAGTGTCAAGTTAAGCAAGTACTTGGAGAATCAGAGCTCTAGTTTGCTGAAGAACTTTTCAGTTGCAATGAAACCTCAGAAATAACATAGCAGAATAATAAACACTTAGAATTCTTTGTTATGAGTGGAGTGAGGTGGTCTTCTCACAAGAGATTTTTCTCATTTTAATGTGGTGCTTGAATGCAAGACTTTGGTCTATCCCAAAACAATTGCCCATAATTACCACACAACAAATGTGCTTTTGGGGGCTGAGTTGTAGAGGAAACCCATTTAACTGGAGATGGTAAATTTGTTTCCCTTATGAAAAAAAAAACAAAAAACAGAAACTCCACAGCAAAATGAATCTGGTTTATCATAAACTTTGTAATATAAGATCTATTAGAAACAGGTAGCTGCAAAATTGAGATTCAGTTCTCAAGTATCACAAAAGTCAAGGGTATTCGGATGATTGTATTATGAAGGTATTTGAGTAACTTGCATATGAGTCTGGGGTTAGAACCCTTTTTTGGCGGGGTGTTCAAAGCCAGGCTTCAGTTCAGGTGATCATCCAATTTACAACAGAAAAGGAAAAAAAAGGCTTAAATACTTGCCTGAGGCATTTCACTGTTTACAAAGAGGTAACAGGTCAGAAAGTACCGCCCACTGTGGGTCGCTCACTGGGGCAGCCAAGCAGGAAGACGGCAAAGAGGCCAAGATCTCAAGGAGGTGTCCAGTCTGTGGAGGACTGGAGAGCAGATTACACTACTGGGATAGCCAACAAGAGAGTTCAACAATTTTGAACAGAGAGTTAAGAAACACACTAGAGGAGAATAAAGGCTTTGACAGGCCAGCACATCGCACAAAAAGGATGTAAGGGTTATTAGTCAGCGCTCAAAAGAGCAAATAGTCACTTGGTACTGCTGGAAAGGAAAGCCTGCGAGTCCCCCAAGTGTTGCCTGTATCAGGAGCAAGAAGGACTAGCTGGCCACCTTCGCCTTTCTTTTTAAACGAGCTAAGACTTCACATGCAGCTCCGGAGCTTGCAGACATATGACTTTGGTGCACGTGCCCTTCAGATAGAAACATGAGCATTCTTGGGCACTGTGCCTTCCATATCTGCTCCTCTGCGAATTTATAGCACAGCCAGAGAATAGCCCAGGAGACAAAGCGCAGCAATGGCAGCCTGTTTTCTTCCACCAAGAGAGTCGGAATAAAAGCATACCTGTGTGAAAGCTGCTGTGCAATAAATACGTCTCCTGCAGATTTAAAACCGTAAGGCCAAATTCTGCCCCCTGCAATACACATAAAATCCCATTCAGGCACTACGGGGATTCTAGCCACCCCCGTTCATTGGGGATGGAACAGAGCAGCACCGCTCCAGCTCTGGCAGCATTGTGCATGTCTCTTGGCATTCCTGCGTGTGCAGCTGCATCCCTGGGTGAGCATGTCTTGCCTCTGCCCCTCTGTGTCTCAACACAGAGGAGAGGAGCTGTTGAAGCGCCAAGCTACAGAATTTCGGCTATTTAGCTCAAGCAGTGGCAGCCCAAATTTTTAGCATTGGCCGTCTCCCATTCAGTTTCCCAGGTGTCAGCCAAGAGAGAGGGCAGCTGTCACACAGACAAAACGCTTCTGTACATAACCCCCGGTCGGGGGACTCCACTGCGCGGCAGTGTTCCCTCTCGTTATTTCCATCCCGTATGGAACACGTTTTGTTATGTGCACAGAGACATATGCAAATGTGCACTGCCAGTAGAAACAGATGCGGCCGGCTGTGGGTGACTATGGGCGCTCTGCTAATCAGCTGGGCAGCACTGGAATCTCTCCCTGGCTGTTGCCTAGACGCGCAGCTTAGAGAGAACCCTGCTGTGCAGCTAGCCAAACTGAGCGGCTGGGGTCCTTGCCACCGCTAGCAGGTGCCATTGCTAGCAGGTGGCTCCAGGACTGCGACGGTGGCTGCACCCTGCAGAGGGGACACAAGAAATAAAGGTTCCTTACCTCCAGCCTTGCTGATGTGGGAGTGGGAGAAGCAAAGGGGGCAACTGCCCCAGGGCTGATGATTCAGAAAGGCCTGTGGCTCCTGGTTGCCACTGCTGCAGGTGGTGGCCAGAGCCCAGGCCCTTTAAATTGCTGGCGGAATGCTGCACAGCACGCTCCAGAGGGCTCTGAGGGCTGCCGGGTTGAAGGGTGGGAGATGGGGCTGTGGCATGGCACACCACGAGATTCCCCTTGCTGTGCTGAGGGCTGGGTGCCCTAGGCCTGCCCCTTCCACTTGAGGCTCCAACCCTTCTAGGGGCATGGAGCTCACCCCCGCCCCCCCGCCCACACACACCTTGTTCAGGGCCCAGCAAGTTGTTTGGGCCCCCTGCTTATCTCTTATCCTCTCATGCGCTCTTGCACAGGGATCAAGCACAGTCTGACCCTCAGCAGAGTTAATGGGGTGTGAGGGACTAGGCCAAGTAAATACATTGCTTCTCAGATACGGTCGTGTGTTTCAACAGTGCCAGAGCACCACAGTCACACTTTTTGCTCACTTTTCTTTAGTAGCAATGTCAGTGTTAGTGTCCTGAGTGTGTGTGTTAGGATTTGGCTCCTAATGTTTCCATGACCATACATGAACAATAAAGCATCTTTCCGTTCCTGCTGTTTTGACACATGCTACATCACACAAAAATGTTTATAAAATAGCTCCGCTAAAAAATTCAGTACCGCACCCCTCCCTCCACATACATATTATTAAAACAGTTTTTGTAGGGGAGCAGTTCTTTATATACACAGCTCTGAAAGCAAATAATCACAGCACCCAGTTTTGTATAAGAATATATTATTTAGAAGACCAGTGGAAAAATTAAAAAAAAAAAGTCCTGTACAAAGTTTCCCATTTTTGCATCCATGAGAGAGCTACAACTCCTAGAAAATACACTCTTGGCGTGGTTGCAGCTGCTTTCTGCCATCTTTTCTCTGGGCTGAAGGTTCCCATGATACTTAGTGGCATCAGGCCATTCCATGAACACAACCAACCTTTAAGGCCTCATCAGGTCTGTTCAGAGACAGAAGGGAAAATCAGATCAAATATATTAAATATCAACTAAACACAACAAAATTCAGAAGATTATATAGATAATACACTACGTTAGGTCATAATCTCTGAAATGTCACTAGGGAAACAAAGCATGTGCTACTAGACCCACTGACCCATAAAAATTAGGATACAAAGATTAATTAGACTATTCTGTAATTGTTGTATGGCTGCCTAAAGGTATCTGGTACTTTAATCAGAATGACTTTTTTGTGATCTTGTGAATCAATTTCCAGCACAGGACAGTTGTTAAAACTCCATTTTATGTCTATGGACTTCCAGTTAAATTCTCTATGGGCACAAGAAAGGACGAGTTCACTGAAGTCAGCTGAGCTGCGCCATCTTATGTCCATGTGTGTCTACTTTAAAAATATTTTTTAAAAAAACAAACACACCTTGTGACTTTTGTTTAGCTCGGCATGTTTTTCGATTCACTTCTTTGTGTTTTCAGTTGCCAAACTCTCACACTTTGTCTTTTGCAACTAGGAAAAGGAGGAAAGCAGAACAAACATCACCATCAACACAGCATGGGCAGATGGCCCCAGATAGCCGATCACTAATCCTTCAGAAAGTGACAGCTGAATTTCTAATGCAATAAGATGCACCAATTTGCTTCATCACAGGCTCTGCTGCAGCCAGCCCAGCTATGAGGTCTGCAGGGAGTGCATCTCAGTATTTCTTGTTATCTGTTGAGTTAATGTCTGAGATCATTAGCTACTTGCTGTTCTTTGATGGCATTTCTGAGTTTACAGTTTTCATTATACCATAACTCCTTGTGCTGATATACTGTAATGATGGCTCGATCAGTTTCCATAGAAACGGTTTTTGACAGCTTTACATTTTAAGTATAAAATTTCACTTCAGTTTGAAATATCCCAAAGTTAGGGCCACCAGATCTCCATGTCCCCAGTACAGGACAGGGAGATATGAGGGGGAGAGGTGGCTCCTCCCAGCTCCACCAACCCCGGGGAGCTGGGAATGAGGTGGAAGCCACTGGCCCTCCCCGACTGCCCCAGGAAAGCAGCCGCCGGTGCTCCCCGAGCCCCAGGAAAGCAGCTGTCACCTTCCCCCCACAGCCCCAGGGAAGCCACCCCCCCGCCCAGCCTCAGGGAAGCAGCAGCCGCCAGTGCTCCCCGAGCCCCAGGAACACAGCAGCAGCAGCCACCGCCCCCCACCCTCCCAGCCCTGGGGAAGTCCCAGCTGGTGGGAGCCCACAGTCACCACACCTCTCCCCGACCAACCCAGCCCCGGGAAAGCCGCACCACAGGCACTCCCTGATCCCCAGGGAAGCGGCAGGGATGAGGCAGCTGCCAAGGCTCGCCTGTTTCGCCAAGGCTCAGAGAAAGGTCAGCGGCAGGGAGGGCCCAATATGGGACAATGAGTCCCTTTTAAAAAATAAGTAGGGATGCCAACCCTAATACGGGATGGATGGTCACCCTACCCAAAGTATCAACAAGCCCCAACTAAATCACACGTCATGTTTCTGTGATAGGCTTGGGAATTTCCACAAGCTGTTCTTTTCTATTCTATAACCCCTCGCTCCCCACGCAACGCCTGTGCACTGGTCCTGTCCATTTCCCACCGCAATTAGAATCCTGGAGAACGATCTGGTCTTCCTAAACGTTTGGAAAGTCCCTGGCACACAGTGGTGCTACGGCAAACAACAACCACCACTGCTCACGGAGTGAGGGCCTAGCTCTGGTAAACAAATCTGCTTCTCCCATATCAACACTCCTAGGCCACCAGAGGCAAACTTTCACTTTCTGTTAGTAACCATGTGAGGGCGAGCACCCTGGGCATGTGACATAAACTGCATGTGCGGTACACAGGGGAATACTGTGCTCTGTATATTTTGCTGTGAAATGATGAGCCTGCTTGGAAACTAATTTTCACTTGCATGACAAACAGTCTCTCAAAGAGGTGTGAAATGGAATCAATAAGCTAACAAGATGTATGGGGAATTCCTGTTGGTTAGGTTTCTTTCTGAGGTTTGTCTACACAGGGGTATTTTGTACTAATGTAACTACAAGGCTATAACTGCACCCAAGGCAGACATGCTACTCTATGGTAAACAAGCAATTTGCACTAGTGTAATGAACCTTGTTGACAAATCCAAGAAAGCTACAGTAATGCAATCCTCTTTCTACCCCAGTGCAGAGGAGGTACAGAACAGGTTTTCACCAGTGCAAAAGTAGTGCAAATTACATCAGTGCAAAACTCCCCAGTGCAGACAAGCCTGTGGATCCAATGTCTCTGGAGGAAATTAGATATTTTTTGTATTAAATGCAGATCAGTTTTCTTACAATTATTGAGAAACCCGACTGCCTTGTGGGTTATCCTGAGAAGGAGCAAGGCTGAGGGAGTAAACCCTGACAGAAAATCCGGAGGGGAGTCCTAAGGCAGCTCTGTGCCAACTTCTGGCATTGACCCGGCAACTCCTGCAGCTGAGCTGGTACCAGACGTAGAGGTTATCCTCTCCTTTGGACTGTATCAGTAAAGCCGAAAGGGGGACACTGGTGTCTGGGCAGCCCAAGGTCCCAAAAAAAAACCTGCCCAGGCTCGTGCCTGGAGAGGTACTCCAGCATCACTTAACAGCATTGAACCAACATGGGAGGTAAGACATACCGGTTATAAGCTCTTGCTCGATTGGCATAGAGAACGAGCGCCAGGGGGTTGCCTTCGACGGTGGGAAAGATCATCGCATCTCACTGGACAGACACCGCCCGCCTCAAGCTGGGCAGCCCCCAGCCAGTAGGGTACTGTCCCGCCACAGTTCACCTGCCGCACTGGGTGCATGAGGCTTAAGGTTCCCAAACCTG